>NW_024429266.1:75501622-76200997 GCF_017639785.1 Mesocricetus auratus | reverse complement strand
ATATAATTTTGGTATTTCCATGTTATCCTGTATGTTGAACATGCAGAGGGATTGAAAAGAAATGAAAATTGAAAGGTGTAACCGGAGGTTTTATTTTTCATTTCTTAAATTCCATATTAATGACTATTAATGTGTTTCTGGACTTAAAGTGAGCTATCCATGGAATGGCTGTTTCTTAGAGACTACAGGATGAAGTAAATATCTGACCTTTTAGTTGTGCTTTCTGAATATTACCATCAAAATTACTTTATATGAAATCTACAGCTGATCATCCATTCCATTGTGAAGCTGCCTGCTATATACTGTGGAAATGGATTGTATTAGTCACACAGGACAGCAGAGGGAAACTGCATACTTTACGCATCTCAGGCTGTGGTCATTCACTGACATTAGGACGGTGCTGAGACAGAAACGCCACTGTGGTAGGGCATAGTGGAGGAAGCTGCTTACCTCTCGATGTCCAGGAGGCAGAGCAAGAGAAAACAGGGACACAAAATCCTGATATATTCTCCAAGAATGTTGCTTCTGTGACTTACTTCCTCTAAGCAGGCCCAATCTCCAAGTACACATTGGGCTATAAATGCATCAATGGTAGACTCACAGAGGAGATTAGCACATTCATGACCTTACTGCCCTTATACCACCACTCACTAACTGGGAACAGAGCCTTCAAACAGGGAGCTTCTTCTGGGGAACCCTTCCTATCTAAACCATGACACAGACACTAGGTAGTGTTCAATTTGTAACCTAGCAGTTTGCTATGACTAGTCTAAGGTATATTTTTGCAGAAGATATATTTATTTATATAAATAAATTCAGACAATGTTCTAATGATCAGCTTTGGGCAGACAATGCCAAACACTACTTCCTTATGGGTTCTGGCCATCTGTATTCATATTGCTGTATATTCTAGCTATCTGACCTGCCCTCCAACTATTCTAAAATTAAAATTTCACATTGACGTACAAAGTAATGACTTTCATCATGATATTCTCGTTCATGTGCCTTATAGTTTGTTCTCATTTATTCTTCTCCATTGCCCTCCTTCTCTCCTGTAGGAACCCCTTTCCTTCAGATAGCCATTGTGTAAGGTTTTTCTGGGAAGACATGAACATCTACTCATCCCAGACAGGGCAGCAAAAACACACCAAAGAGCAATTCCACCACAGTTCAACATTTACACACAGAACATGTGTGAAGCAGTCACACCAACAAAACCTTAGCTCAGCATGAATTAACAATGGTTTTCCCATAGCTGTAGAGGTGAAATTACCCCCTTCATCTATCCTTCTATAGTCTGTACAGTCCATCAATCACTGAGACCATGAGACTATGTGCAGCTGGGACATATGGATAGGAAGGAGTGGCAGGAATCTCAGGTAAGGATCCAAAGACCTTCCTATCCACCTGCATGTGTGAGGAAATGTCAGAATGTGCACTAATGAAAACATCAAGAAAGTCCTATCTGTTATAGAACAGCATTCTGAAAACTGTCTCCCCTGCTTTCTTCCTTCCTTCCTTCCTTCCTTCCTTCCTTCCTTCCTTCCTTCCTTCCTTCCTTCCTTCAGTATTTTATAATTATTTACTTAATTATGCCATGTGTGTGGAGGGGTGAATGTGGGAATGCACAGTACATGTATGTGAAGGGCTGAGCATGTGTAGGCACAGAACGTCTGCAGAGGCAGAAGTGTGGGCACAGAACATGTGGGTGCAGGCACAGCACATGTGTGTGGAGGGGTGAGTGTGTGCTTTCACAGCACATGTGTGGAGAGGGAAGTGTGTGCAGGCACAACACACACATGTGGAGGGGTGACTGTGTGCTTTCAGAGCACGTGTGTGGAGGGGTGACTGTGTGCTTTCAGAGCACGTGTGTGGAGGGGTGATTGTGTGCAGGCACAGCACATGTGTGTGGAGGGGTGAGTGTGTGCAGGCACAGCACATGTGTGGAGGGGTGTGTGCAGGCACAGCACATGTGGGTGGAGGGGTGAGTGTGTGCAGGCACAGCACATGTGGGTGGAAGGGTGAGTGTGTGCAGGCACAGCACATGTGTGGAGGGGTGCGTGCAGGCACAGCACATGTGTGGAGCGGTGTGTACTTTCGCAGCACGTGTGTGGAGGGGTGTGTGCAGGCACAGCACGTGTGTGGAGGGGTGAGTGTGTGCTTTCACAGCACGTGTGTGGAGGGGTGAGTGTGTGCTTTCACAGCACGTGTGTGGAGGGGTGAGTGTGTGCTTTCACAGCAATGTGTGTGGAGGGGTGAGTGTGTGCTTTCACAGCACGTGTGTGTGGAGGGGTGAGCGTATGTAGGTAAAGTACATGTCTGTGGAGGGGTGAGTGTGTGTAGGCACAGCACACACATGTGGAGGGGTGACTCTGTGTTTTCACAGCAATGTGTGTGGAGGGATGAGTGTGTGCTTTCACAGCAATGTGTGTGGAGGGGTGAGTCTGTGCTTTCACAGCACGTGTGTGTGGATGGGTGTGTCTGTGCTTTCACAGCACGTGTGTGTGGAGGGGTGAGTGTGTGCTTTCACAGCACGTGTGTGTGGAGGGGTGAGTGTGTGCTTTCATAGCACGTGTGTGGAGGGGTGAGTGTGTGCTTTCATAGCACATGTGTGTGGAGGGGTGAGTGTGTGCAGGTAAAGTACATGTCTGTGGAGGGGTGAGTGTGTGCTTTCACAGCAATGTGTGTGGAGGGGTGAGTGTGTGCTTTCACAGCACATGTGTGTGTAGGAGTGAGTCTGTGCTTTCACAACACATGTGTGTGGAGGGGTGAGTCTGCTTTCACAGCAATGTGTGTGTGGAGGGGTGAGTGTGTGCAGGCACAGCACATGTGTGGAGCGGTGAGTGTGTACTTTCGCAGCACGTGTGTGGAGGGGTGTGTGCAGGCACAGCACGTGTGTGGAGGGGTGAGTGTGTGCTTGCACAGCACGTGTGTGTGGAGTGGTTAGTGTGTGCTTTCATAGCACATATGTGTGGAGGGGTGAGTGTGTGCTTTCATAGCACGTGTGTGGAGGGGTGAGTGTGTGCTTTCATAGCACGTGTGTGGAGGGGTGAGTGTGTGCTTTCACAGCATGTGTGTGGAGTGGTGAGTGTGTGCTTTTACAGCATGTGTGTGGAGGGGTGAGTGTGTACAGGCACAGCACATATGTGGAGGGGTGAATGTGTGTAGGCACAGCACGTGTGTGGAGGGGTGAGTGTGTGCTTTCACAGCACATGTGTGTGGAGGGGTGAGCGTGTGCTTTCACAGCACATGTGTGTGGAGGGGTGAGCGTGTGCAGGCACAGCACGTGTGTGGAGGGGTGAGCGTGTGCAGGCACAGCACATGTGTGGAGGGGTGAGTGTGTGCTTTCACAGCACGTGTGTGGAGGGGTGAGTGTGTGCTTTCACAGCACGTGTGTGGAGGGGTGAGTGTGTGCTTTCACAGCACGTGTGTGGAGGGGTGAGCGTGTGCAGGCACAGCACATGCATGTGGAGGTGAGATGACAAGCAGCAGGTGCAACTCTTCTTCCACTGTGTTGGTCCCAGGAATCAAATCCAGAATATTGGCATGGCAGCAAGCACTTTTACATGCTGAGCCACACCCTGGATAGCCCTTCTGATTTCTTGTCACATGCATTCCATTACTCTAATTCCCACATCTTTCTTGTTTTGTTTTCCTTCCATTTATTAGTGTTTATTTTCATCTCGTTCTATACTACTCATTCACATTGAATAAGATCTCATTCTTTACAATCAATATTACTTTTAGTTTAGAACTTTGATTTCATTATAGATTCCCTAGAAGTTTTAGACACGGAACACAAAATTCTTATGTAGCTCTTGTCCTTTCCAGTAAAGATTACATCTTAACAATAGTAATATACGACAGCAAATCCAGGAGACTGTCTCTCATACCACTTATCTATGAATCTCTATGCCATTTAATTACTGCCTAATTGGTGTAACTGACAAAAAGTCTATGTAACACCACTCTTTTATTGTCTTATCTTCCTTCTTATAATCACAAAATCTCTACACAATAATACTTTAGGAATGTGTGAGTACAAATATGTCTTAGGTATTTGTGGTAATTGCTACTCAGAAGTGGTGAAAAGCCTTTTCTTACCTCTGCTGCAGTATGTCTTACATAAACCACTCAAAACAAGGAAGTATTTGTTTCAATCATGGTTTCATAGGGTTCAGTCAGATATCATGTTCTGGTGTCTCTTGTTGGGGAGAACATCAGAGGCAACATGAGCATGTAGATGAGAAGGGTGTTCACTTCATGGTGGACAAGAAATAGAAAAAGGGAAGAGACATATAACCTTTAAAGTCTCTCTTCCAGTATCCCCTTCCTCTGACTTGTTCCAACCCCTAAAGCCCTCAGTCTCCCAAAAGAGCATCACAGGCTGTGGAACAAAGCTTCAACATTTGACCCTGTGGGACACTTTTCAAATTCATGCCTAGTATCATGTCTGTAATTTTATAAATGGTTTTATTAAAGTAAAAATGTAAACTTATAGCTTATTTGAAATTAAAACCTTATAGAAATGGACAATAATTCTTACATCTTTCAAGATGTCTTCTTTTCTCCCCATCCCCTGACCAATTATGTGGCTTATGGAGACATATGTATAAATCCAAACACACACATACACATATTGTAAAAATGTTTTAAATATTAATTCTACATATAAGAGGAAATGTAAAGTATGTTTTCTCTAATTTTCTTTTCACCCATTCGACTGTATATGTAATGGTGCTGGGTTGTGATTTAATGTTCTTTTCCTCTGTGGCCAATGCAGCAATCACATTTTCAGATGTTAATCAGCCATTTGTTAAAACTGGGCTGGAGTTTCTAAAGAGAATTTTATTGCATACAAGAAAATTCCTCTATGATATACACTGTTTCCCAATAGCCTCAATCACAAAACAAAGTAAAGCAAAGAAAGCAAAACCAAATCAAATGCAGAGGGTGTCTTTTTTGACCTAGATACGTCACTGGTTCATACTTTGCAAATGAGCCTAGCTGGAGGATACTGTCCTGTGACTGACCAGTTTGAAACATTTATTTGATGTTATCAAATATGGGGATGAAGTGTGATGAGAGTTTTCACCAGAGGGAATGCCAGGATGTTAGTATCTATTTCATTTGGACACAGTGTATTGGTGCCCCTCATTGCAACACAATGTGAGCTTACAGTATACCAGTTACCTTGAGCTAAATGCTATGTTGGAATCTTTTATCATCTAACAAAGGATGTACTCTATGAAACCCACTGGTGTGCCACATTGATCATTGATTGAATGTTATTGAACCTCTCATTATAAAGGGTTAAGTTTTCCTGACTTAGTTGTCCTTAGCAGAAAATAAATCCTGGAGCTCCAGAAAAAACATAAAGGGACGCTGATATTGAGAATATTACAAAGGCAGGAAACATGGCTGTATCTGCATGAGTATGGTTTCTTTGTAATACTGGCATGCGGTTTAGTTAAGATGCAATAGCCACCAAAACAGAGATTGGGTATCAGACTGATCATTCTATACAATTCCTTTTAAGTGGTGCCTAGAGTTCCATTTATGTGGTAGTAGGCTGGTCAAACCCAGTTACTTGTGAAACTAAGAATGCATCATTAATATTTTGTTCAACCTTTTTCTTAATGGTATAAGACTATCTTCTTCCATTTTAAGTTAAAATGTGCTTGGAGCACTGCCTTTCATGGAACTTATCCAACTTCCTCTGATGAAGAGTAATGTCATTTCTTTTCCTTTGCCATCATGAAAATCATTTCAACTACTATAATTGTAAACTTGCTTATTTCTTGTGTATAAATACCACCAAATGAAGTCTCTGACCAAAAGGGATACTCAGTTAATATTAAAATTAAGTATTGAGATGTTCAAACAAAAAATAATTCTCTTTGGTAAATATAATTTAAAATATTTTGTTTATTACTTTTATTTTTATGTACATATATATGTCTGAGTTTATGTATATACACTTTGTTTTTGCAGGTAGCTGCAGGGCCCAGAAGAAGCCATGATATGCTGGAGATAGCAGTACAGGTATCTATAATCTTCCCCATATGGAAATTGGGATTGAACTCAGGGCCTCTGAAATAGTATCAAGTGCCATAAACATTAAACTAACTCTCTAACCCTTGTATTTAGTGTTTCAAAATTATTGTAGAAGTTATAATTGCCATTCTTAAAGATGTACTTTTGTATACATGCAAACATTTCTAAAAGAGTATTGGAAAAGAAATTGCCTTGTGAGAAGCTATATATACATTATAATTTGGATTCATATCACAGAATTTCTCTATAGTTAGCTGTTTTTATGTCCCATCCTATCCAGATGTTGCTAGTAGAATCCCTTTAAAATGTACAATAGCTAATATTTCTCTTTTTGTGACTGGGTTACCTCACTCAGGATGGTTTCTTCTAGTATCATCCATTTGCCTGCAAATTTCAAGATTTCATTTTTTTTCTGCTGAATAATACTCCATTGTGTAAATGTACCACATTTTGCATCCACTCTTTCGTTGAGGGGCATTTAGGTTGCTTCCAGGTTCTGGATATTTCAAATAATGCTGCTATGAACATAGTGGAACAGACATACTTGTTGTACGAATGTGCATCTTTTGGGAATATGCCTACTAGTGAGTGCCAGCATACAATCCCATTGCCAGAGAGTCTGGGAAATAGAACCTTCACCCAGCGACTGATGAAAACAAAGGCAGATACCCACAGACAAACACTGAACTGAACTCCTGGAATCCAGTGTCAGAAAGGGAGAACTGATGGGCAAAGGAGTTAGGAGTGGGCTGGTTTAACCCACAAAAACAGTTGACCTGAAAAATGGAGAGCTCTTGGACCCCAGACTGATGGCTGTGTAGAAAGCATGGGACTGACCCAAACCTCCTGAAGGTTGGTGTCAGTGAGGAGGCCTCAGTAATCTATGTGTTCTTGGGTAGTATTTATCCCTGGCGTACAAATAGACTTTGAGTGCCCATCCCACCATGAGGGATGCTTTCTAAGCCTGGACTCTTGAAAGAGGGCCTAGACCTTACACTGGATGACATGATAGACTCTGCAGTTCCACCATCGAGAGCCTCACCCTCCCTGGGAATCGGAGTGGAGACTGAGTGGGCGGCTGGGGTGGCCTGGTGTGGAGGGATGCAGAGGAGGGGAGGGAGAAAGAGAGAGCTGGGATTAACATGTGAAATAAACTTGTTTCTAAGTTAAAACAAAGGAAGATAAAAAAATAAAATGTACAGTAGTAGTAGTTGTTGTTAGTCTTCTAAACTTTTGCAGCAGTGAGTGAACATTTTTGTATTGTTTTGTTTCTCTTTTGCCTGGTTATTAGTTGAGAGTCTCTTCATATATATTTTTTTAATATTCCAAATCTGTGTAGTCTGCAACAGCATCTCTACAAAGTGTTTACATGAATTTCTCTTTTCCTCAGTAAAATAGTTTGCAGTTAATTCTACATGTATATAAACACAGTTCTACATTTCTCCTGAGGCTTTTTTTCTTAAACTCAAAATAGAATCATAGTGGAAGAGGTAGTAAATCTATTATTCTTTCCTGCTTACACTCACAATCTACTTTCTTTTTGCTTTGTAAATATAAAAATTTTTCAGATCATCAAGATACACACACACACACACACACACACACACACACACACACACATATTTTTTTTTACCAGAACTCATCACTGTGTTATATTCTGGACATAGCTAAGGTTGTGTCATTTTAACAACCTCCCCAATTACTGAGCTACAAACAAATAATTTCAATAAATTTATTGCAAGAGTAAAAATCTCTTCTTTTTATGATTTCTGAGACTAGTATCAGGATTTCAACACAAAGCTTTAAAAATCATGACCTACAGCACCTCACAAATTCTGTGTTTGGTTTTATATATATATATATATATATAGTATTTACTTAAAAATTGATAAGTTATTAAATAGGGAATCCATCTAAAATTTATTTAAAAATAATTATCGCATGAGGATGTAAATTTGAAAATAAGCTATATATACAATATGTATAATATTGGAAAGAATTGCAAATCATGATTAGTTTTGGCCCTCCAATGACACAAATTCATGTCATTTTGTTATACATTAACATGACATATCTGGATGTATTTTAAAGTTTCTACTGCTATAATTTCTTTTATCTTCAGTGTCATACTCTATAATCTTTTGCCTGTACTTTCCTATCATGCTAGTACTGAGACTAAATGTTCTTTTATGGTCAGTAAAAGGCTAACTAGGTATCTCTGTAAAAAGATTCATGGGAAACTGAGCAGAGAAAACCTGAAGTGTTACTCTGAGTACTACCACTCATGCATTTTTGATTCTCTAAGAAACATTTTACAGAAAATTATAGACTACATCAAATACTCTAAATGGCAGCCAGATTTATAGAAAATTTAAATCTTTATTTGGAAGTGAAATCTGTCAATCAAAATGATTGACATCCTAACAACTCTAATCCTACATCTTAGTTTATCAATCGAGGCTCACCATTCCTTATCATTTTCAAGTTGACTTGATATAAACATTTTATGTTTCACATCGAGAGATGTGTTAATATCGAGAGATGAAATGTTCTTTTCTGGAATTGGTAATTAGCATTTTAAAATGTGGCTTAAACACTTTGAATGAAAAACTTTTCCTATTGATGTTCTTAATTTCTGGATATAGGAACTTTGATCATGTTTGCTATGGGAGAGAGACCCGAAGACAACTTTGGGTCGTAGCAACACACATGTTGCTCCTTGTTCTCACTGGAATTTAGGACTTAGATAGGATTACTTTCACCATTAAATAATTGAAGATGTACCACCAATCAAACATGGAAAGAAGTCTGTGCTTGTGCACATATGTTTATTTCACTGGAGCAGTTAGTTTTAATAGGGTTGATCTGATGGAGAGTAGCAATCATATGTATACTATGTGATTTCAATCCAATGGGATCATTTTTACATGTTGGTAATAGATTACTTGGAAAAGCTAAACATCGCACGTATTAACCAAACTTTGGGGCAGAAGAGGGGAACTCTAGAATCTGACTAGATCTGTTTATGGATGTTACAATAAACCTTTTAAAGTAAATATCAACCATAGTGGAAATTGAAATTAATAGCATATGTAATATGGTTGTTGTCATGAGTGAATTAGCGAAAACCTTTGTACATTAATAGGTATGCCAACATTTAACTTTCTTTGAAGTATGTTGACTTCTGTTTGTCCTAAGAAAGTATGACAGACAATCACTAACAAATTCTCAGTTGTTGGGAAAGTACTGATGACTATAATTTATGTCTCCTTAAGAAATAATCTCTGTAGGTCATGGTTTCTCCTAATTTGTGAAATGGGGCACTGAGTGGTTCCTGGAGTTTCTTCCCTCTGTAATGTTCTGATTCCAAAACTATCATTCTTGTTACCAATACTCCATTGTGTGAAGGCCAACTTGGAAGTTTATGAAGTACTTTTAGGAGCACCTATGGTATTCTCCCATTCATTAATTCATCAAATATTATTAATTATT
The DNA here is from genome assembly GCF_017639785.1 of Mesocricetus auratus. Classification (NCBI taxonomy): domain Eukaryota; kingdom Metazoa; phylum Chordata; class Mammalia; order Rodentia; family Cricetidae; genus Mesocricetus; species Mesocricetus auratus. The sequence goes on along the minus strand of NW_024429266.1, from coordinate 76,191,448 downwards.
TAATATGTTACAGGTTCACTAGAAGATAAATGAAATGTCCTTGGTTCCAAGAAATGTATAGTCTTGTAGGAGTAATTGATGTAATAAATTTGATACAAATCATTATAGGGCTCTGTTAAAAATATGAGCACCCACTGTGTAGGACATACAGATTAAGTAGAAACCATCAAGACCTTGGCTTGATGATCAGCACTGATAACTAAGTTTGAAAAGGAGGAAAGAACATAATATATGTCTCTCTTTTTTAAAAAATGTATTTATTTTTACTTCATGAGTGTTTTATTTTGCTATTTTATGTTTGCCTGTATATTTATGTGTGTGTGTGTGTGTGTGTGTGTGTGTGTGTGTACTGTTGTGCCCAAATTCTGAACCCCAAAATCACCAAGAGGCCCATTTCGATGCAAAAGCAAAGAGTCTTTTTTTGTAGATGTTTAATGAGATAAACCCATTAACTCGGGCCCTTCACCCTGCCACCATGGCGAATGGCTGGAGAAAGACCCCAAGCTACCTCGAGGCAGGGATCTTAAAGGGCAGCATAAGGGGAGTTTCTAGGGGTATGAAACAGTCTCAGGATTGGTGCGCTTCCAGGTTTGGGTGACCTGCCCTGTGTTGGTTGATTGGTCAACTGGTTGTTATGGCCCATAGGCCCTCCCAGTGCTGTTGCTATGTTCTGCACATCACTGTTGTACACGGTCCGTAAAGCACACCCAGAGCCATAAAGCACAGCCCTGCCAGCTAACTTCTGATTGGTTCCTTGCCACGAAGAGGGCATCTGATCTCCTAGTGACCAGGATAGGAGCTGCAAGGTCATGCAAGCACATGTTATCCTTTAATGGCTGCTAAAACGGGGGACTGGTCACTATAGTACCACTACATATCAACAACAGTGAATTGTGACAATTAATTTATGTGTTAGTCTTATCTAAAACACATGAAGGAATTTCAAGAAAATGCTTTCTAAGTTGAAGTTAGTTGCTTTCATTTTGCCTTTCTTCTCTTGTGTATGCAATGGTTCTAAGTGTAGAGAAGAAAGGCACTCCAATTGACTTTTATTTTCAAAACTAAAAGATGAATAGAATCAATAGATAACTGCTAGGGCTGTGCTTTTGTATTTTAGAATACATACCCAAGCCATGCTTTATAAATCACAATCCCCAGAGAACAGATTGAAGCTAGCAGGGAAATGTTCGCTATTTAACAATCCAGAGTAAAAGATAAGCAATCCTGATACAGCACACTGGTCATTAGGCCAGTCTGTGGGTTATTGGTATTCTGTCATGAGCATCCATCATAGCAAAATGGTTTATACACACATGTATTCTGTTTACTTGACTTGCTGCACTCAGAGGTGGTCCTTTATACCTGCAGAGGTTGAGTGTACTCAGAAATATTGGAAATGATATCTAATCTGTTACACTTTTTGGTTTGTGTCAATCATTCAGATGAGCTGCTTGGTACTAGAATGTGGAAGGATTGTGATACAATGGCTCCCAGTTCTTTATGAGCAATTGAATTCTGGACTCCAGTGCTGTGGGCACATACCTTGGTTTCCCTAGTTAGACTGTAAACTGCTCTTGGAGTAATGATTGTTTCACTGATACATACTTACGCATGCATGTGTACATATACACACTTGCACACACACACACACAAACACACACAAACACACAAACATACACACACAAACACACACATACAAACACACACACACACACACACACACACACACACACACATAGAGGTATTCTAGGAGTCTTCAGATACATACAAGATGATTATCCAGTGTTAACTAAAGCAGAAACATACATACTCAGCTTGTAACACTTCTGTATGAAACAAATCTATCTTGCACAGTCTTAAAAACAGAAGTGTTTTGTTAGTTGATTAGTTTGAAGATGTTGTGTTCTGAGAGTGAGAGATATTTTGAAAGTGTATGTGTGTTGAAGGGCTTGTTTATAGTTCACACAGTTGGCTTGAGTTCTTATTACATGCCAAAAGAACATCCAATATTCACTTTAGTAAGTGGAAGTACTATGGCTCTAGGCGTGTTAATTGGCCAGAAAGTGGCACATCTGAGAATGTAAGGATTACCAAAGCTTGTTGATGTCTTTAATGCTTCTTTTCTGTGGGCCACATTTTCTGTGTGCCTCTGGGTAAATTATTGCATCTCTAAACCTCATGTTTCTAGTCTGTAATAATAGGGACTCAATGATTAATTTTAATGTGTCATCTTGGCTGGGTAGATGGCAGTTGTTTAGATAAACTGTTGTCTATGTGCTCTGAAAGCATTTAATACTGGCAGATCTTAAAGTCAACAGAAATATAGTAAAGAAATTATCCTCCCTGTGAGGACCAAAAGAAAAGATCAAAGTCCTCAGAATAGAGAGGAATTTTTCCTCTAGACTGAGAAACAGAGATTTCAGTACTTTTATACTCAGAACTCTAACACGAACTCTTGCTACAATTTCCAGCTGGTTGGCCTGATATTAAAATGTCACAACTGATAGTTTCACAATTGTGTGAGACAATTCTTTGAAATAAATCATGTTCTTTCTCTGTCACTCTGTGTGTGTGTATGTGAGTTTATATACACATCTTTTAATGAACATTTAACTACATACATGCTCAATTGATTCTGCCTTTTCTTTCTGTGTGAACACTGACTAACTCAAAGTTATTTTGTTGATACCAAAATAAATATCAAATGAAGTAATTAATTTGAAAACGCCTTGCTTTATGAACTATGTTGTAGTCTTATACATTCATTTTTCTCCTCAACCATTATCTTTATTTTAAATATATTTCATACTCTTTCTTTCTTTATACTTTAATTTATAATGCAAATCATTCAAAGTGTGCAAACGATACCTTTTTAAATGCACTGGCTTTATCAGTATTTATGTCCCATTAAAAGTAGAGTGATTGTGCATGACTATTAGTGCCCACAGTGACATTTACACATTTGCTTTCATGAGTGAGTAATGATAACTCACAAACATTGTGTAGCTGTGAGTAATTATACCCTTCTGAATATAAAGGTTAGCATAGTCTTTAGCCATCATAAGTTATGTATTTTATGTGTACAGTTTCAAAATATATTTCCCACAATGCTGTTCTATCTCTCCATTATCATCTAGAAATGCCTTATCTTTTAACAACATGAACTTTGTCTTTGTCAAACATTTTTGTTATTAGTTTTTTATTGAATTATTAGCATAGTAATTCAACACTCACTTCATTTTTCTTCTATTGCAAATTAGAAAACACTGGTATCATAAAGACTTAATCTGGAAATATCTATAGTAATATAAGAGAGAACACAAATGAGAAGGAGGGATGTAGGAAGACACTTGGCAGATGCCAGGTAGACCCTTTATTTCTTAAGCTATCACTGGATTCTAATCACTAGTCCCTGGGCTACGATTTGCAGGGAAGGCTTAATTCTGAAGGCTCTTGGAATGCAGCACAGACAGCATTCACAAGAAGATGCTGGTTGTAATCTCTTTTGGAGCAGACTAACATTCCAGCACATAATCTATACTAAGTCAATCTTTTGCCCAGATAAATATCATAAGATCAATTATGGACAGTGAATTTGATGAAGAAGTTGATGATTATGCAGCAAGCTGCAAAGGAAACAGAAACACTGTGAGATACTACATATGACCAAGACAACTTTACTCATTTTATCAGCCTTCTAGGAATAGGTTAGGGTGCCATCAAGCTCTCTGCCTCCAGTCTTCCACTTTCCTCATAGGTACTGTGATTGTTAATTTCATGTGTGCTCTTGACTGATCTGGGGCACTGAGATTATTATTTTTTGGAATCTGTTTTGGGGATGAGAGTAACATTTGGTATTCCTTAATTTTCTTGTTAAAACATGCCCACTCTGACTGGTCAGGAAATGGCCAAGGCTGTCGATGATCTTGAGCTCCATAACTTCTGGCTTTCCCCGCTGGAGTGTTGTAAGTATAGGATTGCAGCACTCTAATTTGTATGAATCCCTGGGATGCTAGGCCAGTATTCCTCCCATTGTACTATAGTTACAGCCCCCAAGTGAGCACTGGGATATGTAGATTCAGTAAAGACAAGTGATCTCTTCCATGTGGGTGATCATCATCCAAATCACTGAAGGTGGGGTAGAATGAAAGGAGGAGGGATAAGGACTTCATCCTCTCCTCTTTACTGTGAGTTTCAGGCAGCTGTGTCCTCTTCTCTGGTCCTGGGAAGAGGAAATTTTGCCACTGGCCCTTTGGTTCTAAAATCTTTAGATCTGACTGAAACACCATCAGCTTTTCTGATATTTTGCAGACAGTGGGTCATGGGCCTTCTCTGTATGATGTTTTGTCAACCAATTCCTCATAATAAATCTCCCCTCCTTCTTCCTTCCCCAAGCAATACTGGTTCTGCTGTCTGGGGAGCCCTGACTAACACAGGTATGTGTCCTGGTGTCCAGACATAGCCAGCCAGGTCTACTGCTCATCACAGATGAACTGGGGCTAAGTATTCCTGCATGCAGCCAAGGAGGCATGAAGACTGCCTGTTCGGGGACAGGTTTCCAGGGACTATGCTCTATTGTGTTCCTTGTCTGAGGTCTTACCCTGTTAGCAAATACAGCCTACCAACCACTCTAGAAGCAGTGTCTGTATGCACTGTTGCTCTGCTTACCCAAAGGGGTTAATGTGACTTACATGAGGGACCTAATTTAGAAGCTGGCAAGAGCTTAGCCACTGGAAGAAATATAGCTCATGGCATGCAGGTGATATAAATTAAAGTTAATGTTATATGTGATGAAATGTCCTCTTAGATATTCTGTGTAATGTTGAGTATTTGGAAGTCTCAGTAGGCTAATTTTCTTTTAAAGAAAGTAGTCTATAGGATTTTCCTCTATATTCATTCCCCTATTTCAACAAAGCACTAAGAAACTACTACACAAATAATCCTATTTTTAACATTATAAGCAGACTAAACACATAAGAAATTATTAATAACAGACTATAAACATATCTATGGCAAAAATAACGAGCAAATGTTAGCACATTATATAGAAAACACATTCTTGTTAAAAGACATATCTTAAAAATATGAAAGTACCAGGTAACTTGTATAAATGAGAGAGATTATTTGTTACCATGAATGTGGAAAAATGTTCAACTAAGTTACAAGGAAATTAAATGTAAAGTAGATGTGATTTTATTTTTGTTGTAGCTTTGTGACCTTAGACAAGTTATTTATTTAATCTTTATCCTTCAGTTTTCTCACCTATTAAATCAGCAAAAAATATGACATAAATATAATTTAAGAACTTAATGTGTTTTGTACACTATTAATTAAATTTCAAATATAATATTTATCTCAGAATAAAAATTACTTAATATTTATAATTATAAGTATTTACATATTTATAATTAGTATTTTATATTTTTCTAAATGATAGAAATACATATTTAAAATATGGTATAGAAAGAACATATGGGAAGCATTAGACATTTCTCAGTGGGCAGGTGACTGATGTACATTCAGGGGTCATTAGTCCAGATCCACCACAGCACCTATGTCAAATCTGGGAGAGTCATACTTGAAATTCTAGTGCTGAGAAGTTAGACATGGGCTGATTCCTGGGGCTTGCTAGTGTAGCTGAAAGAGTATGCTTCAGGTTTGTTGAAAGAGCATGTCTGAAAAGACAATATGGAGATATGGAGACATCACTGAATAAATGACTTGACATGCACAAGGCTGAATACACACAAACACACATACACACACACACATACACACACACACACACACACACAGCTACCACATTGTAACTAGTGTGGTAAATTAGCATAGTATCTTTTGGAAATGAATGTTAACATAAGTTTTAAGAATAATAAACTTAAAATAAAATTTTCCCTTGACAGAACAATTCCAATTAAAGTTATTTATCCTAAGAAAGGAAACTCAAAGAGTAAATAATAGCACTATGAGCAATTTCCATATCCCTCACACTAATTAATGCTTAAAAATGTTCTTTTCATTTGAGGAAATATGATGCAGTCATTATAATAATAATTATAAATATATTCAGCCAACCACAAATGATTACTCTGGTAAAAAGCAAATAATGAAGACAGCATATAAAATGGTCTTTGTGCCAAAGATGGGATTTATGAATTTTTCATTGTCTTCTTTTTTTTAGTCTCACTTACTATAAAGCCCTAGCATAAAGGAGCAGGACCAATATTAAGGAGAGAACAGGATGAATCCTGGAAAACAAGGAAAGAAATGGAGTCCCTGTCCTCCTTTTCCTGTGGAGTAAGAAAAGAGTGCCACAGTGTAGAGGTGTCAATGTATGCCTGTGAGGAGCCGCCCTCGCTATCGCTATTGCCGTTAGAAGATGGCGCTGACATCTGCTGTCAGTTGGAGTTAACCGTTAGAAGATGGCGCTGACATCTGCTGTCAGTTGGAGTTAACCGTTTAAGCTGTGCCTCTCCCGTGGCGTCATCTGGGGTGATGTGCAAACCACCAATCCCGGCTCTACACGTCTCACTCGGAGCTCCTAGGCTTATATAAGGGGCTGGGTTTCTTAGCTTGGGGTCTCCCTCTAAGAAGCTGATCATCTATCTCTCAAGATGCATTAAAGCTTTACTGCAGAAGGATCCGAGTGTTCTGCGTCGTTCTTGCTGGCGAGACGGTAGCGCGGGACATCTGGTGCCGAAACCCGGGAACTCTTCAACATCGCCGGCGCCGCAGGAGACCCCTCGGAAGACGGGGCGGATTCAGAACTGCAGGGACGTAAGTTCAGAGAGGTATGCTTTATCCTGAATACCCCCTTTCTCGACTTTGGCCTTAGTTTGTCATCACCGTGGGACGGGTCAGTGGAGGCTTTGGTGCTAGTCCTGTTTGTCCTTCTCCTTCATCGTGGCTGGTGCTGACAGAACGGTGCTGTCAGTCTGGTGCTGTCAGTCTGGTGCTGTCAGTCTGGTGCTGTCAGTCTGGTGCTGTCAGTCTGGTGCTGTCAGTCTGGTAACGGAGTTGAGCGCCGTTTTTAGATAAGCCGCCAGCGCGATGGGGTTGTCACAGTCAGTGGTTACTGCCCTACAGACTGTGCTAAAACAAAGAGATCTTAAAATTGCACCACGAACACTTCAAAATTTTGTGAAGGAGGTAGATAGAGTGGCACCATGGTATGCTTGTTCCGGGTCCCTCACTGTGGCCTCATGGAACAAGCTAGGTAAAGAACTAGACAGGAAGCATGCAGAAGGAGATCTCCACTTAGGTACCAAAGCCATTTGGAAGCTAGTTAAAAACTGCTTGGAGGATGAGGCCTGTCACCCTGCTATAATAGAAAGTCAGGGAACCTTAGAGGAAGTTCAGGATAGCATGTCAGAAACTGAACGGAGTGAGAGAATGGGAGCTCGCAAAAGGAAAGACATGTCTAAGAAAAAAGGCCCTCCCAAGAAGTTAAGAAAGGGGAGAGAGAGAAGGGAGTGATCATTCACCCCCTAACAAATCTAAGAAAAAGAAAAAGCCAGAATCTAGTCTATACCCTACAGTAGAGCTAGAAGCCTTGGAGCTAGATAATTCTGATTCTGACACTCTGTATTCTAGCGAAGAAGGTGGTCTAGAGGAGGAGGTGGCACGGTATGAGGAAGAAAGATATCACCCTGATAGACACCGGCCACTGAAAACAAAAATGAATGTGAGGCCACCGCCTATAAATCCGGCGGGCTCACGCCCCTCAGCGCCTCCGCAGTATGAGCTTCGGCTGAATACTGGTACTGACTCCTTTTTACCTTTAGAGGAACGGAGAAAAATACAAGTAGCTTTTCCAGTATTCGAGAATGCGGAAGGCAGAAGAGTACATACCCCTGTAGATTACAATCAAATCAAAGAATTGGCCGAATCCGTTCGTAATTATGGGGTCAATGCTAACTTTACCACATTACAGGTGGAAAGGCTTGCTAATTTTGCCATGACTCCCACTGACTGGCAGACGACAGTGAAAGCAGTGCTTCCCAACATGGGACAATACATGGAATGGAAGGCTCTCTGGTATGATGCAGCCCAGGCACAAGCTAGAGTTAATGCCACGGCTGAAGATGAGAATCAGAGGCAGTGGACATTTGAAATGCTGACAGGTCAGGGTCAACATGCCCTTAATCAAACCAACTACATCTGGGGTGTCTATGGTCAGGTGTCGGCCGCCGCTATTAAAGCATGGAAGGCCCTCACAAAAAGGGGAGAGTCCAGTGGACACCTTACAAAGATTGTCCAAGGACCCCAAGAGCCATTTTCAGACTTTGTGGCCAGAATGACAGAGGCTGCCAGTCGCATCTTTGGTGATTCAGAACAAGCTATGCCCCTGATTGAGCAACTTGTCTATGAACAAGCAACCCAGGAATGTCGAGCGGCTATCGCCCTCGCAAAAGCAAAGGTTTACAAGATTGGCTCAGAGTGTGCAGGGAGCTGGGGGGACCCCTAACCAATGCAGGACTAGCTGCCGCCATTTTACAAACGCACAGGTATAGAGATTTATCTAGTCGAAAAGCTTGTTTTAATTGTGGGAGAATGGGGCACCTTAAGAAAGATTGTCAAGCCCCTGAAAGAACAAGAGAATCGAAGCTTTGCCATCGTTGTGGTAAAGGTTATCATAGGGCTAGCGAATGCAGGTCAGTCCGGGATGTAAAAGGGAGGCTTCTGCCCCCTATTGAAGAACCCAAGGTACCCCAATCAAAAAACGGGTCACGGGGCCCATGGTCCCAGGGCCCTCAGAAATATGGGAACCAATTTCAGAAAAGCAATCAAGAGGAAGTAGAGGCTTCCGAGGAACCCCCGGAATGGACTTGCGTGCCGCCTCCGACTTCTTACTCATGCCCCAAATGAATGTTCAACCGGTCCCAGTCCATTCCCCTGGACCTTTGCCCCCTGCCACCATTGGGCTTATTCTGGGCCGTGGCTCCTTAACTTTACAGGGACTCATTATATATCCTGGAATTGTTGACCCGTATCATAAAGAGGAGATTCAAGTTCTCTGTTCTAGCCCTCGGGGTGTATTTTCTATAAAGCAGGGAGATAGAATTGCACAACTGGTGTTGCTGCCCTCCCTCGGGGATGGAGAAACCTACACTTTACAAAAAAGGGCTATGGGATCTTCTGGAAGTGATTCAGCCTATCTGGCTATACCCCTAAATGAGAGACCTACAATAAAATTGTTAATTAATGGAAAAGAATTTGAAGGGATAATGGATACGGGAGCAGACAAAAGCATTATTTCACTCCATTGGTGGCCGAAGTCTTGGCCCACTGTTGTTTCATCTCATTCTCTACAAGGTCTTGGATACCAGTCCTCTCCTGCCATCAGTGCCTCAGCCTTAACCTGGCTGAATGCTGAGGGCAAACAGGGATGTTTTACCCCCTATGTGTTGCCACTCCCTGTAAATTTATGGGGACGGGATGTGTTACAAGCCATGGGCATGACCCTAACTAATGAATACTCCCCCCAGTCATCAGCCATTATGGCAAAGATGGGGTATACAAAGGGTAGAGGCTTGGGTAGGCAAGAACAAGGCAGAATAAAACCCATTACGCAACACGGAAATCGGGGTAGAAAAGGACTGGGTTTTATTTAGGGGCCGTTGAGGCTTCACGACCCATACCATGGAAAACAGAGGAGCCGTTATGGGTCTCTCAATGGCCTCTATCCTCTGAAAAATTAGAGGCTGTCACAAGATTAGTGCAAGAACAGGAACGGCTGGGGCATCTAGAGCCTTCTACCTCCCCATGGAATACACCAATTTTTGTTATTAAGAAGAAATCTGGGAAGTGGAGATTACTCCATGACCTGCGGGCCATTAACAATCAGATGCATCTTTTTGGCCCTGTTCAAAGAGGCCTTCCTTTGCTTTCTGCACTTCCTCAAGATTGGAAGCTTATTATTATAGATATTAAGGATTGTTTCTTCTCTATTCCACTTTACCCACGGGATAGACCAAGGTTTGCCTTCACTATCCCTTCTCTTAATCATATGGAACCAGACAAGAGATTTCAGTGGAAGGTACTGCCGCAAGGCATGGCCAATAGCCCAACAATATGTCAGCTGTATGTGCAGGAGGCTTTGGAGCCAATTAGGAAGCAATTTACATCTTTAATCATGATCCATTATATGGACGATATTCTTATTTGTCACAAAGAGTTAGATGTTTTACAAAAGGCTTTCCCCATGCTGGTGGCTGAATTAAAACAGTGGGGATTAGATATTGCCTCAGAAAAGGTTCAAATTGCAGATACAGGCCTCTTTTTGGGCTCAATGATTACTCCCAAAAATATAGTTCCTCAGAAAATAGAAATTCGCAAAGACCACTTACAAACATTAAATGATTTTCAGAAACTTCTGGGAGATATAAATTGGTTGAGGCCCTTTTTAAAAATTCCATCTGCTGATCTAAAACCCCTCTTCGATCTCCTGGAGGGTGAGCCTCATATCTCCTCACCCAGAAATTTTACCCCTGCTGCCCACCGAGCCTTACAGATGGTGGAAGAGGCCTTACAGGAAGCACAATTACAACATATTGATGAGTCACTACCTTTTAATCTGTGTGTTTTTAAGACAGCTCAAGTGCCAACTGCAGTCCTGTGGCAACATGGACCATTACTTTGGATTCATCCAAATGCTTCCCCTGCTAAGATTATTGACTGGTACCCTGATGCTGTTGCACAGCTCGCGCTTCACGGAATAAAAGCAGCTGTTACACATTTTGGCAGGGATCCTGATTCCTTGATTGTGCCTTATACTGCTGCACAAGTTCAGACCTTGGCAGCCACATCTAGTGATTGGGCAGTTTTAGTTACTTCCTTTTCAGGACAAATTGATAATCATTTTCCAAAGCATCCAATTTTACAGTTTGCCCTAAACCAGGCTATAGTGTTTCCACAAGTGACAGCTAAAGACCCACTCCCAGATGGGACTGTGGTGTACACTGATGGATCAAAAACTGGTATGGGAGCTTATGTGGTCAAGGATAGGGTTATATCTAAACAATATAATGAAACTTCACCTCAAGTTGTAGAATGTCTGATAGTACTGGAGGTTCTTGAGGCTTTTCCAGGACCCCTCAATATTGTATCAGATTCCTCTTATGTGGTTAATGCAGTTAATCTCCTTGAGATAGCTGGAATAATAAGATCCTCCAGCAGAGTTGCTAACATCTTTCAAAAGATACAAGCTGCCTTGTTAAATAGGAGATTTCCTGTTTTCATTACCCATGTCCGAGCACATTCTGGACTCCCAGGTCCCATGTCCTTAGGGAATGACTTAGCGGACAAGGCTACAAAGCTGGTGGCCGCTGCCTTGTCTACCCATGCACAAGCAGCAAAAGAATTCCATAAGCGCTTTCATGTGACGGCTGAGACCTTGCGCCGTCGTTTTGCTCTATCCAGGAAAGAGGCTAGGGAATTTGTTACTCAATGCCAGAATTGCTGCGAATTCTTACCTACTCCCCACATGGGAATAAACCCACGTGGCATTAGACCATTGCAGATGTGGCAGATGGATGTTACTCATATTCCCTCTTTTGGAAGGCTTCAATATGTTCATGTTTCTGTTGACACCTGTTCTGGCGTAATGTTTGCCACACCCCTAACAGGGGAAAAGGCCTCATATGTGATTCAACATTGCCTTGAGGCCTGGAGTGCTTGGGGAAAACCCAGAATTTTAAAAACAGACAATGGACCAGCATATACCTCTCAAAAATTCCGACAGTTTTGTCGGCAAATGGATGTTACCCATCTAACTGGCCTACCTTATAACCCTCAAGGACAGGGCATTGTGGAACGTGCCCATCGTACACTCAAATCATATCTGATTAAACAAAAGGGGAGTATTGAGGATGTTCTACCCTCGGTACCAAGAGTTGCTGTGTCCATGGCACTTTTTACCCTTAATTTCTTGAACTCTGATGCCCAAGGCCACACTGCGGCCGATCGCCACAGTTTAGAGCCTGATAGGCCAAAAGAAATGGTAAAATGGAAAGATGTCTTGACTGATCTCTGGAAAGGCCCGGATCCTATTCTTATAAGATCCAGGGGAGCTGTGTGTGTTTTTCCACAGGAGGAAGAAAACCCCCTATGGATCCCTGAAAGACTCACTCGAAGAGCTCCTTCACAACTCCAGAATAAGAAGGATGGAGGCCAAGTGGGTGATGAAGACTCTCCTACTCGGGATGATGGTTCCTAGTATGCCAGTGATGCAGAATGCCCAGGAGTTCCCTAGATTTTTCACAACTAATAGAGAGTTGGGGCTTGCCTTTTTGCCTTTAGATCCTCAGATACAGAGTTTTCAGGATGAGAGAACCTTGTCATTAGTAGGAAGCTTGTGCTTTACTGTGATTTCTTCATTAAAGGATAATTTTATTCATATGGATCCAGAAAGATCTAATGCTAATCCTTTTGAATTAATGGAAGCTGTACTGATCTTTCTCCTATGATAGTGAGAAGGGACAGATTACTTTTGATTGGAAAGGGGCATTAGGCAACAGTCTGAGTGAGGGACAGAGCTATGGATCATCTGATCGGTCCTCCTCCAATGTTAAGTATACCCCTTTTAAGAGAACTAATTATTCAGCTGCCCTTTATTTGGGTTGTGAGTAATGATACCTTAGGTAAGAATCAGAAAGAAATAAATTGCTCTGCTTAGAATTGTTTTTATGCATTATGCTGGGATGCTATTAAGCACCCTTTTGCTTTGGTAATGCGCATGCCTCGATTTGTTCCAGTTCCTGTTGAGACGCCAAGTAATTTGAGTTTGTTTAGGGAAAAGCGAGATTTTTGGGATCTCTGCTATTATTGTGGGCCTGATAGCCACCGCCGCGGTTACTGCTTCGGTTACCGCCTCGGCCCTTGCACTTTCCGCCACTGTGCAGACAACTCAAACCGTTAATGAACTATAGGCCACTGTGACCATGGTCCTAGATAAACAGGCCACTGCCAATTCTCAGATACAAGGAGGCCTGATGTTGGTAAACCAACAGATTAATTTGGTTCAGGAACAATTGGATATATTGTGGCAGATGGCCCAATTGGGATGTGAACAAAAGTTGCCTGGCCTTTGTGTCACTTCAGTACAATATGAGAATTTTACAAGAGCAGCTAACCTGTCACAAGCTCTGTCTCAACATTTATTACAGAATTGGACTTTTGAGTTTGAGCAGACACTCCGTGAGTTGAGAATGGCGATCCTGCAAGTGAATTCGACGCATCTGGATCTTTCTCTGATGGAAGGCCTCTCCTCCTGGATTTCATCTGCATTTTCTTATTTTAAGGAATGGGTGGGGGTAGGATCATTTAGCCTAGTTCTCTGCTGTGGAATAGTGTTGATGCTTTGGATGGTGTGTAAGCTCAGAGCCCAAACAAAAGAGACAAAGTGGTGGTGGCACAAGCACTTGCTGCCTTAGAACACGGAGCCTCCCCTGACATTTGGTTAACCATGTTAAAGCAATAGGTCGCTGGCCTCCCAGCTCTTGCACCCCACGAGGCTAGTCTCATTGCACGGGATAGAGTGGGTAGGCTTCAGCAGCCCAAGGAGTTGCAAGGCTAAGCACTGCACAGGAGAGGTCTGCGGTATAACGACTTTCTCCTGGGAGATAAGTCATCTTGCATGAAGGTTCTATGTCATGATCTCCTTCCCCCAGAAAAACGACATTGGACTGGTCAGGGCTCTCTCTGGGGATAAGACCCTGGAGAGGAGCTTTGTACATGTTCCGAATTTGCACATGGGGATTTGACCTCTATCTCCACTCCAAAGTTGTGGGTGTCCTATTGCTTCAAAAATAAATGAATAGGGGGAGATGTGAGGAGCCGCCCTCGCTATCGCTATTGCCGTTAGAAGATGGTGCTGACATCTGCTGTCAGTTGGAGTTAACCGTTAGAAGATGGCGCTGACATCTGCTGTCAGTTGGAGTTAACCGTTTAAGCTGTGCCTCTCCCGTGGCGTCATCTGGGGTGATGTGCAAACCACCAATCCCGGCTCTACACGTCTCACTCGGAGCTCCTAGGCTTATATAAGGGGCTGGGTTTCTTAGCTTGGGGTCTCCCTCTAAGAAGCTGATCATCTATCTCTCAAGATGCATTAAAGCTTTACTGCAGAAGGATCCGAGTGTTCTGCGTCGTTCTTGCTGGCGAGACGGTAGCGCGGGACATATGCCTATGCCTATCAGTGTCTATCCAATATGTCAGTGCCTGTCATTACACGTTAGCACCTGTCAGTACATGTTAGCACATGTCAGTGCCTGTCAGTACATGTTAGTACATGACAAAATATGTCAGTACCTGTCAGTTCTTATCCATTATATCAGCATCTGGCAGTACCTGGCAGTACCTGTTAGTACATGTTAGCACATGTCAGTGCCTGTCCGTACCTGTCAGTACATGTCTATCCTTTATGTCAGTGTCTGCCAGTACCTGTCAGTGTTGTCAGTGCCTGTTGATATGTGTTAGTACATGTCAGTGCCCGCCAGTAACTGGCAGTGCTGTCAGTCATGTTAGTACATGTCAGTGCCCGTCAGTAACTGGCAGTGCTGTCAGTCATGTTAGTACATGTCAGTGCCTGTTACTACATGTTAGTACCTGTCAATAACTGGTAGTGTTGTCAGTGTCTGTCAGTACAAGTCAATACATATCTTTCAGTGTCTATCAGTATATGTTAGCACATGTCCGTCGGTGCTGTTAGTACTTGTCAGTACATATCTATCAGTGCCTATGAGTGCTGTCAGTACCTACCATTACATATCACTGCCTGTTGGTATATGTTACTGTATGTCAAAATATGTCAGTACCTGTTAGTTCTTATCCATTATGTCAGTACCTGTCTGCACATGTAAGTACATTCTTGTCAGTGCCTATACATGCCTGTCCGTGTTGTCAGTACCTCTCAGTGCATGTTGATGCCTGTCAGTGCCAGTCAGTACATGTTAGTACATATCAAAGCCTGTCAATGTTTGTCAGTGTCTGTTAGTGCCTGTCAGTTCCTATCAGTGATGTTAGTACCTGTCTGTACATGTCTGTCAGTGTGTGTGCAGGCCTGTCAGTGTTGTATTTGTCAGTGCCTGTCAGTACATGTCAGTACATATCAAAGTATGTCAGTGTCTGTCAGTGCCTGTCAGCTCCTGTCAGTGATGTCAGTACCTGTCTGCGCATGCCTGTCAGTGCCTGTGCATGCATGTCAGTGCCTGCCAGTATTGTCAGTATCTGTCAGTGCCTGCAAGTGTGTGTTAGTGACTGCAAGTGCTCTCTGTGCCTGTCAACTTTGTCAGTTCCTGTCAGTGCTATCAGTCCCTGTCCATGCTAGTACATGCTAGTGCCTATCCCTGCTGTCAATATTGCAGTGCCTATTATTAGTGCCTCCCTCTGAGCTGAGATAGTGCTACAGGAATTCACAAGTGGAAGATCATAAGGACAATGTCATCTTTATATGCATTATTTCTTCAAATTTTTATTTTGGAAAAAAATCAGTTTATAGAAGGTTGAAAAGGGAGTACAGAGGAGAGAGGGTAGAGGTGAGCACACTCGCCTTCTCTCAGATCCCATGGCTTGGGGACTGCAGCCAGGTGGACTCCCCCACACGGATAACCAAGGGACCAGTATCTTGAGAGAGAGCTAGTCTGCTTCTGCCCACACTTGGGGCAGAGAACAGAGAGCAGAGGCCACCACCAGGAGAGGAAGAGACTCTTTCTACACCCACTGGAAGAAGTGCTGGGGAAAAGGCAATATAGGAACACACTAAGCAAAAGAAAAACAAACATGACACCACCAGAGTCTAGAGATTCTAAATCAGTAAGACCTGAACACCACAATGCAGATGAAGCAGAAGGGAATGACCTTAAAAACACCCTCATGAAAATGATAGAGACACTGAAAGAGGATGTGAGAAAATACCTTAAAGAAATGGAAGAAAAAACAAACCAAAAAATGGGAGAAATAGAAGAAAATACAAACCAAAAATTCCAACAAATGGAAGAAAGGGAGAAAACACAGAGCAAAAATTACAAGAAACAATGCAATGATTGAAAGCTGACATAGAGACAATAAAAAACACAGTCTGAAGGAATGCTAGAAATAGAAAAACTGGGGAAACAGACAGGTACTACAGATGCAAGCATAACCAACAGAATACAAGAGATGGAAGTGAGAATCTCAGGTGTTGAAGACACACTAGGAGAAATAGATTCATCAATCAAAGAAAATTTGAAGTCCAACAAATCCCTAACACAAAATATCCAGGAAATACGGGACACGGTGAAAAGACCAAACCTAAGAATAACAGGTATAGAAGAAGGTGAAGAAACCCAACTCAAAGGGAGAGAAAACATATTCAACAAAATCAAAGAAGAAAACTTTCCCAACCTTAAGAAAGTCATGCCAATGAAAGTACAAGAAGCTTACAGAACACCAAATAGAGTGGATCACAAAAGAAAGTCCTCTTGCCACATAATAATCAAGACCCCAAGCATACGAAATAAAGAAAGAATACTTAGAGAAGCTAACAAAAAAGGTCAAATAACATACAAAGGCAAACCTATAAGAATTACACCTGACTTCTCCGTGGAAACTCTGAAAGCCAGAAGGTTCTGGATAGATCACTAAGAGACTACAGATGCCAGCCCAGACTACTATTCCCAGCAAAGACTTGAATCACTATAGATGGAGAAAACAAGGTATTCCATGACTAAACCAGATTTAAACAATATGTATCCACTGACCCAGCCCTACAGAAAGTTCTGGAAGGAAAACTCCAGTCCAAAGAAGTTAACTACAACCAGAAAAACATAGGGAATGGATAATCCCACTTTACCAATACCCATAAGAGAAAAGGGGTGGAAATCCACATATAATTCCACTAAGAACAACCATTCCAAAACAAATGAGTACCAGCAATCAAAGGTCATTAATATCCCTCAATATTAATGGTGTTAATGAGCCCATAAAAAGGCACAGGCTGACAGACGATATTCGAAGACAGAACCCATCCTTCTGCTACATGCAAGAAACACACCTCAGCCTCAAAGACAGACATTACCTCAGAGTTAAGGGTTGGGAAAAGATTTTCCAATCAAATAGCCCCAAGAAACAAGCAGGGGTAGCAATCATAACAAACTAGACTTTAAACTAAATCAATCAAAGGGGCTAAAGGAGGTCATTTCATATTTATCACAGGAAAATCCACCAAGATGAAGTCTCAATTCTCAGCATCTATACCCCAAATACAAAGACATCCACATTCATAAAAGAAACATTACTAAAACTCAAATCATACATAAAACCTCACACACTAATAGTGGGAGACTTCAACACCCCACTATCACAACTAGACTGGACTACAAGACAGAAACTTAACAAAGAAACAAAGGAACTAATAGAGGTTATGACCAATTGGGTTTCACAGACATCTATAGAACATTCCATCCAAACACAAAAGAATATACCTTCTTCTCAGTGCCACGTGCAACCTTCTCAAAAATGGACCACGTACTTGGCAACATAGAAAACCTCAACAGGTACAAAAAAGTTGGAATAACCCCATGTATCTTATTAGACCACCATGCTTTAAAGTTAGAGTTCAACAACAACACAAACTGCAGGAACCCTACAAACTCATGGAAATTGAATAATGCACTGTTGCACAATGCCTGGGTCAAAGAAGAAATAAAAAAGAAATTAAAGACTCCCTAGAATTCAATGAGAATGAAGACACAACATATCCAAATTTATGGGACACTTTGAAAGCAGTGCTAAGAGGAAAGTTCATAGCATTAAGTGCTCCAGAGCACCAAAAGATCTGATTAAAAGGTGGGGGACTGAAATAAAGAGAGAATTCTCAATAGAGGAGTCTAAAATAGCTGAGAGAGATTTAAGAAAGTTCACAACATCCTTAGCCATTAGGGAAATGCAAATCAAAACAACTCTGAGATACCATCTCACTCCTGTCAGAATGGCTAAAATCAAAAACACCAATGACAGCTTATGCTGGAGAGGATGTTGATAAAGGGAACACTCACCCATTGCTGGTCGGAGTGCAAACATGTACAGCCACCTTTGAAATCAGTATGGAGATTCCTCAGGAAAATGGGAATCAGTCTACCACACGACCCAGAAATTCCACTCTTAGACATATATCCAAAAGATTCCCATTCATACAACAAGGATGTCTGTTCCACTATGTTCATAGCAGCATTATTTGTAATATCTAGATCCTGGAAGCAACCTAGATGCCCCACAACTGAAGAGTGGATAGAGAAAATGTGGTACATTTACACAATGGAGTAGTACTCAGTGGAAAAACACCAATAGAATCTTGAAATTTGCAGGCAAATGGATGGCACTAGAAGAAACCATCCTGAGTGAGGTAGACCAGTCACAAAAAGACAAACATGCTATGTACTCATTCACATATGGATTTTAGAGATGGATCAGGGGAGTATCAGCCTATAATTCCAGGGCCAGTGAGTCTGGGAAACAGGGAGGTTCCCAAGAGATATGCATTATACCCCAGAGAAGTGGAAAGAGGCAAGATGTCTTGAGCAGACTGGGAACATAGGGGGAGAAGAGAGGGAACCAGGAAAAAGAGAGGTGGATAAGAGAAGGGTAGAAGAAGACACGGGAGAGCAGGAAGGTTGAGTCAAGGTAAGAATGGAAGAGACTGGGATGAGAGATACCATAATAGTTGGGATCACTATAGCTTTGAGGAGAGAGCTGACACTAGTGAGATTTCCAGAGATGTACAAGGATAACACCAACTGGAAAACTAAGTAATAGCTGAAAGAATATATTAATAGCCCCTACTTGATGATAAGTTTGATGACTACCTTATGTGGCATCCTAGAACCTTCATTCTGTGACTGATGGAAGCAGAGACAGATACTCACAGCTAAACACTGAACTGACCCCCTGGAACCCAGTGACAGAGATAGAGGAGTGATGAGCAAATCAGTCAAGACCGTGCTGGTGAAACCCAAACAGACAGCTGACTGGACAATGGGGAGCCCTTGAACCCCAGACTGATGACTAAGAGGCAAACAGGGGACTGACCTAGACTCCATGAATTTAGTGTCAATGAGGAGGCCTCAGAAATTTCTGGGGCCTTGGGTAATAGACTAGTGTTTACCATGGCATACAAATGAACTTTGGGAGCCCATTCCACATGGAAGGATGTTCTCTCAGCCTGGACACATGGGGAAGGGCCTAGGTCCTGCTCTGCATGAAATGACACACTTTGGAGATCCTCTCAAGTAGGGCCTCACCCTCCCTGAGAAATGAAGTGGGGATTGGGCTGGGATTGGGAGTTGGCGGTGAGGCTGGTGGAGGGAGAACCTGGGAGCTGCGATTGACATTTGAAGCATGACTGTTTCTAATTTAAATAAAAAACCTACATAAAACAAACAAACAAAGGGAGTACATAGAGGATCCTTTACTAATTTTCTCACTTTCCCCAGTGGCTGTTGTGATGCCCAAACCACCTTGGAGTGTGAACTTGTATCCAAAAGTAAAGAATCTTTATTCAAGCTCAATCTTGGACCCTCTGTGTACCCAAAAGAGTGGTACAAGGTCATTTTGGGTGGTATTTTTATCATAGCAGAGGTTGGGCTGATGGAATTTCTAAAGTTCATGACCACTAGTTGGCTCTTAGTAAAAGGGGATGGGTGTGTGCTAGGTTAAGGGACATCTTGTGATCCTATATATAATGGTTGGAACATTATGTATTTCCTTTGGAGTGTTAGGTATGTTCCCCTTGGAGGCTAATTGGTCTGTTCTTGGGTGAGGCCTGGGTAGTCTCAGTATGTGACCTTTACAGGAGTCAGGCGTTACCTCAGAGTAAACTGAAACTCAGGCCTAATTTTTGGCTGGTCTCCATTGAGCTTCTCATGACAGCAGTGTAGCTACAGCTGTTTCCATGCATGAATAAGAGTAATGATATCCAAAGCATGGAAGGAAATCCATGTAACATGTATGGGAAGTCCCATTGTATTTTTGTCAAGTGTACATAATCATGTCACCATTTCTGTGATCAAACACTCAGCTGTTTCATTGTTAGAAACATTTTCTTCCCTTTCTAGTCATTTGCCATATTTATCCAATCTCCATAATTTCACAACCTTTGAAATCACTAATCTGTTTTCCATTTGTATAGTGTTGTCATTTTTAGAGTGCTGTTTAGAAGCCCTTTGTTATGTAGAAATTTCCTGCAAATTTAATAATTCTCTTCAATATGGAAGAAGCTGACTCGAGTCAGGTAAAAACCATTCATACATCTCAGGAATTTACAAGTCTCCTACTCCCCAAGGTTAGAGATACAGTGACTATTTGTGGCAGAGGGTAGATCCTGAAGGACAGAGCTGTCTATGAGAGATTTCCACTTAGCCCAACAGAATCACCGACTGGTCCAGTTGCTTACAAGTCATTCAGAAAGCTCCAGGAGTGTGGCTTCTGTGAACTGTTACTCAAGTTGAGATGGGTTTTTTTAATTTGGTTTTTTTTTTGGCAATCCAGTTATTATTGAGTCATCTGTGATCTCTAACCTGTACTACTGTAAATAACTTTTGAAACTCATTGGACCACTAAATTTTACTTTGGCAGAATTGTTCTTTTGTCCTACTTTGGTTTCTCTATCTGTGGTAGACATACATTAGCTTATATCTTCTCAGGAAAAGGCACCCAATGGAATTTTATAAAATGCCACCTTTTGAGATAGGCTTAGGGCACTTAGCATATACTATGATGATCCATCCAAGTTGTTGTGGCTATTAACTGTTCCTTCCTTTTTGTCATAATATGTCAAGATGGGTTACTTTGTCTCTTAGAGTCTTTCCTTTACCCTAAATGGAGAAATGTGTGCCCTGGTCTTGATTAGTCATTGGAGTGATGGGGAAATAGAAAAAATGCTTTAGATGTTGGCTTTGTGGCAACATGGAAAAATGGGTTCTCAGTAATCTTTGTCAGAGAGGTATATCTATGAGTCAAAGCTATCTAGCCACCATCTTCTCCCATTGGCATAGAAAGACTTCAAGTGTAAGTGACATTATATGTAATTTGGGGCTGTGGGAGAAAAGTAAGTAGATAAATTGAAAGCTGAGGTGTTTAGTTTTGTTTTAACTTGCATTATTCCTGAGGTTTTCAAGGTGAATTATTGTTCCTGGACATGCCTGATATGTTGGATCTGTGTGATATTAGCATCTGACTTGGCAGACACATTAAAGAGAATGACTTTCTTTAATGTGGGCAGGCATGTGTAGAAAGAAGGACCTCAGAACTTATATTTCCTGCTAGCCTCCTTGAAGTTGGCTTTGGTCTTCTGTCATCCTTGGACTGAGACACACATCATCTTCCCTAGTTCCTAGGCCTTGAGATGTGGACAGAAAAACACCACTGGATTTTCTGTGTCTACAGTTTGCAGGTATCAAGTTAAGTGACTTTGCCCCATTAAGCAGATGAGAAAGTTATCATAGTAAACATGTTCTTTTGCAAATAATGTTGATTCTGCTTCTGAAGAGAAATATTGAGTGATAACTGAGCATCCCTTGAATGTTGACTGAAAATGGAAAGGATTCTAACACATAAACCGTATGTTCATGTTAAATAGAAACTATAAAAGTGATGTATGAAATCACAGAAAATGGACACTAAGTTGGTTTCCAAAGTAAGAGAAGGTGACAATACCAATCAATATGAGGTCAAATAGCAAATTACAAATGTTTCTCTGCTCACTTGGAGACTCCAATGTCAAGGACATGTTCTGGTAAGAATAATGGTTCTACCCCATGATGTCTGTGGTACTACTTGCAAAAGTGTTCAACAGAGATCTGAAGAATCATATACCAAGGAGATATGATAATGGAGGCAGTGTTCAAAGTGACTTGGCTATAAGCCAAGCAGTCTGGACAGTTTTAGAATACAGAGAAGCTAAAGGAGTGAATTGTTCCCTACATCCTCCAGGAGGGACTATGTTGACACGGTAATTCATAAACTTCTGAGCTTCAGGACATAATAGTTGTTTTAAACCACTAAGCTTGTGGTGACTTTCTAGAGTTGCAACAAGGAACTAGAGCATGACCCAAGGACCACACCAAGTCACCCTCCTTTCAACACAGACTAACAGACAACACCAGATGCCACATGGATTTCAAGTTCAGACTGTGTGATGATTATGTGTGATGGTTAGTGGAGTAGCACTGCAGTTGTGGGGATGTAAATGGGCAGACTTTAGAAGGGAAAGAGGGAAGGAGGAAGGGAGGGAGGGAGGAAGAAGAACCGATTTTTCTTTAATGGTAAGGCCTTAACTCGAAGAGCCATGAACTCTTCATAATGGTCAAGCCTCCTCCTCCTTCTTTTATTTTGCTACTCATATAGAGTTCAGAGGAGAAAAAGCAGTGGTAGAGAAACTTGAGAGAGGAGGCACTGTGAACTGGTACCACAGACGATACAGAAGGTAACACTGAGTATGCATCATATACCCAGAGCCTTCCAAGGCACATTCCATCTACTAACCACCAAGCCTCTCACAGTACTGTGAGAAGAGTGCTCCTCCCATCATCCCCCTTGCTTTCACACTGCAGAAACTGAGGTATCAAAAAATGAAACACTGTGCCAAAAGTCTTGCACATTTTAAATAACTCACCCAAAATTTGAACAAAAAGCAAGCCTGAAAGGAAATACAGAAACAGGCATGCAGTTTGATTTATTATACTGGCAGAGTTGTGGATTTGTTCTTTTTTGTTTGTTTGTTTTATTTTGCAAGCTGCAAAATAAACTTATGATCACACCTACTTCAAAAATTTTAAATATTGGCAGTTTCCAATCTGTGAACAAATTGTATCATGAAATTATCAGCCAGTGGAGTTGAAAAGCAAATATATTTTTAAAGGATATGTTAAATGGAGCAGCTTGCTTAGCAATTCTGAGTTTCAATTTATGAAATGGAGATAATGGTTTCTCTATTGGGAGCACAGGGCCTGAAATACAGTTATGCTACTAGTGTTTTCTTGAATGTGTTATTTCAATAGTCTCAGAACAAACAGCCAGGGTTACTACTTCAAATAATAATACCATATGCAAAATACCATAGTGCATGTCTTAACATGTAATAATACACATAAAAATAGATTCAAATTGCTTAACATTCCTGTGTCAGTTACAGCTTTCTAGGGGAGTTGTACTTGGATTGTTATTTCATCTACTGCTAACGTCTCACCATCATATAGTTTCTGTGATGGATGAGAAGAAGTCTGGGTGTAACCTGGTACAATAGTAATGTGTGCTGTTCTACCCACAAGGAAGATTTACCCTCTGTTCTGCTGTCTTGACTGCCTCCCAGCCTTGGCAAGGAAATAACATGTGTCAATGTAATTTAAAAGATACTACTGATACTGCATAGAGAGTAGGAATAGCAATTCAGGGAAATTGAGGAGACAGTCTTTCCAAATAAAACACAGTAGATGCTAAAGAGCAGTTTGTGTGAGATCTCCACTGTTTTAGGCAGTAAGAAAAAAATTCACACCCTTCTTATGGGCCATAGAGTTGACTCTATGATTCTTACCTACATATGTAAGTCTAACAAAAATCAGCATATGGGATTCCCTCCTCCGTCCTCAATTTCTAACCAATTTCCCAGTTTCTCTCTCTCTCTCTCTCTCTCTCTCTCTCTCTCTCTCTCTCTCTCTCTCTCTCTCTCTCTCTCTATCTCTCTCTCTCACTCTCTCTCAGCCTCCCTCCCCACCCCCGTGTGTGTGTGTGTGTGTGTGTGTGTGTGTGATTATGTGTGTCTTTCAGTACTGAAAGTCGTTCTTATAGCTGTATACAGCATTATCCATGTGCTTATCTGTGAAAACCTACTTTGGCTAGGTGAGTTTAGTGCTTGGCAAATGGATACAATCACTTAATTGAAACATTATTACCATTAAAATTTAAAACCTGTTGCCCCATCAATGCTGCTTTGTCTTAAATAATGTAAAAGAAAACAAAACTTTGTCAGGTAGAAAGACAAGGAAAAAGGATGAAATCACCAAGTGAATAAATAAATGCATTCAGCCATGAGACCAGTAATGAAAACTGAACAGAATGAAAAGGCCCAAGAGACAAAAATATTCACTGTGAGGTGTGATTGAAAAGAGGTCAGGGCTGATGGAGTATTAATCAATCATATGATCTCAAAGTTTTCTCTAGCAATGAATGCCAATAGTTTTGTCATTGTCAGAGTTTCATCAAAGAAAGAAAGTCAACAGTGTTTCTGTTCCATTCAGAGGAATAAAAGGTTTTCTTTTCCTTGATTCTCTGACATCAACTGATTCTAAAAATCTGTTACTTCTCAGAAATCTTAAGCTGACTTTATCAAACATATTTTTTCTTTATCTTTCCCCCCCTGACTAGAGAACTGAGTCCTGCTATTTGTCCTGTTTCTTTTATCACTGTGATTACATTTCTTCAACTGAATAGCTCATTCATATGAAACCACAGGGCATAAGAAGAAGAATATCCTTTTTCTTAGAATTCTCATCTTCAGCAAATCCATAACAAAAATAATGAACACAAGACTAACACAAAATAACACTAGGAAGGCAGTTTTAGGTCACTGGGGTGATCAGCGCTCCCTACCATAGTTTTGCTCAAAGTGGCCCTTTGGACTGGTGAGTTAGTTACAGCTGGCAATTGTCTTGATTACATACCAGTTTGAGGATACAACTATTGACTTATAGCATTCGAATTTAGCAGGCTTAACACACAAACATAATCAGCAGCAGAACTCCAGGAGCTGCAGAGAGACTGGTTCTCGGTCTACATTCTGAGTGCTGGGGGAAGGAGCAAGCTGGTATCAGGAAGATTAGCCCCCAGAGGTTATAGGACACATTTCAGAGAGTCCCGGATTAGCACTAAGCCTCTGAGCTAACAGTTTGATGTAATACAGCAATTTTCCAGCTATCGCACCTAGGCTTTTCCAAGCTACACAGATAGCAAGGGAGAACAAGGACCTGAGTCCACAGCTAACTACTCTGTATGATTTGCCCTTCATTGACTTGCTTTATCTGAAACGAGTGTGAGTTGCAAGCCAATGGGAAACATAAAGACAGGAAGCTAGGAAAGAGAGTGCTTGGGGAGAAACTGTAAGGTAGAAAAAATTTATTTAGTCCTCTTTCATAAAGCAGGTCAACAAAACATTTTTACACAGTAAACATCTTAATAAACTCACCAATTTGAGGAGAAAGTACTTTTAGAACATTGCATACTTGTTTTAATTAACCAAAGAGTAATGTGTAAATAAGGGGAAGAGAGTATGGCAAAAACATGACTATGAACCCTTTTAGTGAGAAGGAGGTCCCTGGGCAAGATAGGAAGGAGTCTGTATGATAGAAATACATCTACTTAGGTTCTGGAAACAGCTTAACCATTTAGCTTGCGTGATGGCATCACAAACCTGAGTGTTTGAAAGTATTGGTTATGATTCTAGATCTTTCTTGTCCCAAAGTATTTTGAAGTTTCTGAGCAGAATCACTGAGTAAAGTTCACAGCCAATTAAGGGTGTCATGGCAAATACTGATTATGTCCACAGGTCCTTTCCCCCGAAATGGAGGATATAAGTGGTGCAAGACAGTGTGAGGAGAGTGACCATCAAGGCATCTTTGTTTGCTTCTTCTTAGCTACTTTTGGTATACTCTGACTGCAGAGCATTATTTTGCTATCTAGAGTAGGTTGTACAGTGGACCAATAGAGAAGAAAGAGCTGAAGATAAAATCTCATCTGTTACTTTCGGAGACCTAATTAAATAAAGACTCACTAACACTGAAAATGAAGTACTTCTGTCCAACATGGCTTCTGCTGCCTTTGTGTCCTGGTTGTATTCATTTATGGTAGCAATAACAAGGCAAGAGAAGTGATCAAATGACCATCAGGTAAGTTGGCAAACTGTCTAAAAGAGATTTACATATGAGCATTGCTGTGGAAGGAAGACGGGCCTAGAAAGTCTCCAGAGTGCTCCTACAGTACTTGGTATCCTGAGCCATACCGAAGTAAGATTATGTGCATTCCTGAGTCTCCATGTAGATATCTACATTATGTTTCTGTTTTCTTGGGCAGCATTCAGGAAATTATGCTCATGTTCTTTTTTTTTTTAACACATTGAGCTGTTACTTTATATATACTTTAAATTCCTTGGATCCTATGATTTTTCTTTTCAATTCTGTTTTCTGGGAATCATTAACTATTTTTTTTCTTTTTGGTTTTCTGAGACAGGGTTTCTCTGTAGCTTTTGGAGGCTGAATTCACTCTGTAGACTAGGTGGGCCTGGAACTCACAGAGCTCTGCCTGCCTCTGCCTCGCAAGTGCTTGGGTAAAAGGTGTATGCCACCACTGCATGGCTCATTAGGTAATTTTTATTGGTGAATGTTTCTATTGGACTACTATGTTTTGGAGGGGAGATTCTAATTTGACCTTTTATATTATTTGTATCTTCATGATGGGATGTGGGTGTGTGGGCTGCTTTTGTTAGTTCTGTGTCTGTTGTGGACCGAGAAGGTTGGATCTGAAGAGAATATGTGCAGGTGGCTTGGGTCTAGAGGTTGGAACTGCCTTATGTGGAATGAAGTCACATGGATAGAGGGGTCTGGTCTAGTATGAAAGATGTGTGTTCTAGTCCAAGGCTGGACTGTGGGGGTGATGTTAGCATTAGGAAAGATTGATGGAGAGGAAGGCAGGCTAAAACAGCATCACCAGGCTAGAATTTCGGGAAGGATGTATAACACTGTGGTTGGGTGGAGAGGTTGGATGAAGTATTGAGGGAACCGGTGGCTCAAGAAATATAGGGCAGTACTTGTCAGAAGCCTAAAGGTTATTTGCAGCAAAGATGGGGGTCTCCAGACTAGGCCAGAGCACTGGTTGTGGAACCTGGGCTAGATAAAGTAACTTAGGGAAGGAGTCTGAAAAGAAGAACACCCACTGATTATTCAATACCAAATGGTCACCTCTGAAACATATACACAAAAGTATCATTATACAGACTGATAACACAGTATTTACGCATTTAGGAATATATATTCACACACACACACACACAGAAGGATTAATAGAAAAGGTGGTGTGGTACGTGACAGCTTGTGGGTCAGTACATGCTGGGAAGATCTTGTCATCTTAGAGCTTGGTTGTGGATCAAATGGGTATGGCTGGACATTTACACACACACACACACACACACACACACACACACACACACACACACCACAAGATTAATGAGCAAAGAGTTCATTATTTGAAAGAGAGCAATAAGGAGGGGTTTGTAGGAGAGTTTGGAGGGAGGAACAAGAAGGGGATAATTACATAATATATTATAATCTCAAAACAAATAATGAAAAAAGATAATCAAAACTTAAGGGAAATCAGCAATTTTGACAATTTGCTCCTGCTGCAGACTAGAAGCTAGCAACTGAGATGAGTCCCCTTGAGCACTGTGGAAGGGAAGACAAGCAATATGCTAGAAGTGGAGGATAAGAAGGCCTGCTGTGAAATGCTGTCTTCTGGGTATGACGTGGCTATCAGATTCATAAACTCACAGCAGCAGCTGTGGTTACCGCCACAGGATCCACACAAGATGAAGTTGGATGAAACACTGATCGAGGAGCTTTAGGTCATTTCCAGTCCTCACACATACAAAGGGGCTATTGGCTATTGATGGCTTCTGAGGGTGCCTTCCCACACTACAGTAAATGCTCCACCCCCACCCCACATATAAGGAAGGCACTAACTGGACTTAGTGGGTTATGAAAAGCAAATAGCACATGAAGTTGGATGGGGATGAGGTACATGAGGAAACTTGGAGGGTAAGTGAATATACAGTTCATATTATATTTCATTATACACAGAAAAACTTTTACAAATGAAAAAAATTAAAGGAGTTCCTTCATGATTTCTCTGCCTTGTTATTCTATAATCATATATATTATATTAAACCTATAAAGGCTTATATACTGGTAAACGTTCAAATTTCTTATCAAATACAAATAAAAAGAACTACAGTAATTAATTATTTTGGGTAATGGTTCCATAGTATTCATTTCAGAGTTTGACCCCATTCAGTCAGGCAGAACATTATGTCTGTGGAAATGTGTGGAGAAGGTGTTTGACCTCACATTAGAAAAGAACCAAGGAGTGAGGATGGCTCCTCCCTCTCTTCAACTGAACTCTAGGAGCTCAGCCCAGTGCTTGGTTGTTGGTTACTGTGTCTGCTTCTATCAGTTACTGGATGTATGCTCTATGATGACAATTAAGGTAGTCGTCAATATGAATAAAGGGGAAGTCCATTCAGGCATCCTCTCCAGTATTACTAGGAGTCTTAACTGGGGTCAACCTTGTGTACTCCTGGGAATTTCTCTAGTACCAGGTTTCTCCCTAACCACATAATGTCTCCCTCTATCAGGATGTCTCATTCACTGCCCTCAACCTCTGTCCCTCCCTCAATTCGACCTTCTCAGTCCCTCATGTTCCCATCTCCCACCCCATCCCTCTCACTTAACCCAGGAGACCTCCATGTGCAACCCTCTTAAGGTCCCGCTTTTTACCTACCTTTTCTGAGGCTGTGGATTGTAGCCTTATTATCCTTTGCTTTACATCTAATGACCACTTATGAATGAGTACATACCCTGTTTTTCTTTCTGGGTCTTGGTTACCTCACTCAGGATGTTTTTACTAGCTCTACCCATTTAGTGGGAGCTCATGGACTATGGACTGACAGTTGGGAACCTGCATGGGACCAAACTAGGCCCTCTGAATGTGAGTGTTAGATAAGCTGCTTGGGGGGTGGGGACTGGTGGCACCAGGACCTATCGTAGATCATGAACTGGCTTTTTGGAGCCCATTCGCTATGGTGGGATACTTTGCTCAGCCTTGTTACAGGAGGGGAAGGTCTTGGTCCTGTCTCAACTTGGTATGCCATACTTTGTTGACTTCCCAAAGAACACCTTATCTCCTTTGAGAAGTGAATGGTGGATGGGAAGGGGGCAGGAGTTGAGTGGTGGGAGAAGGGAAGGGAGGGGGAACTGGGGCTGGTATGTAAAATGCAAACTATTTTTTCCAAATAATATAAAAGTATAATCTTCTGAGGCAAGAGCCAGTGACTTACTTCCTCCAGTAAAGTCCTATCCCCTTGGAACCTCCCCAAGGAACACAATCAGTTGGGAAGCAAGCATTCATCACAGGAACCCAGGGTCTTCACTGCTCATGTGTCCATTTCTCCTCCCTAAGTGTGGAGAAAGAAACTGAGGCAGGCAGAGAAGACTTCACTGATGCCACCACACACAGGTTCTGTGCAGCATGTACCTTACTGCTCTTCTGCAGGCTCCTAGATGCCTGACAATCAGCATCCTTTGAAAGTCCTGTAACATCAGTGGATGCTTGAAGCCAACCTGTGTCTATTTCCTCAGGTCCACAGCATCCAGCTTTTGTTTCCAGATTTCTCCTATTTTAGCCTTCTGTTCCTCCAACTTGAGTACATTATGCAGGGCTCAGGTAACCCCACACACATCTTCTTTATGACCACATTTAATCTACTAGGAATGTCTTCCCATTCCTGCCTAATAACCTTTAGGAGACTAAAAGGTCTGGCACAGCTAATTCCTTTTCAGCAGGAAGAGTGTCACAGGAAACACAAGCTGTTCAGAGGCACTATAATCACAAGGGTATCCTTAGATTTGATGGCAGGTAGTGACTAAAAGAGACTCTATAAAAAGTCTCTCTCCAATAAAAATAAATAAATACTTGGTAGTGGTGGCACATGCCTTTAATTCCAGCACTCATGAGGCAGAGGCAGAGGCAGGTAGATCTCTGTGAGTTCCAGGTCAGTCTGATTTACAGATAGAGTGCGTTCCGGGACAGGCTCCAAAGCTACATAGAGAAACTCTGTCTCAGAACTAACAACTAACTAACTAAATACATACATAAAAGTTGCTCTCCAAATCCTTTCCTCTTCTTACTTAGACTTTTCTCTGTGTCCAGTTCTGGTTGATTAATTTGAGAATCCGAGAACAAATTTCCCATGAATTTGAATATGCCCAATCTGGAGGATTTGCTTGAGACATACTTTGGTATTCCACTGGCACTGCCAGATTAAAAAAAACTGAGAGAGAATAATTTTATAATACCTTCCATTTTCACCATGTTATAAGGAAATACTAGCAAATTCAGCCTCTTAATTTAGCTTGGTAACCTCATGACCAAGAATTTAAATAATAAATGGAAAACATAGTACCTTGTTAAAACCCAAACAAATAAGAGTAATTCTCCTCTTCTCACCATCATCAGTGAGAATATGTGGGGAAAGCACCTACCCTGAAGTATTTCAAATTGTTCTAGATGTTCTGTGCAAAGAGGCTCATGTGGTGCTGTCTTGTGAGACTAATTGCCTGAAGAAGTTGTGTCATAGCATGATGATAGCAGGCCATGCTCAATATAATCCTTTTAGCGCAGGTGGGAAAGTGAGAGCTACAGGTTTTGCTCATCTTTCAGCTGAAGGGATAATTTCCCCCCCAAGCTGGTAGCATTAATGATCAGAGCATATTTTTTTGGCGAATTTTGGAATTTAATCTCACCATCTGGTTCTTTTGTAGATGCTTTCTGTGTGCTTTAAATCTTAATTCCTAAATGCATCTTCACACAGCAGATGCTAAAATATGTACAGAACAAACACACATTGTCACCTGCCTGCACAGTTTAACAGTTCTGCTTGCATTTATGTATGCCACCTCTGTACCTTACAGACTTGTTTTCTTCCCATAGGTGTTGCCTATTCATTAGATATGACCAGAACTGGCCCTCAGACATACATTCCAAGAGATCACTGAGTGTCAGAATACATGGGACTCTCACACTTTCTCTATAGCTTATTTCCTAATGAATTGCTTGTCTTGGCTTGCATCTTTTCTTGACTCAAAAGAACATTTGAGAAATTTCTTGTGTGAAATTGTCACGATCATTGCTACTTATGTAGAAGTGCTAAAGGGGAAATATCCAACCCAGTGAACCAGAGAACAAAGATAAAAATGATAGATGTAAAGCAAGAAGTGTACTTCATTACTCTAATCCCATCAACTCAACATCTTCACCCTGCCTTATTCCTCAAACTAATTTGTTCACCACTTTCTAACTCAAAGAATTGGACATAGAGCACCAAGTACTCTATGCCAATGCCTCCTGGATTCCTGCTAATATCCAGACTTCCTAGGATATTGACATGAGGACATTCCTGACCTTGAGAACAATATCCAGTAAGGATATAGAGACACTGAAGAGGACTCAAGATAAAATGAGTATGGGATTGAAAAATTCAATAGCCCTACTAGAAAACTCAAAGGAAAGCCTTACAAGTAGAATGGATCAAACAAAAAATAAAATAACAGAATGCAAAGAGAAAGTAGAGGACCTAGACTAAATAAACAAGGTCTAAAAAGAATAAAAGCACAGGGTCAATACGAAAAATTAAAAGAAAAACAAATATTCAAATTGTAGATTTAGGTGAGGGAGAAGAATTCCAGGTCTGAGGTATAGACTCTGTATTTTTTTTATTTATTTATTTATTTATTTATTTATTTATTTATTTTGATTTTACGAGACAGAGTTTCTCTGTATTGTTTTGGAGGCTGTTGGTCCACCCCGGCCTCAAACTCACAGAGATCTGCCTGCCTCTGCATCTCGCGTGCTGGGATTAAGGGCATGTGCCAGCACCGTCCGGTTAGACTCTGTCTTTAACATGATCATAGGTGAAAACTTCCACAAACTAAGGCAGGGTCTGTCTATAGAGATACCAGAAGCATGCAGAACACCAAATATCTAAGAGGAGAAAAGAAAATCCTCATGGTGTATGACAGTTTAAACACTAAGTGTGTTAACAAAGAAAGTTTATTGAAAGTTGCAAGAGAAAAAACATGAGCCACTTATAAAGGTAAGCCTGTAAGAATAACAGCTGATTTTCTGATAGGAAACTTCAAAGCAAGGAGAGCCTGAAGCAGTATATTCCAAGTCCTAAAAGTCTGCCTGTGCCAATCTTCACTAACATACCCAGCATGATATAAACAGCCTAACATATTTTATAGCCATCAAACCAAACCTAAAAAAAACATAGGAAGCAATATATCCGACTTAAGAGAGTAATGAGCATAGCCAAAGAAATATGAAGATACAATCACTAAAATATCAAGCAATACTAGGAGCACAAACAATACCAAAAATCAACAACACAGTGATCTCAATTAACATATACATTCCAATAACAACTTTAAATATTAATGGCCTCAATTCTCCACTCAAAGGCACGAAAGGTTGACTGAATGGGTCAAGGAATGAACTTCATCCATCGGGTTTTACACAAGAAATCTATTGGCTTTAAAGGCAGCACCACTTTGTAATAAAAGCATGGACTACAGTGCTGTAGTCAAATTGGAACAGAATGACAGCAAGTATTGCTATCCTAATAGCTGACAGACTAGATTTCCAACTAAAACTAATCAGAAGAGATTAAAAACGAATGCTTCTATATAGTCAAGGGAACAGTGAACCCAGAAGCTTTACTGTTCTAGTCATGTATTCACCAGACTCTAGTATACTGGATTTCATAAGATATGGGCTGCTTGATTTAAAAACACAGATTTACACAAGCTCATCAATAGATCATTTCAATACCCAACTTTATCCAATAGACAGGTCATCTGGAAAAAAATAGCAGGGAAACATCAGAATTAAATGACATCATACATCAAATCGAATTTGACATGTATCTACAGAATGTTCCACCTTTCCAACTTATTTTTTGAGACTGTGTTTCTATGTGCAACAGTCCTGGCTGTTCTGATACTTACTTTGTAGACAAGACTGATCTCAAACTCACAGAGGTCCAACTGTCTCTGCTTCTGGAGTGTTGGGATTAAAGTTATATGCCATCACAGCCAGACCCATTTTTTGTAATGTTTTTATTTAAATTAGAAACATGAATGCTTCACATGTCAGTCCCAGCTCCCACACCCACTGCTTCTCCCTTGTCCCTCCACCAGCCCCTCAGTCCCCCACCCAATCCCCACATCATTTCCCAAGGAGGGTGAGGCCCTCCTTGCAGGGATCTCCAGAGTCTGTCATTTCATCCAGGGCAGGACCTAGGCCCTTCTCCATGTGTCCAGGCTGAGAGAGCATCCCTCTATTTGGAATGGGCTCCCAAAGCTCATTCATAAACCATGATAAACACTGATCTACTACCCAAGGCCCCAGTGATTTCTGTGGCCTCTTCATTGATACTACATTCTTGTAGTCTTGATCAGTCCCCTGTTGGCCTCTCAGCCATCAGTCTGGGGTTCAAGAGCTCCCCCTTATCCAGTCAGCTGCCTTTGTGGGTTTCACCATCATGGTCTTCACCCCTTTGCTCATCACTCCTCCATCTCTGTCACTAGGTTCCAGGAGTTCAGTTCAGTGTATAGCTGTGAGTATCTGTCTCTGCTTCCATCAGTCACTGGATGAAAGTTCTAGGATGGCATATAAGGCAGTCATCATCCTTATCATCAAGGAGGGGCAGTTAATGTAGTCTCTCCACTATTGCTTAGTTTGCCAGTTGGTGTTATCCTTGTATATCTCTGGAGATCTCACTAGGGTCAGCTGTCTCCTCAAGCCTATAATGACTCAATCTATTATGGTATCTCTCATCCTGCTCTCCTCTATTCTTACCTCAACTCAACCTTCCTGCTCCCCCATATCTTCTAGACCCATTTTTAAAATTAAATTTTATTTTTAAGATGATAGTACTTGTCCTAATTTTTGAATTGAAATGTGCTTGCAATCGAATTATGGGATTCGTATATCATGGGACATTTTCATGTCTCTCCCTCCTTACATGCAGTTTTCAGGAATAGAGAAAGATAAAAGTAAAGGTGATTAAGATTGAGTTAGGAGTTGTGTTGACAGTAACTGAAGATCTGTATAACAACTAGCCTGAGTGTGTTACTGCTTATCTTTTTAGGATCTCAAGTCAGAACCTGCCCCATTTATCAAAGAACAGACTGAGGTAGAACTATACAGAACGAAGCTAAAAACCTGGCAATAGGGGCCAAATCCTGTAACATTGACCTCATCTTGGCTAAAACTTGGAAATACATTGAAGATTCATTTGGGTTTGCTTATGTTTACTTTAAGAAATGGCTGGTAGCAAGTTCATTCATTCCAATTTTATGTTTTAGTGGTTCCATAAATTTTGTGCTTGGGATGAACATCCACTTTCACTAAGCCTGTCTTTGCTCAGTTAATTCTCCATGAAAAAGAGAAAGCACCTTGTGTTATTTGTAGGAGCTTTGTTTTGCTCTTTCTTCTCCCTCCATTATCATTTCAATGCTGAACATTTTATTTGTTTGCTTGTTTGTATGCTTACTTGGTTTTTCTTGAAACCTCCACTTCTAACTCCAAGTCACCAAATGTTTTTCTCCTAGCATCAACCCCAAAAGGATAAGAGAAACCGCTGTAGAGAAAATGTCACAATTGTAAATGTGACACTTAGCAGAGGCTTCTTCTTTTCTCTGTAATTACAAAAGCATTTTATTATAATATTCTGAACCAGGTTTGCCAAACACTTTCAGGCAGAGGTCAGGTGGGAGATAAGTAGGGCTTCGTATGCTCTGTCCTAACTGTGAAATTTCACTGCTGTGGCCGTTCCAAGAAAACTTTATTTATAAGCTGGCCACAGGCTCTATCAGGATCACAGGTCATCCTTTACAAACCTCTGTTCTGGGCTGTGTGGCATTTCCACCCCACCTATCTCACTTGTAAGGATTCAGGTATCATGCTGGCCTGCCCGAGTCATCCGGCAGAATGCACTCAGGCAGTACACTGGTCAGTCCAGGGTTTCGTGGCTACATAGACTGCATGCATCTGCAAATGACCCTTTTAGAAGAAAGACCCAGCCCACTTACATTCTCTTTCCCACTCTCTTTCTCACAGTTACCTTGGGGCAGACAGGACTTGTTTTGTCTCCCTCTTCTCGTCTGTCCTCTCCCCATCTCTGTGTCTCTTTACCATTTTCTGTTTCCTTCCCCCTTCCCTTCCCTTTCTAATAAAACTTCTCACTTAAGCTCTGACACTCTGGCATGTTTGTCCCTCTCTTCAGTCACATGCCCCCCCCCCACACACACAAGGAATCCACCGTGGTTCCTCATTTGCTTATTCTTAACATTAGTTACTATTCTGTTGTTGTAAGTCTACACCACATATACAAGTAAATTCTTACAAAAGAAAGAATTTAATTTTGGGTTTGCTTATGTTATATGGTACCTGGACCAAAGAATACATACAGACACTCTTTTTTTCTTTTTTTTTTTTTTTACAATTGTTTCATTTCTTTTTTTTTAATTCTTATTTTTAAATTTAAATTTAAATTAGAAAAAAGGTTACTTCACATGTCAATCCCAGGTCCTTCTCCCTTTCCCTCCCCTCCTCTTATGGCCTCCCACCAAACCCCCCAGTGCCCCCTCATTTCCCCAGAGAGGGTAAGACCCTCCATGGGGGTGTCCATAGTCTGTAGTTTCATCCAGGGCAGGGCCTAGACCCTCCCCCAAGAGTCCAGGCTGAGAGTGTGTCTCTCATTGTTGGATGGGCACCCAAAGTCCATTTGTGTGCCAGGGATAAATACTGATATACTACCCAAGGCACACACTTTTAAAGACCAATAGAAAGTCTTTATTCTCCAGCCAGTGACTTTAAGAGGAAGCTTCCTAAATCATGTAGCCCCAAGCCTCATTGTTCTTGTTTATTTAAGTACAAAATCTGTATCCTGGGTTGACACAAATCAGCTAGGAAGAATTGGAACAACAAAAGCCAAAATGCAAGATTCGTATGGTTAAGGATTTTCAAAGCCACATCCTGGAACCTTTGACTTCACCTTTGTGTTTGGCAGACATTGATGACCATGAGCTGGCTTTCAAGTCATGAATGTTGCCAGTTGTGCCAGTGTCTGGGTGCTTACTAAATTTGTGTGTGTGTGGGGGGTCTATTATTCTTACAGTTTCAGAGGATTAATCCATTATCATCATGGGGGAAAGCAGACAGCTCTAGTGGTGTTGTGACTGAGCAGTACTGAGAGCTTTAGATCCTAACCCACAGGCTGGAAGGCAGAGAGACAGAGATGATAGAGACAGAGATAAATAGGTAAATAGATGATAGATAAATGATGATAAATAGTAGATACATGATAGATGACAGATGATATATAAATAGATGATAGATAGGTAGGTAGATAGATAGATAGATAGATAGATAGATAGATAGACAGACAGACAGACAAACTTTACCTGGTGTGAGCTATTTAGTTGAAATCTCAAGTCCCACTACTAGTGACAGATATCCTTCAGCAAGACCAGCACTTCTAATCCTTCTACTCACTGGCACTGATAGGCTTGAAGTCATATAAAAATGTATTTAGTCAAACCTTCCACATCTACACAGTGTTTCTCAGCTTCAACACTATTTTAAATACAAATTCTAGTCTTTTCTGAAACACAAGGCAACTCCCTGTAATGTACTACACAATCAAAAAGCAGATAATACACTTTTGATGTACAATGGCACACAATATCTATTATCATCCTCAAAGGAAAGAAAGGGAACATAGTTAAGAAATACTGGACCAAACCCAGACTGGAAACAGTAGGGAAAACTCCAAATTTGGCATATGTATGTTTGATGTTAAAGCACTCTTAGCTCTTCAGATCTCTAACTCCTTTCTGCTCTGTTGGCTGCAACCCACTTCTCCTTTTTGGACTGGTGCCACACCCTGTTAACAACTTTCCTTGGCAAGTATCCCATGGCTTTGGCATCTCCAACATCGTGGGGGTCTCCAATGCAATCCAGGCTTTACATTCACATTTTCAAACTGTTGGGTCCTGAGGATGTGTGAATAATGGGAAATAGACCACTGAAGTCTATGAACCAGAAACAAATTTTATTCCAAGACATCACAGGGCAGAGAAAACTTCTGTTGTGCCCAAATTCTGAACTCCCAAATCACCAATAGGTCCATTTCAATGCAAAAGCAGAGTCTTTTATTGTAGTGGTTTAACAAGCTAACCCCATTATCTCAGGGCCTTTCATCCATCCACCATAGTAGATGGCATGAGAAAAGACCCCTGAGAAATCATGAGGCAGGGATCTTATAGGGAAGAGTAAGGGGATTGTCTATGGGTACACAACAGTCTCAGGATTGGTGAGCTTCCAGGTTTGGGTGACCTGCCTGTGTTGATTGGTCAACTGGTTGTTATGGCCCATAGGCCCTCCCAGAGCTGTTGTTGTGCTCTTCAGGACACTGTTGTACACTTGTCTGTAAAGCACACCCAGAGCTATAAAACACAGCCCCACCAGCTAACTTCTGATTGGTTCCTTGCAATGAGGAGGGTTTCTGACATCCTAGTGACTAGGACAGGAGCGGCAATGACAGTGAGTACATGTTAACCTGTCATGACTGCTAAAATGAGGTGGTAGGGCGTGGGGAGCTGATCTATTCACTTATAGCTAGGTAGGACCACACATAGAATTTGGGGTTCTGACACAAGGACCCTGAAAGGAGGTTCCAAGCCTCTTATAGTAAAAGTGAAGGGACCAGATCCTCACCCAGCTCCCTGCTTTAGCAGCCATGACAGGCTACAGAAAAGACCTAGCAAAAGGCCTCTGACTCAGCAAAATGTGCTTGAGCTTCCTGACCTTGCCCAACCTCCTAGTCACTAGTAAGCCAGATACCCTCCATGTGTCAAGGAACCAAGCAAAAGTTAGCTTGCGGGTTCTGGACAATCTGAAGTTTAGGTCTTGAGTCACATTACATTTTGGTGTTAGTTTAAGAAATTTGTGAAAGCTGTCTGGACAATAGCTAAAAGGAATGTAGGCCACATAGAGGCAACTGTTAAAGGTTAACCTTTGTCCACAGCAGCGGTCAGCTCCACCTTTCCTAGGATATGTGAATACGCCATAAGCATAGAGTTTTTCATATTCATGGGATATTCAACACAGTCACTTCTCAGGACCTTCAAGTAGGGACTGGCTTTACATACCCCTGAACCAGCAGCTTTTTTAAGCATTGAAGAAGATTCAATAGCCTTTATTCTTCCTTCATCCTGCATCCTCCTTGACTCTAATTCTGAACCCTTCTAATTCTGAACCCTTTGGCTAAAGCTGTCATGCTATACTTGATGGGGCTGGAACCTGGACCACTCCTTGACTTGCATTTACATTAGCTTCCCATTGTTTATGGTTTCCTTTGAACCTTACTATTTTCTTTAATTTCTTTTACAGGTTGTTGATTATCTAGATAGGCTCTTACCCTAAGGATACCATTTCCTTTATTTTACTTTGAATCAGGCCTTTAAAAAACTTTTCACCTCCTTGAGTGTAGGATTTGAATTCAACATTAGATTTCCTGGTGTTCCTTTTAATTTTAAATTGTTATATATAGCCCTGATTACTCTTTTGGTTGTGGATCTGCATAGGAGTAGTGGATAATACCTACAGGACACAGTCAATACTAAGTTGTACTCCAATGTGTTCAATTTAACCTCAGGCAGATTTTCAGGACAAGAGCAAAACACAGTCACATTCTTTGCCAAAATATCACAAGAATGGTCTCTAGGTTGAAAAGTTTCTACCCCCAGATAAGCCTCTCTGCTGATACAGCATACCAAATCAGACCAAATGAAACCAAAGAATTAGAAAAGGACCACATTTGATAGATACAACGCTCCCAGGTGGCCTTCCAGCCTCCCAGAGAGGAGACAGGAAAGAGAGACTAGAAAAACCACAAGTCTGGTTTCTGGGGGGCAGTTTAAATACCCTGTGAGAGTGGTCTTGAGCATCTCTGGGGGAGGGGCCATCATTTAGTGGGCTTTCTGAGATGCAGAAGGGTTTGGAGGGAGATGGGAGAGAGGTGCTTCAGTGGACAGTCTGCCATGACTTCCCAGACTCTGGGTATATGGATGCCAGTGACTGGGTGAAGCTCTCACTTTAACATAGGCCACTTGCTGGTATTCTTTAAAACATCTTGAGCTGGGTTTACATTGCTCTCAGCGCTACTGTCTTCTAAGTTCCAACTAGGGTGGCCCAGTGAGCTCTGCTTAAAGCATTAACTGCTTTTCTATTCCAAAGTGCCAAAGTCTTCCATATTTCTTCCAAACAGCAGCATGCTCAGACCCGTCACACAAATATACCCAGTACCTGGTACCACCTTCCTAGTTATCGTAGCATTGTTGTGAAGAGACACAATGACCAAGAATATTCATATAAAAGAGAACACTGAATTGGGGTTC
Source organism: Mesocricetus auratus (assembly GCF_017639785.1). Classification (NCBI taxonomy): domain Eukaryota; kingdom Metazoa; phylum Chordata; class Mammalia; order Rodentia; family Cricetidae; genus Mesocricetus; species Mesocricetus auratus. The sequence continues at coordinate 76,152,134 of NW_024429266.1, read as the reverse complement.
AGTCCACTTTCATCAAGGAAGGAAGAAGAAGGGCATGGCAGTATGGAGGTAGAGAAGTACCTGAGAGTACTTAATTCACGGGCAGGAGGGAGAGAGAGAGAGAGAGAGAGAGAGAGAGAGAGAGAGAGAGAGAGAGAGAGAGAGAGAGAGAGAGAGAGAGAGAGAGAGAGAGAGAGAGGGAGAGAGAGAGAGAGAGAGACCTTAGTGTGGGTGTTTGAAACCTCAAAGCCTACTCCCAGTGATATGCTTCCTCCAACATGGCCTTATTCCCTCCATCAAGGCACCCCCTCCTAACCTTCTCAAACAGTTTATTAACTGGGGACTAAACATTCAAATATTCTAGCATATGGAGGCCATTCTCATTCAAACCACCTTGCCACCCTTTTCCCCCTTTTACATGCAATGTATTGAGAATTTGGAATGTTTGAGAGGATTGCCTTACAGGTCTTTATGCCGGTTAAGAGATTTGTTTCTGTGAAAGAATGGATTTAGTTTGATTTTTAAATTACTCTATTTCTGTTACATAAATAAGGGTTTGTCTGGTAAAACCAGAGTATCTTTGTATACAGTAACTGCTGCCAATTATTGACAGTTCTTTAAAATAATTTTTGTACATTTCCCAGTTTTTAAGACGAGATAAAAGGACCAGATTGCAATCATTTATTTGCCTAAGGACTGAGGCATGGTCATCCCTACATTTGAGATATCAGCCCACTCTGGCAAATTCTAAAGACCTTGTGAATGACCCTATAGCCTATGGCCCTGCTCTAGTGCTTTCTTGCTGGAACACACAGACAGAGCTGCTTCATTAGCATTGGCTTATAGTCTAAAATGGAAGAACAAAGCAAGGAAGCCATGCCCTTCACACTGCTAAGCCACCCAGAAGTGGAATTCTCATCAGTGAGCTCTTAGTTATTTGACCTTGTGTTGAAAGTTGAATGGGGATGGGTTTTGAGCTTGTGTTGCTCAGAGAGCTTCAGCTAGGTTTAGAATCCTCCTTCTCTTGGAGCTGAGGCATATCTTCACAGATAGCTGTGAGGGTGAGTGATCTGGGCATTTAACTTTAATGTACCCTTAGGATGTTCCCTTCCACCTTCTGATTACCTTTTACTTATTTTACTGGCTAAAGATCTAAACAGACTAATATAGCCAAATTTAGGTGTGCAAGAGAAACCTAAAGGATTACTGTAGTACCCAAGGGAAGTCTTAAAAAATACATATTAGCTCTTCAACTTTAGAAACTGAATATCCATGTTTATGCATACACTTGTATCTGCATGATGATATGTATATTTGGGAGTGGGAAACAATTATTTGTTTTTTGACAAATATTCCACTTTTATTGAAAATATTGTCTCATCCCTCAAGTATTCACTGTCCTGAGCTTTTACTTTGTCAAAATATTAGACATATTAACCTCCAAACTATTTTTGAGTTTAAAAAGTCTTCATGAACCAATGAATTATTAATTGTTAGGATGACATACAAGGATACATTTTAGCCTCACTTGAAATAAAATACCAACACTGACCATCTTTGTTCTGTCAGCCTTCACACTGTGCCTAGCAGGAAGAAGCCAGCAGGAGAGAGGTTCCTGTTCCCTGCCCTTGGAGTGTATCCTAATGCAAGCATTGTTTTCAATTTTCTTAAAATAAAATTGCTTTTTCTCATCATAAAGGAAGGGAAGAAGGGGTTCACCTTTAACAGAGAGCTGTGATATTAAAGACATCTGTGTGTCTACTTGCAGAAATCCTGAAAGAAAATGAATTTGTGAGAGTAATTAGGGTAAAACTTCCAAGGAATAAAAACTTTGTTCAAATATATATTCCTAAATAAATTGAAAAGTCAGAGCAGTGAATATTAAAGAGGGCTGAGAAGGCAGGAATGTGACCTTTCTAGTTAGTTGGCAAAGGGATGTGGGATGTAGCAACTTTAAAAGATCCCCAGTGGAAAAAAAAGCTCCCTAGTGGTAGCGAAGTACTTACACAATTGGGTCATTGATTGTATGAAAATGAATACCTTAAAACACTCATTTTTATTCCTTGACATCTTTGAAGTACTTCATTAAATGTAGAGGAATGACCATCTTATAGTTAACATAGTAATGTTCTGATTATTTAAGTGTAGTTGACCCAGGACCGAGGATCCCTCCAAAGCCTTCTATGAACTTCTGTTTGCTTTTTACTTAAACACTTGATATTGATGGTACCTTTTCATCTTGAATACCTACCTAGTTCTGTATGAAATTTGCTTAAAAATATTTCAACTACTAGCAAAATATATTTGCAAAGAAAACCGAGAAAGGAAAAGATGCTTCTAAAGCTGCCTTAATATTTTGCAGAATTTGAGTTCAGGATTCTTTGTTTTTAGATGCTTGTTTTTATTTCTTGTCAGTCACTGGAGATTGTTAAGAACAAACAGCAACCATGAATGGTGCACCAAACCCCGTCTGAGTAACTTTTTCTTCAATTCTGCATAGGAAACAGAATTTCCAGATTATTAAAAAGTGACCGGATAGTTTTAATAGAATATCATTCATTTGTGTTTTGATAATTTCATGTCTGATAGCAAGCTATCTTGATCTTATTCACCCCCTAACTCTCTGTATCCACTCTCCTTTTTTGTCCTCTTACTTTCTTTTTGATAACCCTGAGTCTGGTTATTGCTATTTGTTGACATGTGGACAGTACTCATTGACATGAACTTGTGCAGTTAACCACAGCTGTAGTACACCACTCATGTCCAGAAGCTAGCATTTCACAGCATTCCTTTCCAAATTCTGAATCCTACCTTCTTTCTGCCCCCTCTTTTGTGATGCTTGCTTGGGCGTGAGGAGTTGAGAAAGATGTTCCATTTAGGGCTCAGCAATAGTCACCATTCTCAACACTTTTAACTGAGTATGTATGAGTGATTGCTCTAAGTGCTGACCATTACAGAGAGAAGCTTCCTTGTTCACAGTTGAGGACAGCACTGATATATGTGCATAAAAAGTAATTTTTAAAATTAATTTTTAATTAAAAACAATTTTATTTTACATACCAATCTCAGTTCCCTCTCCCTCCCCTCCCCCCACCAATTCACCATCCCAACCTGCATCCACTCTTCAGGGAGGGTGAGGCCTCCCATGTGGGATCATCAAAGTCTCTCTAATCATTTGGGGCAGGACCCAGGCTCTTCCTTGTGTATCTAGACTGAGAAAGTATCCCTCCATAGGAAATGGGCTCCCAAAGTTCATTCACACACTAGAGATAAATAGTGGTTCCACTGCCAGAGGACCCATATACCGGCAAGGCCCCAAAACTGACATTCAAGGGGGCCAGGTTCGGTCCTATGCTAATTCCTCTGCTATCAGTCTGGAGTCCATGAGCTCCCACTTTCTCAGGTCGGCTGTTTCTATGGGTTTCCCCAGCATGGTCTTGACCCCTTTGCTCATCACTCCCTCCTCTCTACAACTGGATTCCAGGAGTTTGGCTCAGTGCTTAGCTGTGAATCTCTGCTTCTGCTTCCATCAGCAACACCCTTTCATGCTAAAGGTTTTGGAGAGATCAAGGATAAAAGGAACATACTGAGACATGATAAAGGCAATATACAACAAGCCAACAGATAACATCAAACTAAATGGAGAGAAACTTAATGTGATTCTTTTAAAATTAGGAACAAGACAATGCTATCCACTCTCTCCATAGCTCTTCAATATTGTAATTGAAGTTCTAGTTAGAGCAAAATGACAACAAAAGGAGATCAAGGGAATACAAATTGGAAAGGAAGAAGTCAAACTGTCACTATTTGCAGATGATAAGACAGTTTACATAAGTGACCCAAAAAATTCTATCAGGGAACTACTGCCATCATAAAAAGCAATTTAACATCTCCATTTAATAAGGCAACAACACTAAGTTTATCTCTACTACTGTTAAACTCTACTACTGGACATACCTGCTTTATTCTTTTATGTTCTGCAAACAAAGTGTTCTGTGTCCTCACAAAGTGTGTTGGGGATTGCTGTCAAGTTCAAGTGGGCAACCAAAAGCAACAGTAATAGTCTGTATTGTTTTGTGGGCCTTCATGACACACCAGACTGATAAATCACAGAGAGATGTCTTATGCCTAGCACTAATATTTTCATAAAATAACCCATGTGTTTTTGGTAGAGCATTGTCTACCCATGCAAGGTACCTGATCAAATTTTATTTTATATTTGTTTTCTTAAATTCATGATAAGATACATGCAACAAGGAATTTTTAATATTTACATATTTAACTTTGATGGATAGAAAGTGATTCCACTTACCTGTGTCATTTTTAGTTTGTGACATCTTCCCACTTTATTTCTTTGTGTGTGCACCTGTGAATGGATTAGCTAGTTAGTTTTTGTCAACATGACACAAGCTATAAGGAACCCAACTGAGGAATTGCCTCCGTAAGATTAGCATGTGGACATATTTGTAGGGAAATTGTTTTGATTAAAGGTTAATGTGTGGAGACCCAGTCAGTTGTGGACAGTGCCATCCTGGGCAGAAAGCCCTGGTTTGTGTAAGAAAGCAAGCCAAACAAGTTGTGGAGAAGAAGCTAGCAAGCAGGGTTTCTCCATTGTCTCTGCTTGACTTCTTGCCTCCAGTTCCTTCTTGATTTCTTGCTCTGACTTTCTTCAATGATCAGCTATGATGTGAAAATACATGCCAAATAAACCCTCTCTCCCAAAATTGGTTTTGGTCCATATTTTACCACATAACCAAAAAGAAAGCAGAGGATTAAGCTGTGTTTGTTCACATGTGTAGAGGTCAGAGGTCAGTGTCATGTATCCTTTTCTATTTCAGTCCATTTTATTTTTAAATAATATTTCGTATTCATTTGTAGTGAGATATACACCCCACTCATACCTGCAGCATTGACCACTGTGCCCCTTTGGGCATGGTCACAGGTGAGGACATGATGGAGGGAGGACTAGATCTGGGGTGCCAGACCCCAGAGCTCTCTCTTGTATCCAGTCAGGTCACAGAAGAGCAGCCTGTGCTGATCCTTAGAGCAGGAAACTATGGAGGCCATCTGTTTCTTCTGTAAGTGACCTCTTCCCAAAATAAATTATATTTAATATTAATACCTAGTCCCATCAACCATTATGCATTCCTCCACATTCATTCTTTGATATTTTAGTATAACTACACAATGTATTCTGACTTGATCTGTATCTGTATCTCACTTCACCTTCCCACTCCCCCGGACCCCTAAATATATCCCCTCAATATTACCTACATAAGGGATGAACAAGATCAAGCCTGTTAATATCCGAGTATGGATGCAGAAGATGTCCATGAGGCTGTACCCATAGTGAAGGAGTTACAGACAGTTGGTAGCTGTGGGGAAAAGGAAGTTTTCCTTGGAAGGGCAAGGCTGGTCAGTTGCCCATGTTCCTGTGGGTGGCTTCACACATGTGTATATGTAGGCAACATTAATTGGAAACTGTAGGTTACAATAAAAGAGGAGAGGGCCACCTTATATTTTCAGACAGAATTTCTCACTGAACTAGGAGCTTGCCATTTCAGATAGACTGGTTGTCTTGAAAGCCCTGGGAATCTGTCTATTTCTACCTTTCCTGGTTCTGGTGTAACAGACCAAGCACTGCTATGCTGACTTTTACTTGGATGCCGAGTATCCAAACTCAGTGGTTAAGAAGATAAGACTTACTTTTGATAGTAAATTCCTTGGAATATCTGTGATCAGATTCTCTCATCTCTGTGCAAGCAGTCAACTCACTTGCTTTAAACATATTATTTGGAAAAAGTAAACAATTAACTTGGTAGTAATAATTGTCAGGTATAAAGTAATCAGCTGTCTAATATCCAGGCTCTTTCCTGAGCCAATAGGAAATGGAAAACCAAAGTGCTGTGAAACAATTTCTTGTGGAGGAACTGACCTCTGTGCGGGCAGACAGCCAATGCTCTGAGGAGGGAGCCCTTGTTCACAGCATCTGAGCTTGGGGTTGATGGTTTGAAAAGTGTGTAGGCAAATTTGTGTGAGTTCTAGTTTCTGTGTGTTATTACAGTACAAGAATGTCTTTATGAGTTTTATCCATCCATCCATCCATCCATCCATCCATCCATCCATCCATCCATCCATCCAACCATCCGTCCCTATTTAGATTTATTATTCTACTGTGAAGCCAGAGAACAGATGTCCCTGCTTAGTGAGAACAGCAAGACTCTGTATGTGGATATTACCCATGGTCTTTATGTATTTCTTTTTCTTCTTGAGGTGATAGCAGTGGGAATGTGTCACACCTTTTTATGAACATTTCATAATTGCTAAGGATTTTACTCCATACCAAGGAAACTGCTCTATATATCCCCTAAAGTGGTGGGATAGATTAAAATCACAGTCCATCCATGAATGTGTGGCATGTGCCAACAGAAGAATGAGGATATCATAAAGACACAACCACAGGAGGTTACACAAAAAGGGTTTCAGGTCAGGGTTTATGCATGTTTGGCTTATTTTGTCTCAGTACATTTTTCATAAAAAGGATGTAATAGGGATCTGGATTATTTTACAGTACAACCCCAGGCAGACAATTCTAAAAGGGTCAAACTAATCAGTTTAGGTACACTTGGAATTGTTTCCTTCATTTACTCATTGTTCTCTAAGACTCTTGAACTATTCTCTATTATGAAACTTTCTTTATGTTTTAAGAAACACATTTGAGAAATAACCTATAGTCACCAGTTCTGTATGCACTGGGGTGGAAATCCATGCCCACACCCAAACATACAAATTTTCAGGTCATCCCTTAATCTTTGGTAATTATACATTCATTGTTACTGTCTCTTATACACATAGTTTATTTAGCCTTTTAAATCATTGAATATACAGTAGCTTGTCTTTATATTTAAGTTGAAGAAACTCAGAGAAGTTTAATCACTTGATTCAAGCCCAGTGCCAGTGACTGGAAGAAATATGAATTCGAGATTACAGTGCAGAACCCATACCTCTCTATGTCATGAAGCTGTGTGTTTCAGTGTGTTCTCTACTTTAATAACAACACACGTTTTTTTATCTCCACCGATGATCAACTTATACCTGTTATTAACATAAGTCATGTTGTGTGCCAGGCATAAGATGAGGGCCATAACATTTTAAAAGAGATCCAGTTCCTCTGTAGGGCTCAAGTTTCTGCACATTCAGTGGGAAATGTCAGTGCATGACTATCATCCTTATCCATCCCTATTTCTGGAAACAGTTTGAACACACCACTTGCCAAGTGTAAGATCTTCATTTATAGTCAGAGGGTAGTATTATTTATTACCCATATTTACTGAGATCTATTTGAGAATAATCACATATCTTTAAGCTGTACTTGGTATACATATTTGTTGTGACTAGAAACTTATAGACATTTACTATTTTACTCTATGTGTGTGTTGACACTTCACTTAGCATATAATGTGCTAGCAAACTTAAAGTTCATAAATCATTCTTGTTATTATCATATATGGTATATATTATCATTGTTATGTTATGTATGGCAACTCAGAACTTCTTGTTTTATATTTGAAACTTTGTGTACTACTATCAGCATTTCTGACTTCCCCTAACTTGAAGCCCATGGCAACATCATCCTACTCCCTGATGTTCTGATTTCAAATTTTCACAATTCCTCATCTACATGTACCATATAATACTTGTTTTCTGTGTTTGGTTGTTCAGTTAGCATAATGTCCTCATAGCTAACCCATATTTTTTTAATGCCAGTGTTTTTTCTTTTGGGGACAACATGTTTAGATATATTACCTCTTTCTAACCAGGTGACATTACTCAGCAATCCTGTTTCCACACATCTCTCAATGGAACTGAAGTTACTTTCTCAGAGGCATATACACATCTGCAGGTTCAACATATGCAGATTTGTTCACAATAGCACGGAACTGACTCCATAACGATGCTACATTGATGTTTTCTGATGAACACAGGTTCTGCAGAGACAGGGCAATGAGGATAATTATTCCATAGCCACCAAAGGAAGGAGAACTAAGCAATTGTTTTTGAATTACCCAACAATTTTTCCATACTCTATAAAACCAAAAACACAAAAAGAAAAACTTGCATGTTTAAAAGATACTTGCCTCCTTCAACAGTTTTTTGAGGTTAGGAAATGTGTTGTTTTATTTTCCATGGATGCTTCTATACCAGTAAACAGTGCCCAGATTATAGTATAATTCTAAAAATATTTTCGGCTGTCTGTTTAATGTGTATTTACTTAAAATACTTCTAAAGAAACAGTTGTCACCCTAACTTGTTTTTAGTCATGCTGACACATACAAGAAAATGAAACTGTATGTCTGACATTTGGGCTGAGTGACTTGTATAAAACTTCCAGCTGTCATTCCATTGCTCTGCTTTCTGAGGAGAAAGTGAGATAATGAATGAAAAGATGCTCATTGATTTTTTTTGGACAGCATAATAAATGTAGATTTCACATCACTTACAAATGAGGCCCAAGTCTGTGGTCTTTTGTAACATGGACTAAGTATTTGAATACTGATCAACTGGATCTCCAGGTTCCTGCTCAGTAATGACTTTAACCTCCATAATTCTGAGGGAGAAATACATAAATGCCATATCCACTCAGTGGTTATTTAGAAGCAGGATGTGTTGGTGCTAACTGAAGCACATGGCTTGTCCCTGATGCCACTGCCCAGATTATACCTCTCATTGTCTTTGCTTGCCAAACCCAGGAAGTTATTGATGGATAGAAAATAGTTCAGTTCCTTTAAAAGTCCAACCACTAGAGACACCTCTTGACCTCTTGCTACAAAGAATTGCATATACTCAGCTAATGAACTTATATCTATTATTAGATTGAAATTTGCTGCCTACTGACTCATTGAGCTTCTCTGCTTTAATGCTGTAGCAGAGGTGAAAGGGCAAAGCTCGTTTGTTCTCATTGTGCTCTTCTTCTTTGCAATGCTTAAGAGGCTTCTGTTCTTGCCTAATTTTCATTCTTAAAACCCTGTGACTTTTCATTTTTGAAAATGGGAATTATTATTGCCATTTTAGAAGGGGAAACATAATAAAAAAAACTGTTTCTGGACATTTATTTCTGGAACAAAATTAACCACAAAACAATGACATCCTAATTCATATTTATTTGTAGAAGCCCTGAACCATCACTGTGGTTGAGAAGTACACCTTTTGGTTGGTTTCCACTTTTGTCATCGATAAAATCTTTTCTGTCTTCTGGAAGGTTATCAAATACCATTAGGGGTCTTTCAATGATGCTTTATTGTTCATTCCTACACTTATATTTCCTAGTAAACTTCTGGCTGCCTGTAAATTACTTTGGTACTACCTTTAACCTTACCTGTTTTGTAAGAGATAGATGACATAAATAAAAGTCAGGGATGTAATATAATTTTAAATATTGAGTCTTATGTCTCAAGTAAGATGAATCCAGAAGAAGAAAGATGGTATTTTGGACAAAGAGTCAGGCATTATAAGGCATCTTTTCATAGGTTAGTATTATCTGTTAATTTTTTAAAGTTGCTTTTATAAGAAGACTCCTGTCACTATCTTGGCTGAATTCTGTGAAAGCATTAAGAATCTGGAGCAGAGGGACAGCTAGGTTACTTTTCCTCTCTCTTTGTTTATCCATAGAAAGAGCTAGGATTTCCAGAGATAGTGTTGTTTTGAATTTCAAAGAGCCCCAATATAGTGGAAGTTATATCAGTAAAAAAATAACATTTATAATTTTTGTATATTCAAAATAGACTTTTTGAATTATTGCAATACTGGCAATAATCTTGAATGATATTTATAGGTACAGTGCTGTGAAGCTTGAATGAAGAAGGGCCCTGCTTGAAAGAAGGTACCAGGTAATGAATGTTGAGTGTATTCAGTAAATATACCTGAAAGAAAAGGAGAGAAACTGTGTATATGTGTGAAAGTGAGACAAAGATGGAGTTAAAATGTAGAGATATTCCTCTTCATAAGAACTAATCAATCTTATTTTTAGTTGTTTATCCAGAATTGAAATAAGAATCTCAAAGTGATACTGCAATCATATACATTGAAGATGAGTTTAAAAATGGTTAAGAACATGTGGAAACAATATACATATATATGTCTACTACATAAAATTTATCTATTTATCCTCCATCTATCTCTATGTATATATGTGTGTATGTATGTACATATATTTATGTGTGTATGTATCCGTCATCTATCACCTACCTAATTTATCAGTTATACCATATATTTATCTTTCTATTATCTATCATCTATCTTTCTGTCTGTTTGTTCTTGTCTGTCTTTCAGGTATATAATACACCTATAACACATTTGTCTACCATCTAACTTACATATTTGTCTTTCTATAATTTTATGTACCTGTTACATAAATATATATTTATGTACCATGTTACATATCTATCATGTCTACCTGTCCTCTACTTATTGGCTTATCGTATGTCTTGTCTGTTTAAAATAGCTCTTTGTGAATTTCATGTTTCAAACATGTTTTTATTTATCCCTACTCTTCCCAGATCTACCTCACTTCCCCAAAGCTCCCACTTATGTATCCTGATTTTTTAAAAAACACTTGAAGGCTTATTTGTGCTTGCCAATATTGTTGTATGCATGATCTCCCAAGGGAACATTGTCAATTTACCAAGTGTAATGTTGTCATGCTCCACATCTACAGATGGTATTCTGTGCCTACCTCCATTCTCTATACTGGTATTTTTCTTTGTCTTGGGCTTGCAAAGGTTCTGTGCATGTTGTCCCAATCACTATGAGTTCATGTATGCAGCTCCCTGCAGTTTCCAGAAAATGTGTCCCTGTAGTTAGCCAGCACATCTGGCTCTTACACACTTTCTATCTCCTCTTGAGCTATTATTTCTGAATCTCGGAAGAAGAGATGTAGTAAAGATGTTCCCTGGGGTTGAGGATTCTGTAGTTTCTTATTTGCTGCACTCCAAACAGTAATGGATCACTGCACTATCACCATGTATTACAAATAGAATCTTTCCTGATGAGGGATGGGATACACATTTATTTATGGATATAATGATAAGTTAAATACTACATGAATTTATGAGCATGATAGCAGTAGGTTTTTTTATCATTTTTATTTTAATTTTAAATAGCTTGTTTTACATGTCAATCCCAGTTCCCTCTCCCTCCCCTCCTCCCGCACTCCCCTTCCCCCCCCCTCCCACCCTATTGCCAAATCCTTCCACATAGGGGATATCTAGAGTCTGTCATTTTACTCTGGGTAGGGTCCAGGCACTCCCCTAAGAGTCCACGCTGAGAGAGCATCCCTCTTTGTGCTATAGGCACACGAAGACTGTTTGTATACCAGGGATAGACACTGATCCACAGCTCAGGGCCCCATAGGTTGCCCAGGCCTTCTCGCTGACACTCACATTTGGGGGGGTCCAGATCAGTCCCATGCTGGCCTCCCCACTGTCAGTCTGGGGTCCAAGAGCTCTCCCCTATTCAGATCAGCTGTCTCTGCTGGTTTTGCCAGCCCATTCTTTGCCAATTTGCTCATCACTCCTCTCTCTCTGTCACTGGGTTCCTTGGGTTCAGTTCAGTGATTAATTGTGTGCTTGCCTCTGCTTCCATCAGTCACAGGATGAAGGCTCCTGGATGGTTATAGACATCAAGTTCATTATCAGGAATGGGCATTCGAGGTGGTCTCTCCACTATTGCTTAGCTTACCAATTGGTGTTATCCCTTTAGATCACTCGAGGTTCTTTCCTAGGGACTATATCCTGTTTAGCCAAAGTTTCCTGGGTGGATATTGGTTTGAGATACGCGTTTCATCTTGTAGATTTGGACATAATGCAATCACAAAGTTACTGGAAACTCCCATTATTGTGTTGTCATTAGTGCACCAGTGGCCATGTCTTGCCAGGCTAGGCATTGTTGTAGCTTCTAGGCATCACAGCTAGTTATCACTGTTGATCTATCTTCACCCCTGGTAGCTTGCATAGTACCTTCCAGCACTTTGAAATGTAAAAAGCAGCGATGAAGATTCTGAGTCTATACCAACTTGATTTAATCGTGTTTTATGAATTGACTATGGACTAGTTTTAGCAATAGAGTGTTGTCATCAAGTTCTGATAGATAGTCGAAGCAATATTATTATTGTAATAACTTTGGAGTCCATAGAGCCTTATTGGTTAGCAGTTCTGAAAGAAGTAACTCATTGCTGGTACTGGGACTTCTGCTGGCTTTTAGTGTCTAGTAGGAACATAGTTGCCCTGCTATAGAATAATTCTACTTTTACTTTTTTATGTGTATATAGGGAAGATTCTACAGTCGTGCTCCATGTGTCTGTTTGAAAGGTCCCTATTGTTATTGATTACTATTCTAATTCTCTCTTCTGACCTAACTTCTGCTCTCCTACCCTCATTTCCCTCGGTTTCTATTTTCTATTTTAACTCAACTTATTCATTGTTATTTTGAGATAATACTTTTAACAGTTGATTAATCCAGGTGTTCAAGGGAAACTCTTCTCACAAAAGGTACATTGCATATGATGGAAGATAATTCAAATTCAAAAATCAAGGAAGTGCTTCAATATATAAAACTATAGATTAATCTTGAGGATGTAATATTATATGTGTTGAGTCAGTCATAGAAAGATATTCACAGAGAGACAAATGCTGTATCACTAATGATAAACAATATCTAAAAAGTCAAATTAAAGAGTCAGATTATGGGAAAGTTGTTTCCAATAGGCTAGAAAGGGTAGAAATGAGAATTACTAACCAATAGGCATGGAGTTTCAGTCTAGAAGTAATTCTAGAGATTTATTCTGTCATTGCATCTATAGTTATACTACTTGTTTAGAAAGTAGAGTTCATATTTAGTATTCTTCCCACAATAAAACTAAAGAAAGAAAATTCCCAGAACTGCATTATGAAACTGGCTTGTAATTATTAATAGATATGATCTATGTGTAACTGGACTGAACAAAGGGTTAGAAAGTGCAGCTGAGAGGCTATTAGGGACCCAGGGGTTTAATTTTAGCTTAGACCTGTTAAGATCATATTTAGGTAATGGATGCTTCCCAGGTAGCTGTGATTGTATTGAAACTGGTACTACCTGAAATGCCTAGGAATATGTTTGTGAACTTGACCAAATCTTAAGGGTTACTTACGCAACACAGAAGGCAGGGTGATGCTCTAGCAATAGCCTGGGTGTTTTTTCCTTGACTTTGTCATTGTAAGCTGCCAGTGAAGCAAACTGGAAGCAAATCAACCAAGTTACACTAAGTATTTCTAAAATACTATCCTCTCCTGTACCTTAGAAGATATTTTGTACCTTATTAGTGCTAGGAGAAAAAATAGTGTATATTTGTAACTGTTAGTTGAATTGACATGTTATTGGAAGAAATGGGATCAGGGAAGAATTTTGAGCTTTCAAAAGATATAAAAAATTGAGGACATCTAGAGATTCAGGACCTTGAAAACTTGGAAAATCTAACAGATATTCTGTTAAAAGGATTTGTGAAACTTTCTAACTGTACCAAACGAAGAAGACATAAAGTGGACTTGGAGATGCAGTCTCATAGACTTTCACATGTCTTCACAGTAGACACCAGAATGCTGAGAACAGTGCTTAGAAATAATTTTGTTAGATGTTACTAGCATACAAAATTGCCAGGAAGCATATGAGATACATGTCTGCTAAGTTGTTGAGGAAATTATATTACCAGGATCTCTTTGTCTATGTTTAGGAGGACCCTAATAATTGGATCTCCAGCCTTTTGGCGACAAGAGACAATGCCAAAAGCCTGAGAATGACCCTCATTCATGGCACATTTCCCATTCCAGATTCAGATGTTAACAAGGAAGAGAATCAAGACATCTAATAGATGAGACAAGAGCTGGGAGTAAGGATGTTCTATCAAATGCAGTATGTGTGGGGATTGGTGAAGAAGTTTCCTGTCTTCTACTTGGAATGGAGGTTAGGTATGGAGATTTCATAAAATCTTCAAAAGAGATAGAAAAATTGATGTGAGACTGCGACATTTTGTACCATGTTCTCTTTAAATTATTATGCCTTGTCTCTAGTTTTTAATCAATGAGACAATATTTAGGGAGCCAAAACTTTCTATTTTTAGCCTAAACTTTCCAGACTGAAAGATATGCCTAAACCACATAGAGACAAATGCTCTGGGTTGATATAACACTGAGTGTAGTGACTGAACAATCTCTCTTCTTTGGAAATGGTATATTCTGTATGTAAGAAATCCAGTAAAAATATCTGGAATCATTAACATAGACATACCATATAAAGAACAGTGTGAAATATCACCCCCCAACACTCAAATACACATACAGATATATTCAATTCACATATACTCATAGACACGGATATATGCATGCATAGACACATACACAGACATATACACATTCAGATATCTTCCACACACACACGCACACACAATCATACACACACTCACACACATACACAGTCACATACACATATAAACTAACACACAATCTCAAGCATAATCACAAAGACACAAACACAGAGAGACACAGAAACACTGACACATAGATACATAAGCACACAGATACAGATACACACATACACACACACACACATACACAGACACATATAATACACACCGAGATAGAGAAACACTGATAATTTATGGATACATAATCACACACAGACACACACACACACACACACATACACACACACTTCATAGGCATGAAGTTGTAATTACTAGGTTTCCTTGTACTCGATTTTCTGGTCATGGGCATGTATTATGGATGATGGAATATGCTACTTTGAGCATATCTAATTATATCATCCACTTTGAATAAAATATTCAAACTAACATAGAGATTTACCAGTTTCAGAATACCTAATTTCTCTCTTATCATATGCATTTTATAATTACAAAACCTAAATATTTTTGATGAGCAATGCGACTTTAATTTCTGCACCATTTAAAATGAAATACTGGAACACAACTGGTAGAATACTTAAGGGATTTTTCCAAATGCTGTAGAGTCAGATGACCATGTAGAAAAAGAAACAGTTGTAGCAAAAGCTATGCAAAACCCCATTAGCCTGTGTAGGAATGCAAAGAGCAATTTAACCCACACAAAATGTTGTGAAGGTGGAGAAGGCGGTTTTACCTAAATCAAAGATTGTCTCAAATATAAGCCGCATAATGTGCTGCACACAATAGTCATTTCATTTAGAACAAAAGATGATGTTTAAAGGTGTGGTTAGTGCTACTGACAACCTTCCTTTCTTATTTTATTTACCTTTCCTTAATTTAGTCAGACTAGTCTTATGTAGCTACTGAATATGACAGAATATTGTAGAGATTTCTGACGCCTTACACACAGAACCCTTAATGCAGGAAAAACTGATGAGACTCCTATGTAGACAGAAGTTTCTGTTCCACCTGATTCCAAAGCTGTTTAGTCCCAAAAAATAGAGGCTTATATTAATTATAAACTGTTTGACTGATGATTCAGGCTTCTTATTGGCTAACATTTTCTTAATTATTAACTCATTTCTATTGATCTGTGTATCTCTGTGTGTTCTATCTTCCCAATAGCTACATGACAGCTCTCTGGTGGCTCCTTTCTGCCCTGCTCTTCCTATCCTTCTCCTAGTCTGGTAGTCCCACCTATACTTCCTTTTTGGCTACTGGCCAATCAGCATTTATTCATCACCAATAAGAGAAACATATATTTACAATATACAGAAGGATACCCCCTATCACTCTTATTGAAACTAATTTGTTTATGGAAATTTCCACATTATTACAGGGTAATATAAACCATATTCTTACAAAAGTTTCTAAGAATTAAGAAAATAATGCCAGGAGTGGTAGTGCATGCCTTCAACCACATGCCTGGGAGGCAAAGGCAGGTAGTCCTCTGTGAGTTTGAGGATAGCTTGTTCCACATAGTGAGTTTCTGAACAGCCATGCTATGTAGAAATACACTTGTTCTAAAAAAAAAAACAACAAAAAATCCCAAAATAAACACATAAACAAGTAAAGTAAGAAGAAAGAATTAAGAATATTATAGATGATGTTTTGATAAAATTTGCAAAGTACACACACAGTTCATAGATTGACAAAAGCTCTTTTTACATTTTCACAATGATTATTTAGAAATGAATAATTTACCATGCTAGGAGCAGTTTTGACTTGGGTAAGGAGTACATTAGACTCAGGCAAACACATATGGATTGGACTATTTGGATATTTACTAACTCAACTCATCTTGTGTTGTGGTACACAGCTTTTCTTTTAAGAGCATCTGAAGAGTTGCTCTCCCAGGAGTCTTAGGTGATGCAGAAACTCTCACTGTGAAGGAGGTGCTAATCGTGTTGATTGACACCCACCTATGGTTTCTTTAATTCCAAGAGAGGCCAATGGAATATATGTGTTAGAACCAACCAGTCTGGAGAGTGTTGTCAGTGAAGCCTGCTGATCTTCAGCTTTTTTTTTTTAATTTTTGAGGCAAAGTTTATCTGTGGCTTTTGAGGCAGTCCTGGAACTGGTCTAAAACTCACAGAGATCCACCTGCCTCTGCCTCTTGAGTGCTGGGATTAAAGTCATGCATCACCACTACCCAGCGATGTTCAGCAATTTTATAGACTCCAAGACATCATTAGCCTTGTGAGAGGCAAAGCAGCTGCCTAGTCCATATTTGTAGCTCTGTAATGCGTTTTTTCTTTTACAAGTTACAAAAAAATAATAAATGTATTCACAGGAAATACAGGAGAATTGCACTGGAAAGAGTTGGCTGAATCAATGCTACTTCCATTTTTGACCTAGCATTTTCCTTCAAATGAATTTTCTTCTCTGTGAACTGGAGTCCAGCAGATAGAAAATAAGAAAAAATAAATAAATAAAACAACATCACTTTTTCCCAATGACTATTTTTCCTCCTGCCTGAAAACTGCCTATTGGGATGTTTAGTTAACAAGGAAAGGACATTTCCAGAGTGTTTTAAGGAGACTTTCTGTATTCAGCTTGGCTCTCATGCTTGTGCCTTTTTTTTCTTTAAATTAGAAACATGCATGCTTCAAATGTCAATCCCAGCTCCCCCCTTCTCCCTCCGAGTCCCACCCCCACCCCCACACCCCCAGCTCTATCCCCACATCTTTCCACAGGGAAGGTGAGGACCTCCTTGGGAGGGCTCTCCAGAGTCTATCATTTCATCTAGGACAGGACCTAGGCCCTTTCCCATGTGTCCAGACTGAGAGAGCATCCCTCCATGTGGAATGGGCTCCCAAAGTTCATTTGTATGCCATGGTGAACAGTAGTCTATTACCCAAGGCCCCAGAGGTTCTGAGGCCTCCTCACTGACACTACATTCATGGAGTTTGGATTAGTCCCCTGTTGGCCTCTTAGCCATCAATCTGGGATTCAAGAGTTCCTCCTTGTCCAGTCAACTGTCTTTGTGTGTTTCACCTGCACGGTCTTGACCCCTTTGCTCATCACTCCTCTTATGGGGAAATACTGTGTATATGTCAATAAAGCACTGTTTGCCAATAGAGAAGCAAGATAGATGGGACTAGGAGTCCAGGAGGACTCTGGGTAGGAGAAACACAGGAGTCATCATGTAGCCTGCCAGAGAAGTAAGATGTCCATCCGGTAAGAGAAATACTTAGATGGGTTAAATACTTAAGTCAGAGCTAGCCAGTAAGAAACAAGCAAGGCCAACCACTTCATAATTAATACAGCATCTTGTGTGTTATTTGGGGACTACAACGTGGCAGAGCACAGGCAACTGGTGGGGAAAAACCAAAGCGGCTGGCAAGGAAAAGGCTTCTCTCTACACTCTTCCATCTCTGTCACTAGGTTCCAGGGAGTCAGTTCAGTGTTTAGCTGTGAGTATCTGACTCTGCTTCCATCAGTCACTGGATGAAGGTTCTAGGATGTCATTTGATTAGTTAGGGATATCTGTTTTTCCTCTCCCTTCAAGGAAATGTCTTTGTGCACAGTGAAGACCTCTTGAAAGAATATTCTTTTGGCAAGATAAACCTCTATAGACCTTTGATATTCCATTGAAATAAATGCAAATTCTTGGGAAAATGTTTCCAGGTGAATTAGTGTCCGATTTGCATTGAAATGTCAGGCTCTTGAAAGAAAAATTTTACATGATATGAAGACAAAATTCAAGTATTACAGAGTAATACTTCAACTGTAAAAAGTATCAAAATTCATTGTTTTTAATTCTTTCTCTCATAAGCAGTCAAACTTGGACTCAGTACTTTAGTGCTCACAGTCATGCACATGAGAAAAATGTCTGTAAAACCAGTTTCATGACTCAGGTTGTATAATCCTTATGTTCAACAATCTGAAGATAGTTTGATTGAGTCTTTATCATGCATATCTGTTTAGATTATTCATGATTTATATTGTTCCACATCCAATAGTTCTGTGATGTTTGATGCTCATGCAATCAACAACACTAGTAATTTCATGAGGTTTTGTAAAGTCTTCTATGATGATACATTGTTAGGAGATATATTGTATATCAATTAGTAAAGCTTGCCTGAAGGATCAGAATGCAAAGCTAGACACAACCAAAAAGTCCAGGCAGCTGGGGTACACACCTTTAATCCCAGGACTCAGGAGACAGAGGCAGATGGATCTCTGTGAGTTTTAGGCCACCTATGGTTACATGAGAGAATCAGTCTAAAAGAGGAACAGAGCTCACACTTTTAATCCCAGCACTAGAGACATGTATAAGACAGAATCTCATACAATATTCAGTCTCCTGTCACATTGAGGACAGGATCACCCCAGCCTTGATAGAGGTAAGAGTTCTCTGGTGGTTTGGCTGCTTTGTATCTCTGATCTTCAGCTTGAACCCCAGTATCTGTCTTTCAGTTTTTATTATTCATGCTACAAGCTTCCTTTCACAGGGAAGCTTCCTTGAGCCTTTCACCTTGTGTAAGGGTTTTGTGTGCACACTGATACATATATACTTGTCACTATTAACTTGGTCACTTGTTGGAACTTTTTTTTAAAAATAAAACTAAACATGTACACACACACGGGGTAAAAGGAAAACAAAAATATTGCAACTAAGATTATTATTAATTTACTTTTATTTTATTTTACTGATCAAAGTCATACTTTGTTAGCTATTTAATCTACCACTTGATTATCATGTCATCTCATTGCACTCAAAGCAAGGGAACATAGTGACAGTGTTTTCTGAGTTTTGCTACCTTCAAGATTTTCCTGAATTAAGTGACTCCAAGTGGACTGATGTATATTGGCATGCCTCAGGAGGACTGTCAGAATATTCGTGCAAGAAATGTACACTGAGAAAGACAAAAGTGATGTATCTGAACAGTCATATCTTTGAATATCTCCCAGAAAGACAAGTTTACAGAATCCCTCCAAGAAGCAAACTTGGATCTGGAAGCTAGAAGTTTGAGCTGTGTTCCAAGCTGCAAAACTGTCACATATATTTTCCTCAGGCATTATAGGAATGGGCTTGGCAGACAATCTAAGGACTTCAGCAAATGCCAGCAGCTCACATACCAACAGAACTATACCTCTGAGTGCCAAGAGAAAAATCCATTCATCCAGCAATGGCTGTATCTGTTTGCAAATTAATTTACTTGAATAGATTCCCATTCCCCAGAAAACAAATTCAGAGAGGACAGATACCCTGCTGATAATCCAAGTAAAGTGTGTTTTACAGATGGGAGATTAATACAGCCAAATGTTTGATGGCACGTTCTGAAAAAAAAAAGTATTCTTTCCATGGATAAAAAGCAGCTGTGAAGAAGAAAAGCAAATAGCAGACAGTTATTTTGGAGCAGGAAACAGTATTTGAGAGATAAAATGCTCCTACATGATAACTCTTGATTTGGGGGGTTAGCATAGGTAAATGTCCTATGGATAATGGAAACGAG
The DNA here is from genome assembly GCF_017639785.1 of Mesocricetus auratus. Lineage (NCBI taxonomy): Eukaryota > Metazoa > Chordata > Mammalia > Rodentia > Cricetidae > Mesocricetus > Mesocricetus auratus. Next base: position 76,132,205 of record NW_024429266.1, on the reverse strand, counting down.
CATGTCAGTGATGAGGTTCTCTTTTCTAGCCTCCCCTCTTCAAAGACATGTATGCTTTTCTCTACTAGAAGAAATTCACATTCATAAGCTGTTTATGTATCTCTTCATGAAAGTATCTTTTTCAGATTCCATTCAATGATTGCATAGGACTAGTTATTCTAATATGAGCTATTGTCTCCAATCCCTAAATGACACCACTCTGCTGAAGAGTCAAGTAGGGAACTGGGTAAGCAGACGGGAAGGCTAGTGTTGTGGCCTAGGAACCTGCAGCATCTGTGACACAGCCTAGGATAGGGAATTAAGAAATCCAGGTGGTAAGGCAGAAAGTAAGGAAGGTTCACAAAGATGAGCTGTGCAGAGGTCAAGGAAATGGAGTAGCTTCGGTGAATGTGCTTAGATGCCACCACTTACGTATTACCTTAAGAAAGTATGGATGCGTATTCTCAACCAGCAGAGTGATGGCAGTCATTTTAATAAATGCAAAGATGGCAGTCATTTATTAAAATGACTGCCATCACTTTTAGCAAAGAGAAAGCTAAAAAAAAAAGAAAGTATGGATGCTTAAGGAGTTAAGGTTGGCAATTATACAAGGAGAATTATGTCATGAAATTCAAAAGGTTGGAAAAGGCATTGTGGGATATGTGGCATGTTGGTTTAATAAAAGACATTCTTTTAAACTGCCTGGAGGCAGGGCTAGCTTGAAGAAGTTGTAGTTCACACGGTTCAGCAAATTTGATGTTTTCAGAGTAAGATTTAATGCAAAGCATTATATGAGTTTCAAGGTCAGACAGCAATGAGAGCAGCAAATAACTGATATTCAGCATATGCAATACCCATTTAGAGAGAGTACCTTCTAGATCAGCCCATGTCATTGTTCTGCTCCTGGTAATGTTGCTCACATACACACGTTGTCAAGGAGCCAAATAGGCTCATCTCATTCTGTCTGCTTTTCTTTTTAAGGACTAAAGGCCCTGGGGTTATTGCTGGTATCCAGTCCTCTAAAACCCGTCCGCCAACTATGCCACTACTTTCCAACTTCTGACACTATCACAGTCACCTCCTAGCAATATCCAAAGTCCTCCCTCAGTTGGGACTGTTATTCTTGCCTAAGTTTGAGGAAAACTTAACCCTTTCTGCTGCTGTACCATGAGGTCCCCTCAAAGACCTCTTTTCTTTCTAAAATGCCTTGCAGCATGCTATCTGGAGGCAAGGTGTGTGCTGTTTGGCTCCCCATCGCTGTTCCCAGGCGATTATTTCTTCCAAAGATGTCCAGATTTGATTCCTCTCTGTAATAGCCCATTTTGATACTGTGACTATTGATTCATTGATTTAGTCTTGCACATTTTCACCTACCTCATATTTTTTTATCTACCTCTAATTCCATGCTTGGTCATTGTAATCACTCCCTTGTATTTTATCTTATCTTCTTGTACGAGTCTGGTGTTGCACTGTGCCTATTTGTCAAATAATCTTGTTTATCCCTGTCTCTTCCCAAATTCTGGATTCTGCCCCTGCATATGAGTACACCAAAGTTGACTAAAGAGCACCCCCACACCAAGTTCTTACTATCTGCCTATAGGGGACCCTGAATGCTTTGTGCAATCATGATATATCATATATGTCCAAGCTAGCATTACTATTGCTATGATGGAACACCATGACATGTGCAAAACATAGAGGAAAGGGTTTATTTGACTTACACTTCCATATTATAGTTCATCACTGAAGGAAGTCGGTAGAGGAATTAAAACAGGTCGAGAACCTGGAGGCAGGAGCTGATACAGAAGCCTTGGAGGACTGCTGTTTACTGGATTCTTCCCCATGGCTTTCTCAGCCCACTTTCTAATAGAGCCCAGGTCCACCAGTACAAGGATGATACCACCCCCTATAGGCTGGGCCCTTCCCAATCAATTACTAATTAAGAAAATGTCCTACAGATCTTACAAAGGCATTTTCTCAATTGTGATTCCCTTCTCTCAGATAACTCTAGCTTGTGTCAAGTTGACATAAAACTTGCTAACACAATATATAAAGACAGTAAGCAGTAGTCAGTGTAACATAAACATAATATGGCTGACAATCAAGGGAATAAGGCTTGTAGGACCTCCATATGGAAGCAGGTTGGGGAGGCTGTGGGCCCCTTTCCAGCTACTCTGTTTGACTAATGTCATAGTTTTGTTTCTGGTAACAATTCTCCAGGAAGTCCAGTGAAGTCCTCCTTGCCCTCCTGCTGACACTATCCCTGCACTGACAGTTATCTGAAAAAAATAAAATAAAAAGGAGGAAATAGGCTGTGGAGCCTGATTATAGACTAGATAGACCTTGGGCACAGGATGCATGGGATCAGACCTGGCTGTGGAGATGGAGGCTGGGTACTATATTTTGGATCAGCATCTGATATTTTATAGAGTTTAGAAAACATCTTACCATATTGTCTCAGACTTTACAGTTTCTGTAAGAAAATTTGCTGTAATTTCAGTGTGTTTGTCATTATATATGATTGGTGCTTATCTCCTGCAGCTTCCAATATCTTTCTTTATTCTCTACACTTAATTTTTTAACTATAAGTTGGTACAGGTAGGTTCTTGCTTGGTTGTGTCTGTTTGATATTCTAAATGCTTCCTGAACAAAGTGATCCTCTCTTTCCTAGAGTTGGGAAATTTCTTATTATAATGTTTTATATGTGTATATAGAACATATAAATAATATATACATAAATACATACATGAAACTATATTATTTATGCTATCATCCAGAAGTTCTTTATTTTGTCTTCATAGTCTCTTAATGATTCCCTATTTATTTCATACGTTCTATTTGTATTTTCTTATACCATCTGTGTCAATGTCTGAATGTTTTACTTCTGATATTTAGCTGTCCACTTGTCTTATTGAGGCTCTTTATTTAAAGAACCTTAAGTTTTGTGTATGTGTGTTTCTATCTCTTTAATAAATTCCACTTTCATATCCCAAATTGAGTTCCTTATTTCATCTAGTTGATTATTTCTGTACTCTGAATTCATTTAAGAATTTAAATAACAGGATCCATTTATGTGTTTCCTCAACGATATATACCATACCATCAAAGGCAAAAGTAAACTTAGGCTGAAAGTAAGACAAAAGCTATTCTAAGCAAGTAGGTTCTAGCAAAAAAAACCACATAGGTTTTAAATCAAAAATTGTGAAAAGATGAAAATAATCAACTTATATTGATGAGGAGGACAAGCCAACATGATATCAAGAGGATATGGCAAGTCTAACATTAGCATATCAGTTTTATAAAGCAATTATTACTAACTATAAATACATAGGTTAACTCTAGCACAGTAATAGTAAGTGATAAAAGCACCCCACTTGTAGCAATAGAGAATAATCCAGATAAAAATGAATAAATAAAGAAGTATTTGAGTTAAATGACATTATAAATCTAACAGATACTTATAGAACATGTCTACCAAACTTACACATTTTTTAACAGCTCACAATTTTTTCAATGATAACACATATTATCTGGTAAGCAAGTTTTAACAAATACAGGAAGACTGAAAAGTCCTGTGTCTTATCTGATCCTAGGGGAATAAACTAGAAACCATTTGCAAGAATATAAATAACAGAAAGTATGCAAACTCAGGAAGGTTGATCAAGACATGTGATATATGGATAGTTAAACATATAAATAGGAAATTTAAAAAAATACAAAGATCAAGTGAAAATGAATCATACAAAGCTCTACAGGACAAAATGAAAATAATTTGTCAGGTATATGTGTCTATATATATTAAAAATCAGAGATATCTGAAACAAACCACTTAACAATGCATTTTATAGCTTGAGAAAAACAAGGAGCCAGGCAGTGGTGGTGCATGCCTTTAATCCCAGCACTTGGGAGGCAGAGGCAGGTGGATCTCTGTGAGTTCGAGGCCAGGCTGGACCGACAGCCTCCAAAACAATACAGAGAAACCCTGTCTCGTAAAAACCAAAAAAAAAAAAAAAAAAGGAAAGAAAGAAAAAAAGAAATAAAAGAGAAAAACAAGAATAAGCCAAATACCAAAGTAGTACACATAAAGAAATAATAAAAATCATGGCAGACATAAATTGAATTTAAATACAATATAACGTATCAGTGAAACAGAATTGGGTAACAGAATGCAAACCCTTAGACAAACTGATGTAATGAAATATAAGATCAACATTAATTAAATCAGACATGGAAAAAGAAACATTGCAACTGATACCAATGTTGTTTATAAGATCGTTAATATATGCCTTGAGAACATGTATAAGTTTTGAAAATGTTGAAAAAATGGATAGAATGTTTTTCAAGGCACATAAATATAATCTACCAAATTTAACTAACTGAGTCTAAACTACTTAAATGTGTCTAGAAAATACAATGTGGTTGAATCAGCAATTTAACAAAAGCATTCTAGGTAATAAGAAAAAGTCCAAGCCTCAATAAATTCAATGTTGAGTACTTCCAAACCTTTAATGAAAAAACGAAACAAAAAAGAAACTCCAATGCTTCTCAAACTACTTCATAAAAAATAAAGGCAATGAAGGCTGAATTTAAGAACACATTAAAAATTTCATTAACCATGATTACATTTGACTTCACTCTAGAAATTCAAGACTTATTTAGCATTTGCAAAGCTATAAATATAGACATGATGTGAACCTGAAGAGCCTCAACACCAGCAATCACATGATCACTTCAATAGGTTAGGAAAAGCTTTTAAGAAAATTTATTTTCTACTTATGACAAAATCACTGAAGGGACTGGGAAAAGAAGGAGCATATATGAACATAATGAAGGCTGTGTATGACAAACTTAGTGTAGGCATTCCTTCTAAAATCAAGAGTAGGACAAGAGTGTTCACTTTCTACATTTTGAGGCAGTACAATCCTTGAGGTCTTATGTAGAGCTATAAGAGAAGAAAAGAAGACAAAGTGATACATGTTGGAAATGAAGTTGTCAAAGTACTCCTATTGGAAGATGATATGATTTTATATGCAAAAGATATCACCAGAAAATTCTTAAAACTGATAAACACTTTTATCAATGTAGTAGGCTACAGAAATAACATGCAACCACAAGTAGCTAGCTTTCCAGTATACCGATCACAGACATGCCTAAGAAGAAATCAAGAAAACATTCCCATTCAAAATTATCTGTACAAATTCCTAGCATAAATCTCACCAAGTATAAGATTTTTCACAGTAAAACTTTAAAACTGAAGCGATAAATTTAAAAAGATACTGGAAAATTAAGTAACTAATTGATGAAATTGATATCATGTAAATATACATACAACCATAATAATCTAAAAAGTCAAAGCAAATGCCTATCAAATTTTCAATGGCATTTTTCACAGAAATACTTAAAAATTACCCTAAATTTGATATTAGAGCCCAAGAGATCCCAGATAGCTGGAGAAATCAAAGTGAAATAATAAAGTTCTAGGCTTCAGTGTCTTTTATTTAAAACACAGTGCATTAATTTCAGCAGTATATAAATAATGAAGGACCCAAATCTACATTCACACAACTACAGCCACCTGAATTTTGCCAACTCAATATAGGATGCTGGGAAAACTGGATATTCATATATAAAATGTTAAATTAAAACCTGTATCTTACCTTGTACAAGAATCAATTCCAAACGGATAAAAGACCTTAATGTAAGATCTGAAATTTTAATTATTTGAAGAAAACTCACAGTCACAGAGCAATGAGGATCAAGATGACAGCCTAAAGACTTTCTGTAAATCCTTTTGAGCACCCTCAAAATAATGACAACTGCGAACATGGTTGCACGGCATTAAAAAAATTGGCACAGACAAAGAAACAGTTTTGTGAGGAGACATCCTACAGAATGAGAGGAAAGATTACCACCTGTACATTTGACTGTCTTTAATATCTAGGATATAGGAAGAACTCAAAAACAAAATACTGAGAAATCCAACAATCCAATCAGCAAATGAGCTAAAGAAATGCATATACAAGTCTCAAAAGATAAGGTACAAACAGCTGCTAAGCATGTGGGGGAAAAATGTTCAGCATTGTAAACCAGCAACGAAATGCAGATAAAAACTTCACTGAGATTTCTTTTCACCCCGGTGGTAGTAACAATCATTAAGAAAATAAATAACAGATTTGCCTGGCCTGTGTGGATGGCTCCGCACCACAGCTATGGGTCTGGGGCAGTGCACAATTATCTAGGACCCACTTGGTACTTTCCAATCCTGTGTGTTGGAGGACTCAGACAGCTGTCTCCTATACCTTGCAGTCTTGGCATGTAAAAGATTAAAAACAGCATCCCAATGCCATGCCTTGTGGCTGTGGTGGGCATTACTCAACCAAGTGCCACCTAGACTCAACCAGGAGCCTGTTGGGTGGCAGAACTGCTCAGAGGCATATCTGAGGAGGTGAGGATGGTAATGAACAGGATAATGTGAGTGGACTGCTTTCCTCCTGAGTCCAGGGTGATGACTGGGCCTGGGCTGTGCTAAGGGCCAAGTGTTGTGTTATATCGTGATTGTGTTCTGACAAATAAAGCTTGCTTGTAGTCACAGGGTGGAGCTAGTCACTAGGTGATCTAATCTAATCATAGAGTTTTGGAGGACTGTAGACAGAGAGGAAATAGGAAGTAGTAAGTCATGGCAGAGAGACCATCTTGACCTTTTTGGATGGAGGAATGGTAGAGGTAGGTGGTGACTGGTGGTTGTTCCCTGCTTCTCTGATCTTTAGTGTCTTATCCCAATATTGGATTCCAGATTTTTTTATTGATAAAGATTAATTAGAGTAATGCTTCAGCCAACTTTTGGTTCACGACCCTAAAGATTCCAAGGTCTATATTCTCACTACCATCTGTGTCATTGTGATGTTCAAGGGCCACACTGCCATGGAGGCCACACCAATCTGGGTGGACTGTGCTACTCCCTGAGGATATCGTGACATCCAGGTTCAGATTAATGCTGAGCATCATGTCTGGGTCAATGATCCTACTGCAGCCTGGTCTGTGTTGATATCCCTGGCTCCTGATACCATCAAAGGTCATGCTAATTACAGGGTTATGGGCTGCCACCTGGGGCCATGCTGGTGTCCAAAGGCCACATTGCCACAGGGGCCATGCCAATCTAGATTTCCTGCCCTGCCACCTGGAACTAAGGTGACATCAGAGGCTGGGTCACTGCCTATAACCATATCTGGGTCCATGGTTCTATCACAGCCAGGGTATATATTGATGTTCATAGTCCATGAGATCACCAAAGGTCACACACAGATGTCCTGGGGGCTGGGGAGCAGCCTGTGGCCAGGTGGGTATCTGAGAACTGTGCTGCAACCAGGACCCTGATGTTCAAAGTGACCTGTGCTCTTATATATGATATGAGATAATAGGGCTATGATATCATTTGACAGGATTGCTGCCAGGGGCCATGTCAGAGTCCACAGTCCTATGGCAGTCAGGGTCTGAGCTGATGTTCTTGGCTCCTGTTACCACCAAGCACCATGCAGATGACTGGGTCTGGTCAGCCTCCTGACAGCACCTTGGTGTCTGTGGGCCATGCCACTGCAGAGGGCCATACTAATCTGGGTAGCCTGTGCTGCCACCAGGGGCATGGTGAAATCCAGGACCCAAGCTGCTGCCAAGGCCTATATCTGGGTCCATAGTACTGCTGCAGCTGGAGTCTACAATGATGTCCACTGCTGGTATTAGCACAGGGGGTCATAGGAACCACAAGTGTGGAAATCCCAGGGATGTGCTGAGCCAGCCCTGCCCTTTGCTGGCCCTGGGATGGATGGTCATGAAGCTTTTGCTTATTGGATACTGTAGGAGAAGAGATGGTCTCGCTTCTCAGGGAAGATCTGGCCCCCTACACTTGGGAAAGATGTCCCTACTCCTGACCATAGGCATATAACACATCAGGGTAGCACATTAGAATTGAACCTGTTGTTGGGGATGAAGGTAAGTCAACTCTGAAGGTGTGAGTACAGCAGAGCTAAATCTGTCCTCCACCTTGTCTACCATGTGTTGACATAGGTGAGGTAAAGATGCCTTCAGCCTTCTCTCATTGCCACCAATGACAGGTGAGAGAGCTGGTGCTATGCTGGGGTCATGAAAGCGAGAGAACTAACCCTGCCCCTCACTGGCTGCTGCATCCAGGAGAGCAGGACTTGAAACCTGCCTGAATTGCACATTAGAGTTGACCCTCTTCTCTGGAGAACAGGAGATCTGACCTTGCCCCAACCCTGTATAACCCTTGCAGCAATCAGGAGACAGGCTCCTGAACCTCACCTGGACAAACAGTAGAACTCACCCTGGTGGTAAGAATGTGAGTGGATTGGATCTTGGGACCTGAGAACAGAACTGTTCCTGCCCCTTGCTGCAGGCTGCCTTGGGTAAGGTATCCAAGGCAGTGCTGGAGAGGTCACCCGGGTAGTGACTATTAGGAATCAGGGCTGAGATGGCCCATCCCAAAATCCACTGCATTTGTGAACTGCTGGAGCATGTGAAGGGGATGAAACTAGAGATCCAAAACAGAAGAAACTCCGCAACAGGGGAAATCAACAGGATATCCAAGAGATCCAAAAGGTGCCCCAGATTGTGGAGCAGAAGCCAGAGGCCTCAAGCCAGACCAATGACTGAAAGCAATGAACACTTAAAGATAAATGAACTAAAGGGTAAACTCAAGAGGCCAAATTATAGGTTCTATGAGCTTCTTCTCGTTCTCTTTTTTTTCTTTTTCTTTTTTTCTTTTTATGGTTGTTGTTTATTTGGTTGGTTTTTGGTTTTTCTTTTAAACTTTGTTTCATTTTGCGGGGAGGTTGCGTGGATAGAGGGAGGAAGCAAGAGGAAGAGGAGATGATACATGAAGTGAAATCCTCAGAGAATCAATAAAAATTGAGGGAAGAAAAGAACAAGTAATGACAAATACCGGTAATAATGGAGAAAAATAAGGGAACCAAAATTCAATATTGACGGGGTTTAATAAGTTAGTTCGGCAACAATAAAAATCAGTATGTAGTTTCATGAAAAACTCAAGAGTAGACTGACCAGGTGATCCAACTCCACCATGGTTAGGTATTGAATTTACCTAAAGGATTCTAAATTAAGACAAGACAGAGATATTTAGATACCAATGTCTACTGAAGAACTATATGTAACAGCTAAGGGTTGAGAACAGTCTAGATATTTAAGAACAGAGAAATGGGTAAAGATATATATAGCGATGAAGAATAAAATTATCATTTACTCAAAAATGGATGCAAATCAGAGATTAGCATATTAAATGAAATAAGTCAGACTCAGAAAGACAGATATCACATATTTTCTCTCATTTGTGGATCCCCAACTTTTATATAGAAATATAAAATAGTACATATTTATATGACATGAAAGTAGAAATAAATTTACCTAGTAATGTGCATATGTCTAAGGTGGGTGGCAGGGAGAATAAAGAATGGTCTGTGGGAATTGGAATGAATATGTTCAAAGTACATTATATACTTGAATGAAAATGTCCTTGTCAAATCCAATGTACAATCAATGTATGCCAACAAAATTCAATTAAGTTGTATCATCCACCCAAGATGATTGAATGAAAGTCTGTCTAGGATATGAAGTCCCTCTGACCTGTTTTGGAGAAGAATCAGGTAGGCAATTGCTTATGTTTTACACAAAGGTCTATGTGCCTTAGAATCAGGTAGGATACCCAGGGGTGTCTGATTCATGTTGTCAATGACCCTGCTTCCTCCAGCTATAGAGAATGGCTTGTTCCCTTTCAGGAGGCCAACAGTAGGTCCTGTTATTTACAAATTATCTCTGGTGTTGTATTAAAGAGTTACTAAAATTCTGAAACTAGTAAACAAATATAGGCATGAGACAAAGAGGAAGAAGAAATAGGTACTGTTGGCATGGACATAGAAATCACATGTTGTTAAGTAGGGACAAACACTGTCACCATATTCATGGAGGAGCAGCAACTTTGGTTAATGGTGACTGTATCTAATGTGGATTCCTCTCATATAATATGGAGGTTACTCTACTTAAATCAAGAGGAAGGTCAGGTGGGGTGGTCTAGTCAGCAGAAAGATTTGATCCATTATTGCCTTGGTACAAACTGATTTTGGAGGCAGAGGTGTTCTGCCTAAACTAGTGGAAATTGTCGTGACCATTGATAATGAAAATAATGATAAGCATCAATAGAACCGGTGGAAATAGGGACAAAATTTCTGTCCTACAGTGCAAAACTGGAAAAGATAAAGGCTAAACCACTCGCCAATTAAATGTATACTCTTCAGTTTTCGTCACAAAGATAGGATTAAAACATCCCCCCACACACACCATGCCAACACATTAGCCATTCCATACTGAGTGTCCTGAATTGCCACCCAGGGCCATGGAAGCATCCAGGCCTGAGCTGCAGCCAAGGAATGTGTCTGTTTGTGATCTTGCTTCACCCAGTGTCTGTGTTGATGTTGATGGAACCTGTTGCCATCAAGGGCTATGCAGAACCCCAGGGTCTGGTTCACCACCTGGAGTCATGTTGGTATCTGAGAGGTATCCTGCAAGTGACATGCCAATTTGAGTGGCTTGTACTGCCATGGGATCCTTCCAGTGATTGTGTCTGAGTCTGTGGTCCTTCTGCAGTCAGGGTCTGTGTTGATATAGAAGACTCATGTTGCTACCAAAGACCACAAGGATACTCTGATTCTGGGCCATTACTTATGGCTGTGCTGGGGTCTGAAGAATGTGTAGCTATCAGGGCCACACCGATTTGGATGGCATAACCTTGGGCCATGGTGTCATCTGGGCTCAAGCTGCTGCTGAAGGCCATGGCTGTGTCTGTGATCCTATTGCAGATAGGGTCTGCACTGATGTTTCTTGATTCTGTTATCACTAAACTCTGTGCAGATGGTCTGGAACTTTAAGGTCTGGAACTTGAAGCCATGTTGTTGCCAGGCTGTCACTAGGGTCATACAGATTAGGTGGTCTGAAACCAGGGCCCATAATGATATCTGGGCCTGAGCTAATACTGGGATTAATGTCTGGGTTCATGACTCAATTGCAGCCAGTGTCTATGCTGATGTCTATATTTCCTTACCATCAAAGTCCATGAAGCTGCCTAGATTCTGGGCTACTACCTTGGACCATGTTGAAGTCCTTACCTATGCTGCTGCTGGGCCCAAGAAGACCCCAGAGGCCTGTGCTACCACCTGGGGCCATGGTGACAACCTGGTTGAAGCTGCTGCTGATGTCCAATGACATGTTACTACAGGGACCCATATGAAACATGTGTTGAACTATGTGGTTAACCATGTGTTGAAGCAGGCAGGCCATGCTAAGCTGGCCCCACCCCTCATTAGCCTGGCGAGATACAAGAGAACTAGCAATGACCTCAGCCCCACATAGGAAAGTTGTCTCCCCTCCCCCTTTCTCCTCCTGCACTTGGGGAAGCTAGCCCTACCCTCACCATGGGCATGGGATAGCTGGCTCTGCCCCTCATCTGAGGAGCATGGTTCCAGCAGCCTGGTCTGACCAACTCAGGTATCACCCAAGCATACTTTCAGGGTTTTGAGTTCACATTCCCCAACATCTACCCCATATTTGATCTGCTGGAGGTGTGAAGGGACTGGTGGTATGGATCCATAGCCACAGGATCTCTATGAATCAGGGCAACAGCAGGATATCTGACAAGAGATTTGGTGAGGCTCCAGTATTGATGGTTTGCCAGCTCCCACTTCCACTAAGGCAAATGAAGAATGTGTATTTTTTGTTTATTTGCTTTTTGGTTTGTCCATTTTATTTGTGTTTTATATTATTGTTTGTTTAGTTAATATTATTTGAATTTTTTAACAAAGAGGATGAATGTTTTATTTGTTTCTCACTGTGTTGCAAAGCCAGTATGTCAGGGTAGAAAAACAATGGCAGCCCACACAGCACATGGTAAAATTAAGACAGTACTGTCCTTCATCTAACACTGTACTATAGTTTCCTGTGCTCCCAGGCATTTCCAATGAGAAACACATTAAGTCCTTCAACCAGAATCCCAGTGGATATGGGCAAATTACAGTATTATGTGAGATTTGCAACACTACTATCCTGAATTATGGAATTCTTGTCATCACTAGGTAGGGCCTCACCGTGTAACTCTGGCTGACCTGGAACTTGTTAGTAGACCAGGCTGACCTGGAAACAAGAGATCTGCTGTCAGGTGCTGGGATTAAAGGGTAGTTTGTCACCAAGCCCAGCTTCATAACCACTTTATTACCATAAATGATCAAGAATTCTAAACACCAGAGCTTAACCCTAGTCTAAATACCTAGTATGAAGATTATTAAAAATATGTACATTGTATTTATCTGTATCCATCAGGAAGTTGTACTATTGAGTAGTTTCTTTCCATCAGTATTGGTAGAAGTTATTTCAGATCTTCTATTCTCCACTAACTTAAGACAAACATGATGGAACAAGTTACTTCCTTACTTCCAACAGTTTTATTTGGGAGTGGGAGTGCCATGCTCACTCCTCAATGGATTTTACATATTTCTCATATGCTTCTTCACTCATTAATTCCTAGCCCTGAAGGGTCACTCACTGTCATCTTGATCAGCCAACCATCTTCATACCAGGATTTGTTGACGATCCCTGCATTTTCTCCAAGTGCTTCATTGACTTCAGTTACCTCTCCTGTCAGAGGAGAGTAGAGTTCACTGGCAGCCTTCACACTCTCCAAAGGACCAAATTCATCTCTTTTTTTTTCAGTTTTGTCCCAATTTCAGGCAGACTACAGTAAACAACATCTCCCAAAGCTCTCTGTGCAAAATTGCTGATTCCCACTGCTCCAATACCATTCTCTGTGGTTATCCATTCATGTTTCTCTGTGAATTTACCCACCAACTGCACAGCGGATCCAGTGCTCAGAACACAGACAGTGGTGGCGCTCAGCACCCAGGGCCGCGGTGGGCAGGAGGCCAAGGCAGTACGCAGACTGCAGGCCACCGCCCACGGGCTCCTAGCCACTCGCAGTGACATGATCAGGGTTCCTAGGGTAACCGCACTGCGCCTCCACCACCGGGCCTATTATTTGAATTTTTAACTTTACTTTTATTTTTACTATTTCTTTTTAAGTTTTCCTTTGGGGGACTCTAGAAGGGTGAAGGAGGGATATGGAGGGACTGGGAAATGAATTAGGTACATGATGTGAAATTATCAAAGAGTCAATAAAAACAGTGTTTTAAAAATATTACCTACCTTTCTGTTACCTCCTACAAAAATAGATAGAAAGTCCCCTGATAGCACATTCCTTCCAGCTGTCTTGCCCTTTTCGTTCTTTCCTTTTATAGGAAAACTCCCTGAGTGCATTTCTGCACTTGTATACTCCAGTTTCTCTCTTCTTTCTTAAACCATTCCAATCAGGACCTTATTCTCCCCTTTTGTGAAGGATCAACCCTTGAAGATCATTTTTGAATTTTTTTTTTTGGTGTGCTAAATCAGATAGCTGAATATGAGTCTCCCTCTGCCTTGACCTCTGAGGAGCATTTAACACATCGCATTGCTGTCTCCTGGAAATGTCTCTATCATTCGCCTTCCCAGAAACCATTGTCTCTTGTTATTTCTTGTACTCCTTCAGTATTGTTTTTTCATTTTCTCACTATCTTTTTGTTCTCTAATCAGAGACCTCTGATATAATGTTTGGATATCAACCTATATTCATTAACTAATATGTCATATCTTTGTTTTCCATGTCCACTTAGATATATTGACAGACATCTCAAATGTGTCTTAGTCAAGCTTTTGATATGTCACCTTTCCTGGCCCCAACATATCCTTTCCATAGTCTCAATTAATGACTACTTCATTTCTTCTCTTACTCAAACCAAATCTCTTGATGTTATCTTTGCTTTCTCTTTTCTTTCATGCCCATTATAAAAGCTATCAGCAAATTCCATTGGCTCTGTCTTTAAAGTTCATCCAGGGACTTCTTACTGGCCTAGCTATACCCTCATTCAAGACATTATCTCTCAAGCCTAGGCTCATGACAGACAGCCTTCTAAGTGGTTCTCCCTCCCCCCCCCAAAAAAGCCAGAATTATCCTGTTTATCCAGTATAAAGCCCATTGTGCCCTTCCCTTATAATTCCATTAATGGTCCCTCTCTAACACAGTGACTCGGATTTAGTCAAGGTGCCCATCCTCCCATCAATTGTTCTGATGAAGCCAAAAGTCTTCTCTTTTGTTCACTCACCTGCATCTGTGCTAGCCTCCTTTCTGTTGGCCAATAACCTGACAATGGCACAAATTTTATAATTATCAGTAAGTATCACTCAGATCAGTTATCCAGAACTTAAGGGACCCTGCTGTTTGTCCAAACCCAAACAGTCTAGCAATCACCTGGATTTTAAATCACAGCTTCCTGATCCCCAAACCTATGGTCTTTCCATTCAGTGATTAATGCTGCTTTTATTAGTTTGTATTTTTAAAATGTCTTTCCCTTGGAACCAACCATTTTAAAATAAGCACAGAAATAGATTTTCAGGCATTAAGATCACATTCTTCTTGTGTTTACATATGTGCCCTTAGAAATATGTGTATTGAGTGAGCATTTTTACTTTTTAAGACCTATTTGGATACTTATTTTGTTTTTATGTCTCATGTGTTATCCTTTAACTGTGTCTTACCTGATATGAAAACAGCTAGAAATTATGATGATTATTGTATTTTTTTCCTTAGCAAAGAATATAGTTTTTCTACTCTTATAGAATCTCTTAGAGATTTTGCTCAAAGGAAACTTTTGAACTTTCAAGAGGCTTTGTGCCCTGCAAGGAATTATAGCTTTTAGATAAACTGCTGTAGAAAACAGAGTCAACTTAGCAAGAACAAATATAGTCAACAGTTTCAGCAAATATGTAAACAGACTGCTCCAACTTTGGCTGCCTCAGGGAGAGTGAGTGACTAGCATTGATATTCATGCCTTCTCCTCAGAACCTCAGGACAAAGGGCTGTTTTCTGTTCTTTCTTCCTTTCTTTCTCCTTAGAGTGGAGCAGGTTACATTCCAGCAAAGGTTTTCTAGTAGCAAAGCAAGAGTGCATCCTTCACAGACACCACTTTCCTTTTAGTTCTAACTTTTCTTCCTTTTCCTCAGCTCCCTCACTTCTGAGGTGACTTCCCAGGGTCAGGAAGGCTTCCTCCAGAGGTTCCTCCCTTCTGTGTTGTGCCTGCTGGCTCCATAGGAACCACTTTTTTTCTTCTACCTGACAATTGTTAGAAGATCTGATGGATGCCAAGGCCGTCCTTGGTGCCAGACCCCTGCTGCCTGCGATTCAGGCTGACACCCACAAGCCAGTGTGTTGTTCTCCTAGATAATTTGTGAGGTCACATGGAGCCTTGATTTAGAACTACTGAATCTCTGCTGCTGTTTTAAACAATGCAAGAACTGGCTCAGCTGTTGATGGAATGTTTGCAGCAAAACAATGTATTATGTTAAATGCTGTTTTAAGATAGATAATTGGTCTTCTGTTCTCATCTTCCTTGAGGGAACAGCATTTCCCCTTTGCCACATATTATTAGCAAGACCTATAGACTTGTAAGGTTGATGTAGCTCATTGCCCTTTGGAGCCCTCTGGCTTTCAGCATGTTGACTGTGACAGAGTTACAGTGTTCCAGAGGCCAGAATCAGCAAAGGAGATGACAGGCAGTATCATGGCCAGAATCACCTAATTGCACAATTAATTGCTCTTGAGACATGTCCAGAACCTCCTCTCTAAGACTGTTCAGAATTCTGCTTGAGACTTTGTGCCCTCAGGATTTTGGACAGAGGCAAATTGGTGATATGGCCACTTTTCCTTCCTGTTTACTCACCATTTGCAGCTGGATCTTGGAACAGAGATTTTTATTACTTTATTTTTTTGTTCCAAAGGTATTTTGCCTGTTTGGTTGGCATTTATCTTCAATGCTTGAAGAGGAGAAGGAGGAGAGGGAAGGGGAAATGGCAGAATCTGGAAGGATAAGCACTATACAGGTCATCACTCTTGTGGAAATCGCAGCTGAAATACATAAACTAATCCAGGACTGGGGAAAAACATCATTGGGATACAGCACTTTCTGCTCTTGAGGAGGACCCAGTCTTGTTTTCCCAGCATGCATACTGTTAATCTCACCAACCCACAGTAAGACCACTACCACAATTTAAAGCCAAATTTAAAGCAAACTTTAATGGAATACTGACCTGGTGAGTGGGTTTGGCCAGATCCATTCTCTTGTTTCCCAGAAAAAGTGGCTCCAAGTCATAATTTGTAGCCACCTAACTCTTTTCCATCAGGTCCAATCAGGAGCAAGCATACAACCTGATATACCTCCAGTCTCCATGTTATCAGGGGCAAGTGTACATCCTGACTTATTTTCTGCCTATTAACCTTCTGCCCATGATATCAAGAGCATCCACTGTGAATGGGTCAATCAAACTTGTTAAGGGGAGTGAAAACATGTGGCTTGTTATCTCCCATAAGCAATAGCCTCCAGCATTTAAGTTACTATCTCTCTTTGGGCCCAGGGCTTGCAGATAAGAGGCATTTTTTTTCATGGATCTCCTAGGCATAGTAATTGAAACTTAAAAAGTAACTTTGGCTCTACATATATCATAGCTCACAACCATCTATAATTTCAGTTCCAGGGGATCCAGTACTTTCTTCTCTCTGTTGGCACTACAGACATGCATGTGGGCAGTCACTTGCACACATAAAATAAAAATAAATCTTAAGAAAAATGTTTAAAATAATCCTTTTTGGAAAAATATATTTGTAAGAATTCAGGCATTATAATGGCTTGGTTCCTGTACCTGCAGGATGCACTCAGGCAGTACCCTGGCTAGCTCAAAACCCCACCCACCTCAGCTCTCTTTGCTGCTCTTCCTCTGAAGGGGTAGACAGGACTTTACTCTTCCCTTCTTCTCTCTCCCTCCCTCTCCTTTGCTTTCCCTGTCCCCTCCCTTCCCTATATAATAAAACTTCTCACTTAGGCACTGTCTGCCTGGTATGTGTGTCACCTGCCACAGTCACACTTGCACAATAGTATAGCAATATTTTTCCATTTATGATGAGATTCCTAATAGTATTAGTCATTTTTTGCCTGTGTGATCTCAAGAAGATGAAAAAGCTTAGGAGTGCCTGAGGGCAGGGTGTGTGTTGGGACTTTGGTCACTGGCCCACCCTTGGAACTCCTGAACTAAGGTGACTTCTGATTCTGGGGTTGTTAATCTGTGCCAATGTGAGAAGCACTGATTTATCCACATATTATCTCCTTCCTTCACTCCTATCAGAGATAACCTGAAGTATGGTAGGTTGAACTCCTTGAGACATACGCGTGTCTTTCTTGTCAAATTACTTATATAAGCCACATACATCATTCATAATTCATATTTAATAATTGGTGAAGATCTAACTCATTTAAAAAGATATTTTGCGGCTTGAAGTAGGAGGCAGAATGGAATCAAGCCATATTTCTGTCATGAGTAATGCATGAATCTGTTAAAATATTTGGCTAGTAATGCTAGTTTATGGTTGAAGAAACTAGGAGCTAATTGTGTTTAAGTATTTTTCACATATGTAAATTATAAATAATCTGTGATTTATCTGTACTATGAAAGTACCTAAAATATAAATTTTGTATTAGTGCATAATTTTATATAAAACATATCTTAATGTAATTATAATTCAAATTAAATTCAGCTCAAAGTATAAAAACAAACTTAAATTAGCAATTTTAAATCAATATGACTAATGTGCTATTTTGAGGAATTAAAGCAAAGCTTGCTGTAGATAGAGAAGAGCATTGCTTCAGCATGTAATGCTACTGGGAGTATGTGGGAAGACCTACCCTCCCTCCTCCTTTCTATTTAACACTCCTGGGAAAGGTTTATTCATTCATTGACACGTGCCACAAGTTGACCTTTCTTTGATAATTACGTCATTTGTTTATCTGATATGCCAGATTTTCTTTTGCTGTTTTCTCTAAGCTCTAAATACATGAAAGGTACTGTTTAATTATAATATAGATCCCAGAGGCATTTTGAATTACTTATTGGCATAACCCTTCAAAGTCTACAGAAGAAGAAAATGAAGAAGAGTAAGAGGAGGAGGGGGAAGAGTGGAAAGAAATGGGAAGGGAAGGAGGGAAACAATGAAAAGTAATCTGAAAACATATGCACAAATGCAGACAAAGAGCAATACTGATTTATAAGTTACAATTAGAAATATAAAATAATGGTTATTGGGAGAAAAGTTGTTTCTCAATTGCATGGTGAAATATAATGGGCCATTCATTAATCTGGTGATCTCAATGAGCTGAGGACATTCACTTAAAGGCAATTATGTTTAGAGTGTATGTTGTTTGGGGGGAACTGTTGTAAATATTGGAGAATAGCATTTGTGTCTCAGACATTGTTCTCCTGACAATTACAGATGGTGGTTTGTGGAAGGAAAGTCCAAAAGCAGTTCTTTTCAGTGCTTATGAACTTGATCTTGTTGATCATCATACAGCAAGCTAAGGATTGAATTTTTATTGGTAGGTAGCTGAAAATCACTTCAGGAATCTGCCTTTCAGTTTATGTGTTAAAAATTCTAGGACTGGAAAGATTGCTCTATAGGTAAAAGTATTTGCCTTAAGTTTGTTATTCTGGGTTTGATTCCTAGACCTCATATGGTGGAAGAAAAATTTCTCTGACCTACACAAATAAGGTGGCACACACTTATACATGCAGAAAGACATACAGACATACAGACACACACATGTACACACATGCTAAATAAACATATAACAAATTGAAAAATTCCCAATATTCTACAGAGTAGCTCAAAAATAAGGAAGAATGGTATGTAAGTGCTTGTATATAATTTGACTAGAGTGCTCTCTCTACTCAAACATTCTCAAACATTTGCTTTCCTCTCCTTCCTTCCGTTCTTCCTCTTCTTTTCCTCTTTTTTGAGACTTGAGGGCCAATAACAGTCAATCAGCCAAAGTGCCTTGGGACCTGTATTGTCATACCTGAAACAAATGATTCTTTATCTTAATGTCCTCAACTAAGTGATACACAGTGTGAAGTTAGGTTATGGTAAAATGCAAAAATATTTTGATTACAGTGTGTTTGTTTGGGTATGAAAGGACAATGTCCAGGTGTAGGTTCACTCCTTCTACCCTACATGAGGTTTCCAGGGATTGAACATGGATCACCAGGCTTAGAGAATCACACATTACCCACTGAGCCATCTTACTGGTCCAACATTATAGTTAATGCTTAAAATTCAGTCATACATAAATTCATCAGATGTGTAGGAAGACTACAAATTTTTCAGTACCTTTTTATAGTAATGTGAAAAAAAGTTATAAAGAACTCTGAAGCCTCTTGGCATAGCCTCTCAAGAACTGCTAGAGGTTATGCATCAGAAATACCTTGTAGCTTTCAGGTCACACCTGGTTTCAACTGTCTTTGAGTTACCTAATGAGTTTCTTGACCTAGTATGGCCTCTGTTTCCTCCAGAATGAGTATGATCATGCTTCTAACTCCAGGCTGTTGGGATGGGATGTCCAAATAGGAGTCATGAAGCAAAGCTTTGATAGAGTCACTTTACATATATTTACATGTATTTAAATAAAGGTGTCAAAAGAAAAACGTATGGAAGAGGGAATACAGAGTAAACTCTTCATGCTTCCGGAAGACTGAGAGCAGTTATAATTATCATAGGTGAGAAAAGAAAAGTAAGAAATTGAGGCTGGGTCACACAAAGGTGCTTCTTGTCTTGACCTCCTCTCAATTGTTTTTAGAGCATGCAGTTAAATAGCAAACTCTCACTAAGCAGAGAGGGAGAAAAAAGATTTTCTCAGCTCTGACAGGCATCACCTCACTTCTCCATGGCTATTTTTGTTTTGTAGATAAGGGGAACTGTGGTTCAAGGGCCTAATCTGTTGCTACAATTTCCATACTTAACTTTAGGGCAAGCCTTGGCTTTTGTTCTCAGTGAACCACTGAACTCGTCTTCTTGGTGGGCCTATGCTGATAGCAGCTTCATAACCATTCATTAAATTCTGCTGAGCTGAATTCTACTTGTCTTTAAATTATGCAAAAATTGCAATGACGATGATCTTATGAATTGAGAGTACTCATGTGAAATTTTTCACAGACAGCCCGAGAAGTGGGGTAAAAGGTGAAATGGAGATACACTCTAAACTTCCTTAATATTATGATTCTTTGTGTGCAACTTTAAGATAAAACTTCCTGGAAGATACATTTTTTTCACTGAGTCTGAACAAGAGGAAGGGAAAGTGTTTTGTCCAATTCTATTCAGACACTGTGTTTTTCTTGCACTTAGGGGTTGATGAAGAATAAACTACAGCAGCTATGCTTAAGGATAATTTCACACTCCAGTGCCATGCAGCTGCTTCTGTCCTGGTCAACCTTTAACAACTCACAGGAAGAACACATGGGCACATGCAAAATGAAACGGGGCATGCTGCTTCAATTTCAAAGCATGAGATTGAAAATATTGTATGTTCTCTCTGGATCTAGACTTGTCTACAAAACAATTCCTTGGGGAAAAGCTGATTCACTGCAATGACTTTAACAAAATGTTATGAGAAACCTCCTCCACGAGTTTAGCTCTTGCAAAACTAAAATTCAATTTGCCTGGAGTCTTTTTTTCCTTTGAATTTTGAATGTGTGTATGTTTTGAGTGTACCTCTATTTCATTTATACTTAACCCACCAGGCTGTAGTAATCTAAGTGTTATTTGATATTGAAGAAGTTCTATACATTTTTTATGAGTCAAGGTGTTTTTCTTTGAACCATAAAGCTGGATTTTTGCCATCAATAAGTAAAATTCATACTGGAAATATCATGGTTAAAGTTACTAATAGAAAACTAGTAAGAGGAAAAATGTTTCTTAAAGTCATTTGTTATCCAATAAGAGAGCATCAATGTACAAAGGGCCAAGGAAAGAATGGTGCTTTATTCTTTAATATTCTCCAAACCAAATGGAGGTGTTTTAGGATATGATGATAGGACTGAAGGGAACTATCAGGCTTTCTGATGGTTCTGCCAGAAAGTCAAAGGGATGTCAAGATAACACAAAACAAAAGGCCAAGTGGCTATTCACTGTTAGACCCATAATTCTTGCTTCCAACTATGTGGAGGGAATGTTTTATTTCTGAGGAAGTGCAGTCAGTGCCTGCCTTTCTTAAATAAAGGAGTTAAAACATATCTCCTGGTTAATAAAAGATGAATGAGTGGTTTAGTTTCCGGATCTCATTCTTTGCACCAAAATAGATGCCCACTGTTTCTTGCTGATTCATTTAGAAAGCTCTGGGTGATTCAAAAGGGACTCATTCTTAATTTTTGAGGGACAAGGTTCTACTCTTAGTGTCTGAACAGAAAAATAGTGAGTTTATATTGGAGAATGTGAGCCTTGCCTTCCCTGATCTGTGCCATTTTTGACAAGTGAAATCTCAATGTTGCATCTCGTGTTGAACTTGGGACAGGGCAGACAAAGCACAGGGAACAGCTAGGCCAAACCACCATCTGAGATTGAGCATAGTGGTGTTTAAATATTATTGTAGCTTTTAATACTCTGTAAATCAGTGGGTCTATTATTTCAAATCCATGCAAGGTTCTAGATGAAGAATGTAAGTGACAGAGGGTAGTCATTTGCCAATTTTCACTGTATGACATTGGTCAGGTTATTTAAATTGCTTCTTCATCACATTCCTTGTTTATAAATTATGATGATAACAGGAATATAAAACTCAAAGAGTTATGGAGCTAGATCATTTAATAAATGCCGAAGACTTATAACAGTGCAAGGTTTTGGGTAGTATTTAATATATGACAATGTACAAACATAAGATGTGATTATTCATCAATGGTACATACCCTCTCAAATAAACTCTTGACATGTTATTTCCTAGTTCTTCTATTTCCTCATTCTGGAGGCACCAATAACTGTTAGTAGTTCTCTAGTCATTGTCTATGATAAAATAATAAAGATTATTGATTGCTTTATTAATATACCAGACACCATTCCAAAAGCTTTATATATATTAAATAACATAAGTTTTGTGAACCTTCTTTTGTAGAAGTTATTGAGATAAATTTAATGAAAATATAATTGAGACACCATCTTTGAAAAAAATCATGGCAGTTAGCTATGAGTTGGCCATGCCAAGCATCCTGGAACAATGCTTCAGGATGACTTGGACTGATCCTTCACTGTCCTTGCTGGAAGTTGCTGCACAACTCCTTGATGTTAAAGGGCCCTCTCCGAAGACTAGAACTGGGGCAATATAATAATTCTTGTGAAAGTGGATGTTAAGAATAAAACTTATGGTGATTTCCTGGGAGATTTAGTTGTATAAGAAATTGAGTCTTATATAGAAATTAGTACTTAGGTGATACTAATGAGCATGAGACATAGGATCTGGAACAAATCACTTAAGAAGAAACACCTAGGGAAATTTTAGAAGCTGACAAACTATGGTTGAATCATTAGGTTTTTGAGTTTTGCCTCACAAACACAGAAATAGTATGAACAAGCAATAGACTGTTTATTACAAAGTTAATGGCAGGTCTTGGTACCCTCCTGAAGACTAAATAAAGAGTTCTAGGAATCTTGATGTTCTTTTACTCTTTGTAGAATTGTAATGAAAACAGAGAACATATTGAAACAACAGTTATGATAGCGACACTCTTGAAACATCTATCCCTGTACTTATTCAGGAAAAATATATTCAAAGCAAAGTAAACACAAAAAAAGCTCAACAATATTTGGTTGATTAGAGGAGTTGGCTACAGTTCAGATTGCAAGCTTCTTCCTACTATACACTCAGACAATTATAGTACAGCAACATAGTTAGATTAGCTGATGTGACCATTGTCCTACACAGAGACTTATACTGATGGGCAAAGAATGGTGTAGAAATATGATAAAAATATTCTATATAGACTTAAAATATGAACAGTGTATTATGCCAATACTTTAATAATAAGTACCCACAAAAGCTTCTAGCCTGAGAATAGGCTGTCATATGCCTCTAGATTCTTAAAAATTGGGTGATGGGGTTGATGAGTAAAAATGGTTATGGAAAATAACTGTTTATTAATGATGTCAAAATTTGAGAGAAAATGGTTGGAAATGATAACTCTGTTTTGTGACTGTTTATTAATGATGATTAAGATGAATGAGAACAATGTTAAAAAAACATGTCCAAAACCAAAAATTATATGATCTTTGTTTTGAAACAATATGAATGCCTATGTACTGAATTCTGTATAAATAAAGAAACACTGTGGTTGCTAGTCAGTCAAACTGAAAGGTTGTCCCAATCATCATGGTCTGGCTCACTTTCTTCCTTGCCAAGTCCTCACATGCCCTGCTGGACCCTGTCTACCTCTGGGACTGGCTTCTGGCACAAAGTCACCTCACTAGTCTTTCCTATATGCAAAATATTTTCACTGAACCCAAATAGATATACGTTAAAAATGCATATGAATTTATGCTTCTGAAATACAGGTGAGGGCAAGTTTTGGTGATTCCTGAGGTTTGGAGTGCAAGCAGCATCCATTGAACCTAGAAGAATATATTTGAGTGAATAAAAGGCATATTGCTTTTCCAAGTGAACAACAAATAGTTTTGCTTCTTGACAAAAGTATAGTAATTTCAGGAAGACAGAGAAGAGATGGACGATTGCTGTTCTGCAAGGATTTCAACACTTGCCGTCTTTAGGTTAAATCATGGTGGTTTTAAAAACCTGCAAGACTTATGTGAACAACAGGTTTACATTAACATTGCTTTCCAGGTTTTGCAATACTCTCGTTTGTTTATTTTGTTCTTGGTTCATCCAATCAGAGAGGGAACTGAATGGATATCAGTAAACAGAAGGGGGTATCTAATATGCAGGATAAATGTCCTTTGATCTCATTTTACCACAGCTCTCCAAGTAAGATCTATCCTCAGAAGACCAACGATTAGCTCAGGGTTAGAGGGGATGCATTTTCGTAACATCTTCAAATATTCTAAATCTCTCAGTGGTATAACTTGAAGGATCAGTCAGTTTGTACAACAGCAATCATGGTTTTAACATCCAAAGGTTCAGAAATGTGTTGGTATTAATGTTTTGTTTTGTTTTCCAAAAGGTTTCCTATTGTGCTTTCTAGCAGTTCAAGAACCCTAAATTTCAAATGACATTAATTAATTGCCTACAGTTTTACCTTTATGCATTGGATAGACAAATGAATTTAAAACAATGAGGGCTAAATAATTGTGCTGTCGAAAATAAAACCTTTCACCTTTGGGTGTAAACCTTTTATTACAGCTTTCAGATTTCTTCTAAGGGTCTACATATCACAGCTTGTAAAAGCATACTTTTCTTCTTCCTCTCATGTCCAATTATCTTCTCTCTTACTGTTAATATCGAATAAAGATGATTATTGATATAATAATTGGTTACAAACTAGTCAATTCAGTGTATAATCTTGTTTCACAAATTTGTTTTCAACTTTATGCCTTTTAATTTAATGAAAAGTACCACTAAATCTAAAAACCTCAGAAACCACATGGAATTATCCTCTTGGCCAGTTGATTTGGCTTCATGAGTCAATGATGTCATCTAGAGGGAGGCTGCATGTGTTGTATTATCTCTAGTGCCATTTCCTCCCTGATCCTACCCAGTTCTGTTAAATTATTCAAGGAAGACAGACACCTGGCAAATTATCACTTGCTGTGGGATATTTTGATTGAACTATGACCCACCTAAAAGTGCCAATAAAGTTTATTTTGAATCAGAGGTTAGAACTAGTTGCTATCAGACCAAAATTAGACATAGAGGTTTTGGAGGACTGGGGACCTATAGAGATACAAGGAATGGGGCTTAGAAAGATTCTTGTGCTTTTGGGGATTGAGGAAGGAGAGAGAGAGAAGGTCAATGGTTGTTTCTCCACCACCTCTGTGATAATCAATTTCTTACCCCTATATCTGACTTCTGAGTTTTTACCGATAAAGAATAATTACATAAATGTTTCATCTGACTTCAAAACTGGGTCCCAAAATCCAGACAGAGCTGCTCAACACCAGCTTTGCAGCTGCCAGAGTTGACATCCCTCCTGGCATTCCCTCACTTGCCCCAGGCCCTCCCCATGAGTCTGGGGTTTTCTCATTACACCCTCTCTACAATAACCCCAGCTGCCACTCATCCATTGCCTCAAACACCACAGGCTGCTGAGTCCCAAATGCTGCCCACCACCGGCCAGCTCTGTCACTGAGACCTTCCTTCCATAGAGTCTTCTTCCACAGGTCCCCTTTCTCCACATCTTGGGTTGCAGGCTTCGCTAGGTACCTCTCCTCGGGCCACTGTCACATCAGATTGGCCGCTTTGACACCTTCTCAGGCTTTTAATGCTGCTGCCATTGCACACACTCTCAGCCCCCAGCTACATGTGAGTAGCTGCCCTGTTGTGCAGTGCAGAGATAGCCAGCCTCCCACCAGCAGAAGTGGTGAAACACTTGGGATTCTTAAGGGGACAATTTTGTTTTTCATTTTTTCCCATATATTAAGAATGGGGAACAATATTATTATATGGAGTTAGGTCTCTTATGGTTCCACAATGGATGGTTTGAACATGGAAAAGTTCTTCCACAAAGGTTGTTACAGTTCTACATTGTGTCAATATTTTGTACAAAAAACATTAGAAATAATTTGTGAACACTTTGCACAGTCTATAATTAACCATTGTATGGATGATTATCTTACTAGCTGATTCATACAGGGATACCTTAACAAAATGTTTAAAAAAGTAAAGAAAATTTCTCCTTTTTTGGAATTACAAAATATGCCCTAAAATACAAAGAGGAGATTCTATTAATTTTCTAGGATATAACATAGATTTATAGAAAATTCGACTACATAAAGTACAAATCACAAGAAATCTATTAGGAACTCTCAATGGTTTTCAAAATTTGCAGGAGCTATTAACTGTCTACAGCCCAGAATTGGGTTAACAACTCCAGAGCTGAGTAATTATTTCAAATCTTATAAAGTGACAAGGACTTAAATAGTCCAAGAAAATTATCAGCTGAGGCTGATTGGCTTTGATAGAAAAGAAACAACAGCATGCATATGTGGACTGCTTGAATCCACAGCTTGATTGTAATCTGGTTATTTTACCTTCTTTGAAATCTTCAACTAGAATTCTTATCTAGAGAAAAGATAATATATCAGAATGTATGTTTCTGTGACACATACAGAGTAAGAAATTAAAGAACTATCTAGAAAAGATTTCTGAATTGATTCTGAAAGGACTATTGAGACTTTTTCAGCTAACAGGAATAGATCCAACAGAAACTGTGGCACCTTTTTCTTATGCTGAAATTTCCTCATTATGGACAGAAAATTAACATTAGCAAAGGCTTTGCAGTATTTTCTTTGGAAAGATTATCAGCAAATATCCCAAAAGCAAAAGATTTCACTTTATAAAATAGAACTAATTGAATTCTTCGTCCCATTGTATGAGGAAAACCAATTTATGGAGCCTGTAGATTCTATACTGATGCAAACAAATCATGGAAGGTAGGTTATAAGTCAGAACATTTAGAAAAAGTAAGTTAAAGCCCTTAAGATTCTGTTCAAAAGTCAGAAATACATGCTAGGGTCACGTATTAGATTTTCCAGAAACTATTATATAGTTACTGAGTCTCAATATGAAAAAAAGACTTCTTTTGCATAATGAAACCATTGAACGTATTCAAGATTATTTGGAATTATCTTTGTTATTTATTCAGCTGTAGGAAATAATCAGAAAATAAAATCATCCCATTTATATAACTTATCAGATTCCATACTGGTCTACCAGGCACTCCTGCAGAAGGTAATGATGAAATTAATCACCTATTTGTAAGAAATGTAATAGAAGCCTCAGAATTTCATAGAAAACACCATGTTAATAGCAAGTATTTGAAGAACAATTTTTCTATCACTGTTCTTCTATCATTGTGCAAAGGATATTGTAAGAAATGTCCTACTTGCTCTTTATATAATGAAACTCCATTACCTGCAGGAAATAATGCAAAGATACTCCAGAATAAAATTTGACAAAAGGATGTATTTCAGAGTTTGGAAAATTAAAATATATGTGCCATACCATAGATATATATTCAGGATTTCAGTGGGTAAATCCTATAAGTTCTGAAAAGCCTGATTCTGTAATTGTAAATTTATTAGAAGTTATAACCATTATAGGAATACCTATACAAATTAATACTGACATTATTCCAGCATCATGTCTAGTGAAATTAAAGTTTTGCATATTACAGCATAAAACACATTAGAGACATGACACATATCCTAAAGAAAAAGTAATTATAGAAAGATCTATTCACACATTAGATATGTTTAATAAACAGAAAGGGGTAATAAGGTATGCCAGCACCATTTGGTGAAGATGCTTTCTTTTTTTCCATTGTATAATTTTAGCTTTTTTGTCAAATATCAGGTGTTCATATGTGTATGAGTTAATGTCGTGGTGTTCAATTCGATTCCATTGGTCTATCTGACTATTTTTGTGCCAATACCAAGCAGTTTTCAGGACTATAACTCTGTAATACAGTTTGAAGTCAGGAATGGTGATGCCTCCAGGTGTTGCCTTGTTGAACAGGGTTGTTTTGGCTATCCTGGGTCTTCTGTTTTTCCATATAAAGTAGAGAGTTGTTCTTTCAGGGTCTGTGAAGAATTGTGCTGGGATTTTAATAGGGATTGCATTAAATCTGTATATTGCTTTAAGTAAGATTGCCATTTTTACTATGTTGATCCTACCTATCCAAGAGCATGGGAATCTTTCCATTTTCTGGTGTCTTCTTAGTTTCTCTCTTTAAAGATTCAAAGTTCTTAAGATACAGGTCTTTCACTTGTTTGGTTAGCATTACTACAATGTATTTTATAGAGTTTGTGGCTATTGTAAAGGGTAATGTTTCTCTGATTTCTTTCTCAGCCCTTTCATCATCTGTATATAGTAAGGCTACTGATTTTCTTGAGTTGATCTTGTATCCTGCCACTTTGCTGAAGGTATTTATCTCAGCATAGTTTCTAAACACAAGACCTAATGCAAAGTAAATTGTTCTGGAAGATTCCTTAATTTGTTTAAGCATAATTAAAAACAACTTTGTTTATATTGTTATATTAAATCTCTTTTAAAAATTCAACAAAGAAATGGATATTTTATATCTTGGCTCTGGCACTGCCTTTTAAACCATGAGCAGATTTCTCTTATGTCCTTGGCCTCAGGATCTGCCTATGAAATACATTATCATGAGATGTTTGTAAAGTTGCAATGAGTTAGCACAACGATAAGCATATCACATGCCACTAATATATATTGTGCTAGATTTAGTCTTCTAAATTCACTACCACTTCAACCAGTTTTGATAACACTGATTACATTTGTGTGTGTGATTCTGTATTTCTATGACTGCTTCTTGAAAGAAAGGACTTTGCAGAACTTATTGGTGCTAATAAAAACATTCATTCATTGTTTAGTGAGTAAATTTTCGTCTTTTTTTCCTTGACAGTGTTTATACCATGGTCTCAAAGAATATCATCATATTGTGCTTGAATAAATACATTGGATGACTTTTATTTTTTACTTCATTACATGAAGCAATCAATGTACATGAAAATTTGCGGGTTGTATTTACTAAAATAAGAATAACGTCAAAAAGAGTAGCATGATTTACATTCTTCTTTAAAAGTCAAACATTCAACACTATTGAAACTATGTATCTATTTCTTATCTGTTTCTGTAACAATGCCAGCTTCTTTGATGAAAGAAATTTCACACTGAAAAATATGAGCCTTAAATCTAAAACTATAACTAAACATGCAAAGTGTCCAGATCCATTAGTACAAGAAATGAATGGTAGAATCTAATGTCAGGAACTAATGGGTTCATGGCATAAGGAATGTGCTTTAATTAATAGTGAAACCCACAGCCTATTTGCAATCAGCACTTTAATGGCTGCCACTCAGGGATGACAAGAGAAGGGCAGAAAGAGCCATTTGCAGTCAAATAGATGTTCCTAGGTCCATGCCTGCTTACCTCAGCAGGGAACAGCTGACTTAAGGTCTAAGGTCCCAGTACCTCAGAATGGCTGACTCCTTTCCCAAGGACCTTGATTCTATTCCAGGGATTGTATCACGTGTGTGAGTATGTGTGTACTTATTCATGTGTGAGTGAAGTGGCTACACATGTATGGGTGTGGGTGAATATGTACATGGGTGTTTGTGTGTGAGGAGGCCAGAGGACAACCTGGCACTCCAGGTTCTGGTAAATTTCATCAGGTGCTGGTGACTTTTTTTTGGAAGACAAAATATCACAGTGATCCTACACTCACAAAATTTTATCAACCTATCAGTTTCTGGCTTTTTAGCCTTGGGGTTACAAATGAGTGTCATTGTATCTTGCTTTTTAGAACAAGGGTTTAGTGTTTTTAGGCAAACACTTTGCTGACTGAGCGCTCTCTCCAAGGCAGTGGTTCTCAAACTTTGGGTTATGACCTCTTTGAGTGGTTAAGTATGCTTTCTCAGGAGTCACATATCAGATATCCTGAATATCAGATATTGATATTAAAATTCATATCAGTAACAAAATTACAGTTAAGTAACAAATGAAAATAATGTTATGGTTGGGAACCAGCACAACATGAAGAACTGTATTAAAGGGTCACAGCATTAGGAAGGTTGAGAACCATTATTTTAGGATCTGACTATGTCTTTAGATTTGTAGAAACTCCTTTTATCTCTCTCTAGTAAGTCCTCAGCATAACCATACTTTCCCCTTTTTGCTGCCTGATGGTCTGGAAGCAGGCTCCCAGTTGCCAGCACATCAAAGCTATTTTTTGTGGGTTTTGGTTATTCTGTTTTTCTATCCCGAAATTATTCTTGGTACCTGACTTTCAGCACACTAGCATCTTTCTCAGTCTATTTTTTCATGAAAAGTCATACATGTATGCGGAGTCCCATAGGATTGAAACTTACAAAGGAAGAGCTTCTACGTATCTTTTAAAAGTAAAAGCATATAATAATAATTTATGAAAGATGATGTTTTGGTTAAATTTTATGACATTTCAAAGTTTCATATGTACAAGGAACTCTTAAATGCCCATGCTCAGATTCACAGTAGTTTATTGCTGTTGTACTTTCCGTGTGTTTGTATCCTTATATTTGTATAGTTGGTTCTCATTCTTCGTAGTAAGTGCAGTCCATATGGCTGCTGTGAATACTGAATATATGGATATACAGCTATCAGTTCCATGCAAAATAAAGTGTTAGGTCACCAATAACAGATGTGGCCTTCTTTAATCTATTGATCAGTGTAGGACCTTGTTTTATGTACATTTCTATTTTTAAACTCTTTAATACTTACTATTGATTCATTAGCACAAAATTTCTGATGAAACAGCAGATTCTGTCTGAACTAAGCTTGCTGAATGCATGTGCTTACTCCTTCAGAAACATTGCAAGCCTCTTGCTCTTATAAACATAAGACAACAAGTCTGTGTCACAATTTGGGGTTAGTTTTGACTGTGAAGTCACCAAGTAAAAAGAGAATGTCATGGAAAATCTATCACTGAACAGTCTCCCTACTGAAACAAACAAGTAAACAAACAAGTAAACAAAAAGTAAACAAACAAGTAAACACCTGTGCTTACAATACGAAAGAAGTGATATGCATGCTCATCTTTGAGCTCAGCTGGGACCCAGAATATCAGATACTTTCCTGCATGGCTTATTCTCCAAATGACTGCTGAAGCACTTTATTGACTTGGGGTTAAAATACATCTTACAGTGTAGGCAAATTCACAAATGTGGAAGACATGAATAATGAGAATTGACTTTATATATTTGACCTATACATTTATGCATCCATATATTTTCCCTGGTCACTTGAGAATAAACTGACCATATTGCACCTATCTACCCAAAAGACCATGTTGTGTTTTTCTGTTTTTCCTTAAGAGCAAGCTTGCTTTCTGGCACAATCAAAGCACAGCTATCAGTCAGCAAAGTTACTGGTGATGTAATTCTCATCTGGTCTCAAGTCCATATTCATGTTCCAGTATGAGAGTGTGGTCTGTGGCTCTTTCCTGCTCTCTTTGAGCTAGAATTCAATACAGGATCCAGCTTTTCTAGCAGCTGCAGTGTCTTGTCACCTTCATTCTAGAAGAGTTCCTTGTTCTTTGTCTCTTTTGACTCTGAAGTCTTTATATTTAAATGAACTTTGGACTTTATTTTACTTAAAAGGGCATAACTTTTTTTAAATATCAGCAATTATTTCATGCTGAACTTCTGCAAAAATGTCAAGTCAGACCTGGTTTAACATGGCCTCTGGATTCTTTTCATATATCTTCAGCATCCTTGAGTGTTTCCTTACTTTACAATAAAAAAGAGGGTCCAGGCTTTCCCCTTCAAAGTCCCTATTTTCTGTCAGTGGCCAATGGATCTTAGAGAGGAAGATTCTGATGCCAGATGTGTTCCTTGTGAATGACGTGTGACTATCTCTGAGGACCTTCACCTGAAGTCAAGAAATATATGTGCAAAAGTACATAACACACATTCAAACATCAAATCACATATCAAATACATGCAACTGCACATATGAATATTATATAAACACAGGTAAATGTATATAACATCTTCATATACACCTCTAGACTCAGCCCAATACTAAAAGCTACACTGTAGCCTTTCCATATCCACAAATCATTTCTCCAACCTTTATAGATATGTTACTTCTATTATTCTTACATTAGTTAAATTTTTTATCAAGCTGGTATACAAACTACACACATTCAAAATTGCTAACCCTACCAACCAGAATTAAATCTCTAGTTGCAGTATCAAGGTTAAATGTACAAACCATGAATGCACACACCCCAAGCATACAAATCAATACATTTTGATGACTGTGTCAACACGCCTATTTAAAAGCAGAATGCACTGCATCTGGTGTTTCACCATGCCATTCCCAGTCAATCTTTTTTCTCCCACAAGCAATCACTTTCTGACTCTTAAAACCATAGGTTACTTTAGCCTTTTCTAGGACTTCATATAAATGGAAATGTATTCTCTTCAGTGACTCAAAATATTGCATCTCTGAGATTCGCCTACAATTGTTTATTATTTTTTACTGCATTGCTGGAACCCACCGTGTTTTATACAGTCTTTTGGCAACGGATATTAGGTCTTTTTCTGGATTCAGCTGATGATGGAAAAGGCTGCTGTAAAGAGCCTTGTAAAAGTGGAGGGTGAATGTGCTAATTGCATTCACACAAATATCTAACTCTAGAATTATTGGCTAATAGAAATAGGTTTCACTTTAAAAGCAAAACTGTGTTTCCCAAATAGATTGTGTCACTTTAATCATTACCAATAATATATTAAAGTACAAAATTTACTGCACCTTTTCTTTTATTTGATATTGCTATCTTCCTTTTAAACAATATTTTTGTCTTTTTTTCGGGAATTACATGTAGCATGCTTTGATCATATTCACCCTCCTTCTGTCAACTCTTTCCAGATCCATCAAGGCCAACTTCTGTGGCCCACATATTTTTATATGTGTATTCTTCTATTGGAGCATGGTCAGGAGCTTCAGGCACATAGAGAAAGCTGTCCCTCTCTCAGAAGTCAATGATAGCCCAACTCCTCTCTCATGCTGGGATTTTGTCTGGCTTTGTCTTTCAAAGGATGTGTATATGCTGTCACAACTGCTGTGAAGTCAAGTGCATAGCTGTTCTATGGCTGTCCAGAAGACATTGTTTCCTTATAGACACCTACTGCCTGTGTCTCTTCTATTTAACTGCCCCCTCATCTGTAGTGTTCCCTAAACCTGTAGTGGGTACATTTCACTTTATTGCTGAACAGTATTCAGTTCCCTCCTTCTTTTTCTCTCTGTTCTTGACTATCTCCCTCCAAATAGTTTCTTGAGAGTTTTTATAGCACAGTCTGATTATATTAAAGCCCCATCTAAGACTTCCCAAATATACTGTCTCTTCCTTATCTATCCAACTTTGGTGGTTTGAATAAGTATGGCCCTACAGACTCATGTGTTTGAATGTTTGGCCCATTGGGAGTGGCACTATTAGAAGGTGTGGCCTTGATGGAGTAGGTGTTGCTTTGTTGGAGGAAGTACATAACAGTGGGGGAGAGCTTTGAGGCATCAGAAATTCTCTTTAGTTATGCTGCCTACAGATCAAGATGTAGAACTCTCAGCTCCTTCTCCAGCAACATGTCTGCCAAATGGCACCATGTCCTGCAATGAAGATAATGAAATAAACCATTGAAACTGTTAGCTAGGCGCAATTAAATGTTTTATTTTATGTGTTGTCATGATTATTGTGTCTTTTCACAGCAATAAAACTCTAACTAAGACAGAAGTTGTTATCAGTTACTGGGGTATTGCTGTGATAGGCCAGGCTATGCTTTTGCATGAAGGAATATGAAACACTTTTGGACTTGCATTTGAAAAGCAGTTGAATGCTTTATACAGAGCTTAGTATGCCATTCTGGTGGGAATATGGAAGACAGTGATGGTGAGGGTGATTTGAACTGAGGGGCCCAGCTCAACAGGATTCAGAGAAGAAGAAAGTTAGTATGTGGTGAAGGGTGATTCTTATACAATTTTGGTTAAGAATGTGGCTTTCTGCCTTATCTGGAAAGTCTAACCAAAACTAAATTAAAGAGTTTTAGATTAATTGCATTTTCATAGGAAATATCTAAACAGCCTAGTATTGACCCTGTTGTATGGTTGTTATTTTCACTCTTATGAAGTTTTTAATGAAAATAAGGAAGCTGAGCAAGGAAAAATTTAAAAAAATGTACAGTTCAAGGAGTAAAGGGGCACCAGGAAGTGGGATAGAGCAAAATCCTGTGTTGAAGGAGATAAACAGATTAAAGAAAAGCCTGGTGAGCCTACAGAATGGGAAAAGATATTCACTAGCCTCACATCAAGCAGAGGTTTGATCTCCAAAATTTACAAAGAACTCAAGAAGCAAGTCTCCAAAACACCAAAGGATCTGATTAAAAATGGGGGACTGAACTAAATAGAGAATATTCAATAGAGGAGTCCAAAATAGCTGAGAGACACTTGAGAAAATGCTCAACATCCTTAGCCATTAGGGAAATACAAATCAAAACAACCCTGAGATATCATCTTACTCCTGTCAGAATGTCTAAAATCAAAAACACCAATAACAGCTTATGCTGGAGAGGATGTGGAGAAAGGGGAACATTTGTCCATTGCTGGTGGGAGTGCAAACTTGTACAGCCACTTTAGAAATTAGTGTGGAGATCTCAGGAAAATGGAACTCAGTCTACCACAAGATCTAGCAATTCCACTCTTAGGCATATACCCAAAAGATGCCCATTCATACAACAAGGATGTCTGTTTCACTAAGTTCATAGCAGCATTATTTGTAATAGCCAGGTCCTCCAAACAACCTAGATGCTCTACAGCTGAATAGTGGATAGAGAAAATGTGGTACATTTACACAATGGAGTACTACTCAGCGGAAAAAAAATACCAAAAAAAAAAAAATGGAATCTTGAAATTTGCAGGCACATGGATAGAACTAGAAGAAACCATCCTGAGTGAGATAACCCAGTCACAAAAAAGTCAAGCAAGGTATGTACTCACTCATTTATGGATCTTAGACATGGATCAGGGGAGTGTCATCTTACAATCCCATTGCCAGTGAGTCTGGGAAACAGGGAGGTTCCCAAGAGAGATATGCAGGATAACCCAGAGTAGTGGAAGATCTCCTGAAGACTGAAACACTGGGGGAGGGGAGAGGGAACTGGGAAATAGAGAGGGGGAGAAGACAAGGGCAGATGAAGACATGGGGAAGTAGGAAGGCTGAGTAGGTGTAAGAATAGAGTAGAGCAGGATGAGAGATGCCTTAATAGATGGAGTCATTATAGGTTTGAGGAGAGAGCTGACACTAGTGAGATTTCCAGAGATCTAAAAGGCTAAAACCAACTGGAAAACTAAGCAATAGCAGAGAGACTTTCTTAAAAGCCCCTCCCTGATGATGAGATTGATGACTACCTTATATGCCATCCCAGAACCTTCATCCAGTGACTGATGGAAGCAGAAGCAGATACCCACAGCTAACCACTGAACTGAACTCCTGTAACCCAGTGACAGAGATGGAGTGATGAGCAAAGGGGTCAAGACTGTGCTGGTGAAACCCACAAAGAGAGCTGACCAGACAAGGGGGGAGCGCTTGAACCCCAGACTGATGGCTGAGAGGGCATCAGGACTGATCCAGACTCCCTGAATTTAGTTTCAGTGAGGAGGCCTCAGCAATCTCTGGGGCCTTGGGCAGTAGATCAGTGTTTACCATGGCGTACGAATGAATTTGAGAGCCCATTCCACATGAAGGGATGTTCTCTCAGCCTGGACACATAAGGAAGGGCCTATGTTCTGCCCTGGATGAAATTCCAGACTCTGTAGATCTCCCCATGGAGGGCCTCACCCTCCCTGGGGAATGGTATGGGCATTGGGTGGGGGGTTGGGGGGGTGCTGGTGAGGGGACAAGGAAGGAGGGGTGGGAGAGGGAACTGGGATTGACATGTGAAGCAAGCATGTTTCTAATTTAAATAAACACACACACACACACACACACACACACACACGAACACTTACACACACAGTTCCAAACAGAGTCAGTTCATCTGCTGTTTCTGGCCTTTACATTCTGTCTGCCCTTGACTTTTGATCCCCAAAACTTATCAATTTGAATTATCCTGTGTGTCATGTCCTATGACTTAAGTATATTTTGTAAGCAGGAATTTTATCTTATAATCGAGTTCTGGAGGGTAATGGAAAGCAATGACAATAGCCTATAATATTTGAGATTTTATGGAAACTTACTGGCCAACTGTTTTAAAAGAGCCCATTGCTGTCACTGGGTTTTTACTTGTTAGCTTTGTATGTTTAATGTGGCTATTGTTGTTCTGTTATAGTATAACTCTCTTTAAATTATTTTTGTGGGTATGTGCATATGTATATGATGCATATGTACATTGTATGTATGTATTAAGAAGCTACTATAATCATAGGTTTCCATGTATTTTTTGAAAGGTCTTTTGATATTTGTCTTTCCCCATACTCTGTACTCTACCCTTACCTCTTTATTTCTCCTCTCATTCAGTTTATCAATTCTTGCTCTGTTACTGTCATTTAGCTCTTTGAATCAGTGAATTCTCTCTCCCTCCACCATTGAAAGCTGTTAATCATTGGCTTCCAATGATTCCCTAACATCTCTGGGTATTCCAAATGCAACACACATATCTGAAGATTCAAAATAAATGCACAGATAAGATAAATCATGATTATCTTCCTTGCATTTATATAACCACACTGAGAATTATTGTTTCTAACTTTATTCATCTGCATGAACATTTCATAATTTTATTTTTTAAAGACTGGATAATATCTGATTATGTAAATATATCTGATGGGGGATGTCTTTCTGTATATATGTTTCCCCTATTGGTTGATGAATAAAACACTGATTGTTCAGTAGCCAGACAGGAAACATAGGCAGGGCTACCAGACCAGGAGAAGGCTGGGGAGAGAAGGGCAGAGAGAGGCCACCAAGAGATGCCATGCTGCCCAAGGAATAACATGCTGGATTATGGGTAAGCCAAAGCCTTGTGACAAATATATAAATTAATAGAAATGGGTTAATAATTAAGATAGAGCTATCCATTAAGAAGCCTGAGCCATTGGTCAAACATATTTAATGTAAATCTTTGTGTGTTTATTTTGGGGAAAGTGGTTGTGGGACCAGGCAGAACAGAAACTTCCATCAATTCAATACCCATCCATCTGTTTGTAAACATCTAGGCTGCTTCTATTTCCTGGTTGTTATAAGAAGAGACCAATGAACATGGATAAACAGTTATCTCTAGACTAGCATATGGAGTCTTTTGGGTATATACCTATGAGTGTTATAGCTGTGTTACATGATAAGTCTATGTTTAGCTTTTTGAGGGATCTCCATACTGTTTTCCTTAGTGGCTACACTGCTTTCAGTCCCCTTAACAGTTAATAAGTGTTCCCCCTGAGGTTAGAGAGACATCTTAGTGGCTAGAAACAGAAATTATAGAGTTGTAGTAATTATTTCTATTATATTTTATGTTAAATATGTGTTTCTGTAGCCTTATAAATGAAATATTTTTAGTTGTACCTTTGTTGCTTCCAATATATAAATATAGTTTATTTGGAATATTGACTTTTGATCCTACACTTTATCTATTAGAATGTTTTCAATGTTGATTTCTTAGGTCATTTAATTTATGATTATAAGAAAGCAATGTCGGTAGGGGAATAATAAAGAAGGAAATAGTAGAATACAAGTGCTTTGATCATTAAAAACCAAAAGAAACAAGAGGTATAATTATAGAGAGGGAGGTAGATCTTTACAAAAGAAAGAGGGAAGAGGATATAATAACAATCAGGATACCTGAAAAAGTCATAAGCAATCATACTATTAATTATCTTCCTAAAACACACACACACACACACACACACACACACACTATCTGCAAAAGTATACATATATTTGGAATAAAATTTTCTCATCTGGGATAATGATGCTCCCTTCAGAGTCAAAGACTATCTAAGAAAACCTCAACACCAGGCACAAGAAACCCTCTTTTTAAACTATTGATCAGGGTTGTCCAGGAGTGTCCAAAAAATATCATAGATTGTTGCTGTTGCCCATGGTTGCACCTACACAGATGTGGAGGTTAAGTTCTTACAGTACTTTAGACACCCAGAGACCCATGGTCCCCAACTAATATGAATGCCTGCTCCCTGAGTACTAGCTTTCATGATACCAAAAGGTGTCATGTAAGCTTCCTAAAGGAGGGAAGTAAGTAACAGCCTTAACCTGCTGTGACAAGTAAGAATCTCCACAATCAACTGCATGGCACAGAAACTGCAAGGTGCAGTAGTGGGATGATTACATTGGCAGTAAATAAAAGCTGTGTAATCAGACTTAAGACCCACTGAACAAGGGAAAAGCCATGCCTGGTAATGGAAATCTAGACAACTTCCCAGGGCAAATGAAGTTTTAGATCCCAGAGGAGAACCAACAACCACTACTTTATTAAACCAGCATGATCCCTAGCTGCTTTTTAAACGTTTGTCCTTATATCACAACAATCTTAGTCCCGACCCTTCATCAAAGAATGTTCTCTTTGTAGCAGACAAATACTATTACAGAAAACCACAGCCAATCATAATACATAAATTATGGAGTCCAATAAAAATGGATACTATAAAACGCTTTCACAGATAAGACTTAGGGTACAATGTAGAACAAGAGGCAGAAAGACTGTGTGAGCTGGAGTGTCAGGGTGTTTCCTGTGAGATTGTGTCTTCTAGTAATGTCAGAAGCTACACTGATAATGTCTTACCAACATGTTGTCTGAATGTGAACTGAACAAGAAAGACAGCAACAGAGGTGCTATAACAAACAGGGTAAAGCTAAAGAGGCCTCAACCTTACACAAAACACAGGTAAGTAAGGAACGCTGAGTGTGGGAGAAATAGTCTTCAGGGAAAAGTACACCAATTGGACATCCAATAACAAATAGTTAACCCTAAAACATGCATACAAATAACAACAAACAGATTGATCAGATTATATATAGGAATATATAGTATATATAATAAGATACATACATAATGGGGATATACATATATATAGGAACATATAGGCATATATATGTGTAATTATTAATGGAAAAGGAGAAAAGAATTTAAGGAGGGTAAATATAGGTATATGAGAGTGTTTGGAGGGAGGTAAGGGAAGAGAGAAACAATGTAATTCTAATGTAACTTCTAAAAAGGAAGAAAATATTTTTAAAATATAGTAATTTTGGTATTGTTTTAAGTTATTCTTTAGAGATGTGAGCTTGCTGTATCCCACAGGTTATCTCTGAGCCTATTATACATGTGGTTTTCTCCCCTCAGTCTCTCAAATAGCTATGACTACAGGTCTGGGCAGATATGCTGGGATATTTCTTTGGATGTTTTCTATAGAAAAATATATTTCATTAAAACTGTTGTCTGTTTTGTTTTGTGTTTTAGAGACTAAGTTTCTCTGTGTAACAGCTATGGCTTCCTGGAACTGTATTTGTAGACCAGGCTGGAGTCAACCTCACAGAGATTCTCCTGGCTCTGCCTTTTGAATACTGGTATTAAAGGTGTGTCCCACAACTGTCTGACTTATGTTTTACTTCTAATATTTTCATCATTTACTTTTTGTCTTGTTGCACTGAGATATCCAGGTTAGTGTGTCATGTTCAAAGAGTTAAAGCTTCCATTCCTACCTTGATCCATATTATATGACACCTTCCATATTTTACAAGTAAAATATTAGCTGCTTTCTATTGAACTGAAGAATTTTTTGAATTTCTGGTTAAAATGTATTTTTTAAATGTATGAGTTGATATTTTGTTAAATGTATTTTTAAATGTATGAGTTGATATTTTGTTAAAATGTATTTTTTAAATGTATGAGTTGATGTTTTGTTAAGTTCCTTTTCTGTACCTAGTGATACATGATTGTGTGTTATTGTTTTCAGTTTCCAAATTGCACTGATAGATGACGGAATGATAAACTAACCTTGAATTCCTCAAATCAACCACACTTAGATATGGTATACATTTCCTTTATACTTAGCACTGAAGTCAACTGTGTATATTTAATTAGATTTTAACATCTATTTAGTTTTTTTCTGCTATTGAAATTAGATTCTTTCTCCGATAATATATCCTGATTACCACTTTTCCTCCCTCTACTTTTCACAGTTCCTCCCCAGACCTTTCTCTTTATATATAATGTCTGACTGTGGTATCTTCATCTATTCCCATATGCTACAGGAAAAGCTTCTCTGATGATGATGGAATAAGACACTGATCTATACACTAGGACAATGCAATCACAGAAAATGTGGGAATAGCCAACTGTGTTAGTTTGAATGAAATTGGCATACATAACCTCATAGGGAGTGGTGCTATTAGGATATATGGCTTTGTTGGAGTGAGTATCGCCTTGATGGAGGAAGTATGTCACTGTGAGGGTGGGCATTAAGGTCTATTTTGCTTAAGCTTCCCTCAGTGTAATAGTTGATTTCCTGTTACCTCTGAGTCAAGATGTAGGACTCTCAGGTCCAGCACTATGTTTGACTTAAGGCCCATTCCATGAGATTGAACCCATGCCTGATATTGCTTGGTTGATCAAGAATCAGAGACCAGATAGCTCAGAGACCTAGGATAAGACCAATGACTACTAGTGTAAAAAGCAAAAGAAAAAAAAAAGAAACAATAGGGTAACTATTAATGATATCCTCCTATACTCATAGATTAAAGTATATTTGGCCTATTTTTTAAAAATATGACATTCAAACATGTGATCTGCATTTTCTTCTATGCACAGTTCTGTACAAAAGTCTATATTATATGCTTCATTTGGTTTCCAATATTTTAAAAATTCCTTATTTCATTTTTTAAAATTTAAATTAGAAACAAACTTGCTTCGCATGTCAATTTCAGCTCCCTTTCCTCCCCTCCTCCCCTGCCCACCTCAACCCCATCATACCCCCCCAGCCCCCCAACCAATCCGCATTCTGTTCCCCAGGGAGAGGGAGGGTGAGGCCCTCCATGGGGGATCTCCAGAGTCTATCATTTAGTTTATGGGAGGGCCTAGGCCCTCCCCCCAAGAATCCAGGCTGAGAGTGCAACCCTCATTGTGGGATGCACACCCAAAGTCCATTTGTATGCCAGGGATGAATACTGATCTACTTTGTACTATCTTCTTCTTTAGGTGTATAAATGGCTTACACATGTGTCTTTATTTCATAATATTTTTAATTGTATAGATCCATTGCTGATATTTCTTTCTAAATTCAGATGATGTTAAAAACCATATTTTGTAGTATTTCAGTCATTTGAAATTTACTAGAGCTTCAGTACATTCAACTGGAATCTTTGTGCTGCTTTAGAAACTGTGTGTTTTATAGCTCCAGAGGACAGAATATTTTCAAATGCTAGTTATGTCATGGAGGAAAATGTTAAACTAGCAAGTTAGCAGTCCATTCTTTTTTACTTTTGACACTTTCGTCTTGAGAAATAAATGACTTGTGTCTTGTTACAAGTTTCTTGTTGCAACAGGTAAACCTCATAGCTATAAAACTCAAGGGTTTGAAACATGAAATTATGAGAATCTTTATTAGTAGATATCTTTTAGTAGGATAGTCTTGTACTTTCTTATAATAAAGAAATCTATACCCAATGGCTTTGTAAGTCAGGGATACCTGAAAAATGTTGCATTTTCTGTGTGGCCATGCAATACAAACTGCACACATTTTAAGATTGAGACATCTCTTGTCTGTATAAGAAATGATGAAAAGAAAGTTAGAGGTGTATAATTCTCATTTCTGTGATGGTACATCTGATGTATGAGAAGGGAGTGACATGAGGGCATGTTTTTGAAGGTATAGACCTAGAGGCTTTACCTAATGCCTCAAAATTGTACCCTTGATGTTTTTTGTACCGTCTGATATTTATATATTTAATTCATATGATTCTGACCTCATATTTCAAATTTTTGTGTTAACTAAAAGTATGACTCAGTTCTTCCATTTTTTTACTGGTGTTTTAAAGTTAGTAATTACTTGTAGCTTTGCTGATGTGTACTTCAATTGACCCATATAATGTGTTTTACTATGCCTACCAATAAAACAATATATAAATATATATTATTCTTAAGTTAGACTAAAAATAACTACCTAAATTAGTCCATAATCCATGATTTACTGGAGATATCAGCAGCACATTAATTAGTCTCCATATATATATTACACAAACTAAATCTCATGACATTTTATACAAGACAAAGCTCAACAGTGAACTAGTAGTGGGTAACATCTGCATGTTATACACACTTGAAGCAACACCTTGGGTACAAATTAGATGGATTTATTTTTGTGCTTCTATTTTGGGATGCTGTTCTCTATATTCTTGCCAATAACAAGATGACCTGATTAAGGTAGCTCTATTTTAATTCAGCATGAGGTGATGCAAAACTTCTTTATTCTCTATGTTCAAATTCTTTTTTGGCTGTTTAGTTTCTGTTGTTTTAAAACATGCAATATAAAACTGATAAATGTGACTGCTGTTAAGAGTTTGAAGGAGGCTTCAAGCTCCCTCACAGTTCCTTTACTCTTTCTGAATTACCAACTCATCAGCTGTTAAACCTGG
This sequence comes from Mesocricetus auratus, assembly GCF_017639785.1. Taxonomy (NCBI): domain Eukaryota; kingdom Metazoa; phylum Chordata; class Mammalia; order Rodentia; family Cricetidae; genus Mesocricetus; species Mesocricetus auratus. Next base: position 76,089,839 of record NW_024429266.1, on the reverse strand, counting down.
ATCTTCCTCTTGGCATCTAGGGGCATCTATTCTAGGTATGTGTATGTATTTTCTTTACCAGCAGTTTCTTGCAAATCCTGGGATTAAGTCTGATAACATGTCTTCTTACCTTGGTTCCAAAGAGACAAACTCATAAGATTTTAGTTTGTCCAATATGTTTTAGTTATTTTTGAAAATGGGAAAAATTAGAAATTTTTTTATATTTTATGTATTTAGTTGAAAATTAGGCTTCTGATTTTTAACCATTTTAAAAAAGCATTTATTATATCACAATTGTCAGGGTACTAAGTACTCACATTGCTGACATTATTTTATAATTTTGAAAATAGTTTCTATGTAGAAATGCAGATATATCATAAAATAGAAAAAATGGAAACAATGTATAATCTAACATAATACCACTACCATTATGAAATATAATATCATTTTTCCTCATCCATTTGCTTATGTTTGTATGCATGCTATTCTGTGCTCTGCTCTTATTCATAAATTGTATCATGAATATTTCAACTTGACTACAGGGATTTTGAAATGAAAGTTTAAAATTTGAAATAATATGTCATGAATGTTCATTTATTTAATCATTTTTGTTAAGTATTTAGATTACTTTCAGTCTTTATTTTGCTAAGCAGAGCTCTAAAATATACCATATACATTAATCTTTGGTTGAATATTGGATTATTTTATTTGGAATGATTTCTAGAAATAAGGATTTTTCATCAAATTGAATATACTTAAAACAATTTGCATTCACATTATTTTCCCCTTCCTTCTTCCAGTTTCTTCTGTGACCCTGACATTCCCTCAGGTGATAACCTGTTCTTTAGTTATTATTGTGCGGTACACACACACACACACACACACACACACACGTATACACTTTCACACAGACACAGACACACACACACACACACACACACATAGAGATCCTAATAGAGTCAGTCAGCTGCTTCTACATAAATGTGTTTACAGATAAGCACTTGGGTTTGTATAACCCGTCAGGAAGGTTGTCCCTGCAGAAGACTGCATCTCCCTCTCTTAGAAGCCATTGATTGCCTATAGTTCTTTATCTCCTGGTAGAATTTCATGAAATTTCTCCTGGTCACAATGACTTGTCCATTGGTATTCTCCTTATACATATCTTATTTAGGCAACTTGAGCTGAGTGCATCTTCCCTGCCATGTCTAGAAAACACTATGTAGCAGCAGGCATCATGGTCTTGTAGCATTTAGAACCTTTCTGCCCCATCTCCTGTGAATTTCACTGAGCCTATGTGTAGGGGTTTTGCTATTGATGTGTCCCTTGGGACTGGACATACAACTGTTACCTATTCTCTAACTTTGTATCAGCGAGGATCTCTGTTATCATCTCTACTTGTTGCAACGTTCTTTTTTTAGTGAAAAGGTGAAAACCACTTACTGTGGGTATAATGGAAGTATTTTTGAATGCAGTAATAAATTACATTATTTTAGGAAAATGTCAGTAGCAGGCAAATTCTCCATTAGGGTCTATGACTTTTCTGGCTATAGGCAATTGCCTAGCCTAGCAATTGCAATAGATGGCATTATTTCCCTCTTATTTGTAGGCCTTTATTCCAATGTTGGTTAGCTCCAAGATAAAAGTTTAACTATTGCAGCATTGTGGATGTCCTGCTGTGTATGTCACTGTTGTGGTTCACAGGCTTTACAGCTGGGTAGCACTGCTGATTGCTTTCTCCCTGGCAGCTTGTATAGCATCTTCAGATACTATGAAAGCAAGCCTGCAGGGAGGAGGCCTCAAGGTCAGTTCCATCTTGAGTTCTCCAAGTGTCTCTGAAATGTGTGGTGTTTTCAACAATAGGGACTTACTTTCAAATTCTGGGAGGCAACCAAGGGCAATGATAATAGTCTACATTGCTTAGGAAGTGTCTTGGATTTCCCTAGTCAACAACTTAAATAGATGTTTCCCATGTCTAGCACTGTGTTTTATTTATTTTTTATTATTTTTTTAGATTATCTATGGCTTTGGGGGTTGCTTTATCAACACTGTCATAAATTCTCTTGAATTATGTATGTTAAAATATACTTTTAGCAAGCTGACAAAATGATGTTTCCTTGTTAAACATTCAGACATTATTAGTGTTAATTATCTTCCATTCCTCACTCTTTGTATTTTCCCTTTCCAATTAAATTTAGTCCTGCCCCATTTTTCCTAATTCATCCTTTACCATCGGTGTCCTTCTATCTGCCTCTAGAGCCCCTTCTCCCCTATTCCCACTATGGGATCTTTCTTCTTGCTAAGATAACTAATACTAAACACTTTGTGATTAATCCTTGACACTCTTAAATATAGTTTAGTTGTATCTCAAAGTCAAATTTAAGTTATTTATGTTTTGACAGATATTTCTCTTCTGCACATGCATTTCATTATTGTAAAATACATTTATTCTGATATGGAAGAAATGATGGCATAGTGCAGATTTAAATGGCATTGCTTGTGAATTTGAAGTAATAATGTTTTTGGTAACCTGCAAATATTTTCTGAACTGTTTATATCTTTTTTTTCAGTATTTTATAACTGGACTCTAATCGGTTTATCCAGACTTTAGACATACACAAACCTCAGATTCACTGCATGTCAGACACATCATAACTAGCTCCCGCCTCTTCAGTTTTACTCTTAGGAGGTCATGGGAACTCCTGCCCTTAGTCACTAACATTAACAAAAGTAGGTTTCATCAGAGGAGTCCATAAACTAGGTTGTAAATCAGTTAACTCAGAAATTCAAGTTCTCCTTCTAGATGCCCTATCTAAGCATAAACTCTGCTAAAGCTTATGACCCTGGTTTAAAGGAACATATTTCTTCAACCCTTCTGCTATTTAGAAACACTAAGCATGCATTACAAAACAATTGGTACCAATACAGACATGTTGTCTCTCTCCCCCTTATCAGGCTGACACTATGTTTAGTTGTTAACTGCACTGACTTATTTGTTAATTCTCTTCTCGTACTGCTTCATAATTTCTAATTTTTTGATTCATGTATTAGTGCATATTTTCATCCATGTGCCCTCAGTGTCCTGACAGGCCTGCTGGACCACACTGTGGATTCGTCTGGGTTTGGTGTTCACTAGAGGTCAGATCATTTCAGTTTATATTTCCTCCTTGAAACATATTTATAATGGTTCTGGTTTTAAAAGCCATGCTAGTTACTTTTTGTTTGTGTTTTAACTTTCTAGATAAGCAATTTGTTAGTTTTGTTGTTTTTCTGTGGGCACTCAAAATGACAGTGCTTTCAGAAGTTCACAACACAGTCTGCTGGGTGAATGGCCGCCCTGGTGGGCAACCTTCATATTACTCAGGATTTTCATACTCGGGAGGCAGAGGCGGATCTCTGTGAGTTCGAGGCCAGGCTCGACCGACAGCCTCCAAAACAGAGAAACCCTGTCTCGTAAAAACCAAAAAAAAAAAAAAAAAAAAAAAGAAAAAAATATATATACATGATATATATATATCAAGACCAGGCAGGAGAAATGCACAGAAACAGCTGACCTAAGCAAGGGCTAGCTCATGCACTCCAGACTGACAGCTGGGAAACCAGCACAGGACTGAACCAGACCCCCTGATCCTGGGTGTCAATTAGGAGGCCTGGGCAATCTACGGGTCCTCCAGTAGTCGATCAGTATTTATCCCAAGTATACAAATAGACTTTGGGAGCCCATTCCACACAGAAGGATACTCTCTTAGCGTATACACACGGGAAGGGGCCTAGGCCCTACTCCAAATGGTGTGGCAGACTTTGAAGATTCCCCCATGGAAAGCCTAACTCTCTCTGTGGAGCAGGTAGGGGGTTGGTGAGGGTGTAGGGGGGAGAGGAGGGACAGGAAACTGGCATTGACATGTAAAACAAGCTTGTTTCTAATTAAATTAAAAATATGAAAAAAGTCACTTCAATTCTTCAGTTTTTCTATGAAATCTGCTGTGAACTCCCTGATGCTCAGATACTGAAGGTGGTAACTGTTAATTGCCTTACATTTTCTAAAGTGCTCTATGCTATGCAAATGAGTGGAGACACAAAATTTTGCCTCTTTTCATCACTCATGCTTCTTTTAAGTTTTTATTTATTTGATTTTTTGTGTTTGGATTGTATGTGACTTGTGTGTATGTACAAACACTCATGTTTATATGTGGTCTGGTGGAATTGTACTCACCTTTGTATTCTTAAAGTTATTGGTTGTTTTGTCTAATGTATATGTACTCTGAAAAATGTAAGTTTGAATTTCATTGCAATCAATGAGAGAATTTGTTACATTTAAACCTATGACACAGCTCATTTTTATTTAAAGAAAGCATTTCTGTCTTAATATATTGCTTGCTATTTTTAATATAACTGTGCACGAGCATTCCTGCGTATGCTTAAATACTTCTATTTTATCCTTTATCTTAAAAATAATATCAGAAATAAAAGTTCACATTTTTGTTTTTAAGGTTATCTAAATAATGAAATTCTTTAAAATTTGAATTTCCTTATGTATTTCATATGTGTTGTATGTGTTTTTTGTGTGTGTGCCTGTGTGTACACATGTTCCACAGTACACAGGTGGAAGTCAAGGATGACTTCCCGGGAATCAGTTCTTACCTTCGACTTTGAAGAAGAGTGCCTCTTGTTTATGCCACTGTATCCTCCTACCTGGCTGGCCTGTGAGCTTCTGTCTAATTGTTCAGTGTCACTCTTCATCTTTTCAGAAGGAATGCTGGTATTACAGATGTGTGTCACCATAGCTACCATTTTACATGAATTCCTGGGGTTTCGACTCTGGCTGTTAGACTTGAGTGGTAAATATGTTTGCCCTCTGAGCCATCTCATTCCTTAGTATTCATTATATGTAAACTCCTTAAATTCTTGACTGTATATATAACTTTATCACCACTCATTCTTTTGATTTCTTTAGAAATACCAAATTCGACCTGGATCCCTTCCCTTTTGTTTTTCAACTATATTCTTCCATTCTTAATTTTTTCATTATTTCCTTTACATAGCAGGCATTTTTGAGATGCAAGCAATTATTTAACTTAAGCTTTAGTATTTAAATTGTTTCTTTGAATTCCCCCAATTTAAAAAGTGTCCTATCTATGTTTTCATCATCAGAGCATATAGTTTTTATGTTTTCTTCTGTAATTTTTATATCAACCTTTACATTTTTCTTAAATTTCAGCTACACAAATAATCATATCCCATGCTCAATGCTAGTATTTTGCCACAGTATTGTCAAATATCCATGTGTGGAGTGGAACTAATTCTTCAATATTCCTTTAAAGAACAAAGCTTCTTACGAAAATATTCCCCATACTGTTCCATTAAAAATGAAGCATTGCAGACTTTACTGTCAAAATAAATACTCTTTCATTGTAAAAGCCTTTGGTTCATTTTCTATTCTGTAAATATTCTCAAACTAGGTTCTGTATCTTGGTTTAGTGAAGTCATTCATGATTAAAATGTTAATCTTTATTTTTCCTTTTAGTGATGAAAGATTTTTCTCTCATATAATATACTCCACTTCCCTCTAGTCTTCCCAGTTCCTTTCTACCTCCCATGCCTTTCAGATCCACTCCCTTTCTGTCTCATATTAGAAATCAAACAGGATCCTATGGGATATTAATAAAATAAAAATAACACATTGGAGTTGGAAACGACAAACAAACAGAAGAGAAACATCAAGAGATAGCACAAGAATCACTAACCCACTCTTTCACACACTCAGGAATCCCATGAAAACTCTAAACTAGAAGCCATAATATAAATATACAGGACCTGGTTCAGACACACAAAGACCCTGTACATGATGCCTCAATTTCTGAGTTCATATGTTTCCTGATCATATTGATTTAAAGAATCTTGATTTCTTGGTGCTGTCTATCACCTCTGACTCTTGCACTCATTTTGCCTAGTCTATAGGGTTCCCTTAGTACATAAGGGAGGGATTGGATGGAGATATCCCATTTCGGGTTGGGTTTTTCAAGACTTCTTACTCTCTGCATGTTTGCTTGTGGATCTCTGTACTTGTTCCCATCTACTATAAGAGGGAGCTTCTATGATGACAACCAGCCAAGGCACTGATCTATGAGTATAGCAGAATGACATTAGGAGTCATTTTATTGCTGCATATTTATTTAGACCAGTAGTATTTGGTTTTACACTAGAATACATTAGGGCTATCAAGTCTCAGGTTCTTGACTATCCAAGCAATGCTGGGGCTTGGGTTCCATTTCATGAAGTGGACATTAATTCAAATCAGATAATGGTTAGTTATTCCCATAAGTTTTGTGCAAACAATGCCGTAGCATTGGGTTTGTGGTTGTTGGTATTTACACTTCTCTTTTGATGTAATGCAGACTACATTCCTGTCCCAAAGATACTATCCATAGGAGTGAAGGCTCTATATAGGCACCAGCTCAACTTCTCCATGTTCAATGAGTTGTGTAGGTGTTGTCTTCAGCAACAGAACCTTGTTGTCAGTTTGTGGGCAGTAACCGATAGCCTTGGAAACAGCTTGGGTGGTTTCTGGTTTTCCGTGGTACTCTCCTGATGAACAGATCAGTCAGATGTGACACTATTCTGGTTCTGGAAACTTCACTTAATAACAAGAGATGGCTAGGTAGGTGGGCCTCTGTCTCACCAATTATTTGACAATTTCCTTTAGGTATCCTTCATATATGAATATATTTTAGAAAGTTTCTATATTCAACTCTTAAAATGGCCCTTAATATTACTTATTTCTTACCACATTCCCTCCCTCATTGCACTCTTCCCACTTCCTCTCTATTTTATCATCTGGTCACAGACCCAACCAATCCATTCATAACTATTCTATTTCCCTTTTTGAAGGAGATCTATAGAATCAACTTCCCTATTCCCTAACCCTATACTTAAAGTATTTGGTTCTTTGTATTTTAGCTTAATTATCATTGACTTAATAGCTAATAACCACATATAAGCTAATATATCATATCACTCTTTCTGGTCTGGGACAGCTCAATCAGGATTTTTTTCTAGTTTCATCCATTTACCCACGAATTTCATTTTTTAACAGTTGGGTAATACACTATTGTGCAAATGTATGACATTTTCTTAATTCATTTTTCTTTTGAGGGACATACACCTTGTTTCCAGTTTCTCACTATTATGAATAGAGCAATTATGAACATGTTTAAGCAAGTGTCTCTGTAGTCTGTGGTGCAATGAAACATCCTTTGTGGTTATGTTCAAATAATTGTACCTTGAGGTAGATGGATTGCCATCTTTCTGAGTAACCAACACACCAATTTCCATAGTAGCTGTAGAAGTTTGCATTAATACTAGCAATGGATATGTGTTCCCCATATACGATATATAGATGCACTGCTTAAGATATATGGGACTTGGTTAAAAATATGTTAATTTTATTAGGAGAGAAGTCACTTACATAAGCAACCACGGACCCACAAGTTCCAGCTCCAAGGATCCACACCCAGGCTCTCTGTGACCTGACCAGGACCAAGAGTGAGACAATGGGGTCCAGGGCCCCACACCTAGCCTTTCCCTGTCACATCTGCATATGTGACCATGCCTAAATGGGCATGGTCAGTGCAACAGGGGCTGGTGCAGTGGATATTCCACTACACAATGTTGGATGGGAGTCCAAAGTCCATTTGTATACCCGGGATAAATACTGATCTATTGCTCAAGGCTCAATAGATTACTTAGGCCTCCTCACTGACACCCACATTCAGGGGGTCTTGATCAGTCCCATGCTGGATTCCCAGGCATCAGTCTGGATTCAAGAGCTAACTCTTGTCAGGTCAGCTGTTTCTGGGGGTTAAACCAGCCCAGTCTTAATCCCTTTGGTCATCAGTCCTCCCTCTCTGTCACTGGCTTCCTTGAGTTCATCTCAGTGCTTACACGTGGGAGTCTGCCTCTTCTTCCATCAGCCACTGAATGAAGGTTCTGTTTCCCAGACTCTCTGGCCATGGGATTGTAGGCTGGCACTCCCCAGATCTATGTCTAAAATCCATATATGAGAGAGTACATGCCATGTTTCTCTTTTTGTGACTGAGTTACCTCACTCAGGATGGTTTCTTCTAGTGTCATCCATTTGCCTGCGAATCTCATGATTCCATTATTTTTTCTGCTGAATAGTACTCCATTGTGTAGATGTACCACATTTTATCTATCCACTCATCAATTGAGGGGCATCTAGGTTGCTTCCAGTTTCTGACTATTGCAAATAATGCTGCTATGAACATAGTGGGACAGATGTCCTTGTTATATGAATGTGCCTTTTTTGGTTATATGCCTAAGAGTGGAATTGCTGGATCTTGTGGTAGACTCATTTCAATTTTCCTGAGGAATCTCCATATTGATTTCCAAATTGGCTGTCTGAGTTGGCACTCCTACTTGCATTTGAGGAATGTTCCCCTTTCTCCACATCCTCTCCAGCACAAATTGTCTTTTGTGTTTTTGATTTTAGCCATTCTGACAGGAGTCAAATGGTATCTCAGAGATGTTCTGATTTGCATTTCCCTGATGGCTAAGGATATGAGCACTTTCTTAAGTGTCTCTCAGCCATTTTAAGACTCCTCTATTGAGAATTCTATATTTAGTTCTGTACCCCACTTTTTAATTGGATCCTTTGATGTTTTGGAGACTTGCTTCTTGAGTTCCTTGTAAATTCTGGAGATCAGCCCTCTGTCAGATATGGGGTTAGTGAATATCTTTTCCCAGTCTGTGGGCTGCCTTTTTGTCTTGTTGACTGTGTCCTTTGCCTTACAGAAGCTTCTCAGTTTCAGGAGGTCCCATTTTTTAATTGTCAATCTCAGTGTTTGTGCTACTGGTGTTAAGTTCAGAAAGTGGTCTCCTATACCAATTCGTTTAAGAGTACCACCTAATTTCTCTCCTAAGTGGTTCAGTGTAGCTTGATTTATGTTGAGGTCTTTGATGCATTTGGACTTAAAATTTTGTATGGCAACAGACAAGGATCTATCTCTAGAATTCTACTTTCTAATATCCAGTTATGCCAGCACCATTTGTTGAAGATGCTGTCTTTTTTCAATTGTATAATTTTAGCTTCTTTGTCAAAAATCAAGTTTTCTTAGGTGTGTGGGTTAATATCAGGGTTTTCAATTGGATTCCATTGGTCTACCTGTCTATTTTTGTGCCAATACCAAGCTGTTTTCAGGACTGTAGCTCTATAATAGAGCTTGACATCAGGGATGGTGTCACATTCTGATGTGTTCTTGGATTTCATTTGCTAACATTTTATTGAGTATGTTTTCATCAATGCTCATGAGGGATATTGGTCTGTTGTTCTCTTTCTTAGTTGTGTCTTTGTGTGGCTTGGGTACCAAGGTAATTGTAGCCTTGTAAAAAGGGTTTGGCAATGGACCTCCTGTTTCCATTGTGTGAAACATTTTGAGGAAAATTGGAATTAGCTGTTGTTTAAGTTTCTGGTAGAAATCTGCACTGAAGTCCTCTGTATCTGGCCTTAATTTGGTTGTGAGACTTTTGATGACTGCTTCTCTTTCAGTAGGGGTTATAGAACTGTTTATATTGCTTATTTACTCTTGATTTAATTTTGGTAAATGATATCTGTCCAGAAAATTGTTCATTACCTTTAAATTTTCGATTTTTCTGGAGTACAGGTTTTCAAAGTATGACCTGAAAATTTTCTGGATTGCCTTTATGTCTGTTGTTTGTTTTTTTTGCAGTTTTTTTGTTTGTTTGTTTTCCAGACAGGGTTTCTCTGTATTGTTTTGGAGCCTGTCCTGGAACTCGTTCAGTAGACCAGGTTTGGTCTCAAACTCACAGAGATCTATCTGCCTATGCCTCCCGAGTGCTGGGATTAAAGGCATACACCACCACTGCCTGGCTCTTATGTCTGTTGTTATGTCCCCCTTTTCATTCCGGATTTTGTTAATTTGCATATTCTCTCTCTGCCTTTGGTTATTTTGGATAGAGGCTAGTCTATCTTGTTGATTTTCTCATAGAACCAACTCTTTATTACATTGATACTTTGTATTGTTTTCTTTGTTTCCACTTTCATTGATTTCAGACCTCAATTTGATTATTTCCTGGCGTCTACTCCTTTGGGGTGAGTTTGCTGCTTTTTATTCTAGAGCTTTCAGTTGTGCTGTTAATTCTCTAGTGTGACTTTCTTCATATGGTCACTTAGTGCTATGAACTTTCCTCTTAGTATTGCTTTCAAAGTGTCCTATAAGTTTGGGTATGTTGTGTCATTTTCATTGAATTATAGGAAGTCTTTAATTTCTTTATTTCTTCCTTGGCCCAGGAATGGTGCAATAGCTTATTGTTCAATTTCCATGAGTTTGTAGGCTTTTTGCCATTTGTGTTGTTGTTGAATTCTAACTTTAAAGCATGGGGATCTGATAAGATACAGGTGGGTATTCCAATTTTTTTGTACTTGTTAATGTTTGCTATGTTGCCAAGAATGTGTTCGATTTTAGAGACGGTCCCACGTGGCACTCAGAAGAAGGCATATTCTTTTGTGTTTGGTTGGAATGTTCTATAGATGTCTGTTAAATTCATTTGGGTCATAACTTATGTTGGTTCCTTTGTTTTTGTTAAGTTTCTGTCTGGTTTCTGTCTGACTAGTGGTAAAAGTGAGGCATTGAAGTTTCCCACTATAACTGTGTGATGTCTTATGTGTGATTTGAATTTTAGTAATGTTACTTTTACAAACTTGGGTGCCTTTTTATTTGGGGCATTGAAGATCAGAATTGAGATTTCATCCTGCTGATTTTTTCCTGTAGTGAATATGAAATGACCTTCTTTATCTCTTTGGATTGATTTTAGTTTGAAATCTAATTTGTTTGATACTAGGATAGCTACACCATCTTGTTTCTTGGATCCATTTGATTTGAAAAGCTTATTCCAACCCTTTACTCTGAGGTAATGTCTGTCTTTGAAGTTGAGGTATGTTTCTTGTTTGCAGCAGAAGGATGGGTTCTGTCTTCTTATCCATTCTGTTAGCCTGTGTCTTTTTATAGTCAAATTAAGACCATTAATATTGAGGGAGTTTAAGGACCATTGAGTGTTAATTCTTTTTTGTTTTTGATTTGTTTTTATTGTTTTTTTTTCGAGACAGGGTTTCTCTGTATTGTTTTGGAGGCTGTCCTGGAATTTGCTCTGTAGACCAGGCAGATCAGCCTGCCTCTGCTTCCTGACTGCTGGTATTAAAGGTGTGAGCCAGCAATGCCTGTCTTGGTGGTGTTATTGTATGCAGATTTACCTCACTTTTTCTTTTGGCTTTTGGTAAAGTTGGATTATGTATTGCCTATGTTTTTGTGAGTGTAGTTATCTTCCTTAGTTTGAAGTTTTCCTTCCAGTACTTTCTGTAGGGCAGAATTAGTGGATATGTATTGTTTAAATATGGTTTTGTCATGGAATATCTTTTTTTCTCTCCATCTATAGTGATTGAAAGCTTTACTGGGTATAGTAGTCTGAGCTGGCATCCTTGCTCTTTTAGTATTGGTAGAATATTAATCCAGGACTTCTGGCTTTCAGAGTATATCTATGGAGAAGTCTGGTGTGATTTTGATAGGTTTGCTTTTATATGTTACTTGACCTTTTTCCTTTGCTGCTCTTAATATTCTTTCTTTATTTTGTATGTTTGGGGTTTTTATTATTATGTGGCAAGGGGACTTCCTATTGTGGTCCACTATATTTGGTGTTTTGTAGGCTTCTTGTACTTTTATTGGCATGTCTTTCTTTAGATTGGGAAAGTTTCCTTCTATGATTTTGTTGAATATGTTTTCTGCACCATTGATCTGGGTTTCTTCACCTTCTTCCATACCAGTTATTCTTAGATTTGGCCTTTTCACAGTGTCCCATATTTCCTGGATATTTTGTGTTAGGGATTTGTTGGACTTAAGATTTTCTTTGGCTGGGAGGTGGTGGCACACGCCTTTAATCCCAGCACTGGGTAGGCAGAGGCAGGTGGATCTCTGTGAGTTCAAGGCCGGGCTGGACCGACAGCCTCCCAAACAATACAGAGAAACCTTGTCTCATAAACCAAAAAAAAAATGATTTTCTTTGGTCGATGAATCAATTTCTCCCAGTGAATCTTCAATGCCTGAGATTCCTTCTTCTAACTCCTGTATTCTGCAGGTTGTGCTTGCATCTGTAGTTCCTGATCATTTACTCACCTTTCCTCATTCCAGCATTCCTTCAGACTGTGGGTTTTTTTTGTCTCTATTTCAGCTTTCAAACTTTGCATTATTTGAATTGATTCTTATAATTTTTGGTTTGTCGTTTCTTTCATTTCTTTAAAGGGTTTTCTCATTTCTTCTTTTAGTGTCTCTGTCATCTTCATGAAGTTGTTTTTTGTTTTTGTTTTTTGTTTTTTTTTTGCTTTTTTTTGGTTTTTTGAGACAAGTTTTCTCTGTATTGTTTTGGAGGCTGTCCTGGAACTGGCTCTGAAGAACAGGCTGGCCTGGAATTCACAAAGATTCACCTGCCTCTGTCTCCCGAGTGCTGGCATTAAAGGCGTGTGCCACCAATGCCCGGCTCATGAAGTTGTTTTTAAGTTAGTTCTCTACTGTTTCATCTGCATTGTGATGTTCAGATCTTGCTGGTGTACAGTCCCTAGACTCTGGTGGTGTCTCACTGGTATTTCTGTCATTGAATTTGTTCATGTATTGTAGTCATCCCATCCCTTCTTTCAGTGGGTACAGGTGGGGTCTCTTCCTTTCCTGGTGGGTATAAGTCCAATTCTCTTCTGTTGGGTGTAAGCAGCTCCAGTTCACTGAAGGGTCTCATGGTATGTGCAGATGGGTCTGAGGTACTCCCTCTCCCGGTGGGTGGGGACTCTACACTCTGCCCTCTGCCTTTTGCCCTGAGTGGGGGCAGGAATAGATAGGCTGTGTCAGTTTGCTCCTTGTCGCTGAGTCCTCTGGTGTCTCGTGGAGCCTGCTGTAGCCCCCAGTCCAGGAGATCCCAGAGAGGCTTCAAATACATTTTAACAGAAACACCAGTGGCCACACCTATCAGGATCCCAGAAAGATTTTCTACCAAGCAACACACAGCCACCACACTCTCCAAAGAACCAGCAATGGCGACATAAACCAAGTGAAAAATACTCACCCAGAAAAGACAAAACCAGATACCAGTTCCTAGGATTATATTTTTCAAAAAGCAGATACCTAGAAGCCAACATAAAAACACAGTCAATAACTGCTAGGACTATGCCTTTACCTGTGCCAAGCAACACTATCACAGCAGGCTCTGAGCATTCCAACAAAGCCGAAGCATAAGACAGAGACCTTGAAATCATCTTTACAACTATGATAAATGTTCATAAAGAAGAAATGAATGGATTCCTCAAATAAATATGCAAATACACAAGCAAATGGTGGAAAGAAAACAATAAAAATAGCTCAACACCGGGAAGTGGAAACAGAATCAATAAAGAAAATCTAAACTGAGAGAAATTTGGAAATAACATATTTAGGAAATTAAATAAGAATCTCAGAAGCAACCTTCACCAACAGAGTATAAGATATGGGAGATTATCTTAGATATTCAAGACATGATAGATGAAATGACACCTGGTCAAAGAAAATGTTATATCTAAAAAATTCCTGAGACAAAGAATCCAGGAAATATGGAATGATGTGAAAAGACTAAATTCAAGAATAATAGGAATAGAGAGAGAAGAAGTGACTCAAGTCAAAGGCATACAATTTTTTTCAGCAAAATCATAGAAGAAAATTTCCTGAACCTAAAGAAGGAGATGCCTGTTAAGGTAAAGAAGCATACAGAACATCAAATAGACTGGATCAGAAAAGAAAGTCCCCTCATCACTTAGTATTTCTTTTTAAACTTAGAGTAGAAGCCTAAGCAAATTTCTTCAAGCAAATAAGAAACTTTTGTGAATTAACAGGATTGATGCTGATGGTTAGAACATTAGGTTGAAGCTTAGAGTACTTAACATGACTTGTTATTTTCTTTATTCTAGAGAGCCATATGGTCTTCATTTAGAAAATACAATACTTTTCTAGTATATATCTTGAAGAAAACTATTCTGTAATACTTTTACAGTGAATACACTTTCAATGTATAGATTCAGTCTTTTCTGAAAAGGCAGTGCTAATGTTAATTTTCTTATTTGAGAGCTGTGATGTCTCATCTTGGCTATTAACACTCTCTCTCCCCCCCCCTCTCTCTGTGTGTGTGTGTGTGTGTGTGTGTGTGTGATTAAATTCAACTACAACCTTCTGTAAAATTTAAAATAAATTAAATACTTTGTCACTTCAAGAGGGAAGAACCAGGGCACAGTCACAGTCTGAAAAATTAAAACCAAGTAACTCACTGTCCAATAGCTAGGATCCACTCATGATCTTCTGGGTTACTCCAAAGGGCTTGAGTTACCTTTCCTCCTTTTTCCTCTGTAACACATACAGCCTGTCTTCTAAGCTTGGGCAGGGTCCACTCCACCACTGTCACTGTTCTTGGTGTTTGCACTATGGTAGTGGCATCTCCAAAATGATAGGATCTTCTGCTACAACTGCCACAAACTTTTACCAATAGCCCTTCATAAGCTCTCTCCATTGTGCCAATCATCAACTTCTCTGCATGACTCCTTCGATCTGAGAACTTCAACTGCTACTGATCTGAAGTTCACCAATGACCTCTCCTGGTCTCTCACAGTTCCAAGCCTCAGCTTTTCACAACTGCTTCATGCCTTCAAAATCGAGACTCTAACACTGCCATGTTCAGCTGCCAGTGGGAGGGATAAACTTGCCCACCTCTGGAACACAGTTTCTATGTGCTGGCCCTGAGGAAACACTTCCCAGGGTATTTGACTCCAATAATGCTTTGTCTGCTCTTAATCACTGCTAATTTCTTGATTCCAGCAGATCAACATTGGGTACCCAAGCAAAACCAAGGTTTTACTTTAATATTCTGGCATCTCATTAATCACAGCGGTTTTTTCAGCTACAGTTAACCAGGACCATAGAATCTTAATTCAAAATAAATAATGGCCCTGATAGAGTCTTTAAACTTCTCTCTAAAACGCCACAAGTCAGGCACCCATCGTCTGCATTGCTCTCAACATTTCTATCTGTCAAGAGTCTATGCAATAACTTATTAAGCACTGATACTCACCAGCTTTTCCTGTATAAAGTTACAAAGTCCTCACACGGTCCTCCTTCTCCTCCAAACCACATGGTCAGGTCAGGTCTCTCACAGCAATACTCCACAATCCTGGTACCAATTCCTGTTAGTTAGGTTTACTGTTGTTGCAATGAAACACCATGAAAAAGCAAGTTGGGGAGGAAAAGGTTTATTTGACTTACACTTCCACATCTAGTCTGTTACAGAAGGAAGCTAGGGCAGGAACTCAAGCAGAGCAAGACCTGGAGGCAGGAGCTGATGCAGAGGCCAAGGCGGGGTGTTGCTTCCTGGCTTGTTCCATAGTGATTGCTCAGCTTGTTTTCTGACAGAACCCAGGACCACCAGCCCAGGGATTGCACCACCAAAACTGATCTGGGCTCTCCCTCATCGATGACTAATTAATAAAATGCCTGTAGCTTAATCTTATGGAGACATCTTCTTTCCTTTTCTAAAATTAATTTTTATTTAAATTAAAAATAATCTTATTTTGCATACAAATCCCAGTTCCCTCTCCCTCCCATCCTGCCACTCCTCCCACCATTTGTCCATCCCACACCTCATCCACTCTTCAGACAGGATGAAGCATTCCCTAGGGGATCTGTCACATCTTTTAGGGGAGGACCTAGACCCAGCCCTGTGTATCTAGGCTGAGGGAGTATATCTTCATAGGGGATGGGCTCCCAAAACAGATTTGTGCACTAGGGAAAAATTCTGGTTCCACCACCAGAGGCCCCATAGACTGCCTCAGCTGCCAAACTGACACCCGCATTCAGGGGGCCCTGTTAGGTCTTAAGCTGGTTCCCCAGCTGTTAGACTGGCGTCCTTGAGCTCCCACTTTCTCAGGTCAGCTGTTTCTGTGGGTTTCCCCATGATAGTCTTGACCCCTTTTCTCATCACTTCTCCCTCTCTGTAACTGGATTCCAGGAGTTCTTCTCAGTGCTTAACTGTGAATCTCTGCTTTTGCTTCCATTTGCTACTGGATGAAGGCTCTGTGATGGCATTTAAGGTAGTCATCAATCTCATTACAGGGGAAGGGCATTTAAGGTATCCTATCCAGTATTTCTTTGATTCATAGCTGGAACAATTTTTGTGGATTCCTGGAGATTTACCTAGTGCCAGTTTTCTTGTTAAATCCATAAAGGCTTCCTCTAGTAAGATATCTCTTTCCTTGCTGTCCTTTTCTGTTCTTCCCCCAACTCGAGCTCAATGTTATCTCATGTTGTCCTCCTCCCTCCCCTTCTTCCTTCCTCTTTCTCCTATCTCCCTTCCCCAGTGTTCCCAATTTTCTCAGGAGATCTTCCCTCTTTCCCCTTCTTGGGGGGCAGTCCATGTATGTCTGTCTCTCTTAGGATCCTCCTTGCTACCTACCTTTTCTGGGGTTGTGGATTGTAGGCTGATTATCCTTTTTTCTATGTCTGACATCCACCCATGAGTGAGTAGATACCATGTTTTTCTTTCTGGATCTGGGTTACCTCCCTCAGGAAGGTTTCTTCTAGTTCCATCCATTTACTTGAAAATTTCAAGATGTCATTGTTTTTTCTACTGAATAGTACTCTATTGTGTAAATGCACCACATTTTATTTATCCATTCTTCTGTTGAGGAGCATGTAAGGTGCTTCCAGGTTCTGGCTATTACAAATAATGCTGCTATTAACATTGTTGAACTTATGTCCTTGTGGCATGAATGTGCATTCTTTGGCTAAGGATAGAATTGCTGCATCTTGAGGTAGACGTTTTCCTGAGAAACCACCATACTGATTTACAAAATAGCTGTACAAGTTTGTACTCCCACCAGCTGTGGAAGAGTGTCTCTCTTTAATATCTTGCTATAGACACAAAAATAGACAGGTAGACCAATGGAATCCAAATGATGATCCTGATATTAAGCCATAAAACTTTGAACACCTGATTTTTTGCAAAGAAGCTAAAATTACATAATGGAAAAAAGAAAACATCTTCAACAAATGTTACTGGCATAACTGGCTGCTGACATGTAGAGAAATGCAGATAGATCCATATCTATTGCCATGCACAAAACTCAAGTCCAAATGAATCTAAGACCTCAACATAAATTCAGCTACACTGAATCTTTTAGAAGACAAAGTGGGAAGTACTCTTAAATGAATTGGCACAGGAGACCACTTCCTGAGCATGCCAGTAGCATAGACACTGAGATGAAAATTAACAAATGGGACCTCCTGAAACTCAGAAGCTTCTGAAAGGCCAATGGCACAGTCAACAAGACAAAAAGGCAGCCCACAGAATGGGAAAAATATCTTCACCAACCTCACATCTGACAGACGGCTGATCTCCAAAATGTACAAAGAACTCAAGAAACTAGTCTCCAAAACACCAAATAATCCAATTAACAATTGGGTACAGATCTAAACAGAGAATTCTCAATAGAGGAATATCAAGTGGTCAAACTGCACTTAAGAAATTGTTCAACATACTTAGTCATCAGGGAAATGCAACTCAAAACTCTGGGGTACCATCTTACACCTGTCAGAATGGCTAGAATAAAAAAAACACCAATGACATTTTATGTTGGAAAGTATTTGGAGAAGGGGGAACACTTCTTTTTTTAAAAAACATGATTTTTTCATTGATTCCCTTGGAATTTCACATTGTGCACCCCAATCCCACTCATTTCCCAGTCCCTGCATATCTGCCTTTCAACCTATGTAGCATCCCTTTAAATGAAAACTTAATATATACAAATGAGAAATAAGAAAATCTAAAGATTTCAAATAAAAATATTAATTTATTTAAAACAAAGCAAATGAAATGCAAACCAAAATGGACTTCACTTCTCAATGTTTCCTGCCTCTCTATCACCTCTTCATTCATTTTAGTGGCATTGGGAGTTGCTGTGTATCATACAGTAGATAGAATCTTTTGTCCAGACAAGGTTATTTGTCAGTGTTCATTGTGTAATATGTTGTTGGTCAGGTTCAAGACCTCTGGCTTATGGTATGCAATCAGGACTGGACCCTTACCTAACTTCTTCCCAGACATCCTGCTGTTGATGCCAATCATGGAGATCCTACTGCTCCACAGGACCTGTCTCTTCATGTGCTCTAGAGCAAGTCACAGCTGCGGTAGATACTGTGGAGTGCCAACTCAAAGCACTGGGTGTGTGCCTGCGTGGTAGTTGACTTGTTCTGGACAGCCTGCTGGGACCACCCCCTTCCGGTGAGGAATGGGGCAGGCTTTCCCACCTGCAGGGTTAGCTCTCCTATGCCAGGGTCACCTGGATATGGTATCCCAGGGCCAGCAAGGGGTGAGGTCAGCTCTTAAGTGAGAGCATGCAACTTTCCCTGGGTCAGTGAGGGGGTACAACACAGCATGGTCACACAAATGGTTAAACAATAGTTCACACGGGTCCCTTGGTAACACTGGGAATGGACATCAACCCACACCCCAGCTATATCAGGACCGCAGACCCAGATACTGCCATCAGCAACAGTTTGGGTTCCTAGATAGGCATGAGTTCAGAAGCAGAATGGACCCCAGATTCTAACATGGCATCAGGTGGCAGCTCAAACTCTAGGCATCTGCATGACCTTCTGTGGAGCAACAGAAATCAACACAGACTCTGGCTATGATAGTACCAAGCACCCAGACATGCCCCCTTGATTCAGCTCAGGTCCAGCTGTCACTACAACCCCTGATAGTAATGAAGACCACCCTAATTTTTATGGCTCTAACAGTAGAGTATCAGGAAGCAACATGATCACTGGTTTCAGCCCAAACCTCATGCATCTGCACAAAGAGGCATTTTCTCACACATGACTATAGTCTGTGCCAAGATGACATAAATCTAGATAGTATAAATTCTTACTTTCTTAAAATTTAACTTTCATTCCCCCAAAGACTTTGTCTTTTTACTTATTCCTGTTTCTTTCATATTGAATATTTGTCTTTATGTTAGTTTCCTTATAATATTAAATTGTAATTTTAATTATTGTCATCCCCTGAAATCAATAAATTTATTATATAAGTATTCCACTTAGTCTTTCTAATTTGAAAGTTTTAGCATTTTCAAAGTAGGGACTTTTTTGTATTTGATGGTTTTGCATGTCTTTAAACTGAAAATGGGTTCTCCTCCAACTTATATACCCACTTCCATATTATACTTTCTTTTGCATTTATTTTTTGAAAATTTACAAAATTTTTACCTCACTCTCTTCCTCTCCAACATCTCCTGTGTTCCCCTACCACCAGCCTCTCTCAACCTCATCACTTCTTCATCTTTAATTGTAATTACACACACACACACACACGCATGCACACATGCACGCACACACACACACACATCTGTATGTATCCATACATATTCAACTTTAGTGTTGCCCTGTGTGTACCTGTTTAGGACTGACACCTCAGGACTTGACAGCCTATCTGGAGATTTTTACCTAGAGGAGACTGATTCCCCATCTCCTAACAGCCATGAATTGCCTGTAGTTCATTATTGACCACTGGCCCTTTGTGAGATTTTTATCATTCACATGGGAATGTCAAATGGTATTGTAATTGCATGGTCTTGTTAGGTTAAATATATTTTTGAGATTTCAAGTGTGCAGCTCCTTGCCATTTCTAGAAGACACTATTTCCAGGTAGGTATTGTGACCCTTTGGCTTTTCCATCAATCTGTCCTCTCTTGCCCAGTGTTCCCCAAGACTTAGGTAGAAGAGTTGTGCTTTAGATGTAACAGCTGGGGTTTGACACATGAATGTAATTTAATCTCTCCATGTGAATATCTGTGATAGCCTCTACCTGCTGCAATGAGGGGTGAAAGCTACACTTATCTGTAGACACAAGAATAGATCTTTTGAGCATACATTGGTAATCCTATCTGTTAAGAACCGTTGTGTTAACAGGTTCCCCTCTAGGTGCAAATCTCATCAGCCTTGGGTATATTTTTAGAGTATCAGAATACCATCCACCACAAAATAAAGTGATTCCAAGAAACAATGATATGAAAGAAAGCTGGTGTGGTAGTTTAAATGGGCTCACATGTTTGAATACTTGATAGGTGCTGAATTGCTCAAACTAGGAAGGATTAGGAGACATGAAATGGCTGACAAGGAATTGTGGGAAGGTTTGAGGTTTCAAGGTTTCAGAAAACTAGTTCCATTCCCAGTGTGTTCTTTGCATCCCGCTTGGAGTTTGAAACGGGAGCTCTCAGCTATCCCTGCTGTCATGTCTTTGCTGCCCTATCATGGACTCCAATCAGTCTAGATCCCTAAGCCCTAGTGAAAGATTTCTTTTATTACTTTCCGTGTTCATAGCAATAGCAAAGTAATTAGTACAACCAACTTTGTGTTTGACATGTTCTTCCTTCATTCACAGATTTATGTGACATTTAAAAAGTTCAACTGTCTACTTTATTTTGTGTGTGTGTGTGTGTGTGTGTGTGTGTATCTGTGTCTCTGTGTGTGTGCAGTGTGAAGGATCAAACTCAAAATCCTGCTTAGCTAGACAAATGCTCTACCACTAAGCCACCCTTAAACTACAACATCTTCAGAATAAACCCTATTCCTATTTTCTCTACTTTCTTTACAATGCTTCTTAAGGCCAAAAGTATCCCTATGCTAATATTCTATAGTGTTTTCCTTGCTTTTATGTCAGCCCTATAATTTCCTCCATTTGTTCTCCTGATCCCTGAAAAGGAGTAACACATTTGAGCTCTTGATGGCTGCTCTGGTATATTCCAGATCCAGACATCTCCTTTTCCTACATCTGGGAACCATCTACTCACTCAGAGGTTAGAAACTCCATTACTGAGTATGAGTTTAGGGACACAAATCCAAGCACAGAATCCATTAATCTTTAGCTACTAGCTGATGGCACATACTGCACCTCATAATTAGTACCTCAAATAGGATCACAAACTTAGACCTTGTGGGAGATTGCAATTTTATATATAGAATGTTGAGGACAAAATGTGTTTAGAGCATAAGACAATGGGACAAGTCATAAAGCATTACATTTTATAATTTCAATGGACAGAGAACTAGCCACATTATAACATCACTTGTAAGAGATGCTGAGAGTTTTTGGGTGCTGCTGCATGTGGCTGCCTCTGGTGAGAGCTGTTTGATAATATAGTTTGTACTGGTGTCAGGTAGTCAGAGGGCTCCTCTCACTTGTCAATTTCTCTAATAAAAAGAGAAGAGAATATTCACCAGATTTCTGTATTGACTTTTCAGGAAGTACTGAAGGCCTGCTGGTGCCAATCTGTAAATGAATTGACAAGGAGAATAGAGAAATTCTTTCTTGTCACTGCTTTAATGTATTCACACCAATATCATCCAAGCAAATAGGACAGACCTTCATTTGCAAAGTGTGCCTTTGACTGTAAGAGTCTAACATAAAAGCTTATTCCACACCGTTATATGATTTGTGTGGGCAGTTGGAGATACTTACCATGACTGATAAAAGACTTGTTTATTTGGATGCCTGATTTATAAAGATTTATTCCATAACAATTATATGATTTTAAAAAATTTAACTACCCATCCTTGCCAAACAACTTGTCTCTGAAATGCGTGTCTGTGTATTATGCCCATTGTTAGGGTAATACATATTTAACGAAGATTGGTAATAAATAACTATGCAAAGCCCATTTCTAGGCTTTGACTGATGTACATATTGTTTTGTTGGCTGTGTTTAATGGTCGTGTCTTCCTTTTTTCAAGCTTTCCAGTAGCGCCCGCTAAGGAGTAAATGAGAACTGACCTGTTTTGAAATCTTTTTCCTCCAATAAAATTTTCATCCTGTTACATTTGCAGGTGAGAAGGGATTTGGCACACACATGGCCATTCATTTGCAAATATAAAGTCACACACTTGAATGCCTATTCACTCTGAGGAGAGCAGTCTATCATACAAGATCAAGGGTACTTTTTATAGACTCACAAACATCTTTCTTTATGTACATACATAAAAGGGTTGATAAGAATAGAAGTTCTCTCACTGGGAAAAGTCCCTTAAGTATAAATACCCTGTTCTATGAAATTTATTGATCATAAAGAGGAAATGTTCTTGCCATAGTGCTGCAAAGCAACTTGGCCTTCATTAAAATACAACAAGTGCATGGCTCTGTGCTATTGAGAATCTCTCCTGTGTGTTCTTCAGGAAAACTCAGTTCTGACGAATTCTCAATGAGAAATTTGTCCCATTCTTATATCTCTTGCAGTTAGCCATGTGGATGGACTGAGAGACACTAAACCTCAGAGGGAAGGGATAGGCTTTGCTTGAGGTCTCAGTCTGCCTAGGGGTAAGGTACAGTAAGCTTAGGAGCAAGCCAGTGATAAAACATACTGTTGGCCCGAGACCGAGGCCAGTGGTCAGTATACTCACCAGTGCCAATGTATAACAATAGAAATTGTTTAACTCTTGCCTCACCCTGCTTTCTAAGGATACATTTTCTCCTTAAAGCAGCAGAGCATGTGCTCAAATTTGCAACTGTTAGATTCACCAGTTTCTTCTTTATACTTATGACTTATTTTTGAAATTAAGTAAATGTCAAAAAATTAAACATTGGTTTTCATGTTCAAGAAAGACAAAGAATAGTAGAATTGTTAAATTAAAAGCCTTGCTGCTAAAGTATGTGGCTAATGGTCACTTACATACATGGTTTGAAAAGGTCATTTCAGCATTGCCTTAAAACCTAAATTGTCTGAAATTTGAGTGGAACTTCCTACTTTGCTTGATGAAGCAGAAAAGTAGATTTTGTTCTTTCAGATGTTCTTATCCTCAATTCTTCGTCCTCATTTCAGATCAGAAACACTCTTCCATTAGTTTGAAGATGAGTTTATTATTGTTGGATTATTTCATGAAATTGTATCCTAACATGAGTTAATATCTCTCTCTAGTCATTCTCTGACAACTCACTACTTACTTGTTTTACTACTTTTAAGTTTTTAATATGAAAATGATTATTTAATACCACACTTTTAGCCAGTATTCATTACTCAACTAATCTATCAGTTACTTAAAACTTAGGATTCATGTTTGCTGTAGTACATGCATCCTCCCATGCCAAGGCTACAGTGGATTCAGAGAAGACCCTGCGTTTATGTGGTTTTTGATGGACATGCTACCATGTGACTCCAGCACAGCTACAGAAGAATCTCATCCTCTTTGAATTCCATATCATAGTGTCATATTGGGCATGTCTAATGTCAGATTTGTTCACATCCCAGAGAGAGCTATGATAAGTAAAATAGGGACTGAAGTGCTGGGGAGATGCTTTTGATTTCTTAAAGAACACCTGGGTTCAGTTTCCAGGCCCCAGGCTGGATGGTTCTCAATAGCCCAAAATTCAACTTCTAGGGATTCAATCTCTTTTGAGGTCGCATACACACATACACATACACACACACACACACACACACACACACACACACACTATATATATATATATATAAAACCTAAAAGACATCCATAAATCTAATGAATAAATCCATCTTAAAAAGAAATTGATTGACAAATTAAAAACTGAGGATCAAACAATCTAAGTTTTAGGGATTTAATATTTTAAAAAATTTCCATTAGCAATGAATCCATATCGATTGGCTGTGAAGATATATTTACAAATTATATAAGACAAAGAAGATTTGACATTTGTTAAATTTTTGGCTTATGAATGTGAAAAAATAACACAGAAATGTTCATTAGTTACACTGGAAGTGAAGACAGACATCTATTTTGAAAAACTGTGTATCTTTGAAAGATATATACTATAAAAGGTAAATGAAATATGTTGAAGATAGAATTATTGAGGTTTCCTGATTCTGTGGCAGTTTCTCAAGGTCCTTAGAGATTCTCTTATTTTGATGGGAATTATTTTTGATATTCAATCTCAATAAGCATCATAAATAATAGTAATTTTCACTGTTTAGAGTATTATTCTGATAAGCCATTTTATGGATATTGTTAAATTCAAACCATGCCTACAATACAAAATTACGACTGTTTAAATGTATGTTAAAATAAAGTATAATTTCATGTAATAGGTTAGCAATGAGTGGCCTATTAAAGTTGCCATGCAATAAAATTAAAATACAAAATAGGTAATTTCTTATTGTCAACTTCCAGTTCTAATTTAAGCAGGATGTTTCTATCTGTCCTTTGACTGCATCTTATTTGTACTTACATAACATGCATCTTTGCCACTGTTGCTAATTTTGTCGTGACTTTCCTCATTAGATCTTGACACCTGATATACATTTAATCAACTAGGACATTTCATCATGAACTATGATCATTTAGGCTTATTCATGTATGAAGAAGTTGTCATAATTCTGGTCGGAAACTACATCTCCTCTGCCAGGGATATCACATACAATTTTAAACAATTCAAGGGAAGCAATATAGAGGAAAGAACAGAACACTATCCAACATGTAATCATCACCTGAGATAGTAACTGTCTTAAGTGGTAAAAAATTACTGGCAGTGCTTTCTGGAGCCATTAGGAGCTCTCTGCACCCTAGAGTGCTGTGAGCCATAAAAGCAGAGTGGAGATAAACACACCCTGGGGTGTCATAAGCCGTGAAGCACAGATGTGTTCACCCTTATTATGATAACCATTGCTTAGAGAAATGCTGGTTTTAGTGGAAGAAGACCAAGAAGGAAAAATGCAGTTTTTTTCTATTTTTCCCATAAAATATATGTGGCACAACAGAACTAGGAAGTTTTAGACAGGTTTATCTTTCTTTTTTAGATATTTTTCCCAATTTTTCAAAGTGAAATTAGAGAACTGAATAAAGCCCAACAAAATTTTATCCTCAGCATAAGGGCTTTAAAAAAGTCATTTACCAAGTAAGTATTGTGAGACTTTAGTCACCTTCCACTTACAGAAAGATGCCGAGAAATATCTTTGTTACTTTCAATATGGAATAGGCAAACACAAAACTAGAGCTTCAGGAAGTTTTATTTCTCAGTGTCTTGTGTTATTCAGTTGGCATTGCCAAATATATCAGTTTTGTCATTATAACTATTATCAGTAGAAGGATCTGAAGCTGACTCAGTATCCAGATAAAGGAAATCTGGAAGCTAGTGACTTTTGCTTCTTGAGAGTTCTTGGCTTATTCTGATGTTGAATCAAGTTTCTACAGGTAATGCCTACCAAAATGTTTTACTGCCTCTCCAAGCATCCTTCTTTCATTTGTGGTTTCACTCATTGTGCATTTTAATATTTATGCAAATAGAGGTAACTTCAGCAGATGTCTCCATAGATTTTAGCTGATGGAAATGGTAGTGACTAGATATTGCTTAAACAGATGTATAGAGGATCAGAGAGAACTACAGAAGTGGAGAGCATCATAATGACTGCCACATAGGGATGAGGGAGAATGTTTTAAAATACCTGGAAATCTGTTATTTTTCATAATGTACTTAGGAGAAAATATGTTGCCTCCAATTTATATGGATACTGATTTTTATGACTAACAAATTTAAGAATATGATGTTATAATGATTTACCATGTACCTCCAGAAACCATATTAGACATTGTTTTTATGAATCTTGTGCTGTATAGTTTATACATTATTGAATCCTTTGGGCTCATTCATGTATGAAAGGCCCAATGAAACCATTGAACTAGACCACACCATGGGTAGAGGGTTTATTTATGGAAACAAACTGCTAGGCTGTGTCTTAGGGGCAGAGAGCAGCAACGTGTTGGAAAAACCTTGTAAATTTAATCGGAACAGAAAGTTGTAGGAGAAGGGTTGCAGGCTGGGCCAGGCCTGAGTCATCATATGGGCATTTATTACTTACAGGCTATTTAGGCTAGTCAGTAACTAGATGCCCTTTGCCTGAGGTAGTTGACCATTGTGGGGTAGAAAAAGTAATAATGGGTTTTCACAACAAACAGAAGATAGCTTCATGATATTTCTGAGAAAGAAATACTGAGTTTAGGCATCAGTTTACCATGTCAGAGTCCTGCCTGAGCTGATCCCAGACTGGCCATTACCAGCAACAGTGACATTTTGGGAGCCAACTTTGGATCTAACAATCAGAATATCAAAAGACTGTAACTCCAAAACCATTCAGAGCTGGAATTCTTGGACACAAATATTATTTTTATTTTTTCTTTGCTTTTGTTTTTTTCCTTCATTTGTCTTGTATCCCCTCTTGCTGTGCAATCTCTCCCTAACTCCTGGTATTTAACCCCTGGTCTCACATATTCCAGACCAACAATTACTACTAAGTAATGTTACCACTTACTTTTATAGGTTTTTAAAACTATAGAAAATAAAGAATAAACAATAGTGGAGAGGCTACCTTAAATGCCCCTCTCCTATAATGATAATGATAACTACATTAAATGACATCCTAGAACCTTCATCCATTAGCTGATGGAGGCAGAAGCAGACATTCACAGCTAAGCACTGAGCTGAACTACTATAATACAGTTGTAGATAGCAAGTAGTGATGAGCAAAGGCATCAAGACTATTTTGGGGAAACCCACACTAACAGCTGACCTGAGCAAATGGAAGCTCAGGGACCCTGGTCGAACAGCTGGGGAAACAGCATTGGACTGAACAAAGCTTCCTGAATGTGGGTGAGTCGATGGGACCTCTGACAGTGGAACTAGTATCTATCCCTGTGCACAAATGGACTTTGGGAGTCCATTCCCCATGGAGGGATACTCTTGCAGCCTATAAACACAGGGGAGGGTCTAGGCCCTGACCTAAATGATGTGACAGACTTTGATGATCCCCCAGGGAAGGCCTCGCCCTCAATGGGGAGTGGATGAAGGGTGTGATGGGGGTTCTTTTGGAGGCATGGGAGGATGGTAGGGGAGGGAATTGGGGGTTGACATGCAAAATGAGAGCAAGCTGGGATTGACATGTGAAGCATGCTTTCTAAATGTTTTAAAGAGTATATATACATACATATATATATATATATATATATATATATAAAACTACCTTAATCTTACAATGTCTCTTAACAGATTTTGTTAGTCACAGATGTGAGTACCAAAAGAATAACTGGAAAATAATCAAATTCATGAAGATTAAACAACAAATTTCTAAATAATATCAAATCAAATAAAAAATGGAGTCAGTAACCAATCACATTCCCAAACAGACAGCAAAATTTGTCTACAATAGGCTCACTATTGAATTCCATCAAACACTAGGGGAAGGGAATTTGCCAGTTCTCAAAAGTCTCTTTCAAGATATAGAAGTAGAGGGTATAATCCCTAACATTCTGTTAGTTGAATATTACTTTAATTATAATACCTTTCTAACCAAATCAATACAAGCATCAATATGTTTGAAACAGAATCCAACAAAACATAAAATAAATAAATAGCTTCAACAAATGAGACTTATCCTTGGTAAGTAAGGCTATTTTAGCATTACAATCTCTTCAAAAAGTCTTTGCAGAGAAGTCACATGATCATACCAATAAATATGGAAAAAGGTAACTGATGGAATTAAATAGCATTTATAACTACAATTCCCACTAAACTGTGAATAGTATGGACTTCCTTGACTTCAGGAACAATAGGCACAAAAGCCTCCAATTACATGTATACCTAAAAGAAATCAGAAGCTTCCTAATAAGATTAAGAAGATCAAGGGTACCCCACATCACCTCTTTTTTAACAGTGCATTGAAAGCTGTTGTTATTTCAGTAGCATAAGAAATGCACATCAAAGCAGGTCAACTGAGAGTATTCTTGCCAAAAGCTGGGTCCAAATGAGGATAAACCTTAGATGGTTGGAAGAAAATATTTTATTAGCTCCTGAATTGGGAGATTTTCCCCATTCTTCACTTGAAACTAGCCTGTTATCTATTTTCTCAGGAAAATATTAAATGATGAGTTTCATCATTGGCTCCCTACATCCTTCCTTCTCCACTAAATTTACCACTTTTACCAACCTCTGTGCTTATGAAGTCAGGTGGCCAGATATGTAAAGCCTTTGTATTTCTTACTCAAACTATTCATTCTTCATTCCTCTTCTTTCTTCATTAACACCAAAGAAGAGAGAAGAGCACATAAACTAAAAAAACAAAATGTCTAAACAACATCTTAATGCTACAAACTGTGTTCTGGGCCCTGGTGTTGAAAGTCTGAAAATGATAGACACAAACATGTCCTAAGTGGTTTAAGTCTACCAAGGAATTTCTCCATAAAGGACAAGAAGTTGTGCAGGAGAACCAGAGCCTGACCTCCTTTTCTTAATTTTATTGATTTTGGTGTGCATCATTTTTTGCGAAATACCGTGGGATGGTTCTACTGCTTTTTCTTTGACAAAAAGGCTCATTTTAAGCCATGTTTTGTCTCTACCACATGACCTTGAAGATTTTCTTTTTCTATCTTTGATGTTACTTATTTCTGTAGTAGGGTAAATATGGTACTTATATACAATTAAATTTGGATAAAGAAATTCTGCAGATGTAATTATGTTAAATACTTCAAGAAGAGATCAAACAGATTAGAACTGGCTTTATCAGATAAAAGAAAGTGAGACAAATGGAACAAAGATCAGATGAAGCCAGAAGCTAACAGAGCTTGGACTATTGAACACTTCATGAAGAGAAAGAGTCTCCCCTAGAGTATTTTTATAACATATCATTTTTCTTTTTATTTATTTCTTCAAAGTTCAAGCATGTATACAAATGTTTTTGATTATATCTGACCCTCCCTTCTCCCAACTCTTCCCAGGACACTTGTCACAGCTCCCTTTTACTTTCATATCCTTCGTTTTATTTAGTTATTTGTTTGTTTGCTTGCTTATTTATTGATTGATTGAATTTTAACCTACCCTGTCCACATAGTCTGCTCTTGAGTACACAGTTATTATGTTATCTAATGGAGTATGCAGAACCCACTTGTAGCCACACCTGTAAATAAAAGTGACTCTTCCTTCCCCAACCATCATCAATATTATCTGTGCCTGAATCCAAAGTAGGTGTTGTCATCCATAATAGCAGTTTATGATGTAGTTGAGGTAGGCAGGTAACAGAAATGGCATGGACATTTTATGTTACTCATTAATGTGTTCTAGGAGCAACATGTTCACTGACATAGGGTACTTCAGTTCAAAATCCTTTTAAAACATTAAACAAGATATCATGGCATTATTTTCCCACTTCATGTCCTACTTCTTTCATGTCTGCCCTCCCCAATCCATGGCTTTCTTTTCTTTGACCATTGTTGTTACATATACATATAAATGAATAAATGTAGACATGGGACTTGCTGGGTCAATTCAGTATTGCCTGCATACATATGTTTCTGTTGCTAACTACTCAATATTGAATAACCAATCACAGGACTCATACCTAGAGTATTAGAATTCTCCATATCTTAGAAGTTAATTACCTATAGCTATTCATCTATGGTTGAAATTCTATGAGATTTTCCCAATCAACTTTGGGATGTCAACTACTGTTGAATTTCTTCAGCTCTTGTTTAGGCAGCTATGTTGGTATTTTATAAACATCACTTTCCTTCAGCAGGAAACCATAATCTCACAGCACACTTTTGGTTTTCTGGATCTTAGAATCTCCACCCTCCTCTTCTGTGATGTTTCCTGAAACTTGAATCTAGGAGTCATACTACAGATGAGCCAATTGAGGATGAGCTGGCCATAGTCTGTTTTCTGAATATTTGACTAGTACATTCTGTAGCAGTCTCCTTTCACAGCAAAAAAGACACTTCTTTGATAAGGGGTGAGATCTACAATTATCAGAGGGCATAATTTGAAATAGGGTGTGGTGATATCATCCCCAAATAGTTTTTTTTGTTCAATATTACTTTATCTATCATTGTTCTTTCATATCTATCTATAAATTTTTAAATTTGTTTTATTGTTTGTGATGAAGATTCATGGTCCTTTAGGATTCTATTGAATCTATTTTGGTAGGATGGTCATTTTGCACTAATCCTGTCAATCCATGAGTACAGGAATTCCATCTTCTGTTGATTTCTTTAATTAATCCACTGTCTTAAAGTTTTTTATTATAGAGGTCTTTTGTTTTCTTGGTTAGGTTTAGGTATTTTTATTACTTTGTGGCTATGGTGAATGGAATTGTTTCCTTGATTTCTTTTTTTTTTTGGTATGTTATTCATTGGCATATAAGACAGATGTTGATTTTTTTCTGTGTTGAATTTGTCTCCTTCCATGTTTCTGAAAGTACTGATCAGATCTAGATGCCTTTGTATTTTTTTGTGGATCTTTAGAGTGTCTTATTTATAGGATCATGTCATCTCTAGAATATGGTTCTTTGACTTCTTTTTCTATTTCTATACCTTTTGTTTCTTTTCATCTACATTAATTTTATTATTTCTGAAGTTATTCAAGTGAACAAATGGGTAGTGTTCTTAAGAGAAGAAAACAAAGCAACACCGAATATATATGTGTATATATATATATATATATTTATATGTATATATGCACACACACACACACTGCCATGTGGTGATAGACATACCTATCAGGTTCAGTCTACAAGCCAGGAAATGCTGGTAATAATTAGAAGCTAGGATATGGTCAAGGGATGGGGAGTCTTTACTGTTCTCAAGAGCCTTAAGCAAGAATGAGGTTCTTGCAAAAAACTTGATTTTAACTTGTAGATTCAAAACTATGATAGAACAAGTTTATGTTTATACCACCAAGTTTCTAATAATTTGTTATTATAAATTAAACCAATGTAGACACACATATGTTTCGATCATTATAATAGGTAATGGCACTCTTTCTTCTTCAAATCTTGTATCCTTTGACTCACCATTTGTACCTAAATTATAAGGGTGCACCCATCTGTTGTTCTTAACAAAAGGGTGTAACGTATGTTATACTTCTTGCCCTTCAAGGTATTTTTTACAGAATAACCTGTTTACCAGTTGTCCTACTTACAAAACATTTATTAATGTAAGACATATGTTTCCAAATATTTCCAACAGATATTTATTTAGTTTTCATTTGAATTATATTGAACTTTCATATTCCCTTTAATGCCTCTTGGCCAATAAACTAATTTAATAATATCTGACTTTAGAAACTAGATCTATTGCCCAGATATAGTGGAAATTTTCACAGAATTTTCTTGAAACACCTCAGAACACTCTCAAAGACTTGGTGATTAGGAGTTACAGTATACAATTTTTTGTTTGTTTTATAGTAATAGCTTCATAGGTATGGCCACATCTAGAAGGACTAGGGAAAATCTCTTACTGACACACTTCCTAAACAGGATTTACTACCAATTCTAGGAGCATGACTCAAAATCTAGTAATAGCATGCCTCCATCTGAAACTAATGTTTATGTATTGGGTTATCTTTTAGGCAATTACCTTTTCTGTTTTAAGGACACAAACTCAGCTAACATTGTTCTACAGATCTATTTTAGGACTCCTTTAATAAAGGAGCTAACATTTACTTCTTGGTTCATGATTTTAAGCCATTTTATCTTATTGCTGATAGAATATGAAGACAGATAAGGCATGAAATTCCAGGTAATAACTCAAAAGTTAATACTTCATGTTATTGATATACCAGTGTTTTACCCATCACTTACTTATTTTGTCACTTGACAAATATTTATTGAGTTCCCCTATTATGTGTCAGACCTTACCCAAGGCACAGAGAATGCAAGCACAGTTGTGCTTACCCCTTCAAAGAAGAGTGTTAAGGAGGGGACTTGTTTTCTAAAGTTTGCAGGGCATTGGTGGAAACAAACATGGAAGCATTGGAGTATATAATATTAGTTTTGGAATGTAAAATGCTATGGAAAATAAACCAGTAATATTGGGATTGATGGTAAATGGTTAGACAAAACAAGTAAAGGTCAGATTGGACGGATGTTAGTGAGGATATAATAAACAAACATTTAATTACATGTCAAAATTAGCCTTGCATTGCTCGTTAAATTTTCATTTATATGCAGTCAATTTTGAGTAAGCATCAACAAGTTGGAGGCCTCATGAGGAGGCAGCACAAAGCTCAGTGTTCTCTGGGACAAAATGAAAGCAAAAAAGCTTAAGGAGCATGTAGTCACCACCCTGCAACTAATCTGACCTGCATGCTGGGCTTTACTTGTAAATGTTCATTGCAGTGAGTCATTGGTCTGGTTTGAAGCCTCTAGGCTTCTGCTACCCTATCAATAATAGGCCCTCACTGGGACTCCTCTTGGATATCCTGTTGTTGTCCCGTGTGATGGGATATGGAGCTCCTTAGAATAGACACAAAGTGGACAAATTCTAGGGAAATTTAAAATTTTGTTATTTGTCACAGATTAGCAAGAACATTATATTAACTCTGAAAACTGTTCTGCAAAAAGGAACAATTATCGAAGATTACATAGACATGTTTAGTAAAATAAAAAAATTAGTAAAGTATAGTCCTCAGTCTCTGAGACATGCTTCATTCATTCTTTGCTTGCCAGTAAAACTGGAGAAAATTTGGCGATAATCACTGGATAGTAACTAGAGTCCTGTGTAGGGACTTACCCACTTAAAAGAATTAATGAAATTTCAATTTCAGTGAAGTAACTTGGAATTTCCTGGGTTTGTTACTTAAAATTCTGTTGTGTGGTAAATAAGTTTACCCAGAGGGAGAACTAAATTTTGTTTTCAACTAGTATCTGTGGCTTCCTGCTATGTCCTGTCTAGGGATGTTCTCTAAACCTGTCATCTGTGATAACTGGACAGGTTATCCATGTGAATTATGATGGCTTTGGGTGGGGCATCTCTGGACATACACTATGGGTCCATGTTTACCTATTATGACAAGTGCTTATGTTCCAGGGAATTTTCTGGAAACCAAGGTTAAAGGAGTTTTCTGCTGTGCTTTCTGTTAATCTTAGTCCACATTCTGTTCTTATTCTGTGGCCAGTGTGGCCAGGGAGAGTCAACACTGTCCATGTCTTCATGGAAGGAAGACAATGGAACTTTCCCTTACTTGGAAATTCCTTCATTCTGCCACAGGCAATTTTTATATCAGCTGATTAAAATTGAATCCTTTTGTATAATAAGCAAAAATGTCAAGTCTTAGTCAAACTACTTTTGGTGACATGACTACAAGGTCCTTTCTAGAAGTACCAACCAGGAAACAGGTAGGGGTCTTCTTCAAAATTGCAATTAGTATCACAATTAAAGGCTCACTTATACAAGGCATTTCTCAGACACTTAATAAAGCAATGACAAAGCAAATAGAAAATGAGAAGCAAATGTGTATACTCATGTGAACATATATGAGATAATAAATTACATGTGTGCAGATTTTTATGACATTATTTGTGCTAGTTTCAAGTCTCATTTCTACTCTTCTAACTACAGAACTCCTTTTCCCCACTCATGAATTTCTCTTTTCACACTAATCCCCCTCCCCCACTCCTAGTGTAGTCATATGGTCACTCACAGTTCTCCTTAAGGCCCTGTCCCTCAGAATATAAGATTGTTTCACATGACCAAATTATCTCAATAAAGTTTTCTTCTGAGAAATCTATGCTGGAGCAATTGCATAAAACTCTTTGGGTCTTTGGTCACCCTAAGAACAGTACATGTACGTGCACTTGCTGCTAGTTCCCTGTGCATCTGGCTTTCGATGTGAAGAATGGCTACTCTTTAAATTGAAGACCACAAATTGAAAACAAATGCTAAGAAGTTGAGGGAGACTAAAAGATATAATTTAATTTCTCAGTCTTAGGTTGAACCTGTTGTGCTTTATAAATATCTTAGCCCACCTTCTATTCTCATTCTGCATTTTGTTATATGCATTCAGGGGCTTTCTTTCCCCTGTCACAAAAATCACCCAGTCAGCAATATTATTGATAATCATTAAGCAAGTACTCAAAACATGAATCGCATGAATACATATATAAATGAGTATGTGAATTAAGAAATGTGATGACAACACCCAGGATCAGAAGTCTGAATATCAAAGAATTGACCCTGCCTAGAGCTGACAGCTTAGTAGAGACAATACTACAAGTAAATGATTATCATTACATGTGTTTGATCCACAGTTCTCTTGAGGTATCTTTAACCATTTGTAGCATTGGCAGGCTAGGCTACAGCCCTACTCTTGAGTCAGAGTTCAAATTTCTACCAAACAAAAAAAAACAAGCAAAACAAAAGAGGACATCAGAGTGAAGAAGCCCAGTGGAAAGGCACCAAGAGAAAGAGAGTAACTGTGCTCATGGCCTGAGGGCATTTGCCTTCCCCATCTGAGAATGTCTTACTGTATTACCAGTGTAGGATGAGCTTCTTTTCTGCTGCCAGCTCCAAATAATGGACACGTAGACTTATTAATTATGAAAACTCAGTTGTCATTGAGACTTGTCCAATTATCTCTTTTTCCCATTGCATTTTTCAGTATTTCATTTATTCATTTTACATACCAACCATAGTTCCCAATCTCTCCCCTCCCCCGCTTCCATTCCTTACACCCAGCCTGCACCCATTATTTCCTCATAAAGAGTAAGGTCTTCCATAGGGACTCAACAAAGGCTTGCAAATTCAGTTGAAGCAGGACTAAACACCGCCCCTCCCCACCACCATATAGAATGGGCATCAAAAAGCCAGCTTGTGCACTATGGATATAGATCCTTTTCTCTCTTCCAGGTGTGCCACAAACAGACGAGGGTACAAAACTGTTGCCCACAGGCAGAAAGCCTGGTTCAGTCCCATGCAGGATCATCAGCTGTTTGTCTAGAGTCCATTAGCTCCCTCATGTTCTTATCCTCTGTCTCTGTGGTTTGTCGATCATGAACTTGACCTCCCCCGCACTTTGCACATACAATCACCCCTCCCTTTCTTTGAGTGAACTCCCCTAGCTCAGCTTGGTGGGTGGATGTTGATTTCTGTCTCTGCTTCCATCAGTTACTGGATGAAGTTTCTATGATGGCAGGATAGTAACCAATCTGATTCCAGAGGAAGGCTAGTACATGGTAGGGATGTGTCAACATAAGAAAATCTGTCAATGTAAACCACCATATACACAAACTGAAACAGAAAAAAATGATACGATCATTTCATTAGATGCTGACCCCAAGAAATTTACCTACAGCTGATAAACACCTTTAATAATGTGGCAGGATACAAGATTAACTAAAAAAATAAGTATCCCTCCTATAGACAAAGGATAAATGGGCTGAGAAAG
Source organism: Mesocricetus auratus (assembly GCF_017639785.1). NCBI lineage: Eukaryota > Metazoa > Chordata > Mammalia > Rodentia > Cricetidae > Mesocricetus > Mesocricetus auratus. The sequence continues at coordinate 76,054,548 of NW_024429266.1, read as the reverse complement.
AAATCAGAGAACATCACACTTTACAATAGTCACAAATAATATAAAATATCTTTGGGGTAAATCTAAACATACAAATGAAAGACCTGTATGGTAAGAACTATAAGTCTTTGAAGAAAGAAATGGAAGAAGGTATCAGAATATGGAAAAATCTCCCATGCTTTTGGTAGGTAAGATCAGAGTAATAAAAATGCAATCCTACCAAAAGAAATCTACAGAATCAATGTAATCCCTGTCAAATTCTCAACAGAATCCTTCATAGAACTTGAAAGAACAACTTTCAACTTTATATGGAAAAAAACAGGATAGCTAAAACAGTCCTGTACAACAAAGGAATTTCCAGAGGTATCAACCATCCCTGACGTCAAGCTCTACTCTAGAGCAATAGTTATAAGAACAGCTTGGTATTGGCATAAAATGGACACATGAAGAAATGGAATTAAATTGAAGACCCTGACATCAATCTACACTCTTATGGATATCTGATTTTTTTTACAAAGAAGACAAAACTATACAATGGAAAAAGAAAACACCTTCAACAAATGTTGTTGGCACAACTGGATGTTAACATATAGAAGATTGCCATGCACAAAACTCAGGTTCAAGAGGATTAAAGACCTCAACATGAATTCAGGTACACTAAGCCTAGTTGAAGAGAAAGTGAGAGGTAGCCTTGAATGCATTGAGACAGGAGACCACTTCCTAAATATAACACCAGCAGTACAGACACTGATGGCAACAATCAATAAATGGAACCTCCTGAAACTGAAAATCTTTGGGAAGGCAAATGATATCGTCAATAAAACAAAATGGCAACCTATATAATGGGAAAAGATATTCACCAACCCATCTGACATAGGGCTGATCTCCAAAATATGTAAATATCTCAAGAAACTAGACATTGAAACCCCCAATAATCCAATTAAATATGGGTAAAGATCTAAACACAGAATTCTCAACAGAAGAACCTCAAATGGCCAAAAGGCATTTAAGGAATTGCTCAACATCCCTAGTCTTAAGAGAAATTCAAATCAAATCAACTCTGAAATTTCCCCTTAAACTTGTCACAATGGCTAGGATCAAAAATATTGATGACCACCTATGTTGTAGAGGATGTAGAATAATGGGAACATTTCTCCACTGTTTGTTGGAGTGTAAACTTGTACAGCCACACTGGAAATCAGTATGTCATTTTCTCAGAAAATTGGCAATCAATCTACAACAAGACCCAGCAATACCACTTTTGGGCATATATTAAAAGGATGGTCAATCATACAAGGAAACTTGCTCAATTATGTTCATAGAAGCATTATTCTCCTTAGTCAGAACATAGAAACAACATAAATGTCCCTCCACCAAAGAACTGATAAAGAAAATATGGTACATTTACACAATTGAGTGCTTCTCAGATGTAAAACAAAATAATGACATCATGAAATTTGCAAGCAAATGATGGAATTAGAAAAAGATCATTCTGAGGGAGATAACCCAGACACAGAAAGAAAAAGATGGTATGTACTCACTCATAAATGGATATAAGATGAAAAGTAAAGGATAACCAGACCACAATCCTCATATCCAGAGAAGCTAGGTAACAAGGAGGACCCTAAGAGGGACATATGAATCCCGTGGGAAGGGAAATAGATGAGTTCTCCTGGGTAAACTGGGGTAAGGCCACTAATAGGATGGGTAGGAAATGAGAACATGAAGGAACTGGATGGTTGAGTTGGGAGAAGAATGGAATTGTGATGTGAGATGTCATTCTGAAATCTGTCTCTTACTGATTGTTGATTAAAGCACTGTTGGCCAATAGGGAAGCAAGATAGGTGAGACTAGGAGTCGAGGATTCTGGGAAGGAAAGACACAGGGAGTCACCATATAGCTGCCATTGAGGTAAGAAGTCCGGACCTTTTCTCTAGTAAGAGAAATACTTAGATTAACAATTATGGAGTAAATACTTAAGTCAAAGATAGCCAGTAAGAAATCAAGCAAACAGTGAAGAGCTTCATAATTAATGAAGCGTCTTGTGTGTTATTTGGTGACTACAACACAACAGAGCCCAGGTGACTGGTGGGGAAAACCAAAGCGGCTGGCAAGGAAAAGTCTTCACCTTATAAATGGTGTCAGAAGTGGGATTGAATTTCTATGTAGAACAGAAAAAGCTTTAAAGGAATTTTAGAAACAAAAGAACGGAGACAAGCATGGGTTCTTGGTAGCAGCATTTTTCTCAGGTGGATTCTGTTTTGCTAGCAACAAGCAAAGACTCATTTAAGGGAGTTTTCCTGACTCATCATAAGCAAAAAACCCAAAAAGCAAAACAACAACAACAACAAAAAAAAAACCCATCAAGTTTCTTTTAAGAGGCTCTGCTAACAATTCAAAGGTGTGTACCCACAGCTGGAAGTGGCATGACTACATCTCTAAGCTGATAGCTTTTGCTGGATATCACCATAGACTGAGGCAATGAGCTGGAGTCACGCTTATGCCTGCCATCTTGGTATAACTACAGTTTAAACAGCTGCGGTTTTAACAGATAAGACATGTGGCCAGAAAAACATAAAGATTTACAGTAAAGTCAGACTTGGATAAAGAAAAATACCTAAAGGTTTACAGTGTTTTTAAAAGTATATGTAGGATTGAGAGAGAAAAAGAAACAGCATATTGGTCAATAAATAGAGAAGCTGGCTGTGGAGGCACACGCTGGTAGGATTTGCTCCAGAGGCAGAGGCAGGTAGATTTCCAAAGAGAAACCCTGTCTCAGAGAAAATAAATAAAAGTAAGAGAAATAAAGTAATAATAGATAAATAAATAAGCCATGTAAAGATGGAAAATACACAGAAAGTCTGGATACTGTATGCTATTGTGTTTTTCAGTTTTTTGATTGCTAAAAAAAGGGAAAACTGCTAAAGTACACTTGATTATAAATGATATTGAATTAATCCAACTTATATATTTCAAAAATGCTTTGACTTCTAACTTTAAATATAAGGACTGGTTACTTGGGAAAAGAGTTTTTGTATATGTTTCCACAGAAATTGAAAAGCTGAGGATTTCTTCCAGGCTTCTGTGGTTTGATGAACCAAGACTCCCAGAAGCAGTGGGCCAGGTGTTCCAACAATTGAGGCAGTTAAGATGATGCAGCCTTACAGACCAGAAAATGGAAATGAGGACTTATACAGGTTTTTGAGTTTTGTCATGATCCCCATGGTATGAACAGCACCCCATCCAGGAGGAAGTAGTTTGGAATGAGTGAAGTCCAAATCCCCATTTTATAAAAATTTGTTTTCATTTGAATGGGGTTGCTTATAATTGGTTAATGATCACAACCAGTCTCTTTTTAAAGGAAAAAGGGGATTATGGTATGAAAATGAATACTTGGTATGGTTTCTCATTTATTGATACAAATTCAAGGTCAATTTTGCGATATGTATATTTCTCTTCTTGATTAAGTATTGAGTATTAAGTATTGTGTTTATACCAGTCTTTTAAAATGTAAAAGAAAGAAAAGAGGAGATGATGGGAGATGTCATTCTGAAATCTGTCTCTTATTGGTTGTTGAATAAAGCACTGTTGGCCAATAGGGAAGCAAGACAGGTGGGACTCAAAGTCGAGGATTCTGGGAAGGAAAAACACAGGGAGTCACCATGTAGCCACCATAGGGGTAAAAATCCAGACACTTTCTCTGGTGAGAGAAATACTTAGATTAACAATTATGGAGTAAATACTTAAGTCAGAGACAGCCAGTAAGAAATCAAGCAAACAGCCAACAGCTTCATAATTAATGCAGCGTCTTGTGTGTTATTTGGGGACTACAACGCAACAGAGCCAAAGTGGCTGGCAAGGAAAAGGCTTCACCCTACAGAATGGGAGAGCAAGGAAAGAGAAGGAAACATTAAGGGGCTAGGGAAAAACCTGTCCCTTGAAAAATTTCCAGGAATCCTCTAGGATAGCCCCAGCTAAAATCCACTTGCTCTTATAACTTAATAACCCATTTATATTAATCTATGTTTTGCCTCATGGTTTTTACCTTTCTTTCATTCTGTATGTCTGATTTCTTCTGTGCCTTGGCATATCTGTCATGTGTTAGAATTATCCAGAGTTCCTTTCTTTACCTGGCCTATCTTCCCTGCCTAACTATTGTCCATTCAGCTTTTTATTACAGCAACACATCTTCACACAGTGTACAGATATCTCACAGCACAACAGTGTTACAAGAAGTAGCCTAATTGAGGAAAAAGCCAAGAGCACACCTGAAGAAGAAAATTCTTGGAGGACAGATATTGAGGACACAGGGAATAGCTTTAGTCTATTTTATTTAGGGGTACATGCATCAATGCTTTTCCTCTCTTTCTGACTCTCGCTCTCTCTCTACATATATATATGTATGAATGTATATATATATATGTATATATATATATGTGTGTGTGTGTGTGTCTGTCTGTCTGTCTATGTCTGTTTCTGTGTGGTTTACTCAAAGAGTTTGTACTTTGAGGAGTAGAAGGTAATTCTGGTAGAGGAAGGGATACTACAAAGAATAACTTGGTGTGTCCCTGTAGTTCTTTCTCCTTCAATATTTTGTCATGAAGTTCCCCTAAAATATACAAAGTATACACAATTTTGCCACACAAAAGTGCTATTACAATTTTTCTGAAGCTAATCAAATATATCTTTATGCCTTCCAAAGATCCTCTTGTAAAGAAATTCTGAGTTATCTGTGATTCATGTTAAAAAAATTTCAAAGTTGTGAATTTTTCCCAATGCTACATACAGATATATGTATACACATATACATACACATAAAATTATGTAATATATATAAAACACACACATATAGTTGTTCTGGGTAATGAAGTGGTTTTCCTGCCTATAATTATCAGGGTTCTTTGATTGTTGTTTGCTACCATAATGCAGATGAGTCTTCGAGAATTTTGGTCAGGATTTTAAGACAACTGAGACAAATATTTAGGCTAAGAAATCCATGGATATAGGGAAAGCCAGCCATATTTATGATCATTCAATCAGGATTTGGCATTGGTATCAGAAAAGTAGAGAGGAGGCTGGGAAGGTGAGTTAAGGCCAAGGTGTGGAATACAATGAATGTCAGACTAAGAATTCATTACTTTTCCTATTTATTTATTGATGGGGGATATCCATCTGTATATTTGTTTCTTTTAATGGTTGATATACAAAACACTGATTGAACAATAGCCTGGAAGAAAGCATAGGCAGGTCTATCAGACTATTGGAAGCCAGAGGGAGGCCACTAAGAGATGCCATGCTGCCCAAAGAGTAACAAGTTTGATTACAGGTAAGCCACCATATCATGGCAACACATAGATTAATAGAAATGGGCTAATAATTAACAGAGAACTAGACAGTAAAAAGCCCTAGCCATGGGCCAACCAGTTTTATAATTAGTATAGTTTCTGTGTGTTTATTAGGCACGAATCAGCTGTGGTACAAGACTAGAAAGAAACTCCAGGTACAATTTATTTATCTGTGGAGAATGTGATGTGGTTGAAACATTTTATGATATAACTATACCTGCACTATAAAAATGATTAATTTTGTAGTGCACTGTAGAATGAAAGATAAAGACAAAAAATGATAAAATTCTTGTCATGACTAATAGTGTATCTTTTATAATCCTTTTGTTTTAAATGTCACAGAGAAGCCATAAGAATTTCTCTACACTTTGAACATATGTTTGTGGGGCAGTAATGACATTAATTTATTCTTTTCTCTACTTAGGGGTGATGGAAGGCTACCTCAGCTGATGGCAAGAAGAATCATTAATTAGACCCAACTGAGAATTAGATAATTAAAGGCAAAATGTTCTGTTGAGGACATGACTATAATATTTTGTGGGTAGATATATTTTACCAATATTAGATGTGAAAGGGAAGAGGGTGAATTCTAGGGAGAGAAGGAAAAGGAAACCAGGGTGAAGAAGGAAGAAAAGTATGTACAATGGATGATTCTAGTGATGGTTTTGGAGACGTAGTTACATATTTTTTTATATTTACCAAAGTTACAATTTAGAAACTCTTTAATAGCAATTCACATAGGAAAGGAAGCTATAATTTTTCAGTTTTATGTGGACATGAGAACATTATACTTTCTTGCCTGTTATGGTAGTGTGAGACAGGATGGCAATTTGGGAGAAGTAGAAATCACAAGAGTCACTGTTACATTGGAACATTACTTTGAATATTTTTATGTGAATATTGTTTTTTAGACATAAATGTAGTGTTCATTGATCATATATAGCATTAAGTAGGGAACAGTGAGATGAATTAACAGGTAAATGCCAAGTCTCATAACCTGACTTCCACATCATGGAAAGAAAATTAATTCCTGAAAATTATCTTCTTTCCTTTGATTTCTGCTTCCTAGTTACCAACTCAACAATGGAATAACAATTTTATTTAAAAATGTGTTGTTACCTTTTCTCTGACTTTTCTATCTTTGATCCCCAACCTCTATCTTACATAGTATATCTATTGTTTTCGTGTCTGTCTCACTACATTTCACAAAAGGGGAAAAACATGTGATATTAATATCTGGGGCATTATTTCACTAAAATGGAAAATTCTATTTTCATCCTCCTAAAACATTATTTTAATCTGTCAGAAAATGGTCCAGGAATGGTGTAGTTTGAGAATTCTGAGTGCTTGTGAGAAAACTCCAAGAAAACATGACGAGACTTTTGTCAACCAATTCTCTTCAAAACACAGATTTTCTCTTGGCTCTGAATAAAGTTGACTATTGTCTGAGACTTTAGTCTGCTACATTTGTCAGTCCCATTGTCCCACCCAAGTCCAACCCTGTAGAGTGTGTTGACAAATTCCATTATGTACACATTCCAATTTAAAAAAATATTTCAGTCACTTATGGGTAGCCAGCCATTCTGACTCTATAAACATGTTACTAGGAATAGCCAACAACAAGTTTGCCACATTCTTTTATCATATGCTGACTTTGATTCTTTAGGAAATATACCCAATAGTCCTGTAGATGCTTGTTATTTCTATTTCTCTGTGTCAAGGAAACCCTGTTTGATTTCCCCTGAATTAGGACTCATGGGTACTTATTTTCCCCCAACCCCCACCCTATGAAACTCATTGTTTCATATTCTTGGTGAAGACACTTGAATGGATATGATGGAATCTCAGTATAGTTTTGATTTGAATTTCTTTGATGGCTAAAATGTAGAATTTATTTTCCTATACTAATAAGTCATTTCCCTTTCTTTGAGAAATTAATTTCCATTAATTTACCACATGCATTTTGATTAATTTTTAATTTGATATTCAATTTTTGATTCTTTATATGTTCTATTTATTAATTTTGTGTTGGACAAATGAGAGCTTGTGGTGGTTTAAAAGAAAATGACCCCCAAAGGAAATGACATTATTAGGAGTTTGTGGCTGTCTTGAAGGAACTGTATCACTGTGGGCATGGACCTTGAGGTCTGCTTGGCTCATGCTATGCTCAGTGTGGTACACAATTCACTTCCTGTTGCCTGAGGATGAAGATCTAGAACTCCCATCTCCTCCTCCGGTACTATACTCCCATCTCCTCCTCCAGTACTATGTCTGCCTGCATACCAGACATCATGATGATAAATAGTGGACTAAACCTGTGAAATGTAAGCTAGCCCTAATTAAATGTTTTCCTTTATAAGAATTGCTGTGGTCATGAAGTTTTCTCACAGCAATATAAAACTTAACTAAGACAAAAATTTCTTCTATTATGTGGATATCCGTGCTACAGTAGCTGTTTTTTCACCTCACAGGAACTTCTAATTCCTTGTAACCCAATATATTAATTTCTCTTGCTATTATCTGAACTATTGGACTCCTCACTATTGAATAACTGCTTGTGTTTATATCTACATCCTAAAAAGAATTTTCCCTGAGTTTTCCTCTGGTAGTTTCAAACTTTTAAATCTTTTAAAAGAGTTTTTAATTCATTTTGAGTAAATTTTAGGATGTAAATATGATATTTTCTAATGCAGATGCACCGTTTTTCCAGCATCATTAGTTAACTGTTCTACCATTTTCCCAATGTATGTTCCAGTCATACAGACATTTTGTCAAGATTCAGATGGTTGTAGTTACATAGGTTTATTTATGAGTTCCCTGGTTTAATCCAGTGGGTAAGTGTGTGTGCTAGTACCAAGTTATTTTAATCATTATTGAATTGTGGTATAGTGTGAAACCACATATGTTTATATATCTTGCATTATTCTTTTTCTTCAGGAAAAATCTGGCTATTTCAAATCATATTTTCATGGTCATGAGTTTTAGGACTTTCTGTTTCTGAGAAGCATAATAGGAATATTGATGAATATTGCATCAAATCTAAAGTTGTATTTTCACAAAAATCTTTATTTTTTTTAATATTAATTCTGCTAGCCAGTGAGCAAAGAGAACAAAGACCTTTCTATTTTCTGGTGTCTTCAATTGTTTCTTTCAGCATTTAATAGTTTTCACTGAAGAGGTTTTTCATATCCTTCATGAGATTTTTTTTCTGTTATAAACTTTTATATTTATTGTGATTTGGACTGCTTTTCCATTATCATCTTTACTTGACTCATTACAAACTTTTAAAAACGATGATGATTTTTGTATGTTGACAGTATATCCTGATATATTGATAAATTTGGGTTTTTGATGAGAATCTTCAGAGTATTCTAAATACAATATCATATGTAAAAGGGAAATTTATATATTGTATCCCTTTTATTTATTCCTACTGTTCTGTTTATCTTGCTGAAATTTCAATTCTACTGGAATTTAGTTTATTAGAAACTTCTCCTTACTACATTATTTTCACTACTTCTAATTGGTGTCTTTATGCACTCATGGTATATTTCTTCAATTTTTTGTTGGTTATGAGTATCTGCAAAATTTTCAATTTCTTTTAGATTTTCCAATTCTTTAGAATACAATTGTTTTTAAATTTACTCACAAGTTTGTGTGAGTGTATGCATATGTGTGCATATATACTTGCTGCAATGTGAATGTTAGAGGACAACATTTAAAGTTCTGCCCTCCTTCTACCATATGAATTCAGAGAATCTATCTCAGATTGTCAGATTTGTAGTAAGGGCCTTCACACTCAAGCCATTTTGCCCTTCCTGCAGAACTTATCTTGAAAATATTTCAGTGATTTTCTGATTTCACAGCACCTGCTGCAACATTCTCCTTTCTGGTCTCTAATTCTATTAATTCATACCTTTTCTTGGTATGTTTGTCAGTGTTTCCAAAGCACCAACTCTTTGTTATATTAATCTTTGTATTTTTTTATACTTTTTCATTAATGACATATTTTGTCTTTACCATCTACTTCCTTCGGATTTGGGTGTACTTTGTTCATAATTTTCTTAAAACACTGAGATATAATTGAGAATATCCTTACTTTTTAATGTAGCTGCTGATAACTATAAACATTTCTTTTATAATCACATTACTTGTATGCCAACAATTCCAATTTGTTGTGTTTTTATTTTTTAATTGATTTTAAAGTGTTTCGAGTTTCTCTGCATTTTTTCAATGATCCAGTGTTTCCCTGTCTTAGTTAGGGTTTCTAGTGATATGAAGAGACACCATGACAACTTTGACAAAGGAAAACATTTAACTGGGAATGGTTTACAGTTCAGAGGTTTATTATATTATTGTCATGGTGGGAAGCATGGCAGTGTGTGAGAAGACATGGTGCTGGTGAGGGAGCTCTGAATTCGATATTTGTATATGCAGGAATCAGGGAGATAGTGATAGATACTGGGCATGGCTTAAGCATGTGAAATCCCAAAGACCAAATCCAGTGATATACTTACTCCAATAAAACCATACCTGTTGCAGGTGGCCCTCTTTAGATACCTCTTAAGTGAGTGGGTGAGAAGACACAGGGCCTGGGAGTCAGTGAGTAGAAGAGCATGCAGCAGACTCATTTATTAAGAAAGTTAGGCCTGCCTTTATAACTCCTCCCAAGGTCCTATTGGCTCAGGCGGTAGACTCTGCTGCATGTCCTTTCCTCACTGGTGTCTCTGAATCAGTAAGCAGTCTCTGGGCATTGAGGCAGGCTTTGCAGCTTGGCTCAGGGAAGAAGTGCCTGCCTTGCATGTGTATGCCCATGCTCATGTAGGCTGGTGTGGGCATGAGGGTTCAGGGCAATTTTCAGCTTGGGTAAGCTGGCTTCAGTTTCTCCTACACACACTTGCTCCAACAAGGCCACATCTCCTAATAGTGCTGCTCTCTAGGTGTCTATTGTGGCTTTTTTCATTTACAGTTCTACACTGAGCATATTTTTGTGTGTCTGAGTGGGTCTTGAAATTCTATTGATGTTGAGGTTCACTTTCATTCCACTATTACTTGGCCAGATGCAATTAATTATTTCAGGGGTTTTCCATTATATTTTCAAAGACTTACTTTATGCCCTAAAATTCTCTAAAAAGTTCAGTGACCTGTATATAAAAATCTGTAATTGTTAGATGCAATGTTTCATAGTTGGCTGGTAAATTCACTTTTTTTCATAGGGCAGCAAAACTCTCAGGTATGTTTGATAGATTGCTTATTTTTCTGAATGAACATTTTGTCTATTGGGGGGACATTCTGTCTTGAAGTCACGTACTGTTATGGATTATGGACCTATCAACCTCCTTTTTTTTGTTGGAATTTTTTAATGAAATTTGATGTACTATATTCAGTGTGAACATTTTAAATTATTTCATATGCTTGATGTACTGACCTCTTTACTACTGATTAGTGAATATGTTTGTAGTAATTTTGTCTTTAAATCTGCTTTGTCAGACATGTTATTAGTGTATTACTACGCTTGCTTGCTTCTAGATCAGTGATTCTCAATCTGTGGGTCAAGTTCCCACAGGTTTGCCTATAAGATATCCTGGGTATCAGATATTTACATTGTGATTCATAACAGTAGTAGAATTATAGTTATGAAGTAGGAATAAATAATTTCATGGTCTGGGGTCACCATAATATGAGGAACTGTACTAAGGGCTTGCAACATTAGCAAAGTTGAGAACCACTATTCTAGGATTGCATTGCTTTGCATTTTGTTACTCATGTGTTTTCATGTGAGAGGTTTACAAATGCAAAGTAATGCATATAAGATATCCTGGGTATCAGATATTTACATTGTAATTCATAACAGTAGTAGAATTATAGTTATGAATTAGGAATAATTTCATGGTCTTCATTTTTTCTGTACTTAGTAGCACAGAATTAAAGTACCCCTATCTAAATTTAATAATGAACCAGAGCTCTAGGGCCAACCAGCCAGGAGTTCTGCTGAACATATGACCCTTGGGTGTGCCAGTAAGTAAAAAGCTCACAGAGGCTGGGATACCAAACTATTGGGTGGAGAAAGCTCAACAGATTCTGCTCTTCTACTAATCACAACCAAGTTTTTTTTGTGTATGTGTGTGCCTAGTCATACCTGTATGTAATCAGGCACTTCTGTTTGTATTTGTTTCCTATCTTTCTGGCTGACTACATGAGCTGTGTCTTAAGTGGAAAAATGAGCTCTGCTTATCAGTGTCTCCAACTGGAGTGCCACTATATGCATTTTTCAATGAGCTTGCTTTTTATGACATTCTGCTGTGGCTATACTAGGACAGAAGTTGGATACTGAATAGCAGAGTATGGCAACTGAGTCACAGGGGAAAGAGAAGGCAAGGACCTAGACTTCCCAGAACAATAATCTCGGGTGTAATTTTTTTAGCATCATGCTTTTAGGATCCCTCAAGACCTGGATATTCTACACACTATGCTGACTTCAGACCTGCTAAGCTCAACTGTCCTTTCTGTTATGAATCTGTTTCTGTGCTAAATATTCCCTACTATGACTCTATCTGGTTTTCTGTTCCTGTTCTCCTATGCCATAACCATGAGCTCCCATTGGCTCTCTGCTCAGTTTCTAAGGCTCAATCTATTAAGCATTAAGTTCCTTCCATCACCCACCTTGGTAAGAAACTGTTTTTTGACTGTTTTGATTACAGATCATTGGGAAACTAGAAAGTGATTTTTTGTTCTGATCTTCAAAGTTGGCTGACATTTATACTGGGACATTATACTGTTGATATTAAATTCTCTAGATACAGTTGTTTCTGGCATAAATGGACTTCAATTTTAGTGTCATCTAGCTTTTAATTAAGTCTCACTTGCTTGGACAGTAAGTACATTTGAGCATATATACTCTCTTGACAGCCTATGACATAGTGTTTTCTGTTTTAGATTTATATAATTTATGTGTATGAGTGTTTTACATGCACTTATCTGAATACAAGGTGCATGTACAATTGTCTATATAGGTCAGAAAAGGACATTAGATTCCTTAGAACAAGATTTAATGTATGATTATGAGCCACCCTGGGGGTTCTGGGAGCTGAATATAGATCTTATGCAAATGCAGCAAGCAATCTTAAAAATAAACCATCTCTCCCACCCCATTTTAACTTTTAAAGAAAAATCTTACCTTGCAGCCTGGGCTTGCCTGGAAATCATTATGTAGCCCAGGATGGACACAAAGTCACGGCACAAACATTGGGATTATAGACTTGTGGCATAATACCTAGCAGTGAATTAAAATTAGATTGCAACATGTCAGTATTCAAATGTCACTGTCTACATCTCAATTTTCATACTTCATTTTCTGTTTTTATATGTGTACATGTATAATAAATATGACTGGTTTTGATTTTTTGATTTTATGACATTGAATAGGATAATTTTTGAATTTTAGAAGACCACATTTTCAGAACGAGGTCACATACAGCCATATACTCTAGAGTATATATTCACTTACATGCAGATGTTAGGTTTTATGTCTTCACAATGCAAGCTACAGTCCATATAAGCACAGAGGCAAAATACAAAATAAAGGACTTAGGAGAAGGATGGATTTCCTTAGGAAGGTGAAATAGAATATATGGTTATGGATGTGCAAGGAGAGGATCTAGAATGGGTGATAAAATGGAGAAGGGAAGAGGAAATAAAAGAATCAGGAATATGGGGAAGGGCAGCTAAACAAAGGGACATTTAAGGGGTTGCACAGAAATATAAAGCAGTAGTTTTCTAAAATATCTGCATATATGAGGTCAAAGCAAATTATTTCACCAGATAACAGAATAGATAGAGCCCTGACTGAACTTCATAGGTCACCATATGAAGTGTCCAGTACCAGGAATAGGTCACATCTAATAGAGCTCTGGGCAAAGGAGTTCCATGGGAATTAACCAACAAAACAGGCTATTCCTAATGGAAGTGATGGTTCTTCACAACTGATTATGAGGCTCTATTGGTGAAGACATTACCTACACAACTCACTGAAAATGGAAAGGAACCAAAGGGACTAATGTTCCTGGTACTGAAAAGTACTCTGAATTCTATCAAAGGAAAAAGGTAAACACTGCTTATAAGTTGTAGTAGTGTAAATGTGGAACAACCTTGTTGGGGTAAACAATGAATTTCTGGTTTGATATAAGGCCTATTCCATGAGGTGGAACACAAACCCATCTAGAACCAGTGAACAAGAACCTGAGACTAGATAAGCCAGGGACCAAAGGGAAAAATCAAATACTACTGTTCTGCTCAGTGAAAAGCAATAAAATTAGTCCTAAAGATATTTTTTACTAATAGATCAGTTCCCATCTTTTTTTGATGTTTTAATATTTTTTTATTATTTATTTTTAAATTTAAATTTAGATTAGAAACAAGGTTGCTTCACAAGTCAGTTCCAGGTCCCTCTCCGTTTCCCTCAATGTCTTACATTTTAATCATTAATGCTTTTTAGTTAATTTTTAGTTAATTTTTTGAGAGAATATATATGTAATTCCCTTTTAAAACAATAATATCAACTTTCTATTTCCATTTAACATTATGAAGGTAATTTTATCCTTACTTTTTACATATTGGTAAAAAAATGTTTCAAGCAGGAAAAAATCTAGCTCCAATTTTCCTCAACATATTTACTTATTTGCTCACTTATTTAATAAAAGAGATCATTGTCTCCTCTTTACTGTAAGGGTAATGACCCATGACAATTCACTAGATCAGTTCCCTGCTTAGGTGTCCTCAGAGAAGCCTTTTCCTGTATTAGATGGGAATAAATACAGAGATCCACAGCCAGACAATGTGCAGAGTGAAAGAACTTGATATACTCAGCACTACGTTGGATGTCTCCATTAAATCACCCATCCCTAACCTAGAAGCTATCTCCAATTAACAACCACTTGAAAATGAAAAAAATTATTTTCTCTAAGGGAGTGTCACTGGGTAACTAAACTACTTTTAAAGGTAGGACAGAGTCCCAGCAATATACTCAAAATGACTTAAATGGGAAACTTGGAGATCTCTCATCTCAATGTTGAGTCAGGTTATTTTTTTAACCTTAACAGCCCTTTGTGTATGTGTATATTATGTCATAATATATACTTTTACAGGATTCCTGTAAGTTAACACGTGTATCTCTGCATCTTTATATGCTTCCCATATTTTTTTTTGCATTTGTGTGTGTGAGTGGTGTGCCTGTGTGTGTGTCTAGACATTGGTAGCAGAGATAGGAACCATAACACACTTGATGAGAGGTGTGTTCACCTTAAATTAACTGAATCCATCTATTGTCATTTTGGATATTTTGGAGAGATAGTTTTATTGTGTGATTTGGTGATGTTTGATTAATATTCCTATATGAACACCACCTTTACCTGTGTTAACCAGGAAGTCCTCTTCATGCTAACTTCTTTTTTTATCATTTTTTATTTTAATTTTAAATAGCTTGTTTTACATGTCAATCCCAGTTCCCTCTCCCTCCCCTCCTCCCGCACTCCCCTTCCACCCTCCCTCCCACCCTATTGCCAAATCCTTCCACATAGGGGATATCTAGAGTCTATCATTTTACTCTTGGTAGGGTCAAGGCACTCCCCTAAGAGTCCAGGCTGAGAGAGCATCTCTCTTTGTGCTATAGGCACATGAAGACAGATTGTATACCAGGGATAGACACTGATCCACAGCTCTGGGCCCCATAGGTTGCCCAGGCCTTCTCACTGACACTCACATTTGGGGGGTCCAGATCAGTCCCATTCTGGCCTCCCCACTGTCGGTCTGGGGTCCAAGAGCACTCCCCTGTTCAGATCAGCTGTCTCTGCTGGTTTTGCCAGCCCATTCTTTGCCAATTTGCTCATCACTCCTCTCTCTCTGTCACTGGGTTCCTTGGGTTCAGTTCAGTGCTTAGTTGTGTGTTTGCCTCTGCTTCCATCAGTCACAGGATGAAGGCTCCCGGATGGTTATAGACATCAAGTTCATTATCAGGAATGGGCATTCGAGGTGGTCCTTCCACTATTGCTTAGCTTGCCAATTGATGTTATACCTTTAGATCACTCGAGGTCACTCTGGTGCCTGATCTGTCTTCGATCCTATGATTCCCTCTTCCCCCTATTTTACCCCCACCCCCTCAACTTTCTGTTCCCCCATGACCAACTCCCTTCCTCTTTACCCCCTCTATTCTTCCCAGGTCCCACTACCCCCCCCACCGTGTTCCCCATCCATTCAGAGGATCTTGTCTTCATCCTCTTCTCTTGGGTACTATGCATATATGCATATCTTTTAGGTTCTTTCCTGTTTCCCAGACTCTCTATCTGTGGAAGTGAAGACTGGCACTATCCTGATCCATATTTAAAATTCATATACGAGTGAGTACATACCATGTTTGTCTTTTTGCGACTGGGTTACCTCACTCAGGATGGTTTCTTCCAGTGCTATCCATTTCCCTGCGAATTTCAAGATTCCATTGTTTTTTTTCTGCTGAGTAATACTCCATTGTGTAAATGTACCACATTTTCTCTATCCACTCTTCAGTCGAGGGGCATCTAGGTTGCTTCCAGGTTCTGGCTATTACAAACAATGCTGCTATGAACATAGTGGAGCAGATGCCCTTGTTGTATGAACCTGCCTCATTTGGATAAATGCCTAAGAGTGGAATTGCTGGGTCTAGTGGTAGATTAATTCCCATTTTCCTGAGGAATCTCCATACTGATTTCCAAAGAGGCTGTATGAGTTGGCATTCCCACCAGCAGTGGAGGAGTGTTCCTCTCTCTCCACATCCTCTCCAGCATAAATTGTCTTCGGTGTTTTTGATTCTAGCCATTCTGACAGGAGTAAGATGGTATCTCAGAGTTGTTTTGATTTGCATTTCCCTGATGGCTAAGGATGCTGAGCACTTTCTTAAGTGTCTCTTGGCCATTTTAGCCTCCTCTACTGAGAATTCTCTATTTAGCTCTGTACCCCACCTTTCAAGTGGATCCTTTGGTGTTTTGGAGACTTGTTTCTTGAGTTCTTTGTAAATTTTGGAGATTAGCCCTCTGTCAGATGTAGGGTTAGTGAATATTTTTTCCCATTCTGTGGCCTGCCTTTTTGTCTTTTTGATTGTGTCCTTTGCCTTACAGAAGCTTTTTAGTTTCAGAAGGTCCCATTTGTTAATTGTTGATCTCAGTGCCTGTGCCACTGGTGTTATGTTTAGGAAGTGGTCTCCTGTACCAACTCGTTGAAGAGTATCTCCCACTTTCTCTTCAAAAAGTTTCAGTGTGGCTGGATGTATGTTGAGATCTTTGATCCATTTGGACTTAAGTTTTGTACAAGGCGATAAACATGGATCTATCTGCAGTCTTCTGCATACCATTACCCAGTTATGCCAGCACCATTTGTTGAAGATGCTTTCTTTTTTCCACTGTACAGTTTTAGCTTCTTTGTCAAAAATCAGGTGTTCATAGGTGTGTGGGTTAAAATTAGGGCTTTCGATTCGGTTCCATTGGTCTACCTGCCTATTTTTGTGCCAATACCAAGCTGTTTTCAGGACTATAGCTCTATAATAGAGCTTGAAGTCAGGTATGGTGATGCCTCCTGAAGTTCCTTTATTGTATAGGGATGTTTTGGTTATCCTGGGCCTTTTGTTTTTCCATATAAAGTTGATTAATGTTCTTTCCAGGTCCTTGAAGAATTGTGATGGAATTTTGATAGGGATTGCATTGAATCTATAGACTGCTTTTGGCAAGATTGCCATTTTTATTATGTTGATCCTACCAATCCAAGAGCATGGGAGATCTTTCCATTTTCTGGTATCTTCTTTGATTTCTTTCTTCAAAGACACAAAGTTCTTGATATACAGGTCTTTCACTTCCTTGGTTAACATTATCCCCAGATATTTGATGCTGTTTTTGGCTATTGTAAAAGGTGATGTTTCTCTGATTTCTTTCTCAGTCACTTCATCATCTGTGTATAATAGGGCCACTGATTTTTTGAGTTTACCTTGTATCCTGCCACATTGCTGAAGGTGTTTATCAGCTCTAGGAGTAACCTTGCGGAGTTTTTTGGGTCACTTATGTAAACTATCATATCATCTGCAAATAATGAAAGTTTGACTTCTTCTTTTCCTATTTGTATCCCCTTTATCTCCTTTTGTTGTCTTATTGCTGTAGCTAGAACTTCAAGTACAATATTGAAGAGATATGGAGAGAGTGGACAGCCTTGTCTTGTTCCTGATTTTAGAGGAATTGTTTTGAGTTTCTCTCCATTTAGTTTGATGTTAGCTGTTGGTTTACTGTATATTGCTTTTATTATATTCAGGTACGTTCCTGTTATCCCTGATCTCTATAGGACCTTTATCATGAAGGGGTGCTGGATTTTGTCAAAGGCTTTTTCAGCATCTAGTGAGATGATCATGTGGTTTTTCTTTCGCAGATTGTTAATATGGTGGATCTCATTGATAGATTTTCTAATGTTGAACCATCCCTGCATTCCTGGAATAAAGCCTACTTGATCATGATGGATGATTTTTCTGATGTGTTCTTGAATCCGGTTTGCAAGTATTTTATTGAGTATTTTTGCATCAATGTTCATGAGGGAAATTGGTCTATAATTCTCTTTCTTAGTTGTGTCTTTGTGTGGCTTGGGTATCAAGGTAATTGTATCCTCGTAGAAAGAGTTTGGCAGTGAGCCTCCTGCTTCTATAGTGTGGAATACTTTGACGAGTATTGGAATGAGCTCTTCTTTGAATTTCTGGTAGAATTCTGCACTGAAGCCATCTGGGCCTGGGCTTGTTTTTGTTTGGGAGACTTTTGATGACTGCTTCTATTTCATTAGGGGTTATAGGTCTGTTTAGATTATTTATCTGTTCTTGATTTAGTTTTGGCACGTGATATCTATCCAGGAAATTGTCCGTTTCCTTTAAATTTTCAAATTTTGTGGAGTACAGATTTTCAAAGTATGCCCTGATGATTCTCTTGATTTCCTCAGAGTCTGTTGTTATGTCCCCTTTCTCATCCCTGATTTTGTTAATTAGCATGTTCTCTCTCTGTCTTTTGGTTAGTTTGGACAGAGGTTTGTCTATTTTGTTGATTTTCTCAAAGAACCAACTCTTTGTTTCATTGATTCTTCTCAATATTTTCCTGGTTTCTACTTGATTGATTTCAGCCCTCAATTTGATTATTTCCTGGCATCTGCTCCTCCTGGGGGAGTTTGCTTCTTTTTGTTCTAGAACATTCAGCTGTGCTATTAATTCTCTAGTATGACCGTTCTCCAGTTTTTTCATGTGGGCACTTAGTGCTATAAACTTTCCTCTCAGCACTGCTTTCAAAAGTGTCCCATAAGTTTGTGTATGTTGTGTCTTCATTCTCATTGAAATCGAGGAAGTCTTTAATTTCTTTTTTTATTTGTTCCTTTACCCAGGGATGGTACAATTGTGCATTGTTCAATCTCCATGAGTTTGTAGGGTTTCTGCGATTTGTGTTATTGTTGAATTCTAATGTTAATGCATGGTGGTCTGATAAGATGCAGGGGGTTATTCCAATTTTTTTGTATCTGTGGAGATTTGCTATGTTTCCTATTATGTGGTCAATTTTAGAGAAGGTTCCATGTGGTGCCGAGAAGAAGGTATATCCCTTTGTATTTGGATGGAATGTTCTATAGATGTCTGCTAAACCCAGTTGGGTCATAACTTCTATTAATTCTTTTGTTTCTTTGTTAAGTTTCTGCCTGGAGGTCCTATCTAGCGGTGAGAGCGGAGTGTTGAAGTCTCCAACTATTAGTGTGTGAGATTTTATGTGCATTTTGAGCTTTAGTAATGTTTCTTTCACGAATGTAGGTGCCTTTGTATTTGGGGCGTAGATATTTAAAATCGAGACTTCATCTTGATGTATTTTTCCTTTGATGAATATGAAGTGCCCTTCTTCATCTCTTTTGATTAATTTTAATTTGAAGTCTAATTTGTTAGATATTAGGATTGCTACGCCCGCTTGTTTCTTGGGGCCGTTTGATTGGAAGATCTTTTCCCAGCCCTTTACTCTGAGATAACATCTGTCTTTGGTGTTGAGATGTGTTTCTTGTATGCAGCAGAAGGAAGGGTTCTGTCTTCGTATCCATTCTGCTAGTCTGTGTCTTTTTATAGGTAAGTTGAGGCCATTGACATTGAGGGATATCAATGACCATTGATTGGTGATCCTTGTTTGCGTTTGATTTATTGTTAGTGAAGTTATTTTGTGTAGTTTCTCCTCCCTTTTTCTTTTAGTGTTTTGTAAAGTATGATTGTATATTGCCTGTGTCTTTGTGAATGTAGTTATCTTCCTTGGCTCTAGGTTTTCCTTCTAGCATTTTCTGTAGATCTGGATTCATGGATACGTATTGTTTAAATCTGGCTTTGTCTTTCTTTAAATCTTTTCTTTTTGTTTATTTTGTCCTATCCTGACTTTTGTTGTTTTATTTCATTTCATTTTATTTATATTCCCTAGATGCCTGGATTTTTTTCTAATGAGAGACAGGTTCCTGCCCTGTTTAAGTTCCTGTTCCGATTTCCTTCAGTTATGAATATCAAAGCTGAAGTATAAGCCCAATAAGCACTTTCCTCCACAACTTGCTTTTCATCATGGTGTTTTGTCACAGCAATAGAAATGCTAAGTTGGACAATTCCATTCAAGATATGTTCCAGAATTATAGTGATAAAAACAATATGGTACATAAAAAAACAGATAAGTATATCAATTCAAGAAAACAGGAAATTCGAGCAGGACTTCAAACAGCTGCAGCCATCTGATAACTGACAATGATGCAAGAACCATGAAGAAAAGTCAACATCTTCAGTATATGGTAGTGTGAATTCAGGATGTCCACACATAGAAGAAAAATTGACCTATATCTATCTCACTGTTCAAAATTAACTCCAAATAGACAAATGACCTAAATGTGAGAAATAAAATTGCTGGAAGAAACCATAGACAGCACCTGCACAAAACACAGTTGCATGGAAGGTCTTTCTGAACAGGATGCCATTAGTTCAGCAGTTAAAGGCAGCAGCTCAAAAGGGGGACATCATAGAACTAAAGCCTTGCTAAGAATGGTGGTACTTGCTTTTTATCTCAACACTCAGGAGGTAAAGGCAGGTAAATGTGAGTACAATTCCAATCTTGCCTACAAAGTAAGTTACAGGCCTTTCTACAAAGAGAGACCCTCTTTCAAAAAATAGCAAAACATAGCAAACAAACTAACAAAGAAACTTTATAACAACAAAGAAAAGCATCAATTTTATAGAAATGGAGCCTACAAAAGAGGGCTTTTCCAGCTACTTCTATCATAGATGTTTAATGTCTATAATATACAAATATTTAAAACTCAATGTATCAAGCAAACACATGACCCAACTTTCTTATTTCAAGCTTGCTTCACATGTCAATCCCAGCACCCTCTCCTTCCCCTCGTCCCGTGCCCCCACACAAGCTCCCCGAGTCCCCCACCCAATCCCTACTCCATTCCCCAGGGAGGGTGATAGCATCTATGGGGGATTCCCAGAGTCTGCCATTTCATCCTGGGCAGGGCCCAGGGCCTTTTCCAAAAGATCAGACTGAGAGAGCATCCCTCACTGTGGGAGGCGCATCTAAAGTCCACCTGTATGCCTGGGACAAACACAAATGCCCAAGGCTCCAAAGATTGTGCAGGCCTCCTCACTGACACCCACATACAGGGCATCTGGATCGGTCCCACGCTGGTCTCCCAGCCATCTGGAGGGGTCCAAGAGGTCCCCCTTGTTCAGGTCAGCTGTTTCCGTGGGTTTAACTAGCCTGATATTGACTCCTTTGCTCATCATTCCTCCCTCTCTGTCACTGGCTTCCAAGAGTTCAGGTCAATGTTCAGCTGTGGGTGACTGCCTCTGCTTCCATCAGTCACAGGATGGAATTCATCAAACTCATTATAAGGGATGGGCATTTAAGGTAGTCTCTCCACTATTGCTTAGTTTGCCAGTTGGTGTCATCCTTGTAGATCTCTGGAAATGAACCAATTTAAAAACAGAGTGTGATGTGAAAGATCTTTCCTATGTGTAGTTGTGGTAAGTATTTCATTGAGAATTTTTTCTTTGTATTCATTATGGAGATGGTCAATAATTTTCTTTTTGTTGCCTGGTTTTGATTTCAATGTTGGATTAATAAAGATAACTTCATAATGTTCCTTTCTTTTTTTGTTACACAGTTTGACAAGCATTTGTGCAGTTGGTTTTCAAAGGTCTTAAAGGATTCAGTTGTGACTCCATCTGGACCTAGGATCTTTTTAATTGAGAGAATGTTTATTATTACCTCAATATCAATGATTTTATATACATATTGAAGCTTTATATCCACTTAATTTCATTTTGATGGGTTTCAAATGTCTAGAAATTTATCCATTTTTCTACATTAATTTATTATAATAGATTTCCACACAATCTCTCATGATCCTTTGAAGTCCACCAATGCCTGTTGTACATAGCTTCTCTAAACTTTTTAGAGCTTCTATTACTGTGACAAAACATCATGACCAAAAGGAAAGTTGGGGAAGAAAGGATTTATTTGACTTAGACTTCCATATCACTGTTCATCATTTTAGGAAGTCAGGACAGGAACTCCAACAGGACAGGAACCAAGAAGCAGGAACTGACACAGAGTCCATGGAGGGGTGCTTATACTGGCTTGCTTCCTATGGCTTGCTCATCCTGCTTTCTTATAAAACCGAGGACCAGTCCAGGGACAGAACCACTCAAAATGGACTGGGCCCTCCCACATCAAAAGCTAATTAAGAAAGCGCTTTACTAACTATATCTTAAGGAGACATTTTCTCAAATGTCCCTTTCTGAAAGGAGGCAACCTTACCTGGAGGTTTGTGTGTCAAGCTGATATAAGACTAGTCAGAATACTTACTTTTTAAAAAGAATGAATTATTTTATTAATTGGTTTTTTGGATTGTGCTTTCCATTTCATTAAATTCTTCTCTGATTGTCATTATTATTCCATCACTGTCCCTTCTCCTGCAGGTGTATATGCCACTCATGGCTATTGTTTCACTGACTTTTTATTTCTGTCTCTTTAAATTACCTTTTACTGAGAGTGCTAGGAAAATTTTCCAAACTCTGTCATGAGTCCTGGGTCTGACCCTTTACATTTGCACGTCCTTTCACTGGTAAGATTTTACTCCCCATTGAGGTTTGAAACTCCCACAACAGGCTGTTTTCTTTCTCTCATATGATTGCCAACAGTTTCCTTTCTTTGCTACTAACAATATTTCCTACTGTCACCCCCCCTCATAGAATTGATCTTTTGCAGTTCTCTCCAGGAGACCTCAGTACTCCATTAGAAGTGTCATCTGCTGTCTTCTTTTGACAAATACACTACCTACTCTTTCCACTCGCTAGCTCTCTTTATATTTCTCCTTCCTACTTCTCCTTGTCTACCATGAATAGGGTTACTTAGTTACAGGGCACTCTCTCACTGCATAGATGACTAGCCTCAACTCAAACCCACACAGATTCAGGAATCTACTAGGTCAAAGCTCTGAAACAAGAGGCAAAATAAAATTTTCCTCTTTTGTTTTTTTTTTGTTTTGTTTTGTTTTTTTGGTTTTTTTTTTTTTTTGGTTTTTCGAGACAGGGTTTCTCTGTGGCTTTGGAGGCTGTCCTGGAACTAGCTCTTGTAGACCAGGCTGGCCTCGAACTCACAGAGATCCGCCTGCCTCTGCCTCCCAAGTGCTGGGATTAAAGGCGTGCTCCACCAACGCCCGGCTTCCTCTTTTGTTTTTAATCACGTGTACTTAAAACTGATATGGTGTGTCCAGTGCTGTCTTCCCTGACATTTATAGTTATCATCACAAATCCTTGTACCTCCTGTGCTCCTGAACATTTAAAAATTTTTCTTTATTAAACCTTTGGCCCTGGGCATTGGTGGCACATGCCTTTAATCCCAGCACCCAGGAGGCAGAGGCAGGTGGATCTCTGTGAATCTGAGTCTAGCCTGGTTTACAGAGCCAGTCCCAGGATAGCCTCCAAGATAAATACAGAGAAATCCAGTCTCGAAAAACCAAAAAAAAAAAAAAAAACCTTTGGAAGTTTCACATCATGCTCCCCCCCCAATTATCTTTACCTCCCTATCACCCATATGTCCCCTCATGCCTGTTGCATCCCCCCATAAAAACAAACAAAGCAAACTAAGCAAGTAAACAAAAGCAGGAAAAACAACAACAAAATCCAAATAAACCAAAACAGAACAAAACCACACCTGAAACAATAATCTCTGCTTCGTCTTCTCTCCCAACTCTCCATTACCTCTTATCCATTCTTATGGCATTGGAGTATGTCGCCTAGTATACCCCATTGTCCCATCAGCTTGACTGGCAACTGTGCATTACAAGGAGTCATTGAGCTGGTTCAAGACCTCTGAATGTTAGTACACCATCATCACTGGATCCTCACTGGAGCTCTTCTAGGCCATTCTATGTCTTAGAGATCTTTTGGGTATGGTCTCAAAAGAACAGTCTCTTCACCAGTTCTAGCAGGAACTTGACAGGGTAGGTGCTAGGGTGGGTCAACCCAAGGCCCAGCTGTGGACCTGTGTCTTAGCTAGGCAGCTCAAACTACTAGGGTCACAGTCCTTGGGTGCAGTGCTATATTCAGCTCCCTTAAATGCATGCCCTTAGGGTAGATTCATCCTCACATGTGGTGACAGGTGGGGGCCCTTTCTTTTGAGTGCAGGAGCCAGCTCTCTTGCTGAAGTATCCAGCAAGAGGCAAGTCCATCTTTCCCAAGAAACTGAAGAGGGGACTGGCTCAGTATAGCCCTCTGATTTCATCTTGCATGATTCTGATGGTTTCTTGAGGAGCTACTGGCCACAGATATCAACACAGATCTCAGCTGCTTCTGGACCATGGACTTAGACATGGCCCTTGGCATAAGCTTGGGCCCAGATGCCATCCTGGTTCTGGGTAGAAGGAATGGCCCCTCAAGTGGAAATGTATCTTGCAGACATGTGGTGGTTTGACATCACATAGACCTCAGGTTGCTGCCCCAACTCCAGGCCTCTATATGAAAATTATTGACAATGAAGGATCTGGACAGGTCAGAACCCAAGTGGTAGTAGGACCATGGACCCCAACATGGTTCTTAGGAGCAGCTGTGCTTGGATGTCACCATTACCCACAGTGGCAGTATGGCCCTGATGCACTAACTTGGCCCTTGATCTTGGGTGTCTGACAGGGCTTCAATGATAACAAGACCATTTTTAGACATCAGCACAGACCCTGGTTGCAGTGGGGCCACAGACCCTGACATGGCCCTCAGCTGCACTTCAGGCTCAGATATCACCCTGTCATTGAGTAGCAGCACAGGCTACTCAGATATGGGTGCATCCAGATCCTAGGACACCAACCTGGGCTCAGGTGGCTGGTTTGACCCTGAACTTCTTCAAGGTACTTGGTAGCAACAGGAACAAAGCATGTTAATCAGGATCCTGACTGCTACAGGGTCACAGACCCAGTCATGGTCATTGGTGGCAGCCTGGGCCAAGATGACACTATGACCTAAGGTGCTAGCACAGGCCACTGATATCTGTATAGCCCCTGCTTTTGCATGGGCCACCTGACTCCACCCAAGCTACAGGTTCTAGTCCAACCAGGGCTTCTGTATGAGCCCTAGTGTTAACCTGTGCTAAAGAGTCCAAGTTAGACCAAGGCTGCAGCTGGGCCATGAACCCAGACATGGCCTCAGGCAGCAGCTTAACCTGGTACATCTTTGTTCTGAGTGGTAGCTCTGGGAACTCAGAGAAAGGTGGCTCTAATGGAAGCATGGCCCTTGGACACCAACAAGGTCACAGGATGTTTCTGAAACCCAAGGCTTCATGTAGCCTTTGGTGGCACCATGGGCAAGTGGACATCAACATAGACCTCAGATGTGACTCAGTGGAACAGGGGCAAAACATGTCCTAGGATCAGGGAAGCAGACATGGTCCTAGGTGGTAGCCTAGGCCTGGCTATCACCATGGCCCCATGGAACAGCAAAGGCCACCCAGATCAGTATGGCCTCAGTGGCAGCATGACTCCTGAACCTGATCTCAGCCTCTGGAGGTGGCCCAGGCCACTGGAGTCAGCTTGACACTCAACAGCAACAGAAGCCATGGATATAAACAAAGACCCTGGCTACAGCAGTACCCAAGACCCACACATGGCCCTTGATAGCAGCCTGATCCAGACATCAACATGGTCCTGGGTGGCAAATATACCTCCCTCGTCAGGCTCTTCCTCATTTCAGTCACTTCCTCACTTCATGTGCACAGGTGGCAAGCTGACCTCCAACACTTGGACAATTCTCTCCATCTACCTTTCTTCCTTTATGTGTCTTTCCATGGTGTATGAACCATTCTGCTTCTCTAACTCTCCAATACTCTGCCCATTGTTTACTGAAAATGAGGGAGCCCACACAACTGGCACCTAACATGCAGGGTGGGCCCTCACTGGTGCTCTTCTTTCCTGCTGGGAAGGTCCCTGAACCTGTGTCAGGCAGGTGTGATTCCCTAAACCTGTATCTCAAAGTTCAGCGTCCTTGTGACTTTTCTTTATAAGAAACAGTGTATGGTTTCTATGCACCTTGTCCCTCTTTATATTTCTGCCTCTCCTGTGTTACATTCATTGTGTTTTGGTTCATGAGCATTTCGCAAGTCTGACTTTCCTGACAATGAAAGATCTGACATCACTCCTTTATGTCCATTCTGAGTTCAGAAATAATTTAAATTGAGCAGAGGTTTTATAAATGAGACAATTAAGATGTTCCTATTTCAAACTCTATCAATGCTCTTTAACAAGATCAAAATTGGTGATTGTTTTCTTGAAATTTATCAATGTTAGTCAAAGAATATATTTATTGATGTTATATTTTAATTAGAAATATATATCATCAGAATCAATAAGAGTGAACTGTATTATTTTGGGGATGAACCTGAGTAATTAAATCTCCTTTTTTTAATTGCCTCACAGCAAGTTTTGGTTAATAGCTCTGGGCTACTTAGCAAAGCACAAAATCTGCTCTATAAAACACAATTTTAAAATAATTTAAAATAAATTCTTAAAATTGTGGGGCAAATTTTCCCAGGATCTAGTAGGTTTACAGTAACAAGCAGTAATGGACTGAGGTAGATATATCTCAGAAAGAGTTTAGAATTTTAAATTTGGTGAGATTTTCCAGAATTCCCAAAGGCAAAAGGAAGCATTATGATCATGAGCTTTGAGGAACTGCTACCTAGAAATTACAATTCTCATTATAGTTTCATCTCATCTCAATTATAATTTCTAAAAATAAATCATTAATTTTTTGTGAGTTAGCATCTCTCAATCTAAAGAACCTAAGGCTGGCAAGAAGAGAGTCCTTGAAGATGCCATTTGATCTGTCATGATGTCATCATTTCCAATAAGCTTAGAAATGTTGTACATGCATTAAGTTATCACAAAGAAAGAACATTCTTGCTTTGTATTCTCTGTAATTACATCTAAGGCCAGGCATATATAAGCGCTATTGAATTAGCATTAAAAAAAACTCATGGTATTGATATGTCATGGGTATGCTTCCCTTGTTCTTCGAGGAGCAGCAGACTTGTAGCTGACATCTGTTTCTCTGTCTCTTAAAATGTGTTCACCCCCTCTTCCATAATGTCTCCTGAGTCTTGGGTGCAGGATTGCATTGTAGATGTTTTGGGGCTAATACTACATGATAACTTGCTCTCTTCTGAAAGGACGAGGAATTAGTGATCCCCTGGGAAGAGTTATAATACCATGTGGTCAGCTCTGAAGTAGTATAAATACAAGTAAGATTATGTGAACTGAGCAGATTGAATTTCTATATTTAGGAACATACATACATACATATACACACACACCAAATACCACATGTTTATATGAACACATATAATTATATTTTAATTTCACAAAACATTAAACTTCAAAGGAAGATGAAGGCTACATTGTTTCTCAAACTAAGTTTCACAAAACACATTGTTTTAAAAACCTGGTTTCCTCCTATTAATTGGTTATATTTCATTTCCCAGCTTCTCCATTTTATCTAAACATCATTCAGAAGGTTAACCTTAGTTTGCTACTCTATATAAGCCAATAATGTTTTAGTAAGTGTAATTTTCACTACATTTGTGTCTTTAAAATACTTCGTCTTGAGTCCCAAACCTGGGTTCATCATTAATTATTAAATAAGAAATTTGATACTCATGAAATAAAAATGGAATTTTTAACAGTAATATGTTCGTATTTGAGAGTCACCTCAGAAACAAAAGCAAACACTTTGTATCGGGAAATCCACCATATAGACAGGAAGTAAAGCAAGGTTAAGCATTTTAAAATGTGCAAGCTTACATTCAAGTGAATAAATAATATGAAACAAGAAAACCATTAATTTCCACTTTAAAAGAAGTTTAGAGATTTAAGAGTTAATTTGATAAGAACCCAACTGCATTCCACCAATTACTAAGATGCTGCTTTGCTAAAATAAGGCAGAAATGTGCCTTTGTGAGCTGCCTTGTTGCAGTATACCACCTGGTGTGCCAACTGCTGCCCACACAGGGACTGTGCTTTCTCACATCTTACTGATCACCAGTGATTGTCTTATGCCTCAAATGAGCATGGTTTCGAATATTTTTTTGCCTCCTGAGCTTCATATAAAGCTTGGTTCCTTTCCCGCTTGGATATTGCTCCTGGTTTGAGATCGTGGACTTATTGTTCTCTAATATCCACCTTCCTGTTATGGTAGAATTTATGGATTTTGTAAAATGTGTTAAACCTCAGAGCTTCCCTTTGTCACTTAAACCTATGATTCTGTGATGAAACATAGATTCCAGTATCCCAACATCTTGACTTTGTGTAGAGCAAAGCTAAATCAAAGAGAAATTCATTTTTATTCATTGTGTGTGTTTCTTTAGCACCCTTCGCAATTCGTTATACTATTTGCAATTGAGAACAATTAGCGAAACACACATATGCTCTCAAGACAGTGTTTCATGGCTATCTAGAACCACACAATTACAGAATAGTAGTATTTTCCTAGGCTTTATTTCATTACGTCATTTTGTATTAAATGTTTATAATTAGCTCTCGAGTGTATTCTTGTGGGAAGGAAAATTTCAATAATCTTGAACACGTCAGATCGGTACATTTGTCTGGTGATTGTAGTATTTTTACAATTGCTTATTTTTTCTTGTATAGGAAAAATGAAAAATAGGAGAAAATTGATAATTGTCTATAAACTTGACCTACTGGGTGCTTTACTACTTTGGCCATAGAATGCCCATTCATAATATAGAAACAAATGCTAGTTAATAGTCTTCCTACTTTATGAATACAGGATAATATCTTAGTAATATGATATATACTAGATTTATTAAAAACCAGTGCCTGGCTACAAGATAGCCCAAATATACAGGCAATTTCTCATAGACTTATACCATTGGTTGATTCTCGTTTGTTTATATCCATCCATTAGTTAAGTATTGATTGTTACTCATTAACTCACTGATTCTCTCACTAAATGTTTATGGATAACTATGACTTTTGTAGGTTAAGTACTAGATAGGAATTAAGAAATGAACAGTAATGAGAAATAGATTCAACTATCTACTAAAGAGTTCACATATAAATACAGGAGTACTGGGTGAGCAGATATTCAAGGAGAATACTATTTTAAGGTGTGTGAATTTTGTTTATGCTTCATTTGTTTGACTTTCTGAAGCTGTGTTACAGTGCCAGTTTAAAATCCCTGGTCATCCTAATAAAGAGCTGAACAGCCAATAGCGAGGCAGCAGCAAGGATAGGTGGGGCTGGCAGGCAGAAAGTATAAATAGAAGGAGAAATAAGGAAGAGAAGGGGTAGCAAGAGAACAAGGAGAGGAGACGTCAGCAGACAGCCACTTAGCCAGTCAGGCACCCACCCAACCACGGAGTATGAAGGAAAGTAAGAAATATAGAAGTAGGAAAGATAAAAGCCAAGAGGGAAAAGCTGCCTAGAAACAAGCCAAACTAAAGCTGGCATTCATAACTAAGCCTAAGCGTCTGTATATGATTTACTTGGGAGCTGGGTGGTGGGCCCCTTAAAAGGCCCTAGAAAAGAATCAAAACAACAAAAGCGTCAACTAACACTACAACAACTGTTTCACTAAACCAGCATACTCCCTAACAACAACAGAAATATTTTTCTTTATACCATAGCTAAGTGTAGCCCTCATCCTTCATCTAGTAAGCTTCTCTTTGCAACTGAGAGATCATTTTACAACACCAGAGAAATCAAAATACAGAGTTGTAGGCCGGGCAGTGGTGGCACAAGCCTTTAATCCCAGCACTCGGGAGGCAGAGGCAGGCAGATCTCTGTGAGTTCAAGGCCAGGCTGGACCCACAGCCTCCAAAACAATACAGAGAAACCCTGTATCATAAAACCAAAAAAAAAATACAGAGTTGTGGAGCCCAGTCCCAACAGATACATATATAAAACATTCCCGAATAAAAGACTTCAGGAACATTTGTGGAAGATAAGGAGGAACGATTGTAAGAGTCAGAAATTCAGGGAATATGTTATGAGTTTGTATCTCCTTAGGAGGGCAGAAGCTGCACCCATAACGTCTCACCAACATAACGGTCTAAATATGAGCTGAACAAGGATGACACTAAGTAACATGCCATAGGCCCTAAAGAACTACAGGCAACTAAAAAATGTTGAGAGTGAAATAAAAAGTATTTAAGTAAGACACACCAATTGTTTATCCCAATGGTCACCCCTGAATTCATAGTACAAGTAACATTATACAGACTGAACAGGTTGTATTTAGAAATATATATATATATATGCAATATACAATGAAAAAGGAGGCCATTTATTTTTAAAGGCAGCAAAGAAGAATATATGGGAAGCAGGAAATGGGAGGGATAAATATGTTTTTTTATTGTAGTGTCTAAAAGATGTTAAATGGTAAATCACAGTTAATTGGAATATAATGGCTTGCACATGATATTGATTAAATTATAAAAATTTCAATGACAATGAAAGTAGATGGAAAATATTGGAAACATAATTTCACCATTACACTTCTAAATATTAACAGTTTGGAAAGTTATTCTTCGTACTTTGTCTCTCATTTCCATTTAGCTTTGTTATATAGGAAGACATATGAGAAGGGCATGGGAGATGTGGGTGATGTCTTAATTCAGAAAGCAGTTTTAAGTGTTGACTATATGTTGGCAATTATCAAGAGCCTTGCATCTACCCTTACCATGTTGCTTCTCTACAACCAACAAATAAGCTAATATTGCCTGTGGACATTGTCACGACATGAGAAGTGTTGTTTGTGAGAAAGTGACAGTGATGTCACAGACAATTAGTATGACATGAGATTGGAGAGACATTTATCAGGATGTAGAACACTAGAGTTCAATTTGGAGAATCTGTATAGAAACACTGAGTAATGTAGTCACGAGTTTGTCTTCCACTAACTTTAAAATTTGGAATTTAATCCTTTTATATTTTGTCAATTATTCCCTTAAAGTTACTTTGCATTTGCCAGTATAAAATGAAAATATTACTATTTCATTTTTGTTGTTACATTTTTATGGTAGTAACTATATTATCATCTATATGGGAAAATGTGTAGCAGTGCTACTTTATCAGATTTTATGGACACATCTTGGGGAGCATTTTAAGCCAGGGCAGAACATGGAACTTCCTGCTACGGGCATGTGACTATCCTGCTTCTGTGATAAAAATAGCATGTAAAAAGCAACTTATAGGAGGAAAAGGGTTTATTGTAGCTTACAGCTCCAGAATTGATTTACCTTATCCTAGTGGAGAATAGATGGGAACAGACAGGGAAGGCATACCTTCAGAAAGAAGAGGCTGGTGTTGTAGACTCTCGTCTGTTGAAAGAAAGCAGAAAAAGAGAAAAGAACAACGTGAGAGCCTTAAATTCTCCGAGCCTGCCTTCAGTGACACACTTCCTCAGCAAGGCTGCACCTAAAGATATCATAACCTCCCAAACATCACCACCAGCTGGGGAACAAGAAAGTGTCAAATACCAGGCCTCCTGGAGGATATTTCACATTCAAACTACCACAAAAGCACATATATTACATTACACACACATGCAGACACACATGCACATACACAAATATTCTATGAAACAAACCAGTAACTGCTCATGAAGATAATAATTTTTTTATAAACTACATTTTTTCTCTAGCCAGTTTAGACTTGCTAGTTTACTTTGTAAAACTAAGGAAGGATGTAGTAGCTTGCATAGTACAATTACTTTTAAAGAAATTCAGACATTGCTTTGAAAACTTATATTACTGTGAACTATTAGTTGTTTGTGACAAAGTAACTTATAGAAGGAATCCAAAGCATTAGTAATAAAACACATTTGTTTTATACAATGTAGGGAAAATGCCAATTAGGACCCTTTATTCTAAGTATCTGTGAACATTGTGACTGTTTCCAGTTAAAAGGGAGCTAACTTTATCACAGCATCTATTTTTTTAAAATTTAAAAGATTTTTGTTAATTTAATAATTTAGTTTCAGGATTCCAGGTTTTTAACCATGCAGAAATCTCTCCAAACCCCAAGTTCCATTTTTTAATTTAAGAATCATTGTAGCAGCAGAACTGGTGTTTACCATTTATATCACACTGTGTATAGAGCTTTTGACATCTCAAAAACATTCTTTTGGAACTACAAGCATATTTGATAGGGTTTTCTTGTTAAGACATATGAAATCTGCTTTTCTTAGCATGCAGCGCCAACCATACTGTGTACAACTGACTGGCCTTTATTTAGATAAGCTGGAAGGACATTAGTTTTCTTTGGGTAGTCATGCACATGAAAAATTAATTGAGGGAACTAAATGATTACTCCTTTACCAATTGCAATTCACATAGCTCAGGTGTAATAATCCAGTGCAGTGAAGAAAATCTAAGCTGCACAGAGTCCAGCATTGGACAAAAAGTAGTACACATAAGCAGTGCTGGTCGTTGTGTCATCATTAAAATGCCCACAGTTTCCAGAGACCAAAGTTTCTCCTCCACCTTAAAGTGTCCCTGAACTAATAAGTGAGTGTGAAGCAACTGAAATCAAAACCCTGCACCATTTTCTTCTTAGTGTGAGCCTGTTTCCTGGAAAGTTGTTTTCTCAGCAATCGCATTGGTCATCCTAATAAGTTTAATGGCAATTTCAAGCACAAGGAGTTTTCAAACACAATCATTTCTTGGCTTTAAAGAGATGTGGAGCACTACAAATCTATGAAACATGACTCTATCTTTTAGATGAATTAAATATTCTTTCTCTTTTATGCATAGTTCATGCTCTGATAATCATAAAAATGATGTTTTGTCAAAAACCATAGACAATTTATTGAGTTCTTTATTGCTCTCAAAATAACATTCCATCTTGTATACTTATTCGTATTGTTCATTGAGCCTCAAAATTGTTTTTAATCATCTGAAACACAGAGAATCTTTTTGACTACCATAATCACATATCTATACTCAAGTAAGATACAGAGTCAGAGTTACTATTTTCTCCTTACCCCTGCTTTCAACAGTCTACGTTGAGAGCACAAACTTGAATAATCTATTGGCCAAAAAGGAGGTCAACACTGATGTGCAACAGTTATGTAAAGGTTTAGTGAGGAGTTGGCAAGAATCATAGTAGGTAATGTACTCTCCTTGTAAGTATAAGGACCAGAGGTTTGATAGCACCCAGGCACCTGCATAAAGAAGGGCTTCCCATCTGTAATCTTGTAACCTCAGCTCTCCAGATGCAAACACATCTGTGAGCTGTGGGTTCAACAAATGACTCTGTATTGATAAATAAAGTGTGGAGTGACTGAGGAAGATACCCCACCTGAACCTCCATGTGCAGGTACAACAACACACACATTGCTTACACACACATACACACACACACACACACACACACACACACACAGGAAAAAAGTTCTAGTGTAGAATGGCACAGTGATTGATTCTAGAGAATCAGCATTTCTAGAGAATCAGCATATACTGTATATTTTTAAAACTAGAAGAAAGGATTTGAATGGTTTTGCAATTAAGTAATAGTTACTACTAGAAGATAGACATGTAGTTTCAACATTATAGATATATGCAGGTATTGAAACACTGTATATGCTTCATATATGATACATATGATACATATTTATGATTTTATATAATAGTTAAAATAATTTTTAAAATTCCATTTTAGTTCACAATTTGAAATTTAATTTATTCTCAACCTCCATTTACTAACCAAATTTCTAGCCAAAATAGTGTTTATGTTATAAGACAGGTTATTCCTATTGATGGCTAGTGGATAGCACATTTTACATGAACTAAACATTGGATTAATGCACTGTTACTTAGTATCTGTATAATTTCCTAAAAACCTGACAAAACACAAAGTTGTGGCAATTTGAACAATCTAACTAGCTTATCAGATTTTATAAAACCCTCCTGATTGGTGACAAATCTCCTCATAAACAATTATTAACTTGGGAGTCACAAAGACAATAAAATCTTTAAAGTAACCGAATTAGGACAAAATTAAAATCAGAATTATTTAATTTATGGAGATGATAAATAGTCAAGGAAGTTCTCTTCTAGCTAACATGTTCTTTCTCCCTAAAATAACTTGATCTCTGAAGAGAAAATGAATAGAAAATTCCATTGTTACGAGAGTTGGTTCAAAGATGAACCCTAGAGCCTCTCCACAGTCCAATGAAATGCTTTTAGTGTTGCTCCCTGAAGTCAACTAATGGTTTTAAAAAGACTAGGGAAAGTGGTCACTAAAAGAAACCCGATGAAGGACTCCTGAAACTGTACTAGTGCCAAGCAGGGAACATTTTATAGTATGAACAGGGAATGGAGAGATAAATCAGATTTTAAGAGCACTGAATGCTGCCCTGTGAATACTTCTTTAACTCTTCTAGAGAAACATTAGTGAAAAAAAATTGTGCAATAGAGGAGAGAAAAATGCAAGGGGTTAAAAAACACAGGACTATTTATGGAGAGAAAGAACAGAAATATTTAGGGTATTTCCATAAAGGGAAGCTAAGTTAATATAAAAGTTAAAAATCATGTCATGTTGAGCCACTGTAGCAAAGAGTCACCTACATAGATTCACACTCAGAGGCAGAAGACAAGTGAGGACAGCAGAAGGAAATTAATGTAATCCTGAGCCACTGACCAACATGGTTAGGAACTGATTGGAAGCATTCAGCATCTATTTATATAACATGTCTGTAATATTATATTAAACATTTTGGTAAATACAGTAATTGTATCTACAATAGGAAACAGTTCCATTTTATAAGATGAGTAGTTTCTGTGAGCTGAAAAGGGAGCTATGTATGTGCTATTTTCCAGTTATGTAAGACCCTGGCCAGCTGCAGCTGAAACTTTG
Organism: Mesocricetus auratus; assembly: GCF_017639785.1. Taxonomy (NCBI): domain Eukaryota; kingdom Metazoa; phylum Chordata; class Mammalia; order Rodentia; family Cricetidae; genus Mesocricetus; species Mesocricetus auratus. Next base: position 76,019,755 of record NW_024429266.1, on the reverse strand, counting down.
AAATGGTGTCTCTTCAGTCATGCTTGATACTTGGGGTATCATCCTCAAATAAATTCAGGTTTAGGGGAAGGGGGATCATGCTCTGCAGTGTAATAGTTGCATGACTTACTTCACTTTCCTTATAAATCCAGAACTCTAAAATTCTTATTTTAGGGACTTATTAAGATTACTCTTATTAGACAATAAAGTAGAAACATAGAAGAATCTAAAAATGGAATCTTCTGGCATTACTGTTGTTCAAAAATCACTGGGACATCACTCAATAATAATACTATTTAGTCAGGCTTCAGAGGAAGTCTATGGAGTAGGGAGTAGCTCTTAAATCTTTGCTAAGAGTTCAACTCCCAGAAAGATCACAAAGCACAGAAAAGGAACTAAGCAAAAAGGCATCAGAGTGGAATGACAGAGAAAATGCCAATCACCTCATTTCCCAAGTCCCTTGGGATCATGTCCAAAGTGTTTCTCTGGATCACACTGTGTATACTCTATTTCTCCACTGATTGCTAAAGTTTGCTTTTAATTTGGTGCTTATGATGAGCTTGTGGTCCGTGTGTTTTATATTCTTGTGCTGATGGTTCATCTCAAAAATTTGCGAGAAGTAGCATGCAAATGCAGCATTCTGTGTTGCTGTTTGTCACAAGCCAGAAGGAGTATCTACATTAAAATATCATTTGACTTCAATGAACAATGGCTTTCCAATTGTTTGTACCGATGAGCATTTAAGAAAGCTTTTGTGTTTATTTGCAGAATTCAGCTCATATGTGGTTGGAAAAGCTGCTACAAATCTCTGCGTGTATTTGTCAAGGTGCACATAGGCTTAGAAACGTCTAAAATGAGGGTCTTTAGATAAGCATGACTACCGAATTTCAGATGGAACAGATCCCTGGAAGGGGACATGGTTGTCACTAAGTGGAACAAGGTGGGTAAAAACAAATTGTGGAATTGCAGTGGCTTTGTATTTACAAAAACTCCACTGCAGAAGGGATTTTGAAGGCAGATTAATGGCAGCCTTAGCGGAAGTAATTTGTGCTCCTGAGAATCTGCAGCTGTGAAATCACTACAACATGTTGGAGTTGGATGTGATTTTCCTGCCAATGCATGACACATCTCTGCTTAACAGAGATCCACATATACAAATGGCTCACTCTGGGGGAACGTGTGCATTTCTGATTCCCACAAGGGCTTCAGATTTACAAATTAGCAAATGGATTGTAATGAGGCTCAGAGGAAATTCAATATTTCCATCTGCAGATTGACAATTACTGACATTTACGGAGAAACACACTTCCACTTTTAGAATTTATCAGAAATAGAAAAATAATAAATCTCATCTTTAGTAAAGGTCATTTTTTGGTCTACATTTTTTCTTGTCATCTATTGCAACCATATATTATATATGTATATATATTATATAATATATATGTGTGTGTGTGTGTGTGTACACATCAGGTACATGATTCAATATCTAAATTTTAGATGTGTTAGAATGTATTAAACATAGTCTCATGTTTCAGGACAGGAAAGTTGACATTACTAATCTATGATGGGGGCAACTGACACCAATCTTTCCCAACTAAAAGTAACTAAAAGTTTTTATGACCTTGAAAGGAATCTTTTGTTGGTAATTTTTGAGTGACTTGATTTTATGCTTTTAAAATTTGAAATTCTATATTTGCTTCTTTTCCAGCTCCCCCATTCATTGATAGCTTTTTGTTCTATTTCTATCTTCAAATGAGATCTATCTATTCTCTCTAGGCATTTACTCTATCTATATCTAACCTCTCTGGTGCTATGAATTCGAACTTGGTTGTCCACACAGCTCTAACACACATAAAAATGAATGCCTACCCTATTTCTCTTTCTGGACCTGGATTACCTTACTTGGCAAGATTTTTCCCTAGGTCTCTCAATTTACCTGCAAATTTTATGATTTCATTTTTTAACAGCTGATTAAATACTCCATTGAGTAATGTACCACATTTCCTTACCCATGCTATTGAAAGACATCTACCCTGTTCCATGTTTTTGGCTATTGTGAATAGAGCAGCAATAACATGGTTGAACAACAGTCTCTGTAGTAGAATGAAGTATCCTTTGGTTATAGCCGGGTCTTGTAGTAGATGGATTTCCATCTTTCTGAGGAATTGCCACAGCTATTTCATTGCCACATTGATTTTCCTAGTGTGTGTGCAAACTGGCACTCTCATCTTGGGCCTGGGTGACAGCTGAGCTGGTCAATATGGGCCACTGAGACTTCACTGCTCAAGTGAGGGCATAGCCAGATCTCCTACACCCATTCCATTGGGGTCAGGTCTCTCACAGCAGTAATGAGGGTTGGAGCCCTCTGTGCTTAGTGGAGGCACACAGAACTCTCATTAAGGGCATGGCCAGGTCTCCTGCTGCAGTGTCCAGCAAAGAGCAGAGACAGCTACCCTACTGCCAGTAAAGGACAGGGCCAGCTCAGCATGGCTCTCGTATTTCCACATGTTTGGTTCCAACGACTTGCTGTGATAACATGGGCCATGGTCATCAACACAGATCCCAGTTGCAGCAGAAACACAAACCCAGACATGGTCCTTAGCAGCATCTCATACCTGTACGTCACCATGACCCAGCTAGCAACACAGGCTATGCAGATCAACATGGCCCTGGAAGCATCATGGTCTTAGGTGTTGGATCAGACCTTGGGCATCTACATAACCCTTGATGCTCATAGGAACCATGGGAATCAACTCAGACTCTGACTGATACAGGGCCAATGATTCAGACATATCCCTGGTAGCAGTCTGGGCAGGCTACAGTTTTGTCCCAGGTGACAGCAGCAATTCCCTTGGACACTAACCTTGGCAGAGGTTGTGGGCTTGACCGTGGGAATCCTTGTGGCTTTTGGTGTCAACACAGGCTAAGAACATCAACATACTCACCCCTCCCTGCAGTAAGACCACGAATTCAGACATGCTTTCTCAAAAGTAGGCAAGGCCTGGATGTCACCTTGTCCTCAGGCTGGCATGTGGGTGTCTATCACCCACCTGGGTCTAGTAATACCAAGCAGGCCTGTGGACATCTTCAGCCAGCAAGGACTGTGAAGATACAGGAGGTCATGTTGGTGTTTTTCACCTGCTTGGGATGTGTCTATATTCAAAAAGGCAAAAAGATCAAGATTCTGAGCTACAGCTTTATGTACTGAATAATCTCAGAAATTTAATATTGAGAAACCTCATACAAAAGAATGCATAGTCTATATCAATATTAGAAGCATAAGAAAAGTCACAGATGTAAGTCACAGAGGTTTAATAAGACTACCATGATGCCACACAGTGCCTGGGGTACAAATAAAACTCTTGATCTGGATAGTAGTTCCATTGTGATATTCAGTTTCCAAAATCATCCAAACTAAGCTGTCTGCTGATTATTTGTGGTAGTTACTTCAATAAAATAGTGTTTAACCATTCAGATTTGTAAAGTTCTCTTGAAAACCATGCCAACATCTGTAGACAGAGTTTCTATTCTACCTGGTAACACAGCTATTTGCCCCAAATAAATACACAGAGACTTATATTAACTATATACTATTTTGTCCATGGCTTAAGCTTCTTACTGGCTATCTCTTTGTTAATTATTAGACCTTAACTATTAATACATGTATATCTACTTACTGGAGAATGCCAGGACCTGTTAGTCCTTTGATGGCTACATGGCATTTCCTGTGTCTCCTCTCATCCTTCTCCCCAGAATTCTCCCAGTCTGGTAGCCCTGTCTATAATAGACAATCAGTATTTTATTCATCAACCAATAAGTGAAACATATATACAGAACGACATTCTCCCATCAAACATCTATAAATAGTGAATCCTATAGTTACAAAAATATTCACACATCATGGGTAGTTATGATTGACATGTGTTGTGGGTGTTTATCATGCCAAAAGTGTATGTTTCAAATACTCAGCATCTCCCCTAGTATATTGAGCAAATGGGCATGTTAACAGAGAGTCTTAGGAATAGAAAATGCAAACGTGTCTAAAATCAACTAAAACAACTAGGAAGCAGACCTTAGGGAACATTTGCAGAAATCTTACATCCTGTTTGAATACTGAAGTTTCATATTATTTTTATAAAGATTTTCATTATAAACTCAAGAAAGCCAGTAACAGAGAGGGAGGACTGATGACCAAAGGAATTAAGACTGGGCTGGTTTAACCTCCAGAAAAAGCTGACCTGACAAAGGTTAACTCTTGAATTCCAGGCATCAGCCTGGGAATCCAGCATGGGACTGATCAAGACCCCCTAAATGTGGGTGTCAGTGAGGAGGCCTAGGTAATCTATTGAGCCTTGGGCAGTAGATCAGTACTCATCCCATGTATACACACGGACTTTGGACTCCCATCCAACAATGTGAGGTACACTCTCACCCTGAACTCTTGTGGGAGGGTCTAGGCCCAGGCCTGCATGAAATGACAGACTATGGACACCCCCATGGGGGGTCTCACCCTCCCTGGGGAAATGAGGGGATAATGGGGGGGTTGGGAGGAGGGCACAGGAGGAAGGGTGGGAAAGGGAGAGGGACCTGGAACTGACTTGTGAAGCAACCTTGTTTTTATCTAAATTTAAACTGAAAAATAAATTTAAAAAACAACAAAAACAAACAAACAAGCAAACAAACAAACAAAAAACGAAATATACGACTCCCTCCCCTACTCAGGACGGAGGGCAGAGGTGAGACCCACCTTTAATTGACTACTTTCCATTTGCCCACTCTGGGATCTCTTGGCCTGGTGACTGCAGCCAGGTTGAGTCACCCCTGGAGGACCAAGCAACCAGGAGCCTGCTGAGAGTGCCAGTGTACTCCTGCCCTCACTCAGATCCCTCCTCTGGCTGACTTCCTTCTGCCTGCCCACTCTGGGATATCCTGACCTGGGGACTGCATCCAGGTCAACCTGCCACTAACACACCAAGCAACCTCAAGTCTGCTGATAGCACACTAACAGTTCAGCTCCCACCCTCCCTGAGATCCATCAGAGTACTGGACCTGCTTGCACCCATGGGAAGAGAACCTTGGACCAGTACCCATCAGGAAAGGAAAAGACCCCACCTGTACCCGCTGTAAGAAGGCATGGGAAAACAACAATATAAGAACATATTCAACAACAGAAAAAACAATATGACACCACCAGAGTCTAGGGACTGTATACCAGGAAGACCTGAACATCCAAACACAAATGAAGCAGAAGATAAAAACCTTAAAAACAACTTTATGAAGATGATATAGACAATAAAGGAAGAAATGAAAAAAAGTTTAAAAAATGGACGAAAATACAAACAAAAATTGCAAGAAACAATTCAGACAGTGCAAGGTTTGAAAGCTGAAATAGAGACAATTAAAAAAACACACAGTCTGAAGGAATACTGGAATTACAAAAGGTAAGTAAACGTTCGGGACTACAGATGCAAGCATAACCAACAGAATACAAGAGCTGGAAGAGAAAATCTCAGGTATTGAAGATTCACTGGGCGAAATAGATTCATCAACCAAAGAAAATTGTAAGTCCAACAAATCCCTAACACAAAATATCCAGGAAATATGGGACACTGTAAAAAGGCCAAATCTAAGAATAATAGGGATAGAAGAAAGTGAAGAAACACAACTCAAAGTTGCAAAAAACATATTCAACAAAAATCATAGAAGAAAATTTTCCCATACTAAAGAAAGACATGCTAATGAAAGTACAAGAAGCCTTCAGAACTCTACCAAATAGAGTGGACCACAAAAATGGTTTTCTCACCACATACTAATCAAAACTCTAAACATACATAATAAAGAAAGAATATTAAGAGCAGCAAAGGAAAAAGGTGAAGTAACATATGAAGGCAAACCTATCAGAAATATAACTGACTTCTCCATGGAAACTCTGAAGGCCAGAAGATCCTGGATAGATGTGCTACCAACACTAAGAGAGCACAGATGCCAGCCCAGACTACCATATGCAGCAAAGATTTCAATAACTATATATGGAGAAAACAAGATATTCCAACAAAAAAACAGATTTAAACAATACATATCTGGCATAACTGGATATTGGCATGTAGAAGACTGCAGATAGATCCATGTCTATTGCCATGAACAAAACTTAAGTCCAAATGGATCAAAGATCTCAACATAAATAAAGCCACACTTAACCTGTTTGAAGAGAAAGTGGGAGATACTCTTGAACGAACTGGTACAGGAGACAGCTTCCTGAACATAAAACAAGTAGCACAAACACTGAGATCGACAATTAATAAATGGGACCTCCTGAAATGGAGTAGCTTCTGTAAGACAAAGGACACAGTTAGCAAGACAAAAAGGCAACCCACAGATTGGGAAAAGATATTTACTAACCCCACATCTGATAGAGGGCTGATCTCCAAAATTTACAAAGAACTCAAAAAGCTATTCTCCAAAACACCAAAGGACCAATTAAAAAGTTGGGGACTGAACTAAATAGAGAATTCACAATAGAGGAGACTAAAATGGCTGAGGGACACTTGGGAAAGTGCTCAACATCCTTAGCCATTAGGGAAATGCAAATCAAAACAACCCTGATATATCATCTTACTCCTGTCAGAATGTCTAAAATCAAAAACACCAATGACAGCTTATGCTGGAGAGGATGTGGAGAAAGGGGAACACTCATCCATTGCTGGTGGGAGTGCAAACTTGTATAGCCACTTTGGAAATCAGTATGGAGATTCCTCAGGAAAATGAGAATCAGTCTACCACAAGACCCAACAATTCCACTCTTAGGCATATATCCAAAAGATGCCCATTCATACAACAAGGATGTCTATTCCACTATGTTCATAGCAGCATTATTTGTAATAGCTAGATCCTTGAAGCAACCTAGATGACCCACAACTGAAGAGTGGATAGAGAAAATGTGGTACATTTACACAATGGAGAACTACTCAGCGGAAAAAAACAACGGAATCTTGAAATTTGTAGGCAAATGGATGGCACTGGAAGAAACCATCCTGAGTGAGGTAACCCTTTCACAAAAAGACAAACATGGAATGTACTCACTCATACATTGATTTTAGACATGGATCAGGGGAATGTCAGCTTACAATCCCAGGGTCAGTGAGTCTGGGAAACAGGGAGGTTCCCAAGATATATGCATTATACCCCAGAGAAGTGGAAAGAGGCAAGATCTCCTGAGCAGATTGGGAACATGGGGGAGAAGATAGGGAACCAGGAAAAAGAGAGGGGGATAAGAAGAGAGTAGAAGAAGACATGCGAGAGCAGGAAGGCTGAGTTGGAGTAAGAATAGAGGAGACCAGGATGAAAGATAACATAATAGTTGGAGTCATTATAGCTTTTAGGAGAACGCTGACACTAGTGATATTCCCAGAGATGTACAAGGATAACACCAACTGGAAAACTAAGTAATAGCTGAGAGAATACATTAATAGCCCCTATCTGATGATAAGGTTGGTTACTACCTTATGTGATATCCTACAACCCTCATCTTGTGACTGATGGAAGCAGAGACAGATACTCACAACTAAACACTGAACTGACACCCTGGAGCCTAGTAACAGAGTTGGAGGAGTGATGAGCAAGGAGGTCAAGACCATGCTGGTGAAACCCATAAAGACAGCTGACTGGACAAGGGGGAGCTCTTGAACCCCAGACTGATGACTAAGAGGCCAACAGGGGACTGATACAGACTCAATGAATGTGTTGTCATGAGGAGGCCTCAGAAATCTCTTGGGCTTTGGGTAGTAGACTAGTGTTCACCATGGCATACAAATGAACTTTGGGATGCCATTCCAAATGGAGGGATGCTCTCTGAGCCTGAACACATGGAGAGAGGCCTAGATCTTACCCTGGATGAAATGACAGACTCTGGAGATCCCCCCCAAGCAGGGCCTTACCCTCCCTGGGGAATAATATGGGGATTGGGCTGGGGGTGGGTGGTTCGGGTGGGGTTGGTGGAGGGAGAAGGGGGGGAGCCGGTATAGACATTTGAAGCATGCATGTTTCTAATTTAAATAAAGAACATGCATAAAAAACAATACAAATCTACTAATCCAGCCCTACAGAAAGTACTGAAAGGAAAAGTTCAACCAAAGGAAGGTAACTAAAGTCACAAAAATATAGGCAATAGATAATCTAGATTTACCAAAACCAAAAGAAAAAGTGGAGTAAATCCACATTCAATGATACCACCACCAACAAATCAAAAACAAACAAGAATTAACACTCAATGATCCTTAATTTCCCTCAATATTAATGGTCTTAATTTGCCCATAAAAAGACACAGGCCAACAAAATAAACATGAAGACAGAATCCATCCTTCTACTGCATACAAGAAGCACACCTCAACATTTCACACAACAAGGACATCTGCTCCACTATATTCGTAGCAGCATAATTTATGTTGGGCTGTGGTGGCACATGCTTTTAATCCAAGCACTCAGGAGGCAGAGGCAGGCAGATCTCTTTGAATTCGTGACCAGCCTGGTCTACAAGAGCTAGCTCCAGGACAGCCTCCGAAGCCACAGAGAATCCACTTTTCAAAAAACCCAAAAAAACAAAACAAAACATAGCAGCATTATTTGTAATAGCCAGAACATGGAAGCAACCTAGATGCCCCTCAAGTTAACAGTGGATAGAGAAAATGTGGTACATTTACACAATGGAGTACTAATCAGTGAAAAAAAATTTACTCTTGAAATTCACAGGCAAATGGATGGCACTAGAAGAAACCATCCTGAGCGTGTATCTACTCACTAATATATGAGTTTTAGACATAAGCAGGGGAGTGCCAGCCTATCATCCCACTTCCAGAGTGTCTGGGAAACATGGAGTATCCTAAGAGAGAGATGCATGCTACCCCAGGGGCAGGGAATGGGACAGGATCTCTTGAGTGGACTAGGAGAATGGGTGGGGGGAAGAGGGATCTGGGGAAAAGTTGGGGTGGAGAGAAGAGAAGGGGAGAGGAGGACATAGGAGGACTTCTTAAAGTTTGAGTTGGGGGAAGAATAGAGAGCAGGATGAGCGCTACAATAATAGAGGGAGTCATTATAGGTTTGAGCAGAGATCTGGCACTAGTGAGAGTTCCAGATATCTACAAGGATGATACTAACTGGCAATCTAAGCAATAGTGGAGAGGATACCTTAAATGCCCTACCCCAATAATGAAATTGAGGACTCCCTTGTATGCCATCCTAGAGTATCCAGTAGCTGATGGTAGCAGAGGCAGACATCCACATCTAAACATTGAACTGGACTGGGGGAACCCAGTGACAGAGAGGGAGGAATGATGAGCAAAGGGGTCAAGATTGGGCTGGTGAAACACACAGAAACAGCTGACATGAACAAGGGGGAGCTCTTGCACCCTGCCAGATGGCTGGGAGACCAGCATGGAACTGATTCAGAACCACTGATTGTCAGTGATGAGGCCTATTTATCCCTCCATACAATTGGACTTTAGGAGCCCATTCCACATGAAAGGATGCTCTCTCAGTCTGGACACAAGGGGTGGGCCTAGGCCCTGCTCTGGATGATATGACAGACTTTAGAGATTGCCCATGAAGTACCCCACCCACTCTAGAGAGTGGAGTGGATTTTGGGTGAGGGGTTGGCAAGTGCTGGTGGTGGGTAGGAGTGGAGGTAAGGGAGAAAGAATTGGGATTGACATGTGAAGTAAGTTTGTTTCTAATTTAAATAAAAATAAAGAAATATATATATACATTTGTTTCAGAGTAAACACACAAGGGTTTTTTAAAATATAATTACACTAATAACATCATTTGCAGCCATTTTTCATGTAACATCATATTTTATATCTAAGTAAATGCAAATTCCATTTTAGTTGAGAAACTTTTATTTAGAAAATGGAAACTGTCATTCAGAAGTAAGATACTTTTTTCCTTGTATTTTGTCACTTGAAGGAATCACATTCCAGTTATAATAGTACACAGAGAACCCGTAAAAATTCACTGCATTATGCCTATACTCAGACAGTCAGAATCAGATGATCATCTTTTTACAGGAGGACTGAGTGCAGCTCCCAGCACAGTGCTGATGCTTTTTTCTATGCTAAGAAGTTCTCTTGATGAGTAAGTTAGTACTTTAGGGGCAGAAGACCTGAGTCCAACTGTTGACACTTACAGACCAAAGAAAGGAGTGTTTTGTGGGGTTTTCTTTTTTTGTGAAATATCTGCATGATGTGAATTTTGCTGTTTTCTAAATGATTTTACACATTGTGTGGCAAACATGTTTGGTATAACGAATGCTGGGTAAATGTCTCCCTGAAGTATTATCTGTATGACTATTAATTGTTGTAACAATAACTACTGATTGATACTCCCCAGAAACATCGCCAGTATTTTGCTTACCTGTGGCACTGTTGATGATAGTTTGGGCAAATTTAGCATGCCAGGTCAACTTAAAATATCGCTTAAGTTCTCATATTTATTTCTATAGACATCTGTGTTTAAAATAAAGAGCTAATAACTTCCTAATGGTCAGTTCCCTTAATCTTTATTCAGACTTCATTTCATATTTTTTCTTTCAATTTCCATTGTCATAAATACTAAAATACTAAATGATAGAAACTATTTGTCATTCACTTTTTATTTCAAGACATACTCCTTCAACAAAGCTATGATATGCTTGTCCCTTGCTGGTCCTGAGTCTAGGCAGTAGAGAATAAGGTAGGAGGCAGCCTTCTTGCCTGAGACCTACATACCAGTGTGGAAGAATGAACATAAGTAAGTAAAAGAAATACTAATTTTGATCATTTCTAGCACGCAAAACCATGCAGAAGGTGCTGGGAATCAGCAGGAGTCTCCTTCTGTACTTTCAAGTGAACAGGCCTCTTGCAGAACATGGTTTCACTATTGAAACCTGGAAAGATTAATCAAGAAAAGGACACAGAAAGAACAGAGGCCTTTGAGCTGAGACATGTTTAGCGCACCAAGAAAAAAGGGAGAAGGACACCACACATGATTCTTTGTGAAAGAGGAAGAACACTGAAGGGGCAAAGTTGAGGGAAGACAAAGAGAACAAGTGTGTAGCACAGTGGGGCCTTCTAGGCCAAGGAAGATCACTGCAAAATTGTGTGCAGAGAGGCTTTCACTGACTTATGTAACTCCTTGTGGACACTGATGGATAATGGAATATAACACCAAGGAGAGAGGCAAGAACAAGATCAGAGATGTCAGAGCATTGGTCCAGGTCTCTGTTAAAAGGAGACTATTTTAAGTTTTATAAGAATATGGAATATTTGCCAAAAGGACAAAACTACACACCTTTCTGTATTGTGATAAGAACAATGACAACTCTCTTGAGGTTTGCACTAAGAACTAACTGTGTTCAGCCTGGTCTACAAAGCAAGTACCAGGACAGACTCCAAAGAAATACAGAGAAATCCTGTCTCAAAAATCCAAAAAAAGAGAACTAACTTTGTTAATAGTTTATTAATAATAACTATTAGCAGAATCTATAAGATATTAGTAATGGGTCCACATAGACTACTTCATGAGTGTTCTTCTTCACAAGGGAGATAAATCAGCCTTGTCCTAATATCCATTAAAGAAATATTCTAAACTGAATCCCTTTTTATAGAGTGAAGTCATTTTATTCTTAAAATGCAGTGAAATCTTGAGAAATGTCAACAATAAGAATAACATTTTAATCTTTATGAAGGCTGTATCCTTTAGAGTACCGTCTCATGATTTCATTCATTCTACCAATATAGAAGTTCCAGGAGATCCATCCCAGGCTAAGTGTGACTTTGAATCCACTCTATCTTTTAACTGAGAAAACAGATTAGAGGGACTGACACTCTTTCAAGGCTACAGAGAGAAAGTGTCAGAAGAGAGACATGAACAGTGCCTGAATTCTACTAGACAGTGTACAGACTCTTCCTCATATGAGTTGATTCCAGAGGAGCTGTGCTGTGCCCTTCATTGGTAGAGTTGAGCTGTCTCCTTTTACCCTGTCCTGAGCTCTTCTTATGTCGCAGGGCTAACTATATCAAGTTTTTTCAGCCTGTTATCACTGTCTTTGTTAGAGGCAAGATTTGTGGAATATAAATATGCACTCATTATAAAATGAATTCTGATGACCTTTTAGTATTTGTGTGTATGGACGGTAGGCAGCAGCTAAAGATGAAAAGGAACTGGCATTGAGTCTTCTTAATTATTGTTCCAGTTTCAGACCTTTAATATACCACTGGCTCTTGCTGACACATCTAAATGAGGTTTATGAACTCAGAGCTGTGCATTCAGTGCTCATTAGCAGACAACTGACAGGACTTTGGAGCCTTTCTTTTACTGGTTTCAAGAAGAAATCACCATGGATCTCAAATTTAGATGTTTTATTTTACATGTGGATTACCTGATGATTTGGAATTACTGTAAGTACACTGTAGTGAAGGGAGGCCTAAAGTGAGATCACAGCGGCATGGCAGGAGAGAGAATGGAGGCTGTGCTTCATTAGGGCTTTGAAAGTTTATAAGGCAGAGCTAACATTGCTGGTGTTGAAATGCAATGCATCATTTTAGTCTCTGCTGTCTATGGAAAGTTACCATCAGAGCTCATGGTCTGTTGAATTCTACATTCACCAAAGCAAGAGCTACTGCCTTTCCCGGCTGTAGGTCTTTAACTGATCCTCTGACTTTCAAGGATTCACCTTTATGTCACTGATGGATAAGACTTCTACAAGAAAAAGATGAGGTCACCCTCAAATTATGCTGCTGTTGACCAATGACCACTTTTACAGTGTACATGTATGTGTGGTTTAAACACACACACACACACACACACACACACACACACACATTTTTTGTTGTTGTTCTGCATTCATATACTAGATTAGTACAACATACAGTTAAGGCACCAGTTCCAATAAAAGACTAGAAGCTCAGTAGTGTAATTACAAAAAAAAGGGGGATAAATATTAATCTCCTATTTTGTGTGGTTAAAAAGCATAGTGTGAACGAAGTGGTTTGCGGTAAGAAGCACAGAGATAACCCTTACATTTTAGGGAAAAGCATGTGGAGAGAGATGTCCCGAGGATGCCAGATACTGTAGCTTTAACTTATCCATGTAGAAGCACATGGATAAGAAAGCATGAGTATAGATGTACTTTGAGGAAGGACCAAGAGAAGGTTCCCTAAAACAAAACCATGTTTCCTATAAAGACAATGAGGAAATAGTGACCTGGGAGTAAAATAAAACCAGTGAAGAATGAATAGAATATGCATTCTGGTCAACATGCAGAGAACAAGAGATCATAGAACTCTTACCTTTAATTGGGTCAGGTACACTCCTCTCTTCCAAGACATATAGATATTAGCAGAAGAAGGATAGAAGATTGTGGGAACCTAGTCAGTATTAACAAAGTAACTGTGTTTCATAGAGAAAACTGACACACAGTAACACCATGGCAAGGCCTGCAGAGCTCAAGCCAGACAAAACCCGAGCATTGGGGAGACAGGAAAGGGCAGGAAACCAGCTAGAGTAGGAGCTTTGACATGAGAGCATTTGAGGAAGGAAGTGAATATAAACAAAGAAAGGAAACATAGCTCATGACCTGTTATTCATCAGAAGTCATGCTTGTATGCATCACAAAGGTGCTAAAATTGTGTTCCCACACAACTGGTCATTAAGCTTTCTTTACTATACAGAGAGAATCTCATGCCTCACCAGTTTTCTAGCATCCCATGACTCAGCCTATACTGCACCTTCAGACTTAATTCTAAAAAGTTACTCAGACAATTATCAAAAGGATGAAATGTTTTTGAGAAAGTTTTAAAAATCTCAAAACAGCCAAGGTGACTGGCTGGCTAGTTTTGTATTAAATAAACAGATATTGGTGCTTCTGATGACCTTCATGAAGATTGACCCTAATGAAAGTTAGATAAATAAAACTTCCTACCTCAAAATAGTTCAGTTAAATATGGAGAAAATTTGTAAAATTGAATTTGTTTTGTGTTTCTTTATGATTTTGTGTGTGTGTGTGTGTGTGTGTGTGTGTGTGTGTGTGTGTGCATTCCACAGGGAAGATGTGGAGATCAGAGACTATATATACTTTCATTCCCCTTCCTTTATGCCTTCTCCCTTCCCAGTGCCTCCCTATCCCCCATGCTCTCAATTTACTTAGGAGATAATGTATATAGGCAGATACATGTATATCTCTCTTTGGGTCCCTTGTTACCTAGCTTCTCTTTGGTTGTGGCCTGTGGTCTGGTTGTCCTTTACTTTATGTCTAATATACACTTATGAGTCAGTTTATATTATATTTGTCTTTCTGCGTCTGGCTTTTTTCACTCAGGATATTTTTTTAAATTCCTTCCATTTGCCTGCAAATCTCAAGATGTCACTGTTTTTTACTGCTGAGTAGTATTACATTTTGTAAATGTACCACATTTTCCTTACCCATTCTTCAGTTGAGGAGCACCTCAGTTGATTTCAGGTTCTAACTATTACAAATAATGCTACTGTGGACACAGTTGAGTAAATGTCCTTGTGATTTGAGTGTGCATCCTTTTGGTATTTTCCAAAAATGGTATTGCTGGGTCTTTCAGTAGACTGAAGCATACTTTTCTGAGAAACGGCTTTAATGACTTCCAAACTTGTACAAGTTTGTGCACTCCCACCAGCAATGGAGGAGTGTTTTCCTTACTCCACATCATCTCTGGTATAAGCTATCATCAGAGTTTTTGGTCTTGGCCATTCTGACAGGTATAAGATGGTACCTAAAAGTTGTTTTGATTTGCATTTCTCTAATGATTATTGATGCTGAGCTTTTACTTAAGTGTCTTTCTGCTATTTTAGATTACTCTTTTGAGGGTTCTCTTAGTTCTGTATGCAATTTTAAAATTAGATTATTTTGTCTTTTGATGTCTAGTTTCTTGAGTTCTTTGTATATTTTGGAGATCAGTTCTCTGTCACATGCAGGGTTGGTAAAGATCTTTTCCCATTTTGTAAGCTGCTATTTTGTCTTGTTGACCATATCCTTTGCTTTACAGAAGCTTCTCAGTATCAGGAGGTCCCATTAATTCATTGTTGCTCTCAGTGTTTGTGCTACCAGTGTTATATTTAGGAAGTGGTCTTCTGTGCCAGTGCATTCAGGGCTTCTTCCCATTTTCTCTTCTATGAGGCTTAGTGTATTTGGTTTTATGTGGAGGGCTTTGATCCATTTGAACTTGAGTATTGTGCATGGCAATAGATATGGATCTATTTGTATTTTCTACATTTTGACAGCCAGTTATACCAGCACCATTTGTTGAAGAGACTTTCTTTTTTTTTCCATTTCATAATTTTAGCTTCTTTGTCAATATTCTGGTGTCCACAGGTGTGTGGATTGACATCAGGATCTTCAATTTGACTACATTGGTCCACATGCATTTTTTATTGCAAAACCAAGCTGTTTTCTCTATTGTAGCTCTATAGCAGAGATTGAAGTCAGGTATGGTGATGCATCCAGAAGTTTCTTTACTTACAGGAATCCTGTTTTTTTTCCATTTGAGGTTGAGTATTGTCCTTTCAAGATTTGTGAAGAATTTTACTGGGATTCTGAAGGGTATTGCATGGAATCTGTAGTTTGTTTTTGGTAAGATTCCCATTTTAATAAGTTAATATTACCTATCCAAGAGCATGGTTTATCTTTCCATTTTCTAATGTCTTCTTCAATTTCTTTCTTTAAAAACTTAAAGTTCTTGTCATACAAGTCTTTCACTTGTTTGGTTAGAGTTACCCCAAGATATCTTATGTTATTTGTAGGTATTGTAAGGGTGTTGCTTCTCTGATTCCTTTCTCAACCCATTTACCATCTGTACATAGGAGGACTACTCATTTTTTTAATTAATCTTATATCCTGCTACATTACTGAAGGGGTTTATCAGTTGTAGTAGTTCCATGATAGAATTTTTGGGGTCACCTATATACACTGTTATATCATCAGCAAATACCCAAAGTTTGACTTCTTCCTTTCCAATTTTGTATCCCTTTGATCTTTTGTTGTCTTATTGCTCTAGTTAGGACTTCAAGTACATAGTGACTAGATATGGATACAATGTACAGTCATGTCTTTTTCCTGAGTTTAGAGGAATCATTTGATTCCTCCATTTAGTATGAGCTTGGATGTTGACTTGCTGCATACTGCCTGTATAATGTTTAAGAATGCTCCTTGTATTCCTGATCTCTCCAAGGCCCTTTATCATGAAGGAATATTGGTTTTGTCAAAGGTTTTTCAGCATCTGATGAGATGAACATGTGTTTTCTTTTTATTTAAGTTTGTTTATATGGTGAATTACATTGACATCTTCTGCAATAAAGCCTAATTGGTCATTGTGGATAACTATTCTATTGTATTCTTGGATTCAGTTACTCAGTGTTTTTTTTTTGGAGTATTTTTGCAGCAATGTTCATGAAGAAGATTGGTCTGTAATTGTGCCTCTTAGTAGTGTTTTTATATGTTTTGGGTATCAGGGTAACTGTAGCCTCACACAAAGAGTTTGACAATGTTGCTTCGGTTTCTATTGTGCAGAACACTTTGTGGAGTGTTTTTATTAGCTCTCCTATGGTGTTCTGGTAGAATTTTATGCTGAAGCCTGGGCTTTTTTTCTTTTGACTGGGAACATTTTCATGACAGCTTCTATTTTCATAAGGATTATAGGTCTATTTAATTTGTTTATCTCTTCTGGATTTAATTTTGGTATTGGTACTTATCCAGAAAATTGTTCATTTTCCTTAAGTATTCCAGTTTTGTAAAGTGCAGAGTTTTGAAATATGACCTAGTTATTCTCTGAATTCCTTCAGTGTTTGTTGTTAGCCCCCTTTCATTTCTGATTTTGTTAATTTGAATATTAAATTTGCCTTTTTGATAGTTTGGATAAAGTTTTGTCTATCTTGTTGATTTTCTCAAAGAACCAACTTTGTCTCATTGATTCTTTTTATTGCTTTCTTTCTATTTTGTTGATTTTAACCAACATTTCGATTATTTACAGCTATCTACACCTACTGGATGAGTTTGCTTCTTTTTGTCTTAGAACTTCTGTTTGTTCTATTATTTTGCTAGTGTGGGATTTCTCTAGCTTCTATATGTAGGAATTTAGTTCTATGATCTTTCCTCATATCACTGCTTTCATTGTGTCTTTATGAGTTTAGATACTTTGTGCTAAGAAGAAGGTATATTCTTTTGTGTTTGGGTATAATGTTCTATAGGCGCCTGTTAGTCCCATTTGAGTCATAATATGTTAGTTCCTTTATTTCACTGTTATATTTCTGTCTGGGAGTCCTGTATAGAGGTGAGAATGGAGTATTGAAGTCTCCGAGTTATCAATCAGTGTGTGGTGCTTCAAGTGTGATTTAAGCTTTTAGTAATGTTTCTTTCACAAATGTGGTGCCATTGTGTTTGGGGCATAAAGGTTAAGAATTGAGAATTCATCTTGATGAATTATTTTCCTGTGACAAATATAAAATGTCCTTCTTCATTTATTTTTCCTAATTTTAGTTTGACGTCTATTTTTCTAGATCTTAGGATAG
Organism: Mesocricetus auratus; assembly: GCF_017639785.1. Taxonomy (NCBI): domain Eukaryota; kingdom Metazoa; phylum Chordata; class Mammalia; order Rodentia; family Cricetidae; genus Mesocricetus; species Mesocricetus auratus. The sequence continues at coordinate 76,002,214 of NW_024429266.1, read as the reverse complement.
CGATACCAGTTTGTTTCTTTTTTGTTTGTTTGTTTTGTTTTTCTAGACAGGGTTTCTCTGTATTGTTTTTGAGGCTATCCTTCTGAAACTTGCTCCGTAGACCAGGCTGGCCTCAAAATAACAGGGATCTGCCTGCCTCTCCCTCCTGAGTGCTGGAATTAAAGGCATGTGCCACCAATGTCAGGCAACAGTTTGTTTCTTAAATTTTTTTGATTAGAAAAAAAACTTCCCAATCCTGTGGTGATGACTGTCTTTGTAGTTGAGGTGTGCTTTTTTTGCATCCAATCTGTTTTTGTATGCAATCTGTTAGCCTGTGTCTTCTTATAGGTAAATTGAGTTCATTGGTATTAAGGGATAATAATGACCAGTGACTGCTGGTTCTTGTTATTTTTGTTTTTGTTATTGGTGGTGGTATTGTGTGTGTTTCTCTTTTTAGCTTTTTGCTGATGTAGCTTTTTCTATTGTCTGTTTTGTGTTTGTTCTTGTTTGTTTGTTCGTTTTAGATGTAGACAACTTCTTTGGTTGGAATTTTCTTTCTAGTACATTCTGCAGTGCTGATTTGGTGAATAGGTATTGGGTAAACACGATTTTGTCATGGGTTATCTTGCTTTCTCTGGGTATGGTAATAAAAAGCTTTACTGGATATAATAGTCTTTGTTGACATCCATGATCTCTTAGTGTCTTTGTAACATCTGACCAGGACCTTTTTTTTATTGTTTTCATTGAGCAGTCAGGTATTCTTATGATAGGACTGGCATTATATGTTACTGGGTCTTAATATTCTTTCTTTATTCTGTATGTTTAGTGATTTTATTATTATAGGTGAGGGGTCTTATTTTTATTTTATATTATTTTTGTACAGTTTATTTGGTGTTCTTTGAGCTACTTGTGCTTTTATAGGTATGTCATTCTTTAGGTTGGGGAAGTTTTCTTCTATGATTTTTGTTGAATATATTTCCTGTGGCTTTGAACTGGACTTCTTCTATCCTTAGGTTCTTTCATGGTGTTACAGATTTCCTGACTAATTTTATTTAAGAATTGGTGGATTTCTTTTAACTATTAATCTATTTCTGCCCATTTAGTTTGATGTTGGCTGTTGGTTTACTGTATATAGCTTTTATTATGTTTAAGTATGTCCCTGTTATCCCATATCTCTCCAAGACCTTTATCATGAAGGAGTGTTGGATTTTGTCAAAGGCTTTTTCAGCATCTAGTGAGATGATCATCTGATTTTTGTTTTTCAGCTTGTTTATATGGTGGATTACGTTGATGGATTTTCGTATGTTGAACCATCCCTGCATCCCTGGGATGAAAACTACTTGATTGTGGTGAATGATTGTTTTGATGTGTTCTTGGATCCTCTTTGCCAGTATTTTATTGAGTATTTTTACATCAATGTTCATGAGGAATATTGTTTTGAAGTTCTCTTTCTTAGTTGTGTCTTTGTGTGACTTGGGGATCAAGGTTATTGAAGCCTCATAGAAAGAGTTTGGCAAAGACCCTTCTGCTTGTATTGTGTGGAATACTTTGAGAAGAATTGGTATAAGCTGTTCTTTGAATTTCTGGTAGAATTCTGTACTGAATCCATCTGGAACTGGACTTTTTTTGGTTGGGAGACTTTGATGACTGCTTCTATTTCCATAGGGGTTATAGTTCTATTTAAATTGCTTATCTGTTCTTAATTTAGTTTTGGCAAGTGATAGCTATCCAGGAAGTCATCCATTTCCTTTACATTTTCGAATTTTGTGTAGTACAGGTTTGCAAAGTATGACCTGATGATTCTCTGGATTTCCTCAGAGTCCGTTGTTATGTCCACCTTTTCATTTCTGATTTTGTTAATTTTCATGTTCACTTTCTGCTGTTTGGTAAGTTTGGACAAAGGTTTGTCTATCTTGTTGATTTTCTCAAAGAACCAACTCTTCGTTGCATTGATTCTTTGTATTGTTTTCCTAGTTTCTACTTTTTGATTTCAGCCCTCAATTTTATTATTTCCTGCAGTCTATTCCTCCTGGGGGAGTTTGCTTCTTTGTGTTCTAGAGCTTTCAGCTGTGCTGTTAATTCTATAGTATAACTATTCTCCAGTTTCTTCATGTGGGCACTTAGTTCTATGAACTTCCCCCATAGCACTGCTTTCAAAGTGTCCCATAGGTTTTGGTATGTTGTGTGTTAATTCTCATTTAATTGTAAGAAGTCTTTAATTTCTTTTTTTATTTCTTCTTTGACCCAGGAATGGTACAGCTGTACATTATTCAATTTCCATGAGTTTGTAGGTTGTCTGCAATTTGTGTTGTTGTTGAATTCTAATTTTAAAGCATGGTGGTCTGATAAGATGCATGGAGGAATTACAATTCTTTTGAAGCTGCTGAGCTTTGATTTCTTGCCAAGTATGTGGTCGATTTTTGAGAAGGTTCCATATGGTGGTGAGAAGAAGCTACCTCTGCTTGTTTCTTGAGTCCATTTGATTGGAAAAATTTTTCCCAACCTTTAACTCTCAGGTAATGTCTGTCTTTGAGGGTGAGGTGTGTTTCTTGTATGCAACAGAAGGAAGGATTCTGTCTTCGAATCCATTCTGCTAGCCTGTGTCTTTTCATGGGTGAGTTAAGGCCATTAATGTTGAGGGATATTAATGACCATTGATTGCTCATTCTTCTTCGATTTGCAATGGTTGTTGGTGGTAGAATTATGTGTGGAATTTCACCCCTTTGTTCTTTTGGCTGTTGGTAAAGAGGGATTCTCTAATCCTGTGTTTTTCTGGTTGTAGTTAACATCCTTGGGGTGGAGTTTTCCTTCCAAAACTTTCTGTAGGGCTGGGTTAGTGGATATGTATTGCTTGAATCTAGTTTTGTCATGGAATATCTTGTTTTCTCCATGTATAGCGATTTAGAGCTTTGCCGGGTATAGTAGTCTGGCCTGGCATCCATGGTCTCTTAGTGTTGGTAGAATATCTAACCAGGACCTTCTGGCTTTCAGAGTTTCCATGGAGAAGTCAGGTGTAATTCTGATAGGTCTGCCTTTATATGTTACTTGGCCTTATTCTTTAGCTGCTCTTAATATTCTTTCTTTATTCTGTATATTTGGGGTCTTGATTATTATGTGGCAAGGGGACTTTTTGTGGTCTACTCTATTTGGTGTTCTGTAAGCTTCTTGTACCTTCATTGGCATGTCTTTCTTAAGGTTGGGAAAGTTTTCTTCTATGATTTTGTTGAATATGTTTTCTGCCCCTTTGAGGTGGTTTTCTTCTCCTTCTTCTATACCTATTATTCTTAGGTTTGGTCTTTCCATTGTGTCCCATATTTCCTGGATGTTTTGTGTTAAGGATTTGTTGGACTTAAGGTTTTCTTTGGTTGATGAATCCATTTCTCCTAGTGTGTATTTGACACTTGAGGTTCTCTCTTCCATCTCTTCTATTCTGTTGGTAATGCTTGTATCAGTAGTACCTTACCGTTTGCCCCACTTTTCTATTTCCTGCCTTTCTTCAGAATGTGTTTTTTTATTGGCTCTATTTCAGTTTTCAACCCTTGCAGTGTTTGCATTGCTTCTTGCAATTTTTGGTTTATCATTTCGTCCATTAGTTGCCTTTTATGAATGTTTTGGTTTATTCTTTCTTCCATTTCTTGCATTTTTTGTTTGTTTTTTTCTACCATTTCTTTCATTTTTTGCTTTGTCTCTTCTTCCATTCCCTGCCTTTTTTGGTATGTTTCTTATTCCATTTCTTTCATTTTTTGCTTTGTTTTTTCTTCCATTTCTTTCATTTTTGCTTTGTTCTTTCTTACATTTCTTGCATTTTTTGGTTTCTTTTTTCTTCCATTTCTTTCATTCTTTGGTTTGTTTTTTCTTCCAGGTGATCCCCAGGCGCTGGAACACAGGCCCAGAAGCAGGGCCTGTTGTACCTGATCCTGCTGCCCGAACAGCTTAGCATCATTCTTATTGTGCATCTGAATGTGTTTAATGGATGCTTTATTTTCTGGTTTTTAACTGGCAAGACATCTGTCATTAGATGTAAATTACAGAGATATTTGATGTTATATTGAATAAATCACAACCTCAATTATGCAAATCGAATAATCTTTTACTAGTATCAAAATTTAAAGCTTGTATTAGAAAGAAGATTGTAACTTCTCACTATCAACTCCACATGTTGGCAACTTGAAGGCCAACATACTCTGGTATTAACAATTAGGAAATACAAAGGAAGAAGAGTGCAGAGTGGAAAAGTTGTTCATGAGCAAGATATCTTCTCTCTTTCTCTAATGCTGGTAAACTGAAGCATCCTCTTAGTTATATTAATCATTTGTTTAGTCCTTTTGCTGTCCTTTTCCAGGGCCGTCAATGGCAATGCTATTTTAACCTTCCAAAATATAGCTTGCTAGATGGAAGAAGTTAAATGACCATTCTCAATAAGATAACCCAACCTACTTTCTTTCTCTCATTTCTAATTTCTCATTTCTTTTCTCTTTTGTGATTCAGTGGACCAATATTTCTGGTTCTTTCTGTGATTTTCTATCTGGCACATTAACAATTTTTTCTAGGTCTTTTAACTTTGTGGTAACCAAAAGGAAGCAGAAATCACTAACTGGTACTAATTTCCTTAGTGAAAATCAGACCCCACATTGTCACCAGAGTTGCAACATAAAATGGGAATATTTTCAAGTGATTCCTTTGAATATAGAATGTTTCCCAAAAGCTCATGTGCTTCATTCTAAGTTGGTCACATTGCTTTGCCATGTTATAAAACCTTTAGGGTATAGCGTTTAGCTGCTCTGTTCAGGTTATTCAGATGGTGGTTGGAAACAAAAAACAGGGACAACTATACTTGCCTCTCATTCATGCCTAGTTTGACTAATATATTTTATGCTTTCATTTTTAATATACTTTCTTATTGTTTTACACTTATAGGGCATATCTAGAGATTAGCATCTTAATATTATAGATGGTATTTCATGATGAAAGTAGGAAACTTAAACAAAGGAGTAAGGATCCTTTGTTCATACTTATGAATAAAAGATGCCATGAGAAGCCAAATATGTTGTATACTGTTCAGTTTTAAGACAATTAAGTTTAGTTTTTATTGGTGTTTTGGAAATATTGATTTTTTTAAAAACTGCATATATATAGTTTTACTCAAAGTGATGATGGGGATGTCCTTCTGTGTACACGTTGTCTTATTTGATGATAAGTAAAGAACTGTTTGCCAACAGGAAAGTACGATAGGTGGGACTAGGAGTCAAGGAGGATTCTGGGATATGTAGTAAAGAGTAGAAGTTGCCATTGTGATCCCGGGAGTAGAGGACATGGCAGGATGGCGTCCTCGGAAAGATAAGTCCTTATAAAAATATATGTTAGTAATTATGGTTTAATAATTAAGTCAGATCTAGCCATTAAGAAACCATAGCAAATAGCCAATAGCTTCATAATTGATATAGTGTCCTGCATGGTCATTTGGGACTGATGCGACTCTGGGACTAGGCTGGCGGGAAAAATGTACATTACAAAGTGATTTCTCTAAGGGAATCCTATATAGATATATTAATTGTTCTGAACAAAGTAGAAATCAGAACCACTCTTCTTGGTTATTAGCAGATATTTACTCTATATTTGCAACCACATGTTAAATGTTATAAATACTGGAATAAATAATCTGATTAGGTGATTCATAAACTACTATAGTAAGAACAAAGATTATTATGTAAGCTATGCCTTGTAACAGTCTAATTTCTATCTACATTTTATAGGTGTCAGTGCCAAATGTCAAAGGACCATTCAATCTTTTGCCAGTACATTAAGAGAGAATTCAGGAACAAATTTAGGTAGTTGAGACCCTAAACCTGAGCTTTAAACCATCACACTAGTCTGCCTATTTTTTCTTGTTTTTAAATTTAAATTAGAAACAAGCTTCTTTTACATGTAAATTCCAGTTCCCTCTCCCTCTCCTTCTTCCCTGACCACCATGGACCTCCTATCCTATCCCATTTCTGCTCCCCGGGAGAGTGAGGCCTTCCATGCTGAATCTTCAAAGTCTGTCATATCATTTTGAGCAGGGCCTCGGGCCTCCCCTATGTGTCTAGTCTGAGAGAGAATACCTCTATGTGCAGTGGGCATCCAAAGTCCTTTAGCATACTAGGGATAAATACTGATCCACTATCACAGGCCCCATAGATTAACCAGATCTCCAATTAACATCCTTGTTCAGGGGGTCTGGAACAGTCCTATGCTGGTTTCCCAGCTATCAGTCTTAGGTTCAAAAGTAATCCCTTGTTCAGATCAGCTGTTTCTGTGGGTTTCTTCAGCCTGGTCTAGACCCTTTGGTCATCACTTCTCCCTGTCTGCAACTGGATTCAAGAGTTTAACTGTGGGTATCTATTTCTGCTTCCATCAACTACTGGATGAAGGCACAAGGATGGCATATAAGGTAGTTATCAATCTCATTATTGGAGAAGGGCATTTAAGGTAGCCTCTTGACTATTGCTTAGATGGCTAGTTGTGGTCAACCTTGTATGTAGATCTCTGGACATTTCCCTAGTGCCAGATTTCTTTTTAAATGTACATGATTTCCTATAATATGTTATCACTTTTCTTGTTGTCCTCTATGCTCCCCTAACTCAATCTTTCTACTCTCTTATGTCCTCCTCTCCCCTCCTCTTCTCAATTTCCCTTTATCCTAACTCCCCCCACTGTGCTCCCAATTATTACAGGAGATCTTGTCCCTTTCCCCTTCACTGGGGGACCATATATGCCTCTCTTAGGGTTCTCTTTGTTGCACAGCTTCTCTGATGGTATAGATTGTAGGCTGGTAATCCTTTGTTCTCTGTATAAAAACAGTATAAGAATGAGTACATACCATTTTTTGTCATTTGGTGACTGGGTTACTCCACTCAGGATGGTTTCTTTTAGTTCCATCTACTTGCCTGTGAATTTCAAGATTCCATTGTTTTTTCCCTCTGAGTTGTAATCCATTGTGTAAATGTACCACATTTTCTCCATCCATCCTTCAGTTGAAGGGCATCTAGGTTGCTTCCAGGTTCTAGCTATTACAAATAATGCTGCTATGAACATAGTTGTTTGAATTTGTATACTGTTCAGTTTTAAGACAATTAAGTTTAGTTTTATTGTTTTTTTTTGGAAATATTGATGTTCTTTTAAAAAGTGCATATAGTTTTACTTAAAATGATGATGGGGATGTCCGTCTGTGTTTATGTTGTCTTATTTGATTTTAAGTAAAGCACTGTTCGCCAATATGAAAGCAAGATAGGTGGGACTAGGATCTTTTGGGTATATGCTTAAGAGTGGCATTGCTAGCTCTTGTAACAGACTGATTCCCATTTTCCTGAAAAACCACCTTACTGATTTCCAAAGTGGCTGTATGAGTTGTCACACTGACCAGCAGTGCAGGAATGCTCCCCTTTCTCTACATAGTCTCAGCATAGACTATCCTTGGTGTTTTTCATTTTAGCCATTCTGAAAGGAGTAAGATGGTATCTCAGAGTTGTTTTGATTTGCATTTCCCAGATGGCTAAGATTGTTGAGCACTTTCTTATGGGTCTTTCAGCCATTGTAGATTCCTCTATTGAAAATTCTCTATTTAGTTTTGGATCAATTGGTATTTTGGTAACTAGTTTCTTGAGTTCCTTGTATATTTTGGAAATCAGCCCTTTGTCAGATATGGGGTTGTTTAATATCATTTCCCAATCTGTGGGATGCCATTTTGTCTTGTTGACTGTGTCCTTTGCCATACAAAAGCTTCTCAGTTTCAGAAGGTCCCATTTATTGTCAATCTCTGTGTTTGTGCTACTGATGTTATGTTCAGGAAGCAGTCTCCTGTAACAATTCATTCGAGGGTACAACGTACTTTCTCTTCAAAGAGGCTCACTGTGTCTATATTTATGTTGAGGTCATTGATCCATTTGGACCTAAGTTTTGTGCATGCCTATAGACATGAATCTATCTGCAGTCTTCTACATGTCAGCCTCCAGTTATGCCAGCACCATTTTTTGAAGATGCTTTCTTTTTTCTGTTGTATAATTTTAGCTTCTTTGTAAAAATCAGGTGTTTGTAGGTGTGTGGGTTAATATTATGATTTGCATTTTGATTCCATTGATCTACATGTCTACTTTGTTTTCAGTACTGTAGCTCTATAATAGAGCTTGATGTCAGGGATGGTGATGCCTCCATATGTTCCTTTATATTACTTTATATTACCGGGTTGTTTTGGCTATCCTGGGTGTTTTGTTTTTCCATATAAAGTGACTTATTGTTCTTTCAATGCCAGTGAAGAATTGTGCTGGGATTTTGATGGGGATTGCATTGAATCTGTAGATTGCTTTTGAAAAGATTGCCATTTTTACTTCGTTTATCATACCTATCCAAGATCATTGGCGATCTTTCCATTTTCTGGTATCTTCTTTAATTTCTTTCTTTAAAGACTCAAAGTTTTTGCAATATGTTTTGTTAGAGTTACCCCCCAAGGCATTCTGTGTTGTTTGTGGCAATTGTAAAACGTAATGTTTCTCTGATTTCTTTCTCAGCCCATTTATCTTCTGTATAAGGTAGGGCTACTGTATTTTTTGAGTTAATCTTATATCCTCCACTTTGCTGAAGGTGTTCCCATGCAGAGTTTTTCGGGTCACTTACGTAAACTATCTTATTCTCTGCAAATAGTGAAAGTCTGACTTCTACTTTTCCTATTTGTATTCCCTTGATCTTGTTTTGTTATCTTATTGTTCTAGCTAAAATTTCAAGTATAATACTGAAGAGGTATGGACAGAGTGGACAGAATTGTCTTGTTCCTGATTTTAAAGGATTAACCTTGTGTTTCTTTCCATTAGTTTGATGTTGGCTGTTGTTTTGCTCTATATTGCTTTGATTATGTTTAGGTATATTCCTGTTATCCCTGATCTATCCAAGAGTTTTATCATGAAGGGATGTTGGATTTCGTGAAAGGCTTTTTCAGCATCCAGTGAGATGGTCATGTTACTTTTCTTTCTCAGTTTGTTTATATAATGGATTACATTGTTGGATTTTTGTATGTTGATCCACACCTGCATCCCTGGGATGAAGTCTACTTTTTCATGGTGGATGATTATTCTGATGTGTTTTTTTATTTGAATTGCCAGTATTTTTAAAATATAATTTCTCATTTATATTAGAAACAAGCTTGCTTCACATGTCCATCCCAGCTCCCTCTCCCTTCCCTCCTCCCTTGTCCCTCTACCAGCCTCCCAGCCCCCAACCCAATCCCCACATCATTCCCCAGGAAGGGTGATGCCCTCCATGGAGGATCTCCAGAGTCTGTCCTTTCATCCAGTACATGGCCTAGCCGCCCCACCCCCCATGTGTTGAGGCTGAGAGAGCATCCCTTAATATGGAATAGGCTCCCAAAGTTCATTCATATATTATGGTAAACATTGTTCTAATACCCAAGGTCCCAGAGATTGCCAAGGCCTCCTCACTGACACCACATCCATAGGGTCTGTATCAGTCTCATGCTGGCCTCTCAGCCATGAGTTTGGGGTACAAAATCTCACCCTTGTCAGTTCAGGTATCTCTGTGGGTTTCATCCACCAGGTCTTGACCCCTTTGCTCATCACTCTTACCTTTCTGTCACTGGGTTCCAGGAGTTCAGTTCAGTGTTTATCTGTGGATATCTGCCTTTGCTTTCATCAGTTGCTGGATAAAGATTTGTCAGTATTTTACTGAGTCTTTTTGCATCAGTGTTCATGGGAGATATTGATCTTTAGTTCTGTTTCTTAGTTGTGCCTTTGTGTGGCTTGGGTATCAAGTTTATTGAAGCCTTTTAAAAAGAGTTTGGCAGTGACCCTTCTTTTTCTATTGTATGGAATATTTGAGGAGAATTGGTATTAACTGTTCTTTGAATTTCTGGGAGAATTCTTTACTGAAGCCATCTGGTCCTAGAATTTTTCTGTTTGGGAGATTTTTTATGACTGCTTCTTTTTCATTAGAGATTATAGGTCTATTTAAATTACTTATCTATTCTTGATTTAATTTTAGTAAGTGATATCTATCCAGATAATTTTTATTTAGATTTTTGAATTTTAAGGAGTACAATTTTCAATGTATGACCTTCAGGTTCTCTGGATTTCCTCAGTGTTCATTGTTATGTCTCCATTTTCATTTTTTGAATTTGTTAATTTCCATGTTCACTCTCTGCTGTTTTGTAAGTTTGGGTAAAGGTTTCTCCATCTTGTTGATTTTCTTGAAGAACCAACTCTTTGTTATATTGATTTTTTGTATTGTTTTCCTAGTTTCTACCTTATTGTTTTTATCCCTCAATTTGATTATTTCCTGGCATCTACTCTTCTGGGGTGAGTTTGCTTCTTTTGTTCTAGAGCTTTCAGTTGTACTGTTAATTCACTAGTGTGACTATTCTACAGTTTCTTCGTGTGGTCACTTAGTGCTATGAACTTCCCTCTCAGCTTTGCTTTCAAAGTGTCCCATAAGTTTGGGTATGTTGTGTCTTCATTCTCATTAAATTCTTCAAAGTCTTTAATTTCTTTTTTTATTTCTTCCTTGACATGGCAATGGTTCTGCCTGGTTTTGAAGCAGTAGTTCCAGTTCAGCATTTTTCAGTTGTTGTTTGTTTGTTAACATGTGCACGTGTTTTGCCTATATGCATATCTATGTACCATGTGCATATCTGGGAGCATTGTATTCCTGTAACTGGAATTACATATGGTTCTGCCATGTTGGTGTTCACACATAAAATATGTTCTCTACAATATCAATTTGTGTGACTAATCATTGAACCACTTATCTAGCTCCCTAATTGAGATTTTACACCCAATCCTCATAACTTAAATTAGCAATTCCTTCACCTTTCAATTCTATTCTAATTCATACATATGGAATAATAAGAATAATCATTTTCCTTAGCTACATCTTAGAATAACAACAAAAGATGACTTTGAGCCTGCCCACCATTTCCCAGAGGATACTACTATGAACAGGCTACCTTCCTCCTTCACATAGTAACAAGTCTTTGTGGGGTAGAAAAGAAAATTGTTCTTATTATGAGTTAGCCGCTGATGCTTTTTGTTCAAAGATTTTTATTGTTAACAGTAAGATGGGATGTGAGGCTTTGAATAATAGTCATAAGTATGTAGTTTCAGCCCCTCCTGCCACAGTGGTTTGAAGCATACAGTTTTAGCTCAAGAAACTAAGGGGAAAATTCTGAGTGTTCTGTGAGATGACTCTCCATTTTTATTTTTCTTCTTTGACACAAACAACATACTTACAGAATATTATGTTTATTAACACCATGGAGACTACCTGCTCTATCACTTTATCCTTTCACAGTATATTAATATCCTCTTAGATTAAAATGAATACTATAACATCAGTACATGCTTCACATTAGTATCATTTGGAACATTATTTTTCAATAATAACACATGCTTATTCAGAGCACACATATCACCCACTGTAATAGTTTAGCTGGGCTAAAGAAATCTGCATAGAAAAATGTAGCTTTTTCATCACTCATCTTCCTATATGGTTTTGTACTTGTCCCATAATAACAAATGACGAGGAGGAGAGCCATCTCATCATTAGGATAACATGCATCTTCATCAATCAATGCTATAACCCTGTTTCTTTCTGAGGATTCACTGAACCTTCCTTGCACTTGTTTGGTGAAGAGATCTGTTATCAGCACAAAGTCTTTTACTAAGCAGGGTTTTCAGCATCTTGTCATTTCTAATAGTTTTCCTATTTGGACATCTTGCTCTTCACTTTTAAAATGTAGCAAAATACCTTCCACAAATGATGCAAACATCATTCATCAGATGACAAGAGAGAATTAAAATTAATTTCATGAAAGAAAAATGTTAATCTACAATAAAATGAAATAGATTATTGATAGCAATATGAAGACTAACAGACTAATAAAATAAAAATTTAGTTACCCCAAAGCTAAAAAAGTATGTGATTATTCTCTCTTATAACTAGTTTTTTAAAAATTTCAAATCAAACACCATAAAAATAATATGCTAGGACTGCCAGAAAAACTATGAAGATCTGGTGGTCCCTCTCTACAACTATAATAATCAATTTTAAACCTGCACAAATATATAACTCTCTAAGAAATGTTACAAGGGAAAACAGAAATCAGAGACACATATACCTAAGAAAGGGAACTAAAAAATTTTAAGATTATCAGGAAACAATTGTAGTTATTATACATAGAAATTCTATCCATGATAATAATAGACTATAAATGTGGGAGACCTAGGTAGAGCTATCTAAGATGTAAAGTTTATATACTTTACCAGAATATTTAAAGAATTAACAAAAATATTTCTAAAATAAAAAGGAGAGTGTAAAGGGAAACCTTGACTTCCCACATCAGGAGAGATTCATTTATTCTGAGTTTGGTGTTACCCTGTTATCAAAACAAAACAAAACAAAACAAAATACTATAGTAAGTATGGCTCATGAACATGATCATAGTAATCCCCAAAGATACCCTATTTGTGGGCCTAATACCATACAAAGTATTATAAGCCATGACAAAGTAAAGAGCATTTCTTTCAATAATATAGTAATGAAATTCATACAATAATAATATAATTATCAATGGAAAAAGAATTGTCAATATTTTGTGACATACCTGAAAATTAAAAATGAAAAATATGTGTATATTATTGCTGAAATAACTTTCTGTGTTATTGTTAAAGAAATCTTTCTACAGTATTCTTTTAAATCTTAGAAAAACAATGAATTGGGACTTCTTTATGAGATTATAATTAAAACATTTCCTACTTCCCTTTCCTCCCTCCAAGTCCTCCCAAATACACATTCTGATTCCTCTTCAAATTCATGGCATCTTTTTTCATTAATTGTTGTACATGCACATATATATATATATATAATGTTGTACATGCATTACATATATACATATACAAAAACATAAAAGCTACCAGCTTTTCTTAGTTTATGTAGTTCTTTGGGTGTGGTTGAGGCCTCCAGGCTTGTTTACTTTGGTATGTCCATTGATGTCATACTTGTTCAGCTCACATTTGGGAATTCACGTGGTGAAGATTTTTAGGTGTAAATTCTGATGTTAGTAGGAGACATAACCTTACAGATACTTCACAGTTACAAATCTTCTATTTTTTACTGTCTTTCTACAGCATATTCTGAAATATTCCATGAACTTTAGGTGTGGGTGCTTTTTGTACAGGTATTCATTGGTACTCAGTTCTGCATCTTCTCATTTTGTTTGGTTTTGTTTTTCTGTATTGGTCTGCTTATGTTGCAAAGATAATTTTTTTTCTTTTAGAGGGTTGAATTTGTGATTATATTCACACTTATTTGTAAATATAAAGTCAAATGTTCACATGTTGTTAGGAGTGATGATGTTTTAGGACAATAGTGTTTGTAGATTCTCCTACAATAACAGTGACTTCAGAAGCACTGAGTAGTTAGCCTAGTTTCATGATCCAGGCATGACTTTGCAACTGTTGAGTGTGTTGAGTCCAGTTACAGAGCTGTTGGTTGTCTCCAAATAATGTGTGCCATTACTGTATTTGTCATTTATGTGGCTCATAGGTATAGTAGCTGGGTAGGACTATTACTTGCTTTCCTTCAATGAATACATGCAAGTTGTTTCCTGGCACCATGAAAGCTAGTATATTCAAGGAGGTGGCATTCAGGTCAATTCTAGCTCAGTGGTCTCTAGGAACCGTTTGTGAATCACACACTGTTTAAAGAAATAGGAACTTATCTTGTATCTCTTATATGGTAGGCAACAGCAACAGGCCGTATGCTTTGGAAATACTTTGGACAACCATTGCCAGCAACTCTAAAGATGGTTTATGTCTGGTACTATGCTTTAGTTATGTGATCTTTGGTTCTTGGGAGAATCACTGTCAATAGAAATGTAAAATGTTCACTAAACTATGATAGATAGACAGACAGATAGGTAGATGATAGATAATACAGAAATAAATATGTTTAGGAATTTTTAGTTAAATAGCTAATCATGGGAATATTTGTTGTATTTTCATATATCACTTTTGTTATTTTAACCCTCCACTACCTAAAGAGACCCTCATTTTCCCATTTTTCATATAAAATCCCTATATTCTGGTAATATCCTTACCCTCCCCCAAACCTTCTGGATTTATATCTCTCTTCCTTATATTTTGATCCAGAGGACAGGATCTCTCAGTAAACTTAGAACTCAATGATTCACTGAGGCTGGAATGCCAGTGAGCTCCAGATAGTCTCTTGTCTCTAGCTGCACTGCTCTATTTTTATAGGTCCGTGGCCACTGAACCTGATCTTCCACTTAGGTAGTTTGCATCCAGGCTCAGGTTATCATGCTTACATGATACTTACATAGTCATCTCCCCAGTTCCTGGTTTTATTTTTTCATTTTTGGTTATTATTGTTTTCCTTTAAATGTTGATGAAGAACCCAATTCCTTTGTCAACCCAGAGATTGAAGGGTGTGAAATGCAGAAAGATAAAAAACTGAAGATATATTTTTTGAAAGTTCTAAAGTCAGAATCATGTGAAAATAGTAGTATTTAATGCCTTTTTGCCTTGAGAAAACATCCATGAGAAGCCTACATTGAAGGACTTAGCAATGAGGGAATGTGAGTTGGGGATCAAAAGTAACAAAACTGAGAAGTTTGCTCCTGAAAGTTAAGTAGTGTCTACTCCAAAGAGTAATCAGAGGACTGACTAATACTTGATGCTTCTCTCGAACAACAATTGGGCCTTAGAAAGGTGCTTTTCACCATCGGGATTGGTGGGAATTTGGACTCTAGTGAAACAGAGCTAATTGGATGTTAGCTTTGCTTCTAATAATGAACATCTGAAAAAAACTTTTCTACTTTGTCTGGATATAGCCTGGAAAGGTGTTTTGAGCAAACTGGACTTTAAATTGGACTGACAAAATGCAGTCATGAAACTCCTTCCTGATTATCTGGAATTTGCCTCATGCATAAGGTTGTCCATGCATGAGTTGGACACTACACTGTATGGTATTGCTATTCTGTTGGTATTTTTTCTATGAACAGGTTCAGTGGGAAATATAAATTACTATAACTCTGTGTGTCACAGATTAAATTTTACAAGGTAAGTATGCTGAATGTAATGATGGTAATATGGATTAGTTTCCAAGTGGAAAAAAAGCATGTTTTAGAGAATATTTACATTCAAACTCTTGAATAAGATAATAATGACATTTGACATGGGTGTTTCAGCTTTGAGAATTGTTTGACAGATATTAGCAATGAAAACTGAATGAAGGACATACATGAATCTTTAGTTGGTTTACTATTTAATTCTAAAAATTTTCACTAACCAAATAATTTTAAAATGAAGTATGATTTCAAAGGTGATTAGTGTTCTTTGGTATCTTGCACTTCTTTTGTGGAATAATTTTTGTACGTTGTGAATATGTGTCACTCTTCTTTAATTAAAAGCTGAATGGTCAACATCTAGGTCAGATTTGGGCACCAGAGGGGATGGGTGGAGGAAAAGAGAAGACAGCTAGACACTGGATGATTCAGACACACAAAGTGGGATAGAGATAAAAGCCTAAGCTATTGACTGAACTTTCTTTTTTAAGTTTTTTTATTTAAGTTAAAACAATCTTGTTTCACATGTCAATCCCATCTCTCGTTTCCTCCCCTCCTCCCCCACCCTCCCCACCAGGTACCCCAGTACCCTGCCCAATCTCCACTCCAATCCCCAGGGAGGGTGAAGCCCTCTTTGGTGGATCTCCAGAGTCTGTCATTTCATGCAGGGCAGGGTCTAGGCCCTCCCCCAAGAGTCCCCACTGAGAAAGCATCTATATTGTGGCATGACACTCAAAGTCTATTTGTATGTCAGGGATAAATACTACCCAAGGCCCCATAGATTACCTAGACCTCCTCACTGACACCTACATTCAGGGGGTCTGGGTCAGTCCCATGCTTTCCACACAGCCATCAATCTGGAGTCCAAGAGCACCCCGTTGTTCAGGTCAGCTGTTTCTGTGGGTTAAACCAGCACAGTCTTAACTCCTTTGCTTATCAGTTCTCCCTTTATGACACTGGATTCCAGGAGTTCAGTTCAGTGTTTGTCTGTGGGTATCTGCCTCTGCTTTCATCAGTCGCTGGATGAAGGTTCTGTTTCCCAGATTCACTGGCAGTAGGATTGTATGCTGGCACTCCCCTGATTTATGACTTGCTTCTTGAGGTCTTTGTAAATTTTGGAGATCGGACCTCTATCAGATGTGTTCTTGGATCTAATTTGCTAGTATTTTATTGAGGATTTTTTGTATCAGTGTTCATGAGGGATATTGGTCTGTAGTTCTCTTCTTAGTTGTGTCTTTGCTACCAAGGTAATTGTTGCCTCATAAAAAGTAAAAACCTTCTACTTCTATTTTCTGGAACTCTTTGAGGAGTATTGGAATTACTTCTTTGAATTTCCGCACTGAAGCCATCTGTTACTGGGTAGCTAAGATTTCCCTGATCCACACTCCCCGACCCAGGGTCCGATCCAGGGCTCTTTGGCTGCCTCTGAGCAGTGTCCTAAAGACAACAGTCCAGAATTGATGGCTCTTACAGACTAAAACTGATACTTCCTGGAGTATAGTATCCGTCCATTCTTCTGAGTGTTGCATTAGTAATAGCTATGAATACTAAGCACTCTCTATATGTATGTCAATCACTGCTCCAAGTACTTGACAAAGTTCCTACTAATCGAATTTTTATATTATCTCTTCCTTGAATAGTTGAGAAAACTGTAATATTTATTTTCAATGTTGCTTAGACATTCTTAGATGTTCCTTGTTGCTCACTAAAAATATATGGATAAAGACATGATAAAAATAAACCATTCCTTATTCCCCATTTCAGGCTGATGATGTGATGATTGGCAAAACCTTTGATTTCATCCAAGAAAATTTCCCAAACAAGTTTATATTTCCCCCTACTCCTTCATCATCAATCTTCATTGTCAGTGTTTCACTCTGCAAAAAAAAAAAAAGAGAGGGGAATACGAACCTTCTTACATACTCTTCAATCACTCTTATGCTTATCTATGACACTTTTATACATATCATAAATACTTTCGTTTTTCTCAAAATTTGCTGCCTCTGGTGATTTCATTTTATTCTATTTGCCTTAGTGTATAATACTTAGGATCTAGCAATACCAAAAAACTGAACTCTCAATGCAATTGCCTCTTCTCTGTAATCAAGCTTATATTTTGAAACAATAGGCAGACAAGTTAAGACTGAATTTAGAACCTAAATATAAACAGAACCTAACGATAAGTCAGGTAAGACCACCTTTTTTGTGCCCATCAATCACAGAGTGGCAAAAGTCAACCTAACTTCATGCACAAACGCTGAGTTGTTTCCAAGATGTTTCTCAGCCTTTCACCTATGCCTTGGATTCAGAGTTCTAAATTTTAAAAGGACTGTACTTTTGTTAAAGCACTTCAGTCAAAATGTGGGAATATTCATCTTTAGTTTTAAATTAATTGATTGTATTCCCAGTATAAAGCAGAATAGCTCTGTCCCTGAGGACTCTGGTTCTGAGAAGAGGCCACAGAGTATTAAATGTTATTTTTCTTCATTGTGTCCCTTTTTTTTTGGACTTTAGAGAAGGGTTTCTCTGTATTGTTTTGGAGGTAGTTCTAGAACTTGCTCTGTAGACCAGGCTGGCCTTGAACTCAAAGAGATCTGCCTACCTCTGCCTCCCGAGTGCTGAGATTCAAGGTGTGGGCCCCAACGCCCGGCTGTGTGCGTCACCAAAACCCACCTCACTGTGACACTTCTAGTCTCATCCAAGAATGTAAGTTATACATCAGGTGTATCCTCAACATCTCCTCTCTCTCATGCTCCAGTATCATCTCCTGAAGTAAGGGACGTTGCTCTAAATCAACACCATAGACTCCACTTCAGGTCTCCTTAAGTAACCTCTCTCTGGTATTGTCTGTCCATAGTTGTGCTTCTAGGCCTTCAGTCCTGAGACGCAATTCATCCATACTGTGAAATCTGGGAACTGGTGGTTATTATACTCAGTTCTTGGTGTTGTACTCAGTAGTGTGTAGTGGTTTTTAAATAAAGGAGTTAGTTCTTTGAATGTTGGTTTTCATTATATTCTGTATACTTTCCACAGTGTACTCTGGAAGCCAGCAATGACATAGCATATCACATTACTACTTTCATTATGTGTTTTATTCATTGAGAGACTAAAATAGTTATTTTGTGTCATGTACTACAGTTGTTTGAGGAGGGTATCGTTGTAAAAACAAAAGAAAAATGAAGAATGAAATTTTAACTAATTTAAAAATTTTCCCTAATTTTTTGAATTTACTTAAAATCACTAAGCCTACAACTACTATGATGAACTAATTTCAGAGTATCATCATCTCTGCAAAATGAAAACTATGTTTTAGTAGTTGTTACCTACCCATTCTTCCAGTACCTGGCAATTATTAATTACTTTATTTTCCATGTCTGGGGATTGTGCCCTTTTGGATTTTAAGTAAACCATTCCATGAACACCAGGTTCAAGTTCGCCCAGGTTTGAATTCAGATACATTTCATTTCTTTTTGTGGCTTACCAGGATTAAATACACCACATTTTGTTTCTCACTCATCCATTAATAATGCTTATGTGTTTGCAAAGAATGTACAAGAATATACAAGGTTTTGATTTTAATACTCAGATATATGACTGGGAGGGAAATTGTTAGACCATAAGTTACTTGTGGATTTGACCTTATGAGCAATGACCAAAATCATTTCAGAAGAGTTGTATTAGCTTATATTCTTACCACCATTACATCCCTATTTCTTTAATAATAGCCATTCTACTAGCTGGTAAAGTAAAATTTCAATGGAAGTTTAAATTAACTTTAATGATTAATGATACTGAGCATATTTTCCTATGCTTACTAGCCACTTGTAATATTCACTGAATAAATATTTGCTCAGGTCCTTTGTCTATATATTCTAATTAGGTCATTCATCATTTCATTGTATATACCAGAATACTTTCACACCCTTCTTCTCTTTCACCATCCCCCAAACTACTGACTCTCAACTATGCCTGAATATGTACATATTGTATAATATAGAATAGTATATTATATATGAATGACTTATAATATGTATAATGTTATGCATATTTTTGAGACTATCTTCCCTGTATCAAGATAATCATAAACAATTTTGGTAGTGTCCATAGTTACTGAAATGGACATAGTAACACCGTGGTAGCTGGCTCTAATTTTGGAGGAAGTATGCATTTCTATCTGTAGCTAACCATGTGACTTTGATCCAGTCAATAAATTTGGCAAAGCATTACTTTCGTAGGCTGTTATAGAGTTTTAAGGGCAATGAGCATTACAGGCTGGCACTTGGCAAAGAAAATGTATTTAAGTCATTCCTATAAATATAGTAAACAAGCAAAGCTGATCAGTTTAGGTCTTCCAAGACACGGACACAGGTGAGAGTAGATAAACAACATGCGCATTATTAAGGAGAAGTAACAGGAGAAGATTTAAAAACACGTCAAGTGGAACAGCAGATCTAGAGACTGTGAAGGGTGGAAAGTTCAAATATTTCATCTCAGATCCAAATAAACATGGCATGGACTCACAGAAAGTACTTTGTCATCTGTGGAAGATGTACTGTTTCCTGCTCACTTGGACCTGGTTTCATATCAATGCTGTGCTCGGATACTGCATAGTTGCATCTAGAGAAGGTGTGGTCTCAACACAGGGTTGGTGGTAAATATAGAGATTTAAAAGCTGGGCAACAAACAGCTATACTTTAAATAGCAGAACCGAGTTAGTCACTTTCAAGGCACACATAATATTGTAGGAAAAATCAACATAATACTGATTTACTATCGCTTTAATTGCACAATTAGCAAATATGTGTTTTCACTTCTAATTCCAGAAAGAGCTCTTCAGTGGCAGAGAGTTTGCTTTTCCATTTTCATGCTCATGATATCCAGAAATAGAATGGTATCTGTGAATTATTCAGTAAGAGTGTCTTAAGTAAATATAATATCCAAACTGTGCCCCAATACTTACACAGGCATCAAGATTCTACATTGAAGCTCAATGCTCTCATACCCAGATTAGGAGTAGATCAACAGATAACATCTCTAAGGTCATCTCTGAGAAGCCTTTTTAAGGGAAATTACCAATGTTTCACTTTTT
Source organism: Mesocricetus auratus (assembly GCF_017639785.1). Classification (NCBI taxonomy): domain Eukaryota; kingdom Metazoa; phylum Chordata; class Mammalia; order Rodentia; family Cricetidae; genus Mesocricetus; species Mesocricetus auratus. The sequence continues at coordinate 75,982,022 of NW_024429266.1, read as the reverse complement.
TTCATTGCATTATCTCCCCTTTCTTCCTAGTTAGCAGGTTTAGAGACAGACACTGAAGGCTGTCTGTATAAAACCATGGTTACCAACTCATTTCTATTGTGGTTCAGACTCAGATGATTTAAAAAGTTTTAGCTTTTATTAGGCTTAGACACTCTTTAAAAGATATTTTAGTTATAGTTGGTTCATTGATACTCCCATTAGTCTGAAGTCAAAGGGGCTTGATCTCACAGGAAAAAATTTGATTATTACACCCTCATGCTGAAGTGCCAGCCTAAAAATCAAAAACCACATAGACCTGCCACCACTATATTTTTCTTCATTGGAAATTTACAAAATGAAAGGCCATCAGTGTCCTCTGAAGATAGCAGATCCCCTCTGAACTCGGTAGTGACCAAATGTGATTGATCTAACTTTACAGTCTATTTTGTAGTGTGTATGTGTTTATGTGTGTGTGCATGCATGCATGTGTGCACCTTCATCCATTTTTTTCAATATTACTAGCAGCAATAACATTTGTTTTATGTTCTCTGATTACAGAATTTATATCTGTCAGGATTGCAAAGACAACAATTGTTTAGTAATACCTATATAATGTAGAGCTTGATACAGAAAACTAAGTGTATAAACGTATTCTCTTCTCCACATATCATTGTCTCAGTGAATGAGGTCAACCCAGTTAATAGACAAATGCTGAGGTAGATGAAAATCAGGCAAATGAAAGCAATTTCACCTTGAGAGGATATAAATGAATGTATTATTGTAACTAAAATCCATTTGTTTACCTGATACTGTCATTTTTCTCTAAATCGTTGCATTGTTCGCAGCTCACTAATCATCATCAATGCATCATTATCTACTAATAATGAGAGAAAATCTAGTCATTATATTTTCAAGGATCAGACTCACTCAATACTTACACTTTCTATAATTGCATCGCTGTTACTAGGAAGGGTACTCTTGGGTTTTTTATAATTATAATGTGTAATTGAAATGATTCTTTAAAATTTACAATGTGACAGTGTTTATTGTTGTTCAGCATGTCACTGCAGTACGAAATAACCAAATAAAAAATCACACTGGTGAGAAAATCCTTTTATATTTAAGGAACATAAAAGCCACAAATTAGCTAATGTTTTCAATCTCTCCAAATATTGTAATTGACTTACTCCATATGTACATCAGACAGAAAGATTTTATTGAACAATATGAAGCTGAATGTCAGAATTACTATAAATAAAATACTGCCAGTAGATGTGTAGCCTAGTTATGGTTTTGCTTTTGAAGCTAGAAAATTTTGAAGAAGATTGCTCATATCTTAGTTGGATATATTCTATCTTCAAAAATAAAGTAAAATATAGGCTATGGCTTTGTGTAGAAAAAAATAAGAGAGTAGTACCAAGCTTCTTTGTGGGAATGTTATTTGGAATATTACACCACAAACATGAGCTCTATTAAAATATATGACATTTCCTTTAAATATCTGAGAATATCTGTGGTACAGAAAAATGATAAATCATGTTTAAAAAATGTAGAAGTTCTCTCAAGAGCTTTAGTATAGGTTTTGCTTTATGTTAATGATCATATGTCAGAAAAATGTCTATTAATAAAGTGGTTATACAAAAAGGTAGATTCATGAAAATGTCAATTGCGATGTTAAATACAGCTAAACTAAACTCTGTTAAAAAAACTGAATGATTCTACAACAGATGAGTATTTCAATCAACTCTGGCATAGAAACACAATAAATATCATTTATCTATTATAATTCTAAAATCTATTTGAAACAAGGAAATTTTAACTATGAAATGATAAGCAGAAAACAAAAAATATGTTTATAGTGATGTTATCATGTTTTAAATACGGAGGTAACTGTGCAGTGAAATCTATAGAGCAAGCAAATTTGATAGAGGCAATGAAAATAATACCTACTTAGTTTTTCCTAGGTCACGCCTCTGCTTCTGATTTTATGCATTGTGTAAAGCAAAGAAAGTAAAATTAACTACAAATAGGAATTTTATAATTTAGAATAATCAAAATACAGCTAATATTGTGTTTTTTAGGCTCAATTCAATCTGATAACCTAGAATTGTCTTTCTAGTTATACAATACACAAATGAAAACAGTGCCTGCTGCATATTCTCACCTGGTAAGAAGAGTGCCTGGGGCATCACTGTTCTTTGAAAATCATAGATAGTAAATGTTTAACTTGGAACATAGTATGAGTTACTTGAAACTGCCAGTGCCTCACTGAAGTGTGGCTCTGGGTGTTTGATATACCATTATCTTTCACACACTCATCTCCTCATACTAGCTTTGTTGGATGTGAGTGTAGGGCATCCTTCCATGTCTTGTGAGATTCTATTATGAATCATCACTAACACTGCAGCGAATACCTAAAGGCCACTGTGAGTTTATAGTCAGCCATAAAATGGTGTATTGAATGTAGAATTTTAGCACTTTCTCATGTCCTCATACTGAAGTGATAATTGCACCACTGGGCTGTTTTATGAGGCATTTCTTCTCCTCCAGAGTAGATAAACTGAAAGGATGGAGGTTAGAAATTTCATCATGATACTAAAACTGGGTGTTTGCTCAGGGAAGGCTGCTGAATACTACATGACAGAGTACTTTGTCTACAAATCTCTCTGCCTGTGCTTCTATTGGCCACTCAGTTAAAAGTTAATGTAACATTATTGTTTGATGTATATTTCTAAAAAAAAACACAACAAAAAAGAACAATGGAAAATTTCCAGTTAAAAATAAATTAAAATTGCAGATACGTGGCTGGTCTATAACTAGAAACATGCACCAGATCGATTGACATTAGTGGACAGATTCCATTTTCTGAGCTTTCCTTAGATAAAATGGCATTAGGTGAAATGTCTCCACAAATTAAGTTTAATCTAATAAGTTGGTCAAATTTCACATGAAATTACCTCTTCAATAAAACCTTCTAAATACTACTTCAGGAAATATGGGAAAGTGGGTCTGCCAGCTTCAGACACACACACACACACACACACACACACACACACACACACACATACACAGAGAGAGAGAGAGAGAGAGAGAGAGAGAGAGACAGAGACAGAGACAGAGATGTTGAGAGACATTTATTATCAATTATGAAACCCCAACTAATAGGCTTGTTTCTAACTATGTCTTAAATTAGCTCATGTAAATAAAAATTAGCCTATGTTCTACCATGTGTCTTTTACCTCTATCCCATTTTCTGTGTTCCGCTTATTAAGCATTCTCTTTATTCTTCCAAGTGACCTCAAAATCCTACCTAGCTCTTAACTATTTGTATTTTTATGAAACCAGTGACACTTATTTACAATATACAAGGGATTGTTGTATGACATTTCCCCCTTTTATCTAAATAAAAAAGAAATGTTTCAAACTCTAACATAGTAACACTATATACAATAACAATAATTATCAGGTAAGAATTATATTCACAATGTCTAGTCAATTTGTATTTGGCAAATGCCGAGAAAATGCTCCACTATATTGCTTATCTTGGTGAATCCAAACTTTTGTACCTAATTTGCCCTTTATCTTAACTTGTGTTACCAATCCCAAAATAACTTTTATGCCTTTCAGCATTGTATACTTTATACCTCTTTTGTTAATTTCTTTTCTGAATTTGTTAACAAGGAAAACTATCTAGTCTTCAACTCTATCAGAGACCAGAGAAAGATGCAATATTACCTGAGTAAACAGCAAGTGCAGAGCAAACAACTTCTAAAACTATAGAAATTACAGAAACAGCTAGCTGCCTGGACAATCACCCAGGTTTCTTCCATAATGTTGGGGCATCTATCTTCAGCATACAGGCTTGGAAAATCTGACAGACTTCTCTATGAAGTAAGATTTTGAAGGACTATCCTACCTTATTTTGGTAAAGTTCTGCAGACTTTTCCTTTGTGTCCTGCTTGTCCAGTTTTTACTACATACTGTCAAGACTACATCAGCCAAGAAAAAAGCAGTTTCTTACCCAAATGGCTAGTTTTGCTACATTCAAAGCAAACTCGATATGGAGTTTCTTCTATGCACAGCACCTTCTCTGAAGTAAATTGTTGTTGCCAGGAACAAGAATTTCTCATTTTCATGAAAACCATATGCTATTAACACATTTTAAAGGACATATTCTGTTGGTCTTTGAAGTATTTTAAGACCATCTACCTAAAATATATCTGTTTGTCCTTGAAAACATACCCAACATTACTGAAAGTTTGATTGTTATAGGTGGCTATTAGCTTGCATTTCTTTATTGTATTAAATGATTTGTAATAATAACTTTTAAGTACTAGAAATTCAAATTACATTGTGAAATGATCTGCATAGGTACACTACATTAAACAAGAGTAGAAATGTGTGTGTAGTATGCTTTAAAAATAATAACCTTAAATTTGTAGCAAGACACAAAAATTAATATCAATGTATAGTGTTTGAGAATAGTGGTCAAATGTAGATTCAACATGCATCCTTTTATTTCATTATTTTATACCATATCCCTCTTTTTTTCTCTTTAGAAAGAGATCATTGAATCTAATCTCCTTTGTTCACTTAGTTTCTGGTAATGTTCAACAAAAATTTGTAACCAACCACCCTAAACAACAACAAACATCTATATCTCACTGAATGACAAAAATCATCCGCCTCATCTCTTGGGAATGTAGGTATTGTGTTCTCTAGACTACTTCCTATTGTCTGGGGGTGCTGGATTTTTAAGTGACTCTGAGAAACTTAGGATAATTGTCAAGTCCTGACTAGAATAGTCAGTAAGCCAGAACCATCTAAATGTAGAACACTGAAGAAACTGTAGCAAAGGCACTCTTAGAGGCTGAGTCACCTGGGCCACCCATTTATATTTGTTTCTTGCTCTGAAAACACACAAACTTTCAAAGGTCACATACATAACTACATTTACACAAGTATAGACTGTGTATTGTATACGAGTCAAATAAATTTTATGTTTCAGCAGGTAAAATATACATTATGTTTTCCTGTGCTTATTTCTTTATGTATATAACAGGGATTTTCAGGGGCTGTCCCCAATCAAACCTGATCCTCCTCAATATTAAACAAATCTATAGCCTTTCATTTTCTGTGGAGATAAAAACATAAAGTCTTCCCCAAGTGATACAATTTTTTACTTCCATTTTAAAATTAAGGCATTCCTAAAATATCTAGGATTGTTTAAACCAGCAGTCCCTTCCTCACTTTAATGTCTCTCAGGAGCCGTCATTCCATGTTTACTAGCATTCAAAAAATTCAAAATCAATAGGATATCATACAAATTCAATACTCTATAAATTTTCCCTCTTTACATGGTTTATCTTTTTATATTATTTTATTGTTGATTTAAAGACTTTATATAATTATTTATAAACTATTTTAATGACTGTCTATACCCATTTCCCCTTCTTTTTTAATCCTATGCACATTTTGTAAAGATATCATAACCTGTTTAGAGGTTTTTATCACCTATATCTGTCTTGACTGGGTACCTACATTGTTCTCTGATTATATGGGACAAATATCACACAACTATGTCAGCTACCATGTACCTTAGCACATGGTATTGGTGCGTGGTTCTGGCAGATGGAGTTAGACGTTGACTCCAACCCAGAGGCATCTGCCGATAGCTGCAACTCTGTGTGCCATGGAAGCCACATCCTGCTCCTTGTCCAGAATTTAACTCATCTTTCTCAGGTCTTATGTGGGCCCACAATCAATGTCATATATGTACACATTTTTTCCTTTGTAAAAAAACAAATGATAAACAGAATTTTCTTTTTCATTTTGTTTTGTTTTGTTTTTGAGACAGGGTTTCTCTGTAGTTTTAGAGCCTGTCCTGGAACTTAATCTGTACACTAAACTGGCTCTTGAACTCTCAGAGGTCTGCCTGCCTCTGCTTCCCAAGTACTGGGATTAAAGGCATTTGCCACCACTACCTAGCCTGAAACTTATTAAATGGGACCTTCTGAAACTGAGAAGCTTCTGTAAGGCAAAGGACATAGTCAGCAAGACAAAAAGGCAAACCACAGATTGGGAAAATATATTCACTAACCCCACATCTGACAGAGGGTTGAGCTCCAAAATTTACTAAGAACTCAAGAAGCAAGCCTCCAAAACACCAAAGGATCCAATCAAAAAGTGGGGTACAGAACTAAATAGAGAACTCCCTGTAGAGGAGTCTAAATTGGCTGAGAGACACTTAAGAAAGAGATCAATATCCCTAGCCATCTGGGAAATGCAAATCAAAACAACTCTGAGATACCATCTCACTCCTACACAATGGCTAAAATCAAAACACCAATGACAGTTTAGGCTGGGGAGGGATGTGGAGAATGGAGAAAACACCTCCACTGCTGATGGGAGTGCAGACTTGTAGAACTACTTTGAAAATCAGTATGGAGATTCCTCAGGAAAATGGGAATCAGTCTACCACAAGACCCAGCAATTCCATTCTTAAGCATATACCTGAAAGATGCACATTCTTACAAGGATGTCTGGTCCACCATGTTTATAGCAGCATTATTTGTAATCGCCAGAATCTGCAAGTAACCTAGATGCCCCTCAACTGAAGAATGCATAGAGAAAATGTGGTACCTTTACACAATGTAGTACTATTCAGCAGAAAAAAACAATGGCAGAGTGGATAGAGAAAATGTCATACACAATGGAGTACTACTCAGCAGAAGAAAGAATGGAATCTTGAAATTTGCCGGCAAATGGATGGTACTAGAAGATACCATCCTGAGTGAGGTTACCCAGTCACAAAAAGACAAACATGGTATGTACTCTCTCATATATGGATTTTAGACATGAAGCAGCCTACAATACCATCGCCAGAGAGTCTGGGATTTAGGGAGGACCCTAAGAGAGATATGGATGGTACTCCAGAGAAGGGGAATGGAACACTATCTCCTGAGTGGACTGGGAGCATAGGGAGAGGGGAGAGGGATCTAGGGTAAAGTGAGGGGGAGAAGAAAAGGAGAAAGGAGGACATGGGGGAGCAGGAAATATGATTTGGGGGAAAGAATAGAGGAGAGCAGGATGAGAGATACCATAATACAGGGAGTCATTATAGGTTGAGGAGAGATCTGGCACCAATGAGATTTCCAGAGCTCTACAACCAACTGGCAATCTAAGCAATAGCGGAGAGTCTACCTACATACCCTTCCCTGATAAGAGATTGATGACTACCTTGTATGCCATCCTAGAACCTTCATCCAATGACTGATGGAAGCAGAGACAGACACCCACAGCTAAACATTGAAGTGACCTCCTGGAAACCAGTTGCATTGAGGGAGGAGTGATGAGCTAAGGTTGGGTAAAGTCCACAAAAACAGCTGAACTGAACAAGGGGTTACTCATGGACCCCAGACTGATGACTGAGAGGCCAGCATGGGACTGATCCAGACTCCCTGAATGTGGGTGTCAGTGAGAAGGCCTTGGCATACTTTGGGGCCTCGAGTCTAGATCAGTTTTTATTCCTGGCATTTGATTGAACTTTGGGAGCCCATTCTACATGGAGTGTGGAGTGATGCTCTCTCAGCTTGGACACATAGGGAAGGGCCTCGATATGACAGACTTTGGAGATACCCCAAACAAGGGGCTCACCCTCCCTGGAGAGTTAAGTAGGGATTGGATGATGATATGGAGGTGTCAGGGACAACTGAGGGAGGAGAGGAGGGTGAGGGAGTTGGGATTTAAATTTGAAGCAATCTTTCTGCTAATTTAAATTAAAAACAGAAAAAAAGAATGAGACAGAGACATCTTTACATTTTATAAGGGCTCCCAGGCCATACTGGAGACTATGGCTTATTTAGGCATCCTCTTAAAAAAGCTTTCCAAAAGCAGGGTAGTGGCAGAAGACATCTATTATCATGTATATAGGCCTGACTAGGAAACACTTCCTTTAACCCTAGAGATTGTCCTAGAATGCACATACATAAGCTCTCAGACTTTCCATTAATGGCATGTTTCCCCAGTCTTTAGACAAGTCCCACTAGTCCCCAGGCACATCCCACTAGCCCTCATGATGGGTGTGGAGCCTAGGTCTATTGTTACACAAGCTAGACACCATTCTCCATCTTGAGGTAATGGACCTAGTTTGGTCTCTTATAGATTTTGGGAAGGGTAATATGCAGAAAACACTATAAGCTGATACCAAGACTACATATTTGTACTCGAATATATTTTTTCACTCCGTGTTTCATGTTTATATTTCCAGTTAAGAACAAAGAGCAAATAAGAGCAAATATTCCATTATTCAAAGAATGAACCACTGACTAGTAATGGTTTTATACAAAACCCTTAGTTACAACACTTATATACTTAAATGTTTAAATAGTACTTGTAATGGGTTGACTTCTTTGATATCATGCTAGCAATTTCATTTGTGTTTTCCCTTTTGGAAAGTGCTATTAAAACATTCATTCAAGTGACATCATATGGAGAGAACAAAAAAGCAATTTAAGTGAACTTTATTTAATTGACCCTGTAATTGATTAGAGAATAATGCAGACTCCCTGGGTTTATTTAATGGATAGTTTACTAAGAGTGGTGCTCTGGATATTGCTTCTTGGTTCTGCATATACTCTCCAAAGATAGTTACATATACATATATATATGTATATGAACAAAATTCTTTGCCCCACATTTTTCTTAAAAAATAAAATGGTACATGCATTTAGCTTGTAAGTAAGCTGAACTTAATAGTTTTAATCCTCAAAGGAAGATTTGTAAGGAATAATGTCATCCATGATCTGGAATTCCCTATGCTTTGAAGAGTTCAGTGTTGTAGTGGCCGTTTCCTTGAAAAAAAATATGTTAACCTGACTCCCTGAGGAGTTTCAAAAGAAGCTACAGAATAAATGTGGGAACTTGATTTTTGCTTTCACTCCTGATAGCCTCATAGGCATTCTAGAAGTTCCACATTTCCCAGCTGTTGCAGAAAATGAAGGCCAAATCTGAGTCCTGGTTATGCCTATAGGATGGGAAGACTTGTACAACTCACAGTGAAAGCTGAAGGCACAGACAAAAAAACCCTAGATGACACAGGATAATAACGGAACCTGAGGAAGATATGAGGCAGAGCCTAGGCTGTAATACCAGTCCCACACAGGGAAAGAACTCAGGAACTCACTTGGACTTAGTCATGCATTGAACACTGCAAATAACACCACTGAAATGGAAGAGAAGATTTGATTATGAAAATAAAAAATACATAAGATAGACAAACTCAAACAATGAACTTACTTCGGATGCATAAGCTATACTACAGAAACAACACAAAAAAATGACATGAGATATCTTTTCCATAAATCGCTAATTCTATAATAATGGTAACTCCTGAATTACTTGGAGGAACTACCTAACAATTCAAAAGAATGATCATAAGTATGTTCAAAGACATGACTATGTTTTAAGGGAACAACAGCAAACATGTATGAAATAAGTATGTCAACGTAAGATATGAAAATAGAGACAAAATCTCTCAAGAATACCCCAAACAAAATGATAGTGGAAAGTAAAACTCAATGAGCCAAATGGAAACTCAACAACTGAAGAAATTATGTAAAAAAAAAAAGATAATTAGGGATGGAGAGGAAGCTGGGATTGATATGTAAAATAAGATTATTTCTAAATTAAACAAATATATTAAAAGTAAGAAAGATAATTAGAGATGGATGTCAAGGAAGACTATTTTTACCACTCAGTAAAGGCCAGTGCTAAATTGTTTTTAAAAAGTGAGAGAGACTTTAGATTTTGTGTATAAAGGGAGAAAAAAGAATATTATAGTGAAGGCACAGAGACTATTATCCTCAATAAATGCACAGAGGAAAAATTACCAAATCTAGAAACAAAGATGCTCATTAACATCCAGGAAGCCTAAAGAACCAAAATAGTAGCAGAAAAACAACTCCCCATTACATGCCATATTAAAATACTAAAGCATAGAACAAAAAATTGATATTAACAGCTAAAAGATAGACTGGCCACATCGCCTATAAAGGTAGCCATAAGAGAACAACACTTGATTATTTGACAAAGATTTTTAATGTATAGTGGACCTAGGAATATGTCTTCCAACTTCTGATAAAATGTAATTGCCAAGCCAGAAATATCAACACCATATCCAGCAAAATTGTATGTTAATTATGAAATGAAACAAATAACATTAAAATGATGAGAACAGATTAAAGGAATTTGTGACAGCAATGCAAGATTTAAAACTTTGTAGATGATACTTGAAGAAATAATTCAATATGAAGAGAAGGACAAACATACTTAAGATGTTACATGAAACAATAAACTAAAGAAGTTTGTTAAAAGGCATATGAAGAAACACAAAAGTAAGACAGGAATTAATATACACTGTTCAATAAAACAGGAAAGAACCTAAAAGATATGCATATATGCATAGTACCCAAGAGAAGAGGATGGAGACAAGATCCTCTGAATGGATGGGGAACAGGGCGAGGGGGGGGGTAGTGGGACCTGGGAAGAATAGAGGGGGTAAAGAGGAAGGGAGTTGGTCATGGGGGAACAGGAAGTTGAGGGGGTGGGGGTAGAATAGGGGGAAGAGGGAATCATAGGATCGAAGACAGATCAGGCACCAGAGTGACCTCGAGTGATCTAAAGGTATAACATCAATTGGCAAGCTAAGCAATAGTGGAAGGACCACCTCGAATGCCCATTCCTGATAATGAACGTGATGTCTATAACTATCCGGGAGCCTTCATCCTGTGACTGATGGAAGCAGAGGCAAACACACAACTAAGCACTGAACTGAACCCAAGGAACCCAGTGACAGAGAGAGAGGAGTGATGAGCAAACTGGCAAAGAATGGGCTGGCAAAACCAGCAGAGACAGCTGATCTGGACAGGGGAGTGCTCTTGGACCCCAGACCGACAGTGGGGAGGCCAGAATGGGACTGATCTGGACCCCCCCAAATGTGAGTGTCAGTGAGAAGGCCTGGACAACCTATGGGGCTCTGAGCTGTGGATCAGTCTCTATTCCTGGTATACAATCTGTCTTCATGTGCCTATAGCACAAAGAGAGATGCTCTCTCAGCCTGGACTCTTAGGGGAGTGCCTTGACCCTACCAAGGGTAAAATGATAGACTCTAGACATCCCCTAGGTGGAAGGATTTGGCAATAGGGTGGGAGGGAGGGTGGAAGGGGAGTGCGGGAGGAGGGGAGGGAGAGGGAACTGGGATTGACATGTAAAACAAGCTATTTAAAATTAAAATAAAAAAAATTTGAAAAAAAAATCAAAAAAAAAAAAGAATTCAAACAGGTGCTACCAAGGCTTTCTTTCTACTTTTCTACTGAGACTCATTGATAGACAATAAAATGCACCTTTTCCCAAGAAAAAAAAAAACTCTTAATATTATTGATTTAATCCTCTAATAAAAAGACACCGATTGTAAACTTGGATTAAAAAACCATGATATACTTATTAGCTGCATACTAGAATCATATATTTCTATCAATGATAAATATCACTTTAGCAAAAAAACAAAAGGACAGGAGAAGTTATTCTAATCTAGTGAATGAAGCCAAGAAACAAGTATACAGATCTACTTTAGTATTCACAGAAATAGATTTCAAACCAAAACAAGCCAGGAAAGATAAGGAGTATCAGTTCATATTCATTAAAACTGCAATGTGCCAAGAGAATGTTAAAATTCTACACATATATGTACCTAACACAGAGTTACCCAAAATCATAAAATAAAAAGTAAAGAATCTAGAGCCATAGAATAGCTTCAACACAGTAATATTAGTGATTTTACCAATAAATCTTTGATGAATATAAAAACATACATAAAATATTGAAGTTAACTAACATCTTGAAACATAAATCTGGTGGAAATTCCCATAAAATGTTACCTAAATACTAAATAAAAAACTTCTTTTTTCAATAGCTCATGGATATTTTCTATATTTGACTATATATGAGAATACTAAGGAAGTCTGAGTAGATATAAGACAATTAAAATAATGTCCTTTATTCTATGTGACTACAAAGAACTAAAGGTGAAACTTAAAAGCAATAGAAAAGGAAGATGTCACAGTATCTTATCTGCAGATTGTATAATTCTATAGTTAACTGACCTTAAAGATTCCACCACAAATCTCCAAAAGTGGATAGACATAGACAGGAGAGTAGAAGGATACAAAATTCACACACACACATACGCACGCACGCACTCATGCAAGTACCCATCCCATGTACCAAGAAGAAGCAAGCCAACAAGAAATCAGGGAAAGAATACATTTACAAAAATCTCAACAGTATCCTCAAATAATAAATATAACCAAGGAAGTGAAAGCCTTATGCATTGAAAACCAAAGACAGAGAAGAAAAAAACTGAAGAACATATTGGAAGACAGAAAGACTTTATACCTATGGATTGGAATAGGTAACATTTTGAAAATGGCCAACACCACAGAAGAAATCTACAGTTCTTATCAAAATTCCAGTGCATTTCTTGACAGAAATGAAAAAAATTAAAACAAACATAGAAACACAAGAGATGCACAATAGCCAAAAAAATTTGAAAATTAAAATCAGTTCTGGAAGTATCATCAAACCAGTTTTTAAGTTACAACACAGAGATATAGTGATTAAAATAACATGGTACTGTCAGAGACAAACTATTGGTTTAAATTGAAGAGGTTCCAGATATAGTCCATATTCCTACAGTTAACTGATTTTTGACAAAGATGCTAAAATTCTTGTTGGAGAAAAGGAAGTATCTTCAATAAATCACAGAGGTTTTCTTTGATCAATCCTGATGCTTTTTAAAACTGGAATTAATCTACAGACTCTAATTTCCTGTGTAGATCATAAACTTCTTTCCAAAGTAACATATCTTTATACTTAAATTTTGAAATCAAGACATTTAAAAAAATATATATATATATCGGATTAATCCATTAGCATTTATAATCAAATGTCTTTTAGCAGCTCTTACTCCTTCCTTATCTATCAAACAATTCATAGACAACATCACAATATAGAGTATTCAGACTTGCTGTATATTTTGCATTTTTTAATTATTACTTTTAAAAAGTAATATTTGTTACATATTACTTACTCCCTTTTAGGACTTTAATTGTTTTAAAACTATATATTTTTTTAGAGTTTTTCTTTCCAACTGAATCTGTGTTTATTGAATATTTCTATATTTTTCTGACCACATGAGCATATAGTATGCTAAGCAGGCATGACTAGGATTAAAGATGCTGACTCCACTCCATTCCTTGACTTCCTGTGAGTCTAGCTTCACAGCAGACATACTGGCAGGTGTCTCATGTATTGGCCCCAAATCTAGGGAGGTTTTAGGGCCATGCCTCTGTTTACTCATAAACTCTGTATAAGTGTTTGGTAGCATGGCCTCCTAAAAGAACTGTATATTTTTTGTTGCAAATACTGAGTCAGGAAGCTGCCTCTCAAACAGAGCCTACCTGAGAAGAGGCTGCTACCAAGAAGCCATTCGTGTCTATTCTTTTAGTTATTAGAATCCTTTTTAAAGTTTTTTCCTGGCTTTAGATGGAAATTCCTATCAAACATATATGTCATATATGGTTGGAAGTTTCTCATCCTGCTTGGCAGTTCTCATATATCCACTCTAAGGTTTAATATTAATTATAAGTGTTTGGCCAATGACACAGGTATATTACTGACTAGGTCTCACATATAAACTATTTTTTAATATTCTATATTTTTCCATGAGGTTCATGGCTTGTTACTTCATATCTTGTTCCATGGCTCCTACATGGCATCTCCCTGACCCTGACTTTTTCCCAGTAACTCTGTTTGAATTTCCTGCCTAGCTATATTCTTCCTGGATATTGGCCAAGATATCTTCATTTATCAGCCAATAAAAGTAACAAATATTCCCAGCATAAAGAAGAACATCCCACATTAAATATCTTGGATTTGGAAAACAAAAATACATAAGGGAACATAAAGAAACATTTTTAACTTGTTGCTCCCCAAAATATAATATATTGTCTTATGTTTATAAATGAAAAAAGAAAAGCTATTTGCAAAAAACAAAAGGTTTGTTAGTACTGAGAATGTAGGTAAGTTGGTACTGCGCTGGTCTAGCAGGAAGCAAGTTTTTAATTTGCTCCCCCAAAACTTCATAAACCAGGTATGGCTGTGAATGCCTAGAACCTTAGAAATCAGGAAACTGAGATATGTACAGGGGAGAAGTTCAAGGTCATTCTCAGGTACATAATGAGCTCAACATCAACCTGAAATGCACAGATCCTAGGTAGATGGACAGATATTAGAGGTATAGATAGATAGATAGATAGATAGATAGATAGATAGATAGATAGATAGATAGACAGTAGATGGGTAGCTGATGGATAAATTATACATATAAAGTGTGAGTGCACTGTTATTTGAAAACAATAGTCTAAGTCTCAATATTTTCTCCAGGCTTGACTGACCTCAGTGTTTTCCAAAACTGTATGTGACATTGTCTGACATATATACATCCTTCACCTAATGGAACTGTATAAATTCAATTGTCTCTTAAATAACCCTACGTAAATCAAACAAAAGAGCATGCACTGCCTCCTCCTTATTGAACCGCTTCTTCTTGTCCTCTTTACATGACTTTTAAAGCTTTTCTGATTCTTTTGTATTCTGGAAATGAGAAACAATTAGGTGGAATTGTAAGCAGAAAAGCAGAAGAGGAGAAGAAAGTAAAACCATGGAAAAGAGAAAGGACACACTAACTCTATATTTCACACATTTAATTAATCATGAAAGATATCAGGATCAATCACTGCATGGTGCATCTTGCTTCACACAATGACTTTCTACCTTTTCATACAACATTTATTATTTAATTTAAGTTGAAACATTCATTTCTAGAAATATTGGGATTACCACAAATTCCATATTTCTTCTGCTCTTCCCACAGATCCTTTGCAATGAAGGTAATGCAGTTTTAACTTTATTTCTTTGAAGTTTCTTATAAATGCCAAGGAAACATATATTCACACATGATTGTTTAAAAGAAAGTACTATGTGCTAGTAGATACTCTGCCATTCATGTATTTGATTATACTCCTTTGCTCCTAAAAGTCCTGAATGACATGAAAGCAATGCTATGAGCTATAGTTCTAAGAATTAGACTCAAGTTAGCAAGTTTTAAGATCCATTGTGTTGTCATATTTTTATTATCACCTCATTGGCTCATTATTTCAAGAGTTATTATAGTTACCTTGAGAAATATAATTTCTTTTATTGAAAATAGATTTTTCCTCATATTCTGACTTCAGTTTCTCTTCCTTCTACTCTTCCAAGTTCCTTCTCATCTCCCCTTTCTTAAAAATATGAGCACTTTTTATCCCTCATTAAAAATTAACAGGCCT
This sequence comes from Mesocricetus auratus, assembly GCF_017639785.1. Lineage (NCBI taxonomy): Eukaryota > Metazoa > Chordata > Mammalia > Rodentia > Cricetidae > Mesocricetus > Mesocricetus auratus. The sequence continues at coordinate 75,966,597 of NW_024429266.1, read as the reverse complement.
TTAAGAGCTAACAGGCAAACATGACAAGATAAAATATATGATAAAACAATTACCATCACATTGAGACTGAACAAGGCAACCAACAGAAGGAAAAGAGCCCCAAGAGTAAGCATAAGAATCAGAGACCCACAAGCTCACACAATCAGGAATCCCACAAAAAATTAAAATAAATAGTATAGACCTGGTACAGAACCATGTTGGTCCTGTACATGGTGCTTCAGTTTCTGTGAGTTCATATGAGCCTTGTTCAGGAGACTCAGAGGGTGTTGCTTTCTCATTGCCTCCTTCCCCACTGGCTCTTACAGTCCTTGTTCTTCCTCTTTCATGAGATTCTCTGAGCTATAACGGGGGTAATTTAATGAAGAGATACAATTTAGAGCTGTCTGTCCAAAGGACTTTCCTTATGTGCAATGACTGGCTGTGGTTCTCTGCAACTGTTTTAATACCTGAAGAAGGTAGCTTGTTTTGTGATGACTGAATAGGGCACTGATCTATGACTATAACAGAATATCATTAGCAGTCATCTTATTGATAATAGATTTTTAGACCAATAGTGTTTGGTTTTATACTAGGTCTCTGTGTTATCTAGTCTCAAGAAGAACCTCAATTTTTATGGCTTTATTGTATATTGTGTTTACTAGTAGTCTCTATCTTTATACTTACCAGCTGCACTATTTGGTTTAAGTGGTAAACTTTCCAAAATACACATTTTTACTTGTGCACATTTTCAGAATATTTTTTTACTTTGGTATATAATTTATACATAAAACCATATATATATAGATGTATATCAATCTATTTAATTAGATCATTTTCCCTACCATACCAGACTGTGAATTTTGCCCATTCTTAGCAACAAATAACTTTTCACAAAATGTGGCATCTGAAACCAGGGATAAGACCTGGGTGTTCAATATGATTCTATGAAGGAGGCAAGTCTGAGGATTTTTATCACTAATGTTGAGCTCACACTGCTATTTATTTCATTGAAACAAAATTATATCTCACTGAATATTCAGGTAACTTAGAGATTTGGGCCATGGTGATGGCTCAGTAGGTAAAGGTATTTACCTACAAGCCTAATGACCTGAATTCCATCCCTGAGACTCACAGGAAGAAAGGAGAGAATTGACATCCAAATGCTTTTCTCTGATCTCCACACATTTGGTACATATGTTCACACACATGTACACACACTCACTTGCATGCGTTTGTGAGCATTTTTACACGTGGACACACACAGTTCCAAATAAATGATCAATTTTTAAAGAACATTTTTCAAAATGAAAAGAAATCTGTAGAGAACAGCCTTTGTTTATGAATTTTTTTCTAAAGTTGTGTCCTCATTTTAGCCTTCATGCTTTATATAACTCCCAAAGCTTGTCTCACTTTGATACCTTGCATGTTTTGCTTTGTTTTGCAGGGATCTGGATCTCATTAAAATATTCCAACTTTTCTCCTGAAATCCATTTTTGTTCCACTGGTTGTACACATATGCCTTGATGGATTTTTAAATTCCACCTATTTTCTTACATTTTTCTTCCATCTGACACTGATGCTGAATCTAAATCTACCCTTTGATGTGGCTAAGTGTAACAGTAGGTGTGCAAAAGCATTCAAAGAGATGACTTTCATGCAAAAGTTCACTAAATGCAGAAATACAATACCAAAATCTACCCTAGCCGATCCAGTATCTTATCTCTTAAACATAGATAATTAAGGGATTCTGTCTCAATCCAACTTATTCTCTAAAAGAGCATCTTAAAAAATACTGTGTAATATTTCATGACCATGTTTTTTAAACAAGCACAATACATTAATTATAGTCTTCTGTTTCACAGAATTCCACCTGGAGCTGTCATTCATTCTGAGTAGACCAAAAATACTTGAGATCTGTCCCCTCATACTTGCTCCCTTCTTCCAATAATTGCATGCATAATTCAGGGATGATTCTACAACACTTAAAATGAGAGAATGATTTCATGTTCAGGATATAGTAGACACTGAATAATGAGTGCAATAATGAAGCATAGCTTTGCTGTTCTGTCTTGATAGGCTATCTATTAGACCTTGAACTTGCTTCAAGTCTGTATATTCTTTATGGTTGCCAAATAGCAATTGTTAACACTTTTCAATGAAACTGTACTAGAACATAAGTAATGTATTCCTTTGAAATGCTGCATCAACTGGCTTGTTCCTGATAAATTGTATAATAGATGGGGGTACATGAACTATATCAAGAAAGAGAAAAATATAAACACTTGTGTACATAATTTCTTTGACTAAGGAACATTGTTGAGGGAAGAGGAGACAATTATTTGATAAAATGGCATCGAAGATTTTTGTGTCTTGTTTTCCTCTGTATTTGGTATTGAGGACAGAACATAGGATCTCTAGCTGTACCTCTAGACCTATCTGGCTTATTAACTTCAACGAGGTGCTATTGCTCAAAGTTAGAATTTGAAATAGAAAATCCAGTGAATTTTACCTTGGTGGCTTTTATTTATAATGTACAAAGAATGTGAAATCATAGAATGCATGGTTAGCTTGAAACAATATTTTAAGACTCTTGTCTCACAATAAAGCTACTATTCTTTAGGACAAAAACTAGCATGTAGTTCCTATGAAAGCTTAGTGTAATAAATTCTCATTCTATATGAGGAAGACAAATAAGTTAGTTTCAGTGTGCATCAGTCTCATGAATCAGTGGACAATGGGACATTACCTTTAAATATGAAAACACAAAACTATTTTTTATAAGTTTGCTTCTTCTGAGATGTATTAGCATGGATTTTTAAAGATAAATACAGAATAAAATTTAAAATAAGATGAGCAGTTGGATCAAGTAGCAGCATTTTGGGACTTTTCAAGAAAAGGTCTGTTCACTGTCTAATTCTTCTGATACTCTGAATAATATTCTCTCTCGTGAATATGCACATCTTCCTTGTTACTAGTCAGATTAATGGGGGTTTTCTATAGAGGAGGCACACAGGGGGTACAAAGCTGAAGGAGGACAGGGCTAGTGATGAGCAATCAGAAGTCCTACATAATTAAATGATGGTTTGCTGGCTTCAGTTGAGAGCATTTCAGATGATTGCAATGGACATTAGAGGCTCTTGAGGTGATTCTAGTGGGCTGTGACAGTGCACTTACAGGAAGTGTGCGAACTTTCTGGAGAAATGCCATTTCTCTGTTACGGTTATGATTACTTAGGTTAGTAGCCACTTCCAATGCTCCCTTCAGGTGGCCAATATGATGTACTTGTGAGTTTGTTTACCTTGAATGACCCTGTTTTTCAGGCTCATTTACTGAGTCTAAAGGGTCATAAGAAGTTTCATAGTGGTATTATAATACATGAATTACTTATTAGGCATTCATGATGAGTCACCATTTTTCTGAGGTCTAGATACTTGTGATGGTTACTCAAAAATTCTTGTTAGTTGCTAAATATCAATTTTTGATAACTGTTACCTCTTTTTTGTGATGAAATATCCAATGAGAAACAAAACTAAGGGAGGATGAGTTTAAATTTAAGGCTCTGTCCATAGTAGCAAGAAAATCATGATGGCAAGAATTTAAAGGCAGTTGATCATATTTGATCATATTGTAACTTTAGCTAGGAAGTAGAGTAATGAATGCTTCTGATGAGTTCCCTTTCATTCAGGACCCTTACACATGGACAAGTGCTGCTCGTGGTTAAGATGGGTGTTCCCACCTTAGTTAACTCAGTCTAATAATCCATTCCCATCTCAATTATCTCAACCTAATAACCCATCACCAGCATCACAAGAAATCAATTCAAGCTAAATAGCCCTCACAAATTTAAAACCCTAAAATTTAGGTCCTAGCAAACTGTGAGTCACTATTAAACCATTATCAAAGCATAATATAAATAAAACTTTTAATAAATGACAACATTCCAAAATACATTAGCAATATGAAATTATAGATAATTCACACATAATGTGCAATGATAGAAATTGTATTTATTTTCTACCCATGTAAACTTAAATCTTTCACATGTCTAATAATAACTCTGAAGACACCACATACTTCAGACACAGTAATTAAAAGAACTGAGATGGAACTGACCTAAAAGCTAACTAGTCTAAAGACTAGTTAGCATAGTATTGGGAGGTATTATGCAATGTGCCAAGGTTAAAAGACATTCTCTAGTTCTGTTCAGTCATAATACCTATGACTCACAACAGTGACTAGCCTGAAAAAATGTCTCCAGTGGTGCAACAACTGCACCTTTTTCTTGGAGCAACCAAAGCTGTCTAATTGGAATTTAGTTTGGCTCTCAGTTGAGGTTTATTTTTCCCAGATGAGCAGGTGTCAATTTATAAAAACTAAGTAGTATAGTTAGTCTTCTGTCAACCCAGCACACAGATAATTCATGATTAACCTATAATTTTTCCTTTCTTCCTTATCCACAAGATTTAATGCTAATATCACAATACAAAATCCAGTATAAGTTTAAAACTCCCACTGCCTTTTATACATTCAAACACTTTAATATTCAACTTCATGTGAAAAAACAAAAAAAAAAACAGAGTAGGCAAAACTATCCTGCACAATAAAGGATCATCTGGGGGCATAACCCTCCCAGACTCCAAGCTCTACAATAGAGCCATAGCAATGAAAACAGCTTGATATTGGCATAAAAACAAACAGGTGGACCAATGGGATTGAATTGAAGACCCTGATATCAACCCACATACCTATGAACACCTGAATTTGACAAAGAATCTAATAATATAAAATATAAAAAATATTCAACAAATTGTGCTAGTATAACTGGCTATCAACATGCACAAAACTCAAGTCCAAATGGATGGATAAAGGACTTTAATAAAAATCCATCCACACTGAACCTCATAGAAGAGAAAGTGGGAAATACATTTGAATGTACAGGCCTAGGAGACAACTTCCTAAATATAACAGCAGTAGTACAGACGCAGAGCAACAACTAATAAATGGATCCTCCTGAAACTGAGATTCTTATGTAAAGCAAAGAATATGGCAAACAAGACAAACCAACTCCATACAGAATGGGAAAAGATCTTTACCAACCCCACATCTGACAGAGGGCTGATTTCTAAGATTTAAAAAAACCCAAGAAATTTAGAAATTAAACTACCAAGTAATTCAATTAAAAAATGGGGTACAGATCTAAATAGAGAATTCTCAACAGAACAATCTCAAATGGCAGAAAGACATTTAAGGAAATGTTCAACATCCTTATTCATCAGGGAAACGCAAGTCAAAACCACTCTGAGTTTCCACCTTATCAAAATGACTAAAAGAAAAAACACCAATGTCAGCTTATGCTGGAGAGGATGTAGAGATACTATGCTGGTGGGGTGCAAACTTGTACAGCCTTTGTGGAAATCAGTATGGTGATTTCTCAGAAAATTAGGGATCAGCCTACCTCAATATCCTCCAATATCACTGTTGGGTATAGACCTGAAAGACACATATTTACATCACAAGGACATTTGCTCAACTATAACCATAGCAACATTATTTGCAATACCACACCTTGGAAACAGTCTAGAGTCCCCTCAACTGAAGAATGTATAAAGAAATGTGGTATATTTACACAATGGAGTATTACTCAGTGGTAAAAGGCAATGACATCCTAATATTCACAGGAAAATGGGCAGAACTAGAAAGAAATCCTAAGTGAGGTAACCCAAAACCAGAAAGACAAATATATACTCACTCGCAAGTGGATACCAGACATAAAGCAAAACATACCCAGCCTACAATCCATAATCCAAGTGAAGATTGAACTCTCTTCCAGAAACAGGTGGAATCAGATGCAGAAATCCAGGGCCAAGCTCCTGAAGCACAATCGAAGGGAGGAGCAAAGATATGAACAAAGGAGTCAAAACCATGCTGGGAAAACTCACAGTATCAGCTGGCTGAACCAATGGGAGATCACTGACTCAGGTCTGACAAATGGGCATTCTGCCTAAGACCAAATTAGACTCCCTTAATATAGGTGGCAATGGTGTGCCTGGGACTATACATAAGGCAACTGCCAGTGGGTCCAAGACCTAATACTAATGTACAAACTGCCTTAGTGGAGCCCACTCTATGTGGAGAGATACCATTCCTAGCCTAGATACAGGGGTATGGAGGTGGAGAGGTGCCTTGGTTCTGCCTCAACTATGTGATGGAACATACTTTGTAGATTTCCTATGGGAAGTCTTACCCTCTCTGTGGAGCAGATGGAAGGAGCAGTTAGTGGAGGGAATGGGAGGAAAGGAGGAAGGAGAAACTGGGATTGGAATGTAAAAAATAAGTATATAATAAAGTAGAAAAACATTCTGCTTCTTTAAAATATCCTAACATATCTTAACAAGTTTAAAACCTCTCAACCATGTGCTCTTGAAAAGAAAAATAAAAGAAATAAACAAATAAAGAATAACAATAAAACAAACTGAATAGTATCTTACTCCTGGAGGGAAAATCAGGGCACAGTTACAATCAAATCAAAGTAAAACAAGCCTTCAGTCACATAAAAACTCAGTGTCCAATGTTTGAGAGTCACTCATGATCTTCGGGGCTGCAAATGGCTTGGGCAGCTCCACTGCTCAGGCTCTGTTTTTTGCAGTATATACAGCTTGATTCATTGGTTCAGACTCCATAACATACCTGTCACTACTCTTGTCTGTTCTATAGTATATCTGTTATCCTTGTGTTCTCACTCTAATTAAGACTAAATATTTTTCTTGGATTTCTTCAAGGACACCAACCTTCTCCCATAGTGCTGTGCCTTATCTTCTTTTCATGACACCTTCTATCATGGGGTTTCCACTGCAACTGAGGCAGTACCTTCACCAAATGGCCTCTTCTCTTTTTCAGTGCTAATTCTTAGCTTCTTTTGATGGACTCTTCAGACTCTTCAGTCCTACACCTTACAAATCTGGTAGCATATCCAACCTTATCTGCCACCATGAGATGCAGGTTTCACCCCTTCTGACACAGAATTTTTTCATGTTGACCCCAAGGAAATGATTACCAGAAGATTTCACCTCAATGATTCTAGTCTCTTGTTAAAATCACAGCTGATTCTTTGGCCCCCAACAAATTAGAAACCACAGATTCTTAGTTCAAACATCTCAAGCTGAGGGCCCAAGTGGAGTCTATGAAGGAATGTAAAACCTTCTTCTAAAAATTTACAAGGCAGGTATCTATTATTTGCATTATTCTTTGCATTCTTACTTTGTAAGCTTCCAGAGAACAACCTGTTAAACTCTGAGAATTTAAGGAACCCTCCAGCCTTTCATTTTCATAGTGCTTCCTCAGTCATTCCTGAAACAACATGGATAAGAGTGTGGCCACCCAATATGTGGTTTAACTTGAGGCCCACACTGACAGAGCAAGTACATGCCCTACACTTAATGTTTAACAATGAATGGAAAATCAGCAACCCAGAGATTGAGAATAGAACTAAACAGGGATGGCAAAAATAAACAAAAAAATAAGCAAACAATTAGCAAAATAATTCCTGCTATTATGTTATGCTCATAGGTTGGTGCCTTGTCCAGTTGTCAGAAGAGAGGTTTTCTCCTGCAACAGATGAAAAGAGATACACAGACCTACAACCAGACATTATTCAGAGATAGTCTACACTGGAGGCCTCCATCATGTTCCTCTACTCAGAGCTCAGGGAACCCCATGGAAGAAAGAGAGAAATCATTGTAGAAGTCAGAGGGGATGGAGGACACTAGAAGACTTTGGCCCACTGAATCACCTAAGCATGGCTCTTATAGACTCATAGAGAATGAAACATTAACTAAAGGGCTTGTATGGGACTGCCCAAGGTCCTTTGTGTGTATGGGATGACTGTTACCTTGATGTTTGTGTGGAACTCCTAACAAAGGGAGCAGGTGATTCTTTTTTTTTTTTGTTTTTTTCGAGACAGGGTTTCTCTGTATTGTTTTGGAGGCTGTCCTGGAACTAGCTCTGTAGACCAGGCTGGCCTCGAACTCACAGAGATCCTCCTGTCTCTGCCTCCCGAGTGCTGGGATTAAAGGCGTGCGCCACCAACGCCAGGCCTAGCAGGTGATTCTTTTGCCTGCTCGTGGAACTCTTTATTCCTATTGGCTTGTCTTATCCAGCCTTGATATGAGGACTTTGGCTTTCTCTTATTGTATCTATTTTGTAGTGTTTGGCCATTGTCTCTTAGATGACTGCTTTTTTGTCTGAAGGTATAAGGAAGGGGAGTAGATGTGTGGGGGAAGTAGGTAGTGGGAGCTGGAAGGAACTAAGGAAGGAGAAAGTGTGATTGAGATGTACTGTATGAGAGAATAATCTACTTTAAAAATAGCTTAGGAGCTTGGTGCCTGTGTCTATACTAATGTTCTTTCTATTGCTCTGATAAACACCATGACCAAAAGCAACTTGTAGATGACATGTTATTTGACTTATTTATTCAGTTCATGATTCATCGTTGAGGGACATTGGGGAAGAAACATGAGCAAGAAGCTGGAGGCAGGAGATGATGCAGAAAACATAGGAGAACACTGCTTGTTAGTTTGCTGTATATGGGTTGCTGAGCCTGCTTTCTTATAGTCCTGAAGAACATCTACCTGGGGTTGGTACTAGCCACAGTGGGCTGAACTTTCCTACCCACATCAATGACCAATGAATAAAATGTCTGAGAGACTTACCCACTGGCCACTCTGGTGAAGATTCCTTCTTTCCAGATGATTGTAGCTTGTACAATTAAAACAGTGTTGGACATGCAACAAGTGCTTGATAGACACAGTCTGAGCTCCCAGCTAGAGTTATGTGTCTGTCTCTCTCCCTTGAAATGAAAAATGAAGCTTCACATATAAAGATGGCAAGATTTAACTTGTTTGTGCAGGAATTATTTTTTCTAAGGCCCTAGCATGCAACAATTCTAATATTCTTTTGTTTTCTATGCTTTTATTAAAAATATTTGTGACAAGGGTAAGTATTATCCTCTTCCATTGGAAGATTGAAGCATAAAATTGTAAATGATGTATTCAAGGATATAACAAATGAATGGTGACTGCGAGTTAGAATTTATATGACTTCTTCATATGAGGCTCATCCTATTATGTTGCTATGTTCCTACTTAATATTATAGAGCCAGCAATTTAAACTCATCTCACATTTCCTCTATCAGAGGAGTATGCAGATGACAAGTGTAGAAGGTTACATGCCAAATGCTGTTTCACAGTCAGAAAGATTATAAAACCACAACATGATCTTCTGAATTATCAAACATTTATATGATGCCTGTTCTTTCCTATTACTCACAACTTTCCTTGTGGAACAGGGATATTCTACTTAGAAACTATTTCATTCAATTGCAAGATAAACTTATCATCTATATATAATGAAAGGATCACCTTGGCAACTTCAAAAATAATAAAATCGGCTATTACAAGTAGAAAATTTTTACACTAGTGGCAATTTATAATAGACCATTAAATACACATTTATTGCATGAAAAATAAAATGGACCACATTTATACCCACTACTTTATAGCCATATACAACTTTATTATAGGAGAAAGTTGTAATATATATACATATATATACATAAATACATATATATATACATAAATAGATATTTCCTACATCTGCTTTATGGACTAAGACTAAGACCATTTTCTTTTTCTGAAATTGCAGATTGTCATTTCCTGTGTTGAAAATGGACAGGGGCTTAGAGGAAAAGACACTGTGGCCTTTACCTAAGGACTAATCCACAAAAGCATCTTACTTGCATTTTATTCCTAGGTGTGAGTGCTGCTTAGCTTCTATTTCCCTTTCATAGTTATTAAGCTGCAAAGCCCTCTCTTGACAGTTAAGAAACTCTAAAGTATGTAAAAAAAAGTAAGTCACACAGATTCATGCATAAAATAGAATTCCTTGTTCATGAATGGAATAGCCTTTGGAATGTCGTGGGGGAAGGCACGGCACCTGGGAAGGTCAGGTGCTACAGAATGGCTTGCTCTAAATGCTGTAGTAATGTAATAAGAGCCTTTCTGTCTGACTTTCTCTGTCTTCTTGAGAATTCACAAGAGTGTTCTGTCATTTGATGGCAAAATGAATGCAGCAGTTACAGGGCTTAGTTTGCTTGTTCCCAGGAGATACTGGAAACCATGATCATATGTCACAAAGCAAGAATGTGGAGGTTTATATCCTTTGACAAGCATTCTGTGCCTCACCTTGCACAAATTTATTTTAGACCTCAGCAAAGGCACTACAATGCATCTGTATCACATTAAGGGATTGAAACAGAAACTTTTCCATGATGTTGCTTGACCAAAAGCAAGTCCAAATTTGAATTTTTCAGGTTTTTCTCCCTCTGGCTTCTATCTGACTGTAGTCTGTGGTTACTGGACAGTCTGTATTCCATCTGTTGAATATTTCTGATTTGTCTCTCCCTGTTTCATGTGTGCTGTGCCTATCCCTAACAAAGAGTTTGTTCTGTGTTTATTAAATTGCAGAGAAATCATTGAATGAGAGTGAAACAAGGAATACTCACAGAAGTCTTTACCAGGGTTTTACAATAAGACATTGCAGACTACAACTGACTCAGAAAAGCACTGAAAACTACAAATGTATGTTGTCAACCTTAATCTGCATGTTAGTATCTATGAGGTATTTGTTTTATTTGCAGTTGTTTTCAACCTGTTAGCTGCTCTTAGAAAATCATCATCTCAACACATACACATACCTTATTCTGGGTCAGGGCCATGAAAGAGTATATAATGTAAAATTAAAGCTTAAGCAGCCTGAGTACACAGTAAGATAGCATGTTAATTACCTAGCTGCAATGACTAGTATTGTGTCAACTTGAAACAATCTATAGTCATTTGGGAAGGGGGAACTTCATTTGCAAAAATTCTCTCACTAGGTTGGCCGGTGGGGAGGCCTGTGGGGCATTTTCTTGATAGGTCATTGCTATGGGACACTCTACCTCACTCTTGGCATTGTCTTCCCTGGCCTGGTGGTATTGAATACTATTAATAAAGCAGGCTGAGCTAGCAGTAAGGGACTAGACAGCAACAATTTTCCATGGCCTTTGATTCAGTTTCTGTTTTGCTTGAATTTATGCCTTAAATTTCTTCACCATTAGGATGCTACCTAGAATTATAAGATGAAATATCCTGTCTTCTCCAAATTACTTTTCATCATGGTGTTTAATCACCAACAATGGAAATCTTATTAAGATATTGTCTTAAATGATTGCAAGGCATATTATTAACTTGGTGCAAGGTCTAGAAAAAGTTCAGTCCCTTTTGGGGCAAGGTGTATTTTCAGAAAAATGTAACAGGAGCTAGAGAAATTGGTCTGCAGTTAAGAGGACTTTCCGATCTTCCAGAGGACCAAGGGCTCAATTCCTAGCACTCACATTACATCTCACAACCATTCATAAATTCATTTCTAGATGATATGATAAACTCTTGTCATCAATGTGGGCATGACCATGCATGTGGTGTATAGATATTGATTCAGGCAAAAAGGAAAGTAAAAATAATAAGTTAAAATTAAAAAAGAAAAATGTAGTGGCAAAACTGAGACTGGGTGGACATTGATCAACAAGAAGTGTGATGACCTGAAATTGAACAACCCAATCCATCTGATTTTCATGAAGCCATGAGCACTAAAATGGTAGCAGTCTGAGAACTCTTAGATGGAAGTATTAGCTACTAAATGGTGAGTATATGGATGCTTAGCAGTGGTGTGCCAAGTATATCTAAGTTAGAGGAAGGAACAGAGAACCTTTATAGTAAAACACTCAGCAAAGTTAGCATCACGTGTTTCCCTTTGTTTTTGCTGTGTAGCAATTACTTTCAAGATCAAACTCCTCACCTTAGAGGAAAGATCTTAAGTAGTAAGATGTTCTAATCTAGAAGGAGATGCGTCAGCCATCTTGAGGGAAGCCAGATAAACTCAGAAAATGAACAACTCAAAAGATTCAGGAAGTCCCTGAAACTGACCAAGTTCACTAGACTCCTTCTCCAAGCATTTGTAAGTAGTGTGGACCACTGAGAGACATTCTCAGATCAACTAAGCTACCCAGAAGACTCTCATATGAGCCTGATTACGTGGAAGCCCCAGAGATGATCTAAGCTGCCTGGAAAAGATACTTTCCAATATTTACAGTTGTATGGTGTTCTTCACATTTCTAACTTTTATGAAATGTCACCTCAAACGGTGTGGGTTTGGTAATGCAGCTGTTTTGACTAATTTCTGCTCCCATAAGTAACACCTCATCCATACTTCCTTAAGTAACCCCCAAGAAAACTCACTAATTCACCCAGTTGTCTTTGGAGTTATTCTTACATTGGTCTGTTGTCAGTTCTCTATCTGGTGTGATTACACATTTATTCACATCTCCATTGCTACTCTTAAGAATGCCTAGGGTGGTGATGTCATCAGAGTATCAGTGGAATGTGTTTACTTTAGTCTATACCCATAAGACTTCTTAGTGAAGTACTCGTCCATATAAATAATATAAATTATGAATATGGTAGATAAACCAAACAACCTGAGGGGCATTTTAATTGAAACAGTGAACTATCTATCATCTGCTTTATCACTTTCATACCCTAAATATTTAGCTCCCTTTCCCAAAATAACCACTTTAAGAAACTTTCCATGAAACTACAGAAACAGAAATGTGTGCTTCCATTTGTATTTTTCCTTCATATCTTCATGATTGTAGAACAAAACAAAGGAACCCACCCGACTCATTCAATAGGCTAGTACAGTTCTTATTCCAAAATAGAAGGAGATATAACTCAGGCTACCTATGCTTTCCAATGTTTAGGTGATGAAATATAAAACCAAGTAACAATTTGAAGGCAAACTAAAAGACAATACAGCATAAACAGCAAGATTATCCCAGATATGCAAGCATCACTTTCATGGGAAAATTCATAAATCTTTTAAATCACAAGAATCATAAATGATGAAAATTAATATATTATTTACACATGATGAATACTTTCATGAAGACCAAAATGTCTTATAAGAAAATCATGTTAAATTACAGGAAAATTTCACTCAGAAGAGTTATATATATAATACATTGGAAAGCCAGCTGAATTCCCTTCTGCAAACAGTGCACTTTAAACACCCAATTAAGGTAAGATAGCATTATAATAAAAAGATGCTATTAGAAGATATTGGAAGAAAATAAAACAAAAGAGATGCCAGCAATATAAGAGAGAGATAAAATAATTTGAACATAAAAGTTAAACTAGGAGTGATGAGCAAAGGGATCAAGACCATGCTGGGGAAACCCACAGAAATAGCTGACCTGAGCAAGTAAACTCACGAACTACAGGCTGACAGCTGGGGAACCAGGTTCCCTGAATGTGGGTGTCAGTTGGGGGGCTAAGGCAGTCTATGGGGCCACTGGCAGTGGAACCAGTACTTGTCCCTGATGCATGAATGGGCTTTGAGAAACCATTCGCCTGGATACAGTGGGAGGGGGAGTAGTATGTCCTGTGCAAAATGATGTGAAAAACTTTGATTATTCCTCTACGGATGCCTCACCCTCCCTGAGGATTGAATTAGGGGTGGGATGGGGAAACGGTAGGGCAATGGGAGGAAGAAAGGATGAGGGAACTGGGATTGGTATGTAAAATAAGATTCTGTTTAATTTAAATAAAAATTAATTTTAAATAAAGCTAAACTAGCAATTTTGAAAAAAATCCTGCCAAATTAATAGGGAGGACATAAACATTTGCAACCAGAACCTAAAATAGTTAACTTAATAGTGTAATGTTAAAACTAGATCCTTGCAATATACACTAATATAAACTCAACATTTACCAAAGAACTGAATATAAACATGAAAGCTTATGATGACTAAGTCTTTGCGGAAAAGGAATAACTAGGAGTTTCTCTTTATAGTTTGCTGGAATACTTCAAGACATTCATCAATTTCCAGATGAAAGATGAAATAGTAATGCTGTTTAGTTTTCTTCGTGTGTGTGTGTGTGTGTGTGTGTGTGTGTATGCATGTGCATGTGCGTGTGTGTGTGCATGTGCATGTGTGTGTGTGTGTGTGCATGTGCATGTGCATGCATGGTGAACATTTATGCCCATTTGTATACATGCCTGTGTTTGTGCAGGTCTGCATTATGGTTATACATTTGTGTGCATGTGTGTTGAGGACAGTGATTGACCTTTGATTTGCTACTTTGCGTGTTTCCTTCAGCTGCTCTCCACCTTATGTTTTGGCACAGAATTTCTCACTGATGCTTATCGAATCAGCTAGGTTGGCTTTCCTCTGAGTTCCACGGATTTCCTGTGTCTGGGATTACACACATTATTATCTTGTCAGGATTACTATGTGGTAGCTGGGAACTCACATCCAGGTTTTCATGATTGCATGACAAGTATTTTACCAAATAAGCCACTTCTCAAACTGTGCAATGCCATTTTAAATTACGTAGCACAAATAACTAAAGTGTATTTGCTTTTTTCAAATTGTTGTGCTTGATATTCCTTTTCCTTTGAGTAGCTTACTGGGAGTGTCTAACTTAAAGAGGTGCCTTGATATTTTAATATAGTTTACTGAAGTCATATTTTAATAATTTGTACAGATCTTAAACATGTAGTAAAATATTTAGGCAAAATGCATAAAAATCTTTATCTTAGCCTTTGAAGATGGCTTATTCCAATTGATGTAAATTTCTACTGACACATGCATGTCAAATTTGGATAGATATTTCTTGTTTTCCTAAACTCCATGTATCTAAGGACACAGGCAGCTGAAAAAAACCATCTTAAGAACCAAATAAAAGAAGCTTTAGCCGCTTTCCAATTACCAACTACAGCATACGGTGTGGGAAGACCCAAATATTTATAAAATTTAAGCCCTGTTTCTGTCCTGGCTCATTATTTGTGTGTTACCTCCACCACCACTTGCTAATCAGCTTTCTTTGTCTTTGGTAACCAAGTAAGCATCACTCCCAATCATGTTCTATTGGTAGACACTTAAGAAAACAGAGTATGGGAACAGTGCATGCATATGTCCTGTAAGGTTGGTGTTTACTTAGGCTTACAGTCATGGCAGAGTAGTCATGGAAACAGGAATTTGAAGCATTTACACACAAGGTATGCAGTCAAGAAGAAGAGAGCAGTGAAAGCAGTCTAGAAACCAACACTGCTATGGTCTGCTTTTATTAGCCTAACCAAGAAAATTCCTCACAAAGACCTCTATAACCTAATGACCATTTGCAAATATTCCTGGGACTTTGTCTTCTAGGAGATTTCAGATCCTGCCAACTTGACAATATCAACCATCACAGCCAATCAGTGCCTTTTATTTTCTTAAAGCTGGAGGGTGGGGGAAGATCAATGGAGGATAGCAAGAGGATATATTATACTCATAATTAGCAAAATTCAGCAGAAATTCATTACTAAAAGTCAATTTGCAGTTGCTAAAACCTGACAGGTGCAATAAAGAAGTTCTGCAGGAAAACACATTTTATTTGAATTATGATGAATTAAAAATGTACACAGGTAATTACCCCTATTTCCAGTATGCTCTGCAGTGAACCTGTAAATAAAAGATCTGAGGATCAAATGTGCACAGTAGCATTTTCTCATCCTAGGCATTTTTAGCACATGTATCAGCTATCCCTTTGGTAGGGTCATTATGGCTTTTAGCTTATTTCCAAGCTTAAAAACAAAATCATTACAGAAATGCTGCCGCTCCTATTGAACAGGCTGTGAGATAGCTTGTTGCCAAATTAAGTTGCACACAGCACTTGTTAACTTAATTACCAACATAATGGCTGAATCATCCCTGACAAAATGCATGTTGCTTTAGATGGAAATTGCAGTAAAACTACAGACACTTTTTGGCATGTAGAATCTGGTGGGTATTAATTTCCTTTATGGGGTTAGAGGAAACCTGGGAAGATATTCTACTTCCTATTGAAGAGCAAATGACATTCCAAGGGACAGTAATTTCCAAGGCTGTGAAGCCTATATTTTTCCAAAGATTGAATGAAAATTTCAAGTGGACTAACGGATATAATTAGGATTCTATAAATAGCATAGAAAGCAAACTAATTAATTGGAAGACAAACTGCATGGACTCATTTCTGAGCAAATGATTCAAGAAACAAACAAATTATCTAAGAGCTTATTGAAACCAGGAATCAAGAAGGCAATTGCCCATGCTTTGGCTTGGCATTTTTGAATATCTAACGTAAGTGTTATTTTCAAGGCCTCTTTTTGAAAAAAGATACGGGAATTTTGTATGACAGTATGTATGTATAGTTTGACCTACCCACAAATCTTAAGTTGTCGTTAGGTTTGCTGTCCTATTCCAAATTTATTGATTACCCTCCAGTTTGGATGTCACCCACTGGTTCCAATTTTGAGAAAACAGAGAACCTGAGTGGCATGAAATGACATGGTGATCTGTAAACTGTCAGGTTTCACATAAAGACAGACAGCAAAGCCATGAAATAGAGGACCTAAATGATTTCTTTGTTACTGTAGAAATCAACACATGACAAATTTCAGTGCATAATAAAATAAATTCATGTACCTCATAATTAAATACCATGAAGTTCTTGCGCAAACACCTCCACATAGGTTTAATCTCAATGTCACTGAATTTTCTCAAAATACTAAAACACATCTGAAAGAACTAAACAAGATAGAAGTGTTGAAGACCTCTAATTTTGAATATATAAAGAGATAAACCTTAAGAGTTTGAAAAATATATGAATGCTTGTTATTTCCTATGACCAAAACATTGTTATAATGTGTACATACTACATAGTTAATTTTAAAACATTTTGTTTAATCAATCAATTAAATGTGAGAAAGTGCATGTGGTTAGGTGTACATCAGAGTATGACTTACAGTAATCTATTTTCTCCTCCTACCAAGTGTGTTCTGGGGATTCATCTCAGCTTGTTATATCTGGAAGGCAGATAGACTTCCTCACTAAGTCACCTCACTGACCCATACATAAAACTTTACTCTCACAAAACCACATGGCTTTGAACCTTCCTCACATCTTTTGGCATCTCAACCAGTAGTTCAATCACTGACTTTCAGAAGAAAAGCAGTTACATATGAGAAAATGCGTTTCTTGACCGGTCTTGTAGTCTTGTTTTACTCCTCATTTTCTTTCTGTGGGGTTCTGCTTTTCTACTGAACTGCTATGTCACTGTATCCTTCCTGGACCTCAGAAGTTCTGCCAACATAACTACAAAAGCATCAAGCCGAGTGCAATATAATTTGTTCCACTCAAGGCTGGGAGCATCTCTATTGCAGTGGTTCTCTCTAAGCTACTTCCAGGAATAGTTAGCTTGTGAACCTAGAGATCTATGAGATCTTGATGCTTGCCTTGGTTTTCATATTATCTATTCCCTATCTGAAGAAACATGCTCCTAATAATGGGAGTGTTTTATCATGTTTATTTATGAGTTCATATATTGATTTTTTATGCACTGCATCTGAAAAAAAGTGACATGTTGGTTTCTACAATGGTACAGAATTATCTTATGTCCTTCAATTTATGGCCTGTCTTTGTCTCTTTAAATAATAGTCTGATGCTTTACAGACCATCTTTATTTTTTATGATGCTGATACAGTTAGCATGTGAGTTCCTTAAAGCAGAGACCATGCCCTTTCCACCTTAGTAGTCACATTCCCAGATCTCTAGAATTGGGTGATAGCTATGCCAAATGATTGGAAATTTTTCCATTTTTTCTTTGAACATTAAATCTGACATAGACTATCCTGCATTCTTTAAGTCAATTTTTTCTTAAATGAATTGGGGTGAAATGTGGTTTTGGGAAGAGCAACAACTGATGTCCCCTGTTATCTAGTAATAATGAATATGGGGCAAATTGAGACAGCATCCAACTTAGCTTGTGTCTTTTTAAGGAAAAGTTTCACATTATACTGATCATGCTTATGGCAGGAGTAAAATTTTTTGCTGTTACATAGGATGATATTGTTATGGGTAAACGTAGCATTCAGTCCTACAATTCTACCAAAATTTTATGTAATTTCTTAGACAGCATTAATTCTTGTTTTGTTGCTGTTCCTATCAGACTAGAAGGAGCAATTGTGAATTTCCATGTATCACTGTTTCTGATTATTTTTTGATCTTCTTGATGTTATATTATAATCTTTTGTACTGTGCCTTATGGCACCCATGATATAGCCACATGAACACTTATCATCTGGCTAGCAAAGGAAAATATCTCCATTACTCATGCTAGGACCCAGCTCTTATTATATTAGCTGATCATTGCTAAAAGGATACAAGGATAGATGTGATCATGAACGCTCCTCCAGTGAAAGGTAACACTTGGATTATTTATGCCGAGTGACCACTTCTGAGAAACTCGGTGATCTTTTCATTATTAGGACCTCCCTGAACCACCATTAGAATGACTGTCATTTCCTACTTTTATTCAGTGCCAAATAACCACCTTCAGAGCTGGTAACCTGAAAGAGACAAGGTGGACATGAGGATTCAAAAGAATTCTGCATCTATACTCTTGAAGAGTAAGTTTTCCCAAATATATTTTGAAACCATACTATCTAGAAATTAAATGCAAAGGTACTGTATTTCATCAGTGGCATCATGTATTTTTATAGGTAATCTAAATAGATTTTCATTCTAAGATACATTTCATATACATGTTAGTAAGTTACCATTTCAGCAATTTTCTGTTAATTTTGTATCTATATTTTTGGATGCATTTTCTCAGGGTTTTCAAAATTTTATCCTTAAAATTTTTGACATATTCTAAAGTATTAAAATTTTTCCATTTTTTTTCTTTTTTTAAATTAGAAACAAGATTGTTTCACATGTCAATCCCAGTTCCTTCTCACTCCCCTCATCTCCCATGCTACCCCCAGCATCCAGTCCCCCACCAAATCTTCCATCCGATCCCCAGGGAGGTTGAGGCCCTCCATGGTGAATCTCCAGAGTCTGTCAACAGAATTGTGTTGAGTTTCAGTCCATTTAGTTTAATGTTGGCTGCTGGTGTGCTGTATATATGTTTTATTATGTTTAGGTATGTTCATGTTATCTCAGATTTCTCCATGACCTTTATTATGAAGGATATTGTCAAAGGTTTTTTGTGCATCTAGTGAGATGATCATGTGATATTTGTTTTTCTGCTTGTTCATATGGTGTATTACATTGATTGATTTTCATATATTGAACCATCCCTGCATCCCTGGGATGAAGCCTACTTGATCGTGGTGAATGATTGTTTTGATGTGTTCTTGGATCTGATTTGCCAGTATTTTATTGAGTATTTTTGCATCAATTTTCAAGAGGGATATTGGTCTGAAGTTCTCTTTCTTAGTTGTGTCTTTGTGTGGCTTGGGATCAAGTTTATTGAAGCCTCGTAGAAAGAGTTTAGCAAAGACCCTTCTGCTTCTATAGCGTGGAATACTTTGAGAAGAATTGGTAGAATTTCTGGTAGAATTCTGCACTGAGGCCATCTGGACCTGGGCTTTTTTTATTGGGAGACTTTTGATGATTTCTTCTATTTCCATATGGGTTATAGGTCTATTTAAATTGCTTATCTGTATTTTATTTAATTTTGGCATGTGCTAGCTATACAGGAAGTCGTCCATTTTCTTTAAATTACTGAATTTTATGGAGTACAAGTTTTCAAAGTATGACCTGATGATTCTCTGAATTTCCTCAGATTCCGTTTTTATGTCCCCCTTTTCATTTCTGATTTTGTTAATTTGCATGTTCACACTCTGCTGTTTGGTAAGTTTGGACAAAGGTTTCTCTATCTTGTTGATTTTCTCAAAGAACCAACTCTTCGTTGCACTGATTCTTTGTATTGTTTTCCTAGTTTCTACTTTATTTATTTCATCCCTCAGTTTGATTATTTCCTGGCATCTACTCCTCCTGGGAGAGTTTCCTTCTTTGTGTTCTAGAGTATATTGTGTCTTCATTCTCATAAAATTCTATTAAGTCTTTAATTTCTTTTTTATTTCTTCTTGGACCCAAAATGGTGCAGTTGTACATTATTCAAGTTCCATGAGTTTGTAGGGTTTCTGCAATTTGTGTTGTTGTTGAAATCTAATTTTAAAGCATGGTGGTCTGATAAGATGCATGGAGTTATTCCAATTTTTTGTATCTGCTGAGGTTTGATATGTTGTGAAGAATGTGTTCGATTTTTGAGGAGGTTCCATGTGGTGGTGAGAAGAAGGTATATTCTTCTTTATGTGGATGGAATGTTCTATAGATGCCTGTTAATCCCAGTTGGTTCATAACTTCTATTAGACCCTTTGCTTCTTTGTTAAGTTTCTGTCTGGTATTCTTGTCTAGTGGTGAGAGTGGTGTGTTGAAATCTCCTACTATAAGTGTGTGCATCTTTATGTGTGATTTAAATTTTAGTAACATTTGTTTTCTGAACGTGGATGCCTTTGTATTTGGGGCATAGATGTTCAGGATGGACACTTCATCTTGGTGGATTTTGCCTGTGATGAGTATGCAATGACCTTCTTCGTTTCTTTTGATTGATTTTATTTTAAATTCTACTTTGTTAGATATTAGGATTGCTACCCCCGCTTGTTTCTTGTGTCCGTTTGACTGGAAAATCTTTTGCCAACCTTTAACTCTTAGGTCATGTTTGTCTTTGAGGGTGAGGCGTGTTTCTTGTATGCAGCAGAAAGATGGGTTCTGTGTTTGAATACATTCTGTTAGCTTGTGTCTTTTTATGGGTGAGTTAATACTGAGAGATATTAATGACCATTGATTGCTTATTCTTCTTTGATTTGGAATGGTTGTTGTTGTTGGAATTATGTGAGGAATTCCACCCCTTTTTTTCTGTTGGCTATTGGTAGAGTGGGATTATCTAATGCTTATGTTTTTCTGGTTGTAGTTAATTTCCTTGGGTTGGAATTTTTGTTCCAGCATATTCTATAGGACTTGGTTAGTGAATATGTATTGCTTGAATCTAGATTTGTCACAGAATATCTTTTTTTCTCCATCTATAGTGATTGAGAGCTTTGCTGGGTATAGTAGTCTGGGCTGGCATCAATGGTCTGCTAGTGCTGGTAGAATATCTATTGAGAACCTTCTGGCTTCAGAGTTTCCACGGAGAAGTAATGTGTAATTCTGATAGGATTGCCTTTATATGTTACTTGGCCTTTTTCCTAAGCTGCTTTTAATATTCTTTCTTTACTCTGTATATATGGGGTCTTGATTACTATGTGGAGAGGGGACTTTTTTTTGTGGTCCACTGTATTTGTTGTTCTGTAAGCTTCTTATACCTTCATTGCCATGTCTTTCTTTATGTTGGGAAAGTTTTCCTCTATGATTGTGTTGAATATGTTTTTTGCCCCTTTTAGCTGGTTTTCTTCACTTTCTTCTATATCTACTATTCTTAGGTTTGGTCTTTTCATGGTGCCCCATAATTCCTGGATGTTTTGTGTTAGCGATTTGTTGGACTTAAGATTTTCCTTGGTTGATGAATTAATTTCTCCTAGTGTATCTTCAACACCTGAGATTCTCTCTTCCATGTTTTGCATTCTGTTGGTAATGCTTGTATCTGTATTACCTGACCATTTGCCCAGCTTTCCTATTTCAGCCTTCATTCAGATTGTTTTATATATATATATTTTATCTATTTCAGTTTTCAACCCTTGCACTGTTTGAATCTTTTCTTGCAATTTTCAGTTTATCTTTTTGTCCATTTGTGGCACCTTATGAATGTTTTGGTTTGTTTTTTCTTCCATTTCTTGCATTTTTTAGTTTGTTTTTTCTTCCTTTTCTTGCATTTTTTGGTTTGTTTTTTCTTCATTTTCTTGCATTTTTTAGTTTGTTTTTTCTTTAATTTCTTTGGGGGATTTTCCTGTATCCTCTTTTAGGGCCTCTATTGTTTTCATGAAGTTGTTTTTAAGGTCATTCTCTTCTGCTTAATTTGCATTGGAATGTTGGAGTCTTGCTTGTATGGAGTCTCTAGAATCAGGCAGTGTCATATTTGTTTTTCTGTTGCTGAGTGTGTTTTTGTATTGTTTCTTTCCCATCTCGTCTTCAAGTGGGTGCAGAAAGAGCCCCTTACTGGTCTGGTTTTTAGGGGCCCAGAGTTCCCTTTTGGTGGGTGCAAGCAAGTCTAATACTCTGTTAGTTCTTCTCTTCCTGTTCCTAGTTCTGGTACCTTGTGTGGAGAAGAAGGTGCTTGGCTCCTGCCAGGATGGGAGGCTCTATGGGAGTCCCCAGGCACGGAAGGCATGCCTGGATGTAGGGCCTTGTTTTCCTAGACCTGCTGGTTTCCTGGTCTCATTGGAGGAAGAGAAGACCTGGGATTTTGGGGTACATGGCTCCTGACAGGATGGGAAGCTCTGTGGCAGTCCCCAGGTAATTCCCAGTCACTCCACTTACTATTCTTAATGAAAAGATCTTAGTCTCCTGTTTCAATTTCTTTTGCAGATAGTAACTCAGAAGCTAACCAATTTTTCAAATTCTCTCATTTCTTCCCCCTTTTTCCCAAGATACATTGTGAGCACAGTCTCAGTCCAGCAGAGACTTCTGGGCAGCTGTGTTTGTCCACCATAAGAGATGCTGCTTTTTCTGATTTAGTCATTGTCCTCCAATTTCTTTTCTTCTTTTTAAAATTTAAATTTGAAACAACTTTGTCTTAAAAGTCATTCCCAGTTCCCTCTCCCTCCCCTCCTTCCCTGCCCCCCACTAACCCCATATCCTATCCCATTTCTGTTCCCCAGGGAGGTTGAAGTCTTCCATGGAGGGATCTTCAAAGTCATATCAATTGGAGCATGGCCTAGACCCTCCCCAATGTGTCTATGTGTAATGGGCTCCCAAAGTCCATTTGTATGCTAGGGATAAATACTGTTTTACTACCAGAGGCCCCATAGATTGTGGAGGCCTTCTCACTGACAACCATGCTCAGGAGGTCTGGATCAGTTCTACGCTGGTTTCTCAGCTACCATGGACTCCAGACTGTCCTCTGCTTTCACTGACAGTATTGGTGACCATTCTCAGTGATTGGCTGAATTGATAATGTAGAAGGGAAATGGCCTGGATCATAATATGTGATGTATATTGGATAGTAATTACTGAATAACCTTGGCCTTCTAAGTATCTGGAGCAATAGTAAGACTTCCTTTTGATGAACATTTCTGTGATGCTACCCTATGAGGTCATGTCATATCATGTCATCTTATCTCAATTTTTAATTCTATAAGCACTGAAAACTGTATATTCATATCTAGTGTCAAATTTAAGATTTTCTAGTGTTAATGTTAAGTTATGTTACAAAGTCTAGAACTTTGTACTTACAGGGAATTTCCAATGTCATAACAGTCATATATGAGGGGAGGGGAGTTGGAAGTAGCAGAGGAAGGGGAAAATGCAGTCAGAATATATTGTATGAGAAAAGAATAAAAAGGAAAGAATCTAGTGAATCAAATAGCCTGTACTAAAGCTATCCTTCCAAATTCAAAATAGAATAGGCAAGTAATGTTAAGCATTCAGTATGATGTGTTAAATGACAATTTATTTTTTCTAGTTTTGACTCACAGTTCAGCATAAATCCAATCTAATATCATGCATGGCAAGAATGGTTTCTTCACAGCAATACTAGCTACACAATGTGCAGAAACATTAAGCATACAGATGACAAAGGGAAGCTTTCATGAGAAAACTATGCTCTCTTGGTAGGCACAATGTCCTACCAATAGCTGGAGTTATTGGCATTTGATACTTTCTGGAAGAGGAAGAGTTAACTTTTTAAGTGTGTGAGCCCTACTGTCAGTCACATTCCTGTCATTTGCCCCAATACCAAGATTATTTGGGTAACAGAACCTTGATGTTCTACATTTAAGAAAAGAAAAGCTAGAACAAAATGTTGGATGGGTAAAAAGGTGGGGTGCATCTTAAAGGAGTTGTAAGAGCGAGAGGAATGTAATCAAAACACACTGTACAAATGTTTCAAAAAATAAAAAGATTGTTTAAAATGTCTTATATACAATCTTCTAAAATAAATAAATAAACAGCATTATGTAGCCTATAGCCTATTCTTAGTCATTGATTATGTATTGTAAGTCTTCCAAACATTGAGATCCTTGATTTGAGCTAGGTCTCTTCCATTTACTAGTCTTACAAATTTCATCTTCTCTTTTTGTTCAGGAAATTCAGAATCAGTGACATTCAAATTAAATGATGTGTTCATATATTCTGTCAGATAACTTTGGAGATTTATTCAGGCCTCACAGTTTTTAAGTTAGTTTCATCTTAAGTTTTAACAGTTGCAAAGGATGTGATCTTAGCCTGCTGAAATATTGATATTTTAAAATGGAAGTGCTATACCACTAAAACACATCCTGTCCAACCCAAATTCATAAAACAGAACTGATAAGCCAGATAAAAACATACCCACTGAATTTCAAATTCATAAGAACATAGCACCTACTGTCAGCAAGTGACAGACATTGAACAAGTTCTATAATACTTTACAGAAGTCTTGGCCCCTTTCCTCCTCATTTCCTGTGCCCTTAACCTTTCCTTTAGAATTTGCACTTTCATATCTAACATTTGGTGGTTGTGATATTTTGAAAGAAAATAATCCCCAAAGAGAATGGCACTGTTAGAAGGTATGGACTTGATGTAGGAAGCTTGTCACTGTGATGGTAGGCTTTATGTTCTCTTTCTCAGCTTCACTCATTGTGACAGTGAGTCCATTTCCTATTGTCTCTGAACCAAGAAGTAGAACTCTTACCTCTGGCACCAAGTCTTCCCTGAACTCTGCTACTCTGCTTGCCATGATGATAATGGCACAAACCTCTGAAGCTATAAGCAAGCCCCCTCAATTAAATATTTTTCTTTGTAAGAGTTGTCACCTTAGGCCATGGGCTCCTATGGAGAGATACTCTCTCAGCTTAGATATGGGGTTATGGCCACATTCCTTTCCTAAACATTTTACAGACTTTGATGATCCCCCATGGGAGGCTTCAACATCCCTGAAGAGTGGATGTGTGAGGGGATGAGAGATGGTTCTGGGAATTAGACTGGGGAGAAGGAACTGGGATTGGTATGTAAAATAAGATTGTTTTTAATTTAAATGAATGGATGGCACTAGAACAAACCATACTGAGTGAGGTAACCCAGTAACAAAAAGGCAAACATGGTATGTACTCACTCATATATGGATTTTAGAGCAAGGGATTGCCAGACAACAATCCTACCACCAGAGAGTCTGGGAAGCTGGGAGAACCCTAAGAGAGATATGCCTGGTAACCCAGAGAAGGTTTATGGGATGAGATCTCCTAATTGGATGGGGGGTGGAGATGAGAGAAAGAGAGGGGGAAAAGATGAGGGAAGAGGAGGACACACGGGAGCAGGAAGTTTGATCCAGGTTAAAAATAAAGAAGAGAAGGATAGAGATACCATAATATAGGGAGCCATTATAAGTTGGAGGAGAGATCTGGCACTAGTGAGATCTTCACATACCTACAAGAATGACACAAGCTGACAATCTAAGCAATAAACAATTTGGGCAGCATATTCTAAACACAATTGACTGAATCTTAGAGAACAGGGTTGGGAGAATGGTTACCAACTTGAGAGTGGGTTCATGGAATGAGTTGAAGAATGGATAGTAGAATGGGCTGGAGCAAGGGTAGGGTAGGAAGAAATCTATTTTAAAAATGATACTCAGAATTTTCATTTCATTTTAAAACAAATTTTAACCCCTCCCTTGTGCAAGAAATGATTTCTTCTAGTTATCATATTTCTATTCTTATTCTTTTTTTCTATTTTCTAGAATGAAAAATATTTCCCCAAACTCAAACAAAACTTCAACTAATAAATTTAATTATGCTTCTATTCTTCTGTCTTTCCTCCAGTACTTCTAGGTGTTTAGTCTCTTTTGTATTTCTTTTTTTTTTTTTTTGCTTTTTTTTTTTTACTTTAACTCTTCATTTTCGATGTTACTCCTCACTTTGTATTCTTTTCTCTGATGAAAACAATTGAAATCTACAGGCGGTTAATAGTTAAATAAAAGATGCTGGTAATTTCCAACCTTGCATTCTCAGCCTAGGTTTATCCTTTGAAGTATCTCTCTACTCATGAGAGGCTAGGCATAGAAACACAGTCATTGCTGTATGCATTGACCTTGCCTCATTTAACTCTCCTTCATGTAGAACATATTAATGAAGAAAAATAGTAACACAGATTACAAGTAAACCAGAAGATTAGCAGGATCTCTACTTCTTTCTCAGTTCTCACAATTAATTGTTTAAGAAAAAACAACAAAGTTCACTATGCTTTCTGAATGTCTCTTGAATCTCGTGGCTTTTATTATTCTCTGCCATGTGCCTTAGTTTAAGTAGATGTTCTCTCCTGCCTGCAATATTCAGCACATTTCAGCTTAGTACTCTCTCTTTCAGTCCCTTTTGATATTCTCCCTTTCTACACTCTGAATCTAATTTTTAAATTAAATTAGCAACTCCAACCTATCCACAGAATGCTGGGGAATAGTGGTACAAACCTTATAGGAATACCCAGCTGCTGTTTTATAAGATTTTATATCTTGCCTTTAAAATTTTCCTTTAAAACCTTTTGTGCATGTATGTGGTTCTTTTTTTTATATGTGTTGAGTTTTCTGAAACACAACTTTCTAGTTTCTTTGTAAAACACATAATCAAAACTGTAGTTGCAAATGTAACCAATGATTTTGATGATTCTAAATTTTGTAGATCAGGGTTTTCAACCTGTGGATTACAACCCCTTTGGTGGTTGAATGACCCTTTGTAAGGGGTCAGCAAAAAACAACATAAAACATAAATATTTATACTAATATTCATAACAGCAGCAAAGTTACAGTGAGGAAGTAGCAATTAAAATAATTTAAGGTTGGGGGTCATCACAATGTGAAGGACTAAACTGTATTAAAGGGTGGCAGAATTAGCAGGGTTGAGGACCATTGCTATAGGTATTTATCAAGATTGTTTTTAATGTCTATTTTACAAACTATTCCTGATCTGCCTCTACGTGTTTGGGTGCTTCTCCAAAGGTCCTTTATCTAACAACATCATGTCCAATATATAAGTTTGTAGTGAGTTCATTTCTGGCTTATCAATTCTCTTCCAGTCACACTTATACCATCAACAGTGTATATTTGCCTGTCTCCATAAACCATGTGCTGCAAGCACCTATCTATGAGCTCAAGCTGCAATAGGTTGTTTATTTTTAAGCAACAGATGGAGGAATGTTATGAAAGATGAGTCAGCTTGCTTTCATATGTCATTATTTAAAATGAAAAATCTTGGAGAAACTATATTCTAGGCCAGACCTTTAAAAATCCTTGGGAAATGAATATTCATCGGAATAGAAGTTCCAACTTCCATTGCATCATATATCCTCTGTGAAGAATCTTAATTTATAATGTAAATATTCCTAATGTACTGTTAGAATCAGGAACGCCTTTGAAGGTGTCTATATTTTAATGGGTAAATTTCTATGGTTTTCATTATGGATCAGTTGCCCTTGAGTCATTTCTCCTGGGTACATTTCTCTTTGCTTCTGTCTCAATCTAATCAAGTCTTATAGCTCTTTTCTGATATCATTGTATGTTGACATTAGAGTTAAGGTATGAATTATGAAACTACCCTATTTCTGCAATAACTACATGTTATTGAGCTTCTTAAGGCATCTAGTTTAAGCAGATTTTAAATGAATATCGAATGTCTTCATTACCTTACTTCAACCCTTGGATTATATTTATCAATAATTCAGAATTATATGAAATAATATGAAGAACACATATAGTAATTTCCTCAAAATTAAGGTATTTTAATAAACATTGTTAAATTGTTTATTTTATTTTTTATTAGCATATTATTTTAACTATTGTGATTTTTTAATTTTATATCCTGAAAGCAACTTCCCTTTCCTCCTCTCTTCTCAGCCCATCCCCCACCACTTCCTTTCAGCTTCTACCCCCATCTATGCCTCCTATGTTTCTATTCAAAAATGGGGTAGGCCTGCTATGAATATTGACAAAATATGGCAAATCAAGATGTAGTAAGACTGTGTACCCTTCCTTGTATTCAAGCTGATCAAAGTAATCTACTGTGAGCAATAATTTCCACAAAACTAGTTAAAGTGTCATAAACAGCCCCTGCTCCTACTATAAGGAGTCCCTCATGAAGACTAAGCTACCCAACTGTCACATGTATGCAGAGTGCCTTGATCAGTCCCTTGGTTGTCATTTCAATCTCTCTGAGCACATATGCACCCATGTTAGTTGATTCTGTATTTTTCTTGTGATGTCCTTCATCCCTCTAGCTTATAAAAACCTTCCAGCCTCTCTTCTGCATGATTTCTTATGCTCAGACTAATGTTTGCTGTGGGTTTCCACCAGTCCCTGAGCAAAACCTCTCTGATGATTATTAGGCAGCAATCTATGATTATAACAGGATATTGTTAGACATCATTAGAATAGACACTTTTCCCCAGTCATTTTTGGTTTTATCCTAGGTCTCTGGGCATCTAGCCTCTGTGTACTGTCACTCCAGGCAGTGTCAGGGGTGGGCTTACTCTCTTGCCATTGTCTTGGGCTGGACTAGTTTCTGTTTGGCCACTCCCACAATCTCTATGTCAGCAGCACATCCCATAGGCCAGAGAGATAGATGGTAGGTTAAATATTATGTTGAACTTTGGCTAGGTTGGTGTCCCAATCCCTCTATTGGTTGTATTGCCTGGTTATGGGAAGTAGCTATTTAAGGCTATTAATTTGCTTTTTCTACAAATCTTATCTTGGGTTATCATTGTAAATTCCTTAAACAAGGTTTTTATCTGACCCTGAAATAATCCCTTATCCAGTCAGCTCTTTCAGCATTCCTCCTCTCACTCACTCACCTGACCCCTCATATTCCCAACCTCACCTACTCTGAGTTCCCCAACAAAATCCATTTATTTTTTCTTCCCATAGAAATCTGAGTAGCCTGCTTGAGCCCTCCTTTTCACCAAGCCTTTCTGGGTTGTGGATTGTAGCATGATTATCCTTAACTTTTCAGATAATATCCACTGATGAGCATATACCATATTTATCTTTCTGGGTCTCAGTTACCTAATTCAGGGCCGTTTTTTTCTACTTCCCACTTACTCTTCCATCAGATTCAGAGTATCAGGATTGACATTGATGTCTTTTATCCACTTGAAATTGACTTTTATGCAGGGTGATAGATATGAATCTATTTGTGTTTTTCTGCTTGCAAACATCCAGTTTTACTAGCACCATTTGTTAAGGCTGTCTTTTTTCATTGTATAATTTCTGTTTCTTTGTGGAAAATCAGGTATGTGTATGTATGTGAGTTTATAATTCGATTCCATCGATCCACCTGTCTTTTTATGCCAATATCATGCAGTTTTTATTTCTATAGCCCTTTATAGATCTTTAAATCTGGGATGATGATGCCCTCAGAAGTTCTTTTATTATACAGGACTGTTTTAGCTATTTTGGGTTTTATGTTTTTACATATGAAGTTTTGTACTATTCTTTCAAGGTCTGTAAAGAATTTTGTAAAGGGAAGCCTTCCCCCAGCCTGGTTCCAGAGCCGCATCAGTCCCAAATAAACACACAGGAGGCTATATTAATTATGAAGCTGTTGGCCTTGCTTGTTTCTTACTGGCTATCTCTGACTTAAGTATTTGTCCCATAATTGCTAATCTAAGCATGTCTCTTACCGGAGAACTTTCCGGACTTCCTACCCCATGGAGTTACATCTTGACTTCCTGTGTTTCTTCTGTGTTTCTCCTACCCAGAGTCCTCCTGGATTCCTAGTCCCACCTATCTTGGTTCCCTATTGGACAACAGTACTTTACTGACATATACACAGGACTTCCCCCATCAGAATTGTGTTGGGATTTTCAGGAGACTGCCTTGAATCTACAGATTACTTTTGGGGGGATGGCCAGTTTTACTTTAAACCCATTGATCCATAAACATAGGAGATCTTACCATTTTCTGATATCTTCTCCCATTTATTTCTTCAAAGAATTGAAATTCTAGTCATATAGCCCTTTAACTTGATAATTTTGTAGCCAGACACTTTACTAAGTGTTATTAGTGTATCAGAGTGATTTCTGACTCATAGAAAGAATTTTATAATGATCCTTTTGTTTCTATATTGTGCAATATTTTGAAGTGTTATTATTAGATCTTCTTTGAAATACTGGTAGAGTTTTGCATTAAAAACACTTCTTGGTTTTTCTTCATTGGGACCTTTTAAAGACTGCTTCTATAGCTTAGAAGTTACTTTAATTAAATTATTTATCACATATTGATTTAACTTTGGTAAGTGGTAATCAATTGAGAAAATTGTCCATTTTTTAAATATTTCAATTTTGTGCAATAAAGGCTTTATAAATATAACCTAATGATTGTTTGGATTTCCTCAGTGTCAGTTGTTATGCTCCTTTTTGTTTCAGATTTCAATAATTTGAATATTCACTCTGTCTTTTAGTTACATTGGATAATGATTTGTCTATGTTGTTGATTTTCATCAAAGAACCAACTGGTTATTTCATTGATTCTTTGAATTATTTTCTTTGTTTCTCTTTTATTGATTTCATCCCCAGATTTGATTATTTCCTGCCATCTTCTCTTCTTGGGTGGGTCTGCTTCTTTGGTTCTAGATCAAGTGTTCTATAAGTCAATGTATGAGAATTCTCTAATTTCTTTATGCAAACACTCAATGCTAAGTACTTTCCTCTTAGCTTTCTTTCATTGTGTCCCACAGATTTGGGTATGTTGTGTTTTCATTTTCTTTTCTTTTTTTATTTTTCTGAATGTGATCATTTATTATTCTTTTTCCCATATTTTTCATTTAACCTTTTATGCATGTCACTTTCAGTTCCCTCTCCCTCCCCTCCTACCCCTTCCCCCAATCCTCCCAACCCCTTACCCCCACTTTATCCCCCCTCCACTCCCCAGGGAAGGCAAGGGCCTCCATGAAGGATTTCCAAAGTCCACATTTTCATTGAAATCTAGGAAGACTTTCATTTCTTTCTTGACCCTATGGTAATTCAGTAGATTGTTGTTCAGTTTCCATGAGTTTATAGGCTTTCTGTTGTTTTAATCCAACTTAACTTTAATTCATGCTAATCTGATAGGATAGCGAGGTTATTTCAATTTTCTTGCATCTGTTGAGACTTGCTTTGTAACTGAGTACATGGTCAATTTTAGAGAAGATTACATGAGTTGCTGAGAAGAAAGTATATTCTTTCGTGTTTGGGTGAAATGTTCCGTAGATATTTGTTAGGTCTATTTGTGTCATAACATCTATTACTTTCATTAACTCTCTGCTGAATCTGTTTGGATGACCCATCTTTCACTCAATGGTGAGAGTTGGGTGTTAAAGTCTCCCACTATTATTGTATGGGGTTTGATAGGTGATATAATCTTCAGTAATCATCTTTTATTAATAGAATACCCTTACTTTTGGGGTGTGGATGTTCAGAATTAAGACATTATCCTCGAGGAATTTTCCTTTAATGAGTATTAAATATCCTTCTCCATCTCTTATGATTAACTTTGTTTTGAAGTCTATTATAATAGATATTAGGATACCTACACCCTCTTTCTTGTTAGAGCTATTTAATTGAAAAATATTTTTCTAACTCTTTATTCTGAGGTAATGTCTGTCTTTGTGGTTGAGGTATTTCTTGTATACAATACAAATCAGATCCTGTTTTCATATTTAGCCTGTTAGCCTTTGTAATTTTATTGGTAAATTGTGTCTTATTATATTAACAGATATTAATGACCATTTATCATTTGTTCCTGTTATTATGCTGGTGGTGGTGGTGGTGGTAGTGTGTGTGTGTGTGTGTGTGTGTGTGTGTGTTTCCCACTTTTGAGTTTTGCTGGTGTGAGATTATCTATTGCCTGTGCTTTCACAGTTTATTTACTGCCCTTCAGTTGGAGGTTTGCTTCTGTAGTGCTGGATATAATATTTAAATTTGACTTTGTCATGAAATTCCTTGTTTTCTTCATCTATGGTGATTCAAAATTTTGCTGAGTATAATAGTCTGGTCTGTCATCCATGGTCTCTTAGAGTTTTCACACATTTGCCCAGGCTCTTCTGGCTTTTAGAGTCTTCACTGAGAATCAGTTGTGATTCAAATGAGTTTCCCTTTAAATGTTAATTGGCCTTTTTCACTTGCAACTATTAGTATTCTTTTTATTGTTGTTCTATATTGTTTTGATTATTATGTGATACAGAGACTTTCTTTTTCTATTCCAATCCCCTCATCTCCCATCTGCTCCTTAGAGAAGGTGAGGCATCCCGTAGGAAGTCTACTAAGGCTGTCCAATCATCTCCCTGAGGAAGGACCAAGGCACTTATCCACCCCCACACCCCAGTGTCTGGGCTGAGAAAGGTATCTCCCTATATAGAATAGGCTTCACTAAGTCAGTTTGTGCAGTAGTGTTAGATCTTGGTCCAACTACCAGTGGCCTTATATATTATCCCAGTCACACTACTATCACCTATATTAAGGGAGTCTAGTTCCTTCTCAGACAGTTTCTCCATTTGTCAGACTGGAGTAAGATATTTCTCACTAGCTCAGGTCATCTGTTTCTGTGGGATTCTATATCATAATCTTGAATCATTTTTTCATATTATAACTCCTCCTTCACTTCGACTGTACTCCAGGAATTTGGCCCATTGGTTACTTGTAGATTTCAGCATCTGTTTCCATCTGTTTCTGGAAGAGTGTTCTTAGTTCTCTGGGCTAGCTGATTGTAAGCTGGGTATCTGGTGCTTTGTGACTTTTGTTTCTCTTTTCTTCCTTTACCCAATGGGGGTTCAGTTCATCATTCTTCAATTTTGATGTGTTTGTGGACTTTCTGAAATTAATGTTGCCATTGAATTCTAACTTCAAGCTATGGCAATCTGATAGTTTTGTTACAATTATTTTTTGGATCTGTTGAGGTTTGCTTTGCTGCTAAGTATGTTATCTATTGTTGAGAAGGTTCCATGAGGTGCTGGAAAGAAAATATATTCTTTTGTGTTTGGGTCCATTGTTCAATAGATGTTTGTTAAATCCATTTGTGTCATAACCTCTGTTAGTTCTCTTATTTTTCTGTTAAGTCTCTGTCTGGCAGGTCTGTCCAGTAGCAAGGGTGTGGTATTATGTGGATCGTGATTTGTGCTTTAAGCTTTAGTAATGTTGCTTTTACACATGCAGGAGCTCTTGTGGTTGGTGCATAGATGTTCAGAATTTGAGATTTCCTGTGATGAATGTTAAATGGTTTTCTTTATCTTTTTTGATTGAATTTAGTTTGAAGTCTATTTTGTTAGCTATTATGATAGTAATTCTGAGAGGTCTGCCTTTAGATTACCTGACCTTTGCCTTTTTAAGCTCTTAATATTATTTTTTATTCTGTATGTTTATTGTTTTGATTATTTTATGGTGAGGGTATACTTTTTGTTTTGTTCCAGTCTACTTGGTGTTCTGTAAGTCTCTAGTATTTTCATAGGTAGAAGGTTTCTTCTATGATTTTGTTGAATATACTTTATGTGCCTTTAAGTTGGACTTCTCTTTTTTCATATTAAATTTTAATCAAAATACCTATACAGTAAATAAAATAACATTGTTTTATAAATAAACAAAAGGAGAATCATGAATATCAACTCTTCTATTTTTCAAGAGAGATTTGTTTCCTTAAATTAGAATATAATCTGTCTAGGTTTCAATTTCTTTTTTTATTTAACTTTTTCACATGTTACTCTCAGTTACCTCTCCCTCCCCTCCTCCCCCAGCCCACCAATCCTCCCAACACTCCACACCCCTCCATTCCACAAGGAGGTTAAGGGTTTCCATGTGGAATTTTCAAAGTCTGTCATATCATCCCGGGCAGGGCCTAAGTCCTCCCCCATGTGTCCAGGCTGAGAGAGCATAGCCTCCATGTGGACGCTGGCTACCTACCAGCGTCAATTTGAATGTCAGGAATAAACACTACTCTCCAAGGTCCTTTAGATTGCCTAGGCCTCTTCTCTGACACCCAGGTTTGGGGGGGACATATCTGGATTAGTCCCATGTTGGCTTTCAGGCATCAGTCTTGGGTCTATGCATTCCCCCCTGTTTTTGTCAGGTGCCCCTGTGGTTTTTGCCAGCATGATATTGATTCTTTTGCTAAATCACTCCTCTTTGCAACTGGGTTCCAGGAGTTCAATTTGGTTTTTAGCTGTGGGTATCTGCCACTGCTTCTGTCAGACACTGGATGAGGGTTCTAGGATGGCATATAAGGTAGTCATCAATCTGATTATCATTGGGGGCATTTAAGGTAGCCTTAATGCCAGCTGGTGTCATGCCTAAGAGTGCAGTTGCTGGATATTGTGGTAGACTGATTTCCATTTTCCTGAGGAATTTCCATACTGATCTCCAAATTGGCTGCACAAGTTGGCATTCCCACCAGCAGTGGAGGAGTGTTCCTGTTTCTCCACTTCCTCTCCAGCATAAATTGTCATTAGTGTTTTCAATTTTAGCCATTCTGATGGGAGTGAGATGGTATCTCAGAGTTGTATTAATTTGCATTTCCCTGATGGGTAAGGATGTTGAGCACTTTCTCAAGTGTCTCTCAGTCATTTAGACTCCTCAATTGAGAATTTTCAATTTCATTCTGTAGCCCACTTTTTAATTGGATCCTTTGGTGTTCTGGAGACTTGTTTCTTGAGTTCTTGGTAATATTTGGAGATCAGCCCTCTGTCAGATGTGGGATTGGTGAATAACTTTTCCCATTCTGTTGGCTGTCATTTTTTCTTGTTGACTGTGTCCTTTGCCTTGAAGAAGCTTCTCAGTTTCAGGAGGCCCCATTTATTAATTGTCTATCTCAGTGTCTGTGCTTCTGATGTTATGCTCAGGCAGTTGTCTCTGGTACCAGTTCGTTCAAGGATACTACCCACTTTCTCTTCTAAGAGGTCAGTGTGGCTGGATTTATGTTGAGGTCTTTGATCCTTTGGACTTACATTTATTGCACGGTGATAGATATGGATCTATCTGCTTTCTTTTACATGCCAGCATCCAGATACTCCAGCACCATTTATTGAAGATGCTTTCTTTTTTCCGTTGTACAGTTTTAGACTTTTTTCCAAAGTTCAGGTGTTCAAAAATATGTGAGTTGATATCAGGGTCTTTTAATTCATTTCATTCATCTACCTGTCTGTTTTTGTGAAAATACCAAGCTGTTTTCAGGACTATAGCTCTGTAATAGAGCTTGAAGTCAGGGATGGTGATTACTCCTGAAGTTCATTTACTGTACAGGGTTGTTTTGGCTATCCTGGTTGTTTTATATTTCCATATAAAATTGAAGATTGCCCTTTAGAAGAGTGTGAAAGATTTTTCTGGCATTTTGATAGGGATTGCATTGAATCTGTAGATTGCTTTTGGTAAGATAGCTATTTTTACTATGTTGATCATTCCTAACCAAGGGCTTGGGAGATCTTTCCATTTTCTGATATCTTGTTTAATTTCCTTCTTTAAAAACTCAAAGTCCTTGTTGTACAGGTAATTCACCTGTTTGATTAGCATTACCTCAAGATATTTTATGGTGTTTGTGGCTATTGTGAAGGGTGATGCTTCTCTAATTTCTTTCTCATTCCCTTTATTGTCTATATATAGTAAGGCTAATGTTTTTTTTTAGTTAATTTTGTACCCTGCCACTTTGCTGAAGCTGTTTATTAGCTGTAGGAGTTCCCTGGTGTGGTTCTTCGCATTGCTTACAGAGACTATTATATCATCTGTGAATAGTGAAAGTTTGACTTCTTCCTTTCCAATTTGTATCCCCTTGATCTTCTTTTGTTATCTTATTGCTTTAGCAATAACTTCAAGTACAAAATTTAAGAGATATGGAGAGTGTGGACATCCTTGTCATGTTCCTGATTTTAGAGGAATTGCCTTGAGTTTCTCCCCACTTAGTTTGATGTTGACTGTTAGTTTGCTGTATATAGCTTTTATTATGTTTAAGTATGTTCCTGTTATTCCTGATTTCTCCAAGACCTTTATCATGAAGGGATAATGGATTTTATCAAAGGGTTTTATCAAAGGATTTTATCAAAGGGTATTGGATTTTATCAAAGGGTTTTCCCAGCATCTAGAGAGATGATCATGTTGTTTTTCTTTTTCATATTGTTTATATGGTGAGATTACATTGATGGATTTTCATATGTTCAATCATCCCTGCATCCCTGGGATGATTGAACATTGAACATGGTGTATGATTTTTCTGGTGTGTTCTTGGATTCATTTTGCCAGTATTTTATTGAGTATTTTTGCATCAATGGACATGAGGGAGATTGGTCTGTAATTCCTTATCTTGGTTGTGTGGTTTGGGTAGTAAGGTGGTTAGAGCCTGATTAAAAGAGTTTGGCAATGATCCTTCTGCTTCTATTGTGAGGAAAATTTGAAGAGTATTGGCATTAGCTCTTCTTTCAATTTTTGGTAGGATTCTGAACTGAAGCCATATAACCCTGGTATTTTTTTTGTTTCAGAGACTTTTTATGGCTGCTTCTATTTCTATTTCTTTATTGGTTATAGATTTGTTTAAATTGTTTAGTGGGGTACAGGTTTTCAAAGTATGACCTCATGATTCTTTGGATTTCCCTAGTGTCTGTTGTTATGTCCCCTTTTTCATTTCTGATTTTGTTTATTAGCATGTTCTCTCTCTGTCTTTTGGTTAGGTTGGATAAAGGTTTGCCTATCTTTTTGACTTTCTCAAAGAACCAACTCTTTGTTTCATTGATTCTTTGTATTGTTTTCTTTGTTTCTACATTATTGATTACTTCCTGGTATCTACTCCTTCTGGTTGAGTTTGCTTCTTTTTGTTCCAGAGCTTTCAGGTGTTCTGATAATTTTCTACTGTGGCAATTCTCCATTTTCTTAATGTGGGCATTTAGTGCAATGAATATTCCTCTTAGAACTGCTCTCAAAATATCCCAAAGGTTTGAGTATGTTGTTCCTTCATTTTCATTGAATTCTAGGAAGTCTTTGATTTCTTTTTTATTTCTTACTTTACCCATGGGTGATGCAATTAAACATTGATTAATTTTGATAAGATTGTGAGGTTTCTGCAATTTTTGTTGACGTTGAATTCTAATTTTAAGCCGTGATGATCTGACAAGATAGTGGGTGTTATTCCAATATTTTTGTATCTTTTGAGGTTTGCTTTATGGCCATGTATACAGTCAATCTTAAAGAAGGTTCCATGTGGTGTTGAGAAGAAGGCATATTCTTTTTTGTTTGGGTGGGATGTTCTATAGTTGTCTGTTAAACACAATAGGGTTATAACTTGTATTAGTTCCATTTTTTCTTTGTTAAGTTTCTGTCTGCTGGACATGTCCAGTGGTGAGAGTGTTTTTTTATTTATTTTTAAATTTAATTTAGAAACAAAGTTGTTTCACAAGTCAGTTGCAGTTCCCTCTCCGTTTCCCTCCCCTCCTCCCTTGCCCTCCAACCAACCCCTACCCAATATCCCCTCATTTCCCCAGGGAGGGTGAGGCCCTCCATGGGAGTGTCCAAAGTCTGTTATTTCATCCAGGGCAGGGCCTAGACCCTCCCCCAAGAGTTCAGGGTGAGAGTGCATCTCACATTGTTGGAGGGGAGTCCAAAGTCCATTTGTATACCAGGGATAAATACTGATCTACTGCCCAAGGTTCAATAGATTTCCTAGGACTCCTCACTGATACCCACACTCAGGGGGTCTTGATCACTCCCATGCTGGATTCCCAGGCCAGCTGTTTCTGGGGATTAAACTAGTCTAGTCTTAATCCCTTTGGTCATCAGTCCTCCCTCTCTGTTACTAGCTTCTTGAGTTCAGCTCAGTGCTTCATCATGGGATTCTGCCTCTTCTTCCATCAGCCACTGAATGAAGGTTCTGTTTCCAGACACTCTGGCCATGGGATTGTAGGCTGGCACTCTCCAGATCTATGTCTAAAATCCATATATGAGAGAGTACATGCCATCTTTCTCTTTTTGTGACTGGGTAACCTTGCTCAGGATGGTTTCTTGTAGTGACATCCATTTGCCTACAAATCTCAGGATTCCATTGTTTTTTTTTCTGCTGAATAGTAATCCATTTTGTAAATGTACCACATTTTCTCTATCCACTCTTCGGTTGAGGGGTATCTAGGTTGCTTCCAAGTTCTGGCTATTTCAAATAATGCTGTTATGATCATCGTTGTTGTATGAATGGGCATCTTTTAGATATATGCCTAAGAGTAGACTTGCTGGGTCTTGTGGTAAGTTTATTCCCATTTTTCTGAGGAATCTCCATACTGATTTCCAAAGAGGCTGTACGAGTTGGCACTCACACCAGCAGTGGAGTAGAGTTCCCCTCTCTCCACATCCTCTCCAGCATAAATTGTCTTCAGTGTTTTTGATTTTAGCCATTCTGAAAGGAGTAAGATGGTATCTCAGAGTTGTTTTGATTTGAATTTCCCAGATGGCTAAGGATGTTGAACACTTTCTCAAGTGCCTCTCAGCCATTTTACACTCCTCTATCGAAAATTATCTATTTAGTACTGCAGTCCACTTTTTAATTGGATCCTTTGGTGTTTTGGAGCCTTGCTTCTTGAGTAATTTGTTAATTTTGGAGATCAGCCCTCTGTCAGATGTGGGGTTAGTGAATAGGTTTTCCCATTCTGCGGGCTACCTTTTTGTGTTGCTGACTGTGTCCTTTGCCTTACAGAAGCTTCTCAGTTTCAGGAGGACCCATTTATTAATTGTTGATCTCACTGTCTGTGCTACTGGTGTTATGTTCAGGAAGCTGTCTCCTGTACCAATTCGTTCAAGGGTACCACCCACTTTCTCTTCTAAGAGGTTCACTGTGGCTGGATTTATGTTGAGGTATTTGATCCATTTGGACATAAGTTTTGTGTATGGCAATAATCATGGATCAATCTGCATTCTTTACATGCCAGCCTCCAGTTATGCCAGCACCATTTGTTGAAGATGCTTTATTTTTCCATTGTATATTTTTAGCTTCTTTGTTAAAGATTAAATGTTCATACATGTGTGGGTTAATATCAGGGTTTTCAATTTGATTCCATTGGTCTACATGTCTATTTTTGTGTCAATACCAAGCTGTTTTCAGGACTATATCTCTATAATAGTGGTTAAAGTCAGGGATGGTGATGCCTCCGGACCTTGTCTTTTTGAACAGGGTTGTTTTGGCTATCCTGGGTCTTTTGTTTTTCCATACAAAATTGATAATTGTTCTTTCAAGGTCTGTGAAGAATTGTGCTGGGATTTTAATGGGGATCGCATTGAATCTGTATATTGCTTTGGGCAGGATTACCATTTTTACTACATTGATCCTACCTATCCAAGAGCATGGGAGATCTTTCCATTTTCTGAGGGCTTCTTTAATTTCTTTCTTTAAAGATTCAAATTTATTGCAATACAGGTCTTTCACTTCTTTGGTTAGCATTACCCCAAGGTATTTTATGGTGTTTGTGGCAATTGTAAAGGGTGATGTTTCTCTGATTTCTATCTCAGCCCTTTTATCATCTGTATATAGTAGGGCTACTGATTTTATTGAGTTGATCTTGTAGCTGGCCACTTTGCTGAAGGTGTTAATCATCTGTAAGAGTTCCCTGGTAGAGTTCTTTGGGTCATTTATGTAAACTATCATATCATCTGCATACAGTGAAAGTTTGACCTCTTCCTTCCCAATTTGTATCCCCTTGATCCCCTTTTGTTGTCATATGGCAATGGCTAGAACTTCAAGTACAATTTTGAAAAGGTATGGAGAGATTGGACAGCCTTGTCTTGTTCCTGATTTTAGAGGAATTGCGTTGAGTTTCCGTCCATTTAGCTTGATGTTGATTGTTGGTTTGCTGTATATAGCTTTTATTATGTTTAGGTACTTTCCTGTTATCCCAGATCTCTCCAAGACCTTTATCATGAAGGGGTTTTGGATTTTGTCACAGGCTTTTTCAGCATCTAATGAGATGATCATTTGATTTTCGTTTTTAAGCTTGTTTATATGGTGGATTACATTGATGGATTTTCATATGTTGAACTATCCCTGCATCCCTGGGATGAAACCTCTTGATTGTGGTGAATGATTGTTTTGATGTGTTCTTGGATCTGATTTGCCAGTATTTTATTGAGTATTTTTGCATCAATGTTCAAGAGGGATATTGGCCTGAAGTTCTCTTTCTTAGTTGTGTCTTTGTGTGGCTTGGGGATCAAGTTTATTGAAGCCTCATAGAAAGAGTTTGGCAAAGACCCTTCTGCTTCTAGAGCATGGAACACTTTGAGAAGAATTTGTATAAGCTGCTCTTTGGATTTCTGGAAGAATTCTGCAATGAGTACATCTGGATCTTGGCTTTTTTTGGTTGGGAGACTTTTGATGACTGCTTCTATTTCCATAGGGGTTATGGGTCTATTTAAATTGCTCATCTGTTCTTGATTTAATTTTGGCAAATGATAGCTATCTAGGAAGTTGTCCATTTCCTTTAAATTTTCAAATTTTGTGGAGTAGAGGTTTTCAAAGTATGACCTGATGATTCTCTGATTTTCCTCAGAGTCCATTGTTATGTCCCCCTTTTCCTTTCTGATTTTTTAATTTGCATGTTCACACTCAGCTGTTTGGTAAGTTTGGACAAATTTTGTTCTATCTTGTTGATTTTCTCAATGAACTAACTCTTCATTGCATTGATTCTTTGTATTGTTTTCCTAGTTTCTACTTTATTGATTTCAGCCCTCAATTTGATTATTTCTGGTGTCTACTCCTCCTGGAGGAGTTTGCTTCTTTGTGTTCTAGAGCTTTCAGCTGTTCTGTTAATTTTCTTTAACTATTCTCCAGTTTCTTCATGTGGGCACTTAGTGTTATGAACTTCCTCATAGCACTGCTTTCAAAGTGTCCCATAGGTTTGGTATGTTGTATCTTCATTCTCATTGAATTCTAGGAAATCTTTTACTTCTTTTTTTATTTCTTCTTTGACCCAGGAATGGTGCAGTTGTGCATTATTCAATTTCCATTAGTTTGTAGGTTTTCTTCAATTTGTGTTGTTGTTGAATTCTAATTTTAAAGCATGTTGGTCTGATAAGATGCATGGAGGAATTACAATTCTTTTGAAGCTGCTGAGCTTTGATTTCTTGCCAAGTATGTGGTCGATTTTTGAGAAGGTTCCATATGGTGGTGAGAAGAAGCTATATTCCTTTTTATGTGGATGAAATGTTCTATAGATGCTTGTTAATACCAGTTGATCATTTCTTCTATTAGAACCTTTGCTTATTTGTTAAACTTCTGTCTGGTATTCCTGTCTAGTGGTGGGAGTGGTGTGTTGAAATCTCCCAGTATAAGTGTGTGGGGCTTCATATGTGATTTAAGTTTTAGTAATATTTCTTTCATGAATGAGGATGCCTTTGTATTTGGGGCATTCAAATTCAGGATAGACACTTCATCTTGGTTGATTTCTCCTATGATGAGTATGTAATGACCTCCTTCATATATTTTGATTGATTTTATTTTAAAGTCTAATTTGTTAGATATTAGGATTGCTGCCCCTGCTTGTTTCTTGGGTCCATTTGATTGGAAAAAATGTTCCCAACCTTTAACTCTCAGGTAATGTCTTTCTTTGAGGGTGAGGTTTGTTTCTTGTATGCAGCAGAGTATGGGTTCTTTCTTCTATTCAATTCTCATAGCCTATGTCTTTTTATGTGTGAGTTAAGGCCATTAATGTTGAGGGATGTTAATGACCATTTATTGCTCATTCTTCTTTGATTTAGAGTGGTGTTTTGAAGTCTTCCACTATAAGTGTGTGGGGATTAATGTGTGATTTGAGTTCTAGTAATGTTTCTTTTATGAATGTGGATGTCTTTATATTTGGGGCATAGATGTCCAGAATTGTGACTTTTTCCTGATGGGATTTTTCCTATGATGATTATGAAATGGCCTTCTTCACCTCTTTCGATTAATTTTAGTTTGAAGTCTATTTTGTTAGATATTAAGTTGGTACACCTGCTTGCTTCTTATGTCCATTTGGTTTTGTAGTCTTTTGCCAACCTTTAACCTTGAGGTAATATCTGTCTTTAAAATTGAGGTTTGTTTCTTGTATGCAGCAGAATGTTGGATTCTGTCTTCACATCCATTCTGTTAGCCTGTGTCTTTTTATTGGTGAGTTAAGTCCATTGATATTTAGGGATATTTTTTATTATCATTTTTTATTTTAATTTTAAATAGCTTGTTTTACATGTCAATCCCAGTTCTCTCTCCCTCCCCTCCTCCCGCACTCCCCTTCCCCCCCCAGCCTCCCACCCTATTGCCAATTCCTTCCACATAGGGGATATCTAGAGTCTGTCATTTCACTCTGGGTAGGGTCCAGGCATTCCCCTAAGAGTCCAGGCTGAGAGAGCATCCCTCTTTGTGCTATGGGCACACGATGACTGTTTGTATTCCAGGAATACACACTGATTCACTGCTCAAGGCCCCATAGGTTGCGCAGGCTTTCTCATTGACACTCACATTTGGGGGGGGGTCCAGATCAGTCCCATGTTAGCCTCCCCGCTGTCAGTATGGGGTCCAAGAGCTCTCCCCTGTTCAGATCAGCTGTCTCTGCTGGTTTTGCCAGCCCATTCTTTGCCAATTTGCTCATCACTCCTCTCTCTCTGCCACTGGGATCCTTGGGTTGATTTCAGTGCTTAATTGTGTGTGTTTGCCTCTGCTTCCATCAGTCACTGGATGAAGGCTCCCAGATGGTTATAGACATCAAGTTCATTATCAGGAATGGGCATTCGAGGTGGTCTCTCCACTATTGCTTAGCTTGCCAATTGGTGTTATCCCTTTAGATCACTAGACATCACTCTGGTGCCTGATCTGTCTTCTAACCTATGATTCCCTCTTCCCCCTATCCTACCCCCACCCACTCAACTTACTGTACCCCCATGACCTACTCTTTCTTTCTTTTCTCCCCCTCTCTTCTTCCCAGCTCCCACTCCCCCCCACCGCTCACCGTGTTCCCCATCCATTCAGAGGATCTTGTCTCAATCCTCTTCTCTTGGGTACTATGCATATATGCATATCTTTTAGGTTCTTTCCTGTTTCCCAGACTCTCTATCAGTGTATGTGCAGACTGGCACTATTCTGATCCATGACTAGAAACCATATATGAGTGAGTACATACCATGTTTGTCTTTTTGCCACTGGGTTACCTCACTCAGGATGGCTTCCTCCAGTGCCATCCATTTACCTGCGAATTTCAAGATTCCCTTGTTTTTTTCTGCTGAGTAATACTCCATTGTGTAAATGTACCACTTTTTCTCCACCCACTCTTCAGTTGAGGGTTATCTAGGTTGCTTCCAGGTTCTGGCTATTACTAATAATGCTGCTATGAACATAGTGGAGCAGATTCCCTTGTTGTATGAATTTGCCTCATTTGGATATATGCCCAAGAGTGCAATTGCTGGGTCTTGTGGTAGATTAATTCCCATTTTCCTGAGGAATCTCCACACTGATTTCCAAAGAGGCTGTACGAGTTGGCACTCCCACCAGCAGTGGAGTAGAGTTCCCCTCTCTCCACATCCTCTCCAGCATAAATTGTCTTCAGTGTTTTTGATTTTAGCCATTCTGACAGGAGTAAGATGGTATCTCAGTGTTCTTTTGATTTGCATTTCCCTGATGGCTAAGGAAGTTGAGCACTTTCTTAAATGTCTCTTGGCCATTTTAGCCTCCTCTGTTGAGAATTCTCTATTTAGATCTGTACCCCACCTTTTAATTGGATCCTTTGGTGTTTTGGATACTTGTTTCTTGAGTTCTTTGTAAATTTTGGAGATTAGCCCTCTGTCAGATGTGGAGTTAGTGAATATCTTTTCCCATTCTGTGGACTGCCTTTTTGTCTTATTGACTGTGTCCTTTGACTTACAGAAGTTTTTTAGTTTCAGGAGGTCCCATTTGCTAATTGTCGATCTCAGTGTTTGCGCCACTGGTGTTGTGTTTAGGAAGTGGTCTCCTGTACCAACTCGTTGGAGAGTATCTCCCACTTTCTCTTCTAAAAGTTTCAGTGTGGTTGGATTTATGTTGAGATCTTTGATCCATTTGGACTTAAGTTTTGTACAAGGCAATAAACATCGATCTATCTGCAGTCTTCTGCAAACCAGTACCCAGTTATGCCAGCACCATTTGTTGAAGATGCTTTCTTTTTTCCATTGTACAGTTTTAGCTTCTTTGTCAAAAATCAAGTGTTCATAGGTGTGTGGGTTAAAATTAGGGTTTTCAATTTGGTTCCATTGGTCTACCTGCCTATTTTTGTGCCAATACCAAGCTGTTTTCAGGACCATAGCTCTATAATAGAGCTTGAAGTCAGGTATGGTGATGCCTCCTGAAGTTCCTTTATTGTATAGGGTTGTTTTGGCTATCCTGGGCCTTTTGTTTTTCCATATAAATTTGATTAATGTTCTTTGCAGTTCCTTGAAGAATTGCGATGGAATTTTGATAGGGATTGCATTGAATCTGTAGACTGCTTTTGGCAAGATTGGTATCTTCTTTTATTTCTTTCTTTAAAGACACAAAGTTCTTGATATACAGGTCTTTCACTTCCTTGGTTAACATTATCCCCAGATATTTGATGCTGTTTTTGGCTATTGTAAAGGGTGATGTTTCTCTGATTTCTTTCTCAGTCACTTCATCATCTGTATATAATAGGGCCACTGATTTTTTTGAGTTTACCTTGTATCCTGCCACATTGCTGAAGGTGTTTATCAGCTCTAGGAGTTCCCTTGCGGAGTTCTTTGGGTCACTTATGT
Source organism: Mesocricetus auratus (assembly GCF_017639785.1). Lineage (NCBI taxonomy): Eukaryota > Metazoa > Chordata > Mammalia > Rodentia > Cricetidae > Mesocricetus > Mesocricetus auratus. The sequence continues at coordinate 75,921,797 of NW_024429266.1, read as the reverse complement.
AAACAATCATATCATCTGCAAATAGTGAAATTTTGACTTCTTCTTTTCCTATTTGTATCCCCTTTATCTCCTTTTGTTGTCTTATTGCTGTAGCTAGAACTTCAAGTACAATATTGAAGAGATATGGAGAGAGTGGACAGCCTTGTCTTGTTCCTGATTTTAGAGGAATTGCTTTGAGTTTCTCTCCATTTAGTTTGATGTTAGCTGTTGGTTTACTGTATATTGCTTTTATTATATTCAGGTATGTACCTGTTATCCCTGATCTCTCTATGACCTTTATCATGAAGGGGTGCTGGATTTTGTCATAGGCTTTTACAGCGTCTAGTGAGATGATTATGTGGTTTTTCTTTCACAGTTTGTTAATATGGTGGATTACATTGATAGATTTTCTAATGTTGAACCATCCCTGCATTCCTGGGATGAAGCATACTTGATCATGGTGGATGACTTTTCCGATGTATTCTTGAATCCGGTTTGCGAGTATTTTATTGAGTATTTTTGCATCGATGTTCATGAGGGAAATTGGCCTATAGTTCTCTTTCTTAGTTGTGTCTTTGTGTGGCTTAGGTATCAAGGTAATTGTAGCCTCATAAAAAGAGTTTGGCAGTGAGCCTCCTGCTTCTATTGTGTGGAATACTTTGAGGAGTATTGGAATTAGCTCTTCTTTGAATTTCTGGTAGAATTCTGCACTGAAGCCATCTGGGCCTGGGCTTTTTTTGTTTGGGAGACTTTTGATGACTGCTTCTATTTCATTAGGGGTTATAGGTCTGTTTAGATTGTTTATCTGCTCTTGATTTAGTTTTGGCAAGTGATATCTATCCAGGAAATTGTCCATTTCCTTTATATTTTCAAATTTTGTAGAGTACAGATTTTCAAAGTATGCCCTGATGATTCTCTGGATTTCCTCAGAGTCTGTTGTTATGGCCCCTTTTTCATTCCTGATTTTGTTAATCAGCATGCTCTCTCTTTGTCTTTTGGTTAGTTTGGACAGAGGTTTGTCTATTTTGTTGATTTTCTCAAAGAACCAACTCTTTGTTTCATTGATTCTTCTCAGTGTTTTCCTGGTTTCTACTTGATTGATTTCAGCCCTCAATTTGATTATTTCCTGGTGTCTTCTCCTCCTGGGGGAGTTTGCTTCTTTTTGTTCTAGATCATTCAGCTGTGCTATTAATTCTCTAGTATGACTGTTCTCCAGTTTTTTCATGTGGGCACTTAGTGCTATAAACTTTCCTCTCAGCACTGCTTTCAAAGTGTCCCATAAGTTTGTGTATGTTGTGTCTTCATTCTCATTGAAATCGTGGAAGTCTTTAATTTCTTTTTTTATTTCTTCCTTTACCCAGGGATGGTGCAATTGTTCATTGTTCAATCTCCATGTGTTTTTAGGGTTTCTGCGATTTGTGTTATTGTTGAATTCTAAATTTTATGCATGGTGGTCTGATAGGATACAGGGGGTTATTCCAATTTTTTTGTATCTGTGGAGATTTGCAATGTTTCCTATTATGTGGTCAATTTTAGAGAAGGCTCCATGTGGTGCCGAGAAGAAGGTATATCCCTTTGTATTTGGGTGGAATGTTCTATCGATGTCTGCTAAACCCAGGTGGGTCATAACTTCTATTAGTTCTTGTGTTTCTTTGTTAAGTTTCTGTCTTGGAGGTCCTGTCTAGCGGTGAGAGCAGAGTGTTGAAGTCTCCTACTATTAGTGTGTGAGATTTTATGTGCATCTTGAACTTTAGTAGTGTTTCTTTCATGAATGTCGTTGCCTTTGAATTTGGGGCATAGATGTTTAAAATTGAGACTTTATCTTGATGTACTTTTCCTTTGATGAATATGAAATGTCCTTCTTCATCTCTTGTGATTGATTTTATTTTGAAGTCTAGTTTGTTAGATATTAGGATTGTTACACCTGCTTGTTTCTTGGGTCCATTTGATTGGAAGATCTTTTCCCAACCGTTTACCCTGAGATACCGTCTGTCTTTGATGTTGAGATGTGTTTTTTGTATGCAGCAGAAGGAAGGGTTCTGTCTTCATATCCATTCTGCTATTCAGTGTCTTTTTATAGGCAAGTTGAGGCCATTGACATTGAGGGATATTAATGACCATTGATTGATGATTCTTGTTTGTGCTTGATTTATTGTTAGTGAAGTTATTTTGTGTAGTTTCTCCTCTCTTTTTCCTTTTGGTGTTTTGTAGAGTGGCATTATATCTTGCCTGTGTCTTTGTGAATGTAGTTATCTTCCTTGGATCTAGGTTTTCCTTCTAGCACTTTCCGTAGAACTGGATTCATGGATACGTATTGTTTAAATCTGGCTTTGTCATGGAATATTTTGTTTTCTCCATCTATGGTAATTGAGAGCTTTGCTGGATATAGTAGTCTGGGCTGGTATCCTTGTTCCCTTAGCGTTTGTAGGATATCTGTCCATGATCTTCTGGCTTTCATCGTTTCCATTGAGAAGTCATGTGTAATTCGGATAGGTCTGCCTTTGTATGTTACTTGACCTTTTTCTTTAGCTGCTCTTAATATTTTTTCTTTACTCTGTAGGTTTGATGTTTTGATTATTATATGGCGAGGTGACTTATTTTTCTGGTCCAGCCTATTTGGTGTTCTGTAAGATTCTTGTATTTTCATAGGCATATCTTTCTTTAGGTTATGGAAGTTTTCTTCTATGATTTTGTTGAATATGTTTTCTGTACCTTTGAGTTGTATTTCTTCGCCTTCTTCTATACCTATTATTCTCAGGTTTGGATTATTCACAGTGTCCCATATTTCCTGGATATTTTGTGTTAAGGATTTCCAAGTCCCCAACCCCAGCGGGTCCAGCTTCAAGTGAGATTGGGTCTCCGGCTGGGATCCCCCACCCGACTCCCATCCCCTTGATCTTCGGGGACGCTCCTGGCATCCAGAATACCCCCACACACAGGAAAGACATCAGCTCTTCCAAGTCCCAAACCCCAATGAGTCCAGCTTCAGGAAAGACATCAGCTCTTCCAAGCTCCAAACCCCAGCAAGTCCAGCTTCAGGAAAGACATCAGCTCTTCCAAGTCCCAAACCCCAGTGAGTCCAGCTTCAGCTTCAGGAAGGAAGGAGACCAGTGCAGATGGAAAGACCCCACCAGCATCCACTGGAAGAAGAGATGGGAAGAAGACAGAATAAGAGCTCACTCAGCAATAGAAAGACCAACATGACCCCACCAGAATCTCGGGATCCAACACCAGCAAGACCCGAAAAGCTCTACATAGACGAAGAAGAGGAGACAGACCTTAAAAATTATTTCATGAAGATGATGTAGACCCTCAAAGAAGAAACGAGGAAATCCCTTAAAGAAATTGAAGAAAAAACAAAAAAAAAATCCATGAAATGGAGGGAAAATTCAAGAAATAAACAAATCTCTCAAAGAATCTAAAGAGCACCAAGAAAAAACAACCAAAAAATGAAGGAAACAACTCAAACAGTTGAAGGATTGAAAGCTGAAACAGAAACGATAAAGAAAACACAGAACGAAAGGATGCTGGAAATAGAAAAGCTGGGTAAACGATCTGGAACTACAGATGCAAGTATCACCAATAGAATACAAGAGAAAGAAGAAAGAATCTCAGGTGTTGAAGACTCATTAGAGGATATAGAGTCATCAACCAAAGAAAATCTCAAAACCAACAAATCCTTAACACAAAATATCCAGGAGATATTTAGGGATATTAATGACCATCAATTGTTGATTCTTGTTTGCTTTGGATCCCTTTTTTGTGGTGGTTTTGTTAGTGAGTTTTTCCCCTTTCTGACATGTAGTAAAGTAAGATTATCTATTTCATATGTTATTTTGTGTGTAGTTAACTTCCTTGTGTTGGAGTTTTCCTTCTAGGACTTTCTGTAGACCTGGATTTGCAGATACATATTGCATAAATCTGGTTTTGTCATGGAATGTCTTATTTTCTCCATCTATAGTGATTGAGAGTTTTTTTGGGAATAGTAGTCTGAGCTGGAATATGTGGTCTCTTAGTATTTGTAGGACATCTATCTTCTGGCTTTTGTAGTTCCCATGGAGAAGTCGTGTGTAATTCTAATTAGTGTGCCTCTGTATGTTACTTGGCTTTTTTCCTTTGCTGCTTTAAAAATTTCTTCATTCTGTGTCTTTGTTATTTTGTTTATTATGTGGCAAGTGGGCTGTTTTTTTGTTTTCTGGGTTTTTTTGTTTGTTTGTTTTTGGTTTTTTTTTTTTTTTTGGTCCAGTCTATTTGGTGTTCGGTAAGCTTCTTGTGCTTTCGAAAGCATCTCATTCCTAAGGTTGAGAAAGTTTTCCTCTATGATTTTGTCGAATATGTTTTCTGTACCATTGAGCGGGAATTCTTCACCTTCTTCTATACCTATTGTTTATATGTTTGGTCTTTTCACGGTGTCTGATATTTCCTGGATATTTTGTGTTAAGGATTTGTTGGATTTAAGACTTTATTTTATTGATGATTATATTTCCTCTAGTTTATCTTTGTGCATAAGATTCCATCTTCCATATCATGTTTTCTGTTGGTTATGATTGCATATGTAACTCCTGATTGCTTATTCAGCTTTTCTATTTCCAGCATTACCTCAGTTTGTGTTTTTTTTATTGTCTGTTTCGGTTTTCAGGTCTTGAACTGTTTGAATTTTTCCTTCGTCTGTTTTTTTTTTCCCCTTGGCTTTCCTTGTTTTATTTAAGAGATTTGTTGATTTCTTGCATTTTTTGTTTGGTTTTGTTTTTTTCCACTTCTTTACAGGATTTTCTCATATCCTTTTTAAAGGCCTCTATCACTTTCATGGGGTTCTTTTGAAGGTCCTTCTTTTCTGTTTCATCTATTTTGGTAAGGTCAGGTCCTGCTATTGTAGAGTTTCTAGACACTGGTGGTGTCATACTGGTTCTTATGTTGTTGGCTGTGTTTTTATATTGCCATCTTCCCATCCCTTCTTTCAGTGGGCACTGGTGGGGTCTCTTCTTCTCCTGGTGGGTTTGTGTCTAAGGATCTCTTCCAATGAGTTCAAGCAGGTCCAATACTCTGATGGGTACAGGTCCAATACTCTCAAGCACAGTTCAGAAACCAGAGGGGACTTAAGGCTCAAACTCAGGAAGGGTGCCAGAGAGGACTGAAGGCTCAAGTACATGGTATGGGCCAGACAGTCTGAAGATGCAAGCCCAGGGCAGGGGCTCAAGCACATGGCAGGGAATGAGGGCCACTGAAGCCTGAGGTGTGGCAAGACTCAGGGAGATCCTTCTGGGTGGGGCAGGTTCTCTCTAAATGCAGAAAGTGCCTAGGGAGACAGAAGCAGAGGGATGTAGGAAGTTGGGGCTCAGAGCAGGGCCCCCACTCACCTCAAGCACAGGGCAAGGGGGATTTCTCTTTCTTCTATCCCTATTATTCTTAGTTTCAGTCTTTTCATTTTGTCCCTTATTTCCTGTATGTTATGTGCTAAAGATTTGTTGAATTTAAAGTTTTCTCTGATAAATGAAACTATTCCCTCCAAATCATCTTCAGTGTCTGAAATTCTCTTTCATCTCTTTTATTTTGTTGTTTATGATTGCATTTGTGGTTCCTGATAATTTACTGAGATTGTGCATTTCCAGAATTTCCTTGGTTTGTGTTTTCTTTATTGCCACTATTCAGATTTCATGACTTGAACTGTTTCCTTAACTTGTCAGATTGTTTTTTCTTGGTTTTCTATCATGGATTTATTGATATCTTCCACTTTTTGGGTTGTCTTTTCCTCCATATCTTTAAATGAATTTTTCATTTCCACATTAAGGTCCTCAATCATCCTCATGAAGTTATTTTTAAGTTGACTTATTCTACTTCATCTGTGTTAGGGTGTTCAGGTCTTGCTATTGTAGCACCACTAGTTCCTAGTGGTGCTCTATTGCCCTTTATATTGTTGAATGTGTTCTTACCTTGTTTACACATCTCTCCTCCTAATCTGTATAGGTGGAGCTTGTGCTTTAGGGGTTATTTCTTTCCCAATTTGTATACTTGGGTGTTGTGTCTGCCTCGACCGGCAAGGAAGACACAATGCCCAGACTCTTCTTTAAGCAGTTTATTCAGGAACCTTGAACAATCTTAACTTACCAGCACACTGCCCTGACTCCAAAAAGTTCTGAGTCTGCTGGAAAAGACTCCCCATACAGGCCACCATTTGTTGTGCATTTAAACACCTGAGTGGCCCTTACATTAAACCTGGAAAAACTCATTTTGACACATGGTACAGGGTTTTTATAGTGAAAAAGCTCCCCCTAGTATCCAAATCTCTGGTGCTTTCATGTAATTTAAGCTGGAAAATATACCAAAGCCTGGATCCTTCCTCGGTCCCATGCAAAATCAAGATCTTCATACCATGGGGATCATGACAAAAACTCAGAAACCTGTATAAGTCCTTATTCCATCATCTTAGCTGTTTTAATTGTTGGGACACCTGGCCCACTGCTTCTGGGGCTCTTGGTTCATCAAACCATAGAAGCCTGGAAGGAATCCTCAGCTTTTCATTTTCTGTAGAAACATAAACAAAAACTCTTCTCCCAAGTAATGTATCAGCAGCATTTATAGTCAAGTGTATTTTAGTAGTTGTTCCTTCCTTAGCAATCAAAAAAATGAAAAACACAATAGGGTACAGTATCCAGACTTTCTGTGTATTTTTCATCTTTACGTGGCTTATTTATTTATCTATTAAACCAACAGCTCTTGTCGCGGTCCCTTATTTGTCTCTCCTTACCTTGGGAACTTACCAGCGTGCTGCCCTGATTGCCAAACGTTCTGAGTCGGTTGGAAAAGGCTCCCCGTACAGGCCACCACTTGTGCCCCTTTTTTGTCCCACCTTACCTTAGGAACTTACTAGTGCACTGCCCTGACTGCAAAAAGTTCTGAGTCAGTTGGAAAAGGCTCCCTGTATGGGCCACCATTTGTTGCACCCGCCTCGACCAACAAGGAAGACGCAAAGCCCAGACTCTTCTTTAATCAGTTTATTCAGGAACCTTGAACAATCTTCTTCTCCCGGGGAGTGCCAACCCACACCATAAAAGCCCTTGGGCGGCCAACCCCAGTATGCCACTTCGAACATGCAGATAGGTCCACGTACACAGAACACAGAAGCAAGCCTGATATCCAGCCTTAACCAAATACAGGTGCTGTTTATCACAGAGAGCACCTGCTGTCAGGCTAGCAGAAGGTGGAAGCCAGCACCATCTTAATGGTGGAGCACTTCGCAGCTCTCTACATTTGGGGGTTCTGTTCTATTGACATTTTTCTCCAGGCACAAATAGAGCAGAACTCCTGGTGCAAGAGGGATTAATGCTCAGTTGGTCATTCATTTAGGTGCAGGTGGGGCTACATCTGGTGGACACTACACCCATTGGATGTATAGATGGGGCTGAGGGTCCAGTGGTTGATATAGTAGAGCGTTATTTCCTACCAAGAAATGTCAGTGGATGCTGGTTGGGACACAGGTACTCTTTCTCAGAGGGACTTTCTGTGGTAGTTTCTGGAAGCTACTACTGAAAACCACTGCCTTTGTTTCACTGGGTTATAACTCCTAGATCCTGGGCCTGAGGTTGGGGCCTCCTGCTGGCACTGTTTCCATGTCTGGGGTAAAAAGCTCCTTTGACAATGGTCCAGGACTACAGCTCCAGCCTTCCCACTTTTGTGTCTTAAAAACGTATTTAAAACACAAAAGCAGTTATTATTTTGAAAGTCATTCACAACAGGGCAAGGAAGAATGGTAGCCTGTAGGCTGAGGCTGACGATCTGCTGTAGAAAGTAGTCTGCTCTGTGCTTTTTGGAAATAGTGATTTGAATGAAAAAGCGTAACTTCAAAAGCATTTCAAGTCCTGAAAATCTACTGAGGCATTGCTATTCAATGCAGTATAGAATTCTGTACTAGATTCTACTCATAAAGTTCTCTTCAGATGACACTGTTGAATCAGTGAAATTAGACATGAATTATAAATTACAGAAGTATTAAACTAGTGTTGAATTTTCTTTGTTTTTGTAAAGTTATTTTCAATGTGAAGGATAATGCTTTTGTTTTTAGACAATGAATACTAACATTTAGACAAAGCATAACCAACATATGAAATGGCCTCAAGTCCTGTTCATATTATGTTTATATGCACACTCAGAATGAAAGCAGATGTGATTTGTTAAAATATTGTAAAAGCCACTGTGATTGTCAAGTGGGCTCACACCTCTCTGTAGTTATAAAGATGCAATTGAGGTCACTCCATATAATGTTATCCAGAATAGGAGGACACTATTTAAGATTTACTGAAAAACAAGCCCTGTAAAGAGGACCTGTTGAAATGAAAGCAGATTTCCAGAGTTTACAAAAACTTGGTAGACTGTTGAAAGATGGAGAGAGGGCAAGACATCCTCACATTCTCAGTTAATCCCTCAATCAACAGGGCAATGATAAGGATAATTGATGTCATATTGATGGAAAAGTTCATTTAATGAAATCCTTACAATGGCCAATTTATAACTCTAGGACACCTATCCTGAATGGGAGGTGTCAAATTACAGGATGTAGACAAAGATGGTCTGCCTTGATTCTGCTGAGTTTTAATGAAACACAGCAATACTCACCTACTTACATACTATTTGCTACTGGTTTCATGCTATGAAAGGAGCTGTAGCATATACTGAATTGTTCATAAGACTAAATTCTTTACAATATTTTAATTTACAAAAGACATTTTCAGCCTTTTCCCTGAAGTAATTACTAGCAAAATAGATGATAAATATCACAAAAAATTCAAAATTTAAAAAGTTTTACAAGTAACTACAATGCATATCAAAATAAAGTAGTCATCTTTAACTAAAAGCATAAAATTTTAGGCTCAGTCACAAAAAATTAAAAATTAAAGTACCAAATAAATCTAGAATTTGAAAAATGACAACAAGCAATGTTCCATAATCAGAAAAAAACATGACTACCAAAACAGAGCTGAAAATTAGAGATGATAAAAATCTTAGAAAAAGACTTTAAAAAATCTCAGAAAAATAAATTACAAACATGAGTCAATTCACAGTTATACGACAAAAATACAGAGGGAGAATCAATAGGAATACATAGGACAAAAATAAAAAACACCTGTACTTAATTTGAAAACTTAATACATTCAGAGAATTAGTAATGACTGAATGAAGAATTAATGAAGAAAAATAGTTAGAAATGTAAAAATCTGAGGCACAGGGCCATAAATGTGAAAGTAAATAAAAAACCACGGTTTTCACTTCAGAAATATTAAGTTGCCAAATATTCAAGTAATTATAATACAAAAAGGAAAAGAAAAGGAGTAACAGGGAAAAATAGGTAAGAACTGAGGCAGATGCCACAGAGCAGTGCTATGTGTATTTCTTCCCATGTCTTTCTTACTTTGCATTCTTATAGTACACAGGACCACTATTGCCAGGCTGGTGCCACCTACAGTAAGTTGGTCCTTTCATATCAATCATCAATCAATAAAATGTCCCACAGCCTTGCCCAGAATCCAATCTGATAAGGGCATTTTCTCAACTGAGATTCTGTGTTCCCAAATAACTCTAGCTTGTGTCAAGTTGAAAGAGAAATTAGCTCACACATTATCTGCCTCTGTCTTCATTGATCCTAAACTTCATAATAAAGAAAACTACTTAAATATGCTTATTATGCCACATCGTAATCATGGTATTGAAAAAAAGTCTGGAAAGTATTTACAGATAAAAGAAAAATATTATAATAAAGTATGCAAGAATACTGTTGCTAATATTAAGATCAAATATTGTGACTTTGTATACAAATAAATTTATGTTCCCAGATACACAGCTTGCTCCCCACTTTTCATCAAGAGTCTGTTGGTGCTCCCGATTACATATTTGTCCCAATTATTATGTTTCAACTTTTTACTACTAACACAGAAGTATTAAGCTATACAAAATAGGGATGACCTATGATATTTTTTGTTTGTTTTATGAGGCAGGGTTTCTCTGTATTGTTTTGGAGCCTGAACTATGGTATTTTATTGAGAGAGAGAGAAATCACTTTTGTGAGAAGCCAAGAAAGCCGAGAACCAAAAGTCTGCATGCTGTTCTCCAGGTCACAACTGGAACCCAAAGAGAGTCTCCTCCTCCTAGCTCTTTTCATCTGCTGTATGTTCTACTTACTATGAACACACCAACATGGGTGTGGTCATTGCTACTTCTATGGGTACATAAGATCTCTTCCTACATACTACACTTAAAATTATTACCCCATTAGCTTTACACAATAAAGTTAAACTACCATCATATTTTTCTGGAGTTATTTTATATGAAATAAACTGAATAGTTATGAAATGTTGATAATTTATTTGACATAAATATTATTTTAATATTAATTATTATATTTTGTATTTAAAATGTTAGGAATAATTTTACTGGTCAGTCTTCAAAATGTCTATGTGAAATATGTTAGTAAATACATCATGATTTAAAAATGTTTTAAATTTTTCATTTGTGTGTACATGTTGTGCTGTGTGTTTATGTACTATGTGCCTATATTGCATGTATTTTCAATGTGCAGTGATCAGGAGATGATGTAATGTGTATTCTCTATCTTCTCCATCATGATGCCCTGAGATAGGATCTCTTAGTTGATCCCAATATTATTTTTAATAGGTTTCTTGGTTAACAAGCTCCTGGGATTGTCCTGATTCTGGAAATAATGCTTGTGTTATAGGAATGCTTGAGGTTTGGAACTAGGTCATCCTTCTTGAAGAGCAAGTGTGTTTATCCACTGAGACATCTCTGTTTTCTCCATTTTATTAGTTTTTTGAAAACTTAAAACAGTGTATTTTGATTATGTTCATTGTTCTCACAAAATCCTTTTCAGATAGAACCCACAATATGGCATCCTTCTTTCTTCAAGTGTAATTTATGTTGCCCATGTATGCTTGGGGATGTGACCTTCAATGGGAGACTGGTCAAACAACCAAGGGACTACCTTAAAGAGAAATGACTCTCTTTCTACAAGTATCAATCTTTAATAGTTCCCGAATGAGGGCAGGAACTTATGTCTATCTCCATTAATTGTGCTGGTATTATTTGAACTTACACACATCTTGTAAATGCCATCAGAAGTGCTGTGAGTTCATATGTGCAGCTGCCCTGCTATGTCTAAAAGTTTCCTTGTCACCTGCCACCTCTGGTCCTCACAGTCTTTCAACCCCTTCTTCCTCTGTGATCCCTGAGCCTTGTGGGGGGTTAGATAGTAAAACAGATGTCTTTTTTGCGGCAGAGAATTCCTTGGTTTCATAATGTCTGGACTTTGACGGTGTTATCGCTATGGTAATTACTATCCACCAAGAAATAAACCTTTTCTGATAAGGTTTGGGTGATGGCTTTAATCATTGATTCTAGCAATAACTCCTTAAGAATTGGCTGAATACTATATCCATTTATCAGAGTGTTTATAAATTCTGCCTTAAGGTATATAAACTATTTAATCAAGTTCATGGTCTAGAATCTAAACTCTAGACAATGATATTATATGTAGATTTTAAATTGTGCTTCAGGATATAACCCATTCAGGAAGTGGTTGATTACTCGCCTGCTGCCCATGACACCATCTCCTCAGGGAATACGCCAAGCCAATAGTCTCTATTGTAGGTTGGAAGTTCACAACTGGCTATCAGTGATGATTACTTTTCACCACTATTAGTAGTAAGTGTCTCTATCACTGTGAAAGACAGCCAATAGAGATTAAGTTTACAGTTGAGGACCAGTGTGATTTCTCCATGTTGTGTGATGTTTTCAGCACTAAGGTGTTACAATCAAGTTCCTGAAGGCAACCAAGAGCACTGGCAATAACCTGTAATATGTGGGAGTCTATGGCTCCTTAATGGCTAACAACTCAAGAGGAGATAACCTATTCCTGGTTCTGAGATTTGAGTCATTAGTCTCTGGAATGTGGTAGCAGCATTGTCATCCATTGTACAATTACTATATTTTAACTCTTTTCATATATGCATATTAGTGTATTCTAGGAAGATTAGTAGTCAGTTTCCAGATAACTTTACAAAACATTTTAGTGATTTAGTTATTTCTCCCTAAATTCTATCCTTTACCCTGCCCTACAAGCCTCTTCCTCATTTACTATATTCTGTTACATTAGTTATATTGCTCTTTATCGCACCAAGTTCTCCCCTACCTTGAAAGCCCACCTCACAGCACTTGAATACTTTTCTGACATCTATGGGTATTCCGACAAAATACAAGTAACAGAAGATTTAATGTAACCATATATGATAGTTATCTTGCTCAAAAATTGCTTCCATATCCATTAATTTACTTTCATATTTCACAATTTATTTTTAACAGCTGAATAATATTCCATTTTCATTATTTATTCATCAGTGTATATGCATCTATACTGTTTCCGTTTCCTCGATTTTGTGAGTAGAACATGAATGAACATGGATGAGCAGGTATATCTAGAAAAGTATATGAAGTCATTTAGCATACATGCTCAAAAGTGGTATAGTTAGATCTTTTGATAGATCTATTTTAATTTTTTGAGGTACCTCCATGCTGATTTCCACAAAGGCCGCAGCAGTTTGCACTCCCACCAGCAGTGAATAACTAACTGATCTACTTTTCTCATACCCATGCCAGCGCTTGTCCTCACTTATTTTTAATCTTAGCTATTTTGACAGGAGTAAGATGAAATCTTAATTTTAATTTGCATTTTGCTCGTGGTTACAGATATCGAACATTTTAAAAATATTTCTAAGTCATTTGCATTTCACTTTATTTAGTTCTATGCCCCATTTAAAATTGGATTTTCATGATGTTTATTTTTTTAGTTCTTTGTGTATTCTAGATACCTACCCTCTGGCAGATATATAGCTAGTAAATATTCTCCCTGTTTCGTAAGTTGCCTCTTTACTCACATGATCATTTTAGCACATGAGGTTCCCTTTATAAATTGTTAATCCTAACGCCAATATTACTGAGGTCCTAGCTAAAAGAGCTTTTCTGTAATGGTGCATTCAAAGCTATCAGTCCTATTCAGTATAGCACCTGATATCTGAGCTAGAGCACTAAGAAAAGGGGAGACAGTAAAGGGAATACAGATAGGAAAAAAAAGAATTTGAAGTATCATTATTTGAAGATAGTTTAATTCTATATATTAAAAAAGGCTAAAGACTACACCAGAAATTTGATGTAGAAGGGAAACACCTGCAGCCAAAAGAATGCAAAATTAGCATATAAAAAGGAATAGCATTCTTATATACAAACAAGGAACATACAGAAAAAGAAATGAGGCAGCAAAACCATTTATAACAGCATACATATAACAGTATATATATATATACATACATATATATTCATACATATATGAAAACATTAAGACACTGAAAAGAGAAGTTTGGAAAACACACCAGAAAGTAGGAAGGTTTCCCCAGGCCATGGATTTGTAGAAGTAATATTGCAAAAATGACCATCCTAGAAAAAATTAATCTAAATATTCAATTCACTCCCCTCAACATTCACATCCAATTCAAAGATATTTAAAAATAATCTTGGCTGGGCTTTGGTGGCACATGCCTTTAATGGCACGCTAGAGGCAGAGGCAGGTGGATCATTGTGAGTTTGAGACTGCCTGGTCTATAAAAACTAGTTCCAGGGCAGCCTCTAAAACCACAGAGGAACCCTGTCTCAAAAACCCAAAATAAATAAATAAATAAATAAATAGTAATCTTAACTTCCATATGGAAATACAAAATATTTGGATATCCAAAATCATCCTGAAGAAGTAAATTGATAGTTATCACCATCCCAGATTTCAAATTATACAGGAGAGCTAAATCAACAGAAAATATGGTGTTGCCATCAAATAAACACAATGTCCAACAGAAAAGAATGTAGGATACACATATAAACTCTCCTATAACTGCATGATATTTTACCAAGAAAACGATGATACATATTAGATAAAGGGCGACATCATCAATAAATAGTGCCAATCCAACTGGACACTTACAAGTAGAAGAATAATATTTAAACTTTATATTACAGACAAAGCAAAACTCAACCTCAAATTTATCAAGAGCTTCCACAAAGAGCTGATATCCTGAGTCTTATGGAGGAAGAAGAAGGAGATATGATTGAACTTTGCCATACTTTTAAAATTTAACAGATATAGCCAGCTGGAGAGATGAGTCAGACCACTTGCTGCTTTTATAGAGACTCCATGTTCAGTTTCCAGAAAACACACAACACCTCATAACTGATTATAACTCCAATTCTAGGAGATCCAACTGTTGAGAGACAGATCAACCCAAGGCTTTCTCAGAGACCCCAATTCAAGGACAAAAGTAACACTAGCTCAGTTTTGTGCTTGGTCCAGGACCATGATGAAGTTAGAGTTTTGGTTCCTGGAAACTTGATGTTTGCCCATGAAGAGAATAAAGTTATTTCCAAAGCCAGTGTGCACTATATCTGGAATTCTCTCAAGACACACTGCTGCAGTTATGCATTCCTTGATTAGTCTCCTGCTGTCTTTGTCCTCATTCATCATAGCTTTTCACTGATTTTGTCCCATTCCCTTAGAAGTATATGAGACATTACATTTATTAATAATATTGTTTTGGATGAGGCATATCATTTCCAAGCTCTCCAAGTACCAGCTTTTCTATCTTCTTTATCTTCTCATACATTGACAATTCACTTTAGGACTCCGTCATTGAAGAATGACCTGTGGTCCAGGTCATCCAGCGTCTACTTCTGGTCTCTTCCAGTACTATACCCATGTGGTACACAGAAATGCATGTGTGTAAAACACTGATACACATAAAATAAAACTGGATAAATCAACTCAGAAATAAAAATTTAATTTAGTAATTTTATAATTCATTCACTGTGTTGACAAGATCATTAATTATGAGATTAGTTTAATAAAAACAGGGGTGTTCTTGTGTACATTAATGTCTATATTTCCTGACATTATTTTTATTCTTAAATATACTTTTCAACATCATGTGTACTTCATTTTTTTGGACAATGCTTACTTTTTCTATGATCATACCAGATTCCTCTCTACTGATTTCATTCTTTTGAAAGATTTTGTATGTTTGGAGAAAACAAATGTATAATGCAAGGAATAAGCATGCTCCCTTTACCTCATTTTTCATGGAATTCATTAACTTTTATAGTACTGATACTCTTTTCTGTAAATATTTTGGATTGGGCTGAAGAGTTGTGTACAAACACAAGAAATGGTATCTTTATGGTAGATAGCATACACTAATGTCCAAGTACACATTTGTGAAGTAGCACTATCTGAGAAGAATTAGGAGATATTGCCCTGTTGGACTAGGTGTAGCCTTGTTAAGGAAAGTATGACACGGTAAGTGGACTTTGAGAGCTCAAAAGCCCATGCCATTCCCAGAGCATCGTTGTCTCTGAGCCTGAGTATCTGGATGCAGAATTCTTAGTTATTTCTCCAGCACCATGTCTGCCTGTGAATTGCCATCCTTCCCACAATGATATATGAACTAAACCTCTGAAACTGAAAGAAAGTCCCAATTAAATGATTTCTTTTAAGATTTGTCATGGTCACAGCAATAGTAACTCTGATAAGTCCACATTCACATGTGTAATAATTCAAATGATACACCAAGCTCCACTATTCTCAAAATGGTCTTTGTGTTGTTATTTTGTAATTGACACTTTCCCTTAATTCTCCTTCTGACAGCAACTGATTTATTATGTATACATCTCTTTAGTTTTATCATCATGATGTAAATGAGTCATGTAGTATGCAGCATTTTAGGTATAAAATCTTTTACTTAAGAAAGTGAATTTGGGAGTCATTTATGTTGCAATTTTCAGCAGTTTTCATTTTATTGCTTAGTAATATTCCATTGTATGATCATACCATAGTTTGTTTATTCTTTTAGAGGATTAAGGAAATTCAGACTATCTCCACATTTTGATAAGCATGTGTAACATCTCCATAAAGAAAACATGTTCTAGTATTTGTTTCTTTTTTCATACTTTCAACATAGCAGTTATTTTGTACTTTAAAAACAGTATGTCTTTGAAAATTGATTTGCATTTCTTTAAGGACTGACTGATGCATCTCTTAATTTGTTTGCCTTCACAAAGTGACTATTCAGAACATTTATTTGTTTTAATGGAATTTTTAAGTATTGAGTTTTGAGAGAGACTATGTAATTCAAGTTCATATCCTAAAATATTGCATATTTCTGTCTTTTAATTTCATTCTCTCCACAGTGTCCTTAGCAGAGTGAAAAGACCTTTGCCACTGACTGCTATGCTGTTCTTAGTGTTTGTGGATGCATCTGTTGTCAGTGCAGGTGTTTTCTATTAACTTCATGTAAAGGGTTGTTATTATAAATGGATGTCTTTATTTTCAATGCGTTTTCTATAATTTTCTGAAATTAAAATGGTTTTCCCTATTTAGTGTGATACTTTTTTTGGTTAATTCAAAACAACTCAGGTTAAAGTTTACTTGGCCATGATACATCATTCTTTGTATAGACTGGCCATCTGCTGAGGCAAAAATACAACCTGTCAGTAAGGGTGGTGGTGCACACCTTTAATCCCAGTACTCAATAGGTAGAGGCGGGCAGATATCTGAGTTTGAGGACACCATGGTCTATAAAGCAAGTTTTAGGACAACCAGGGTTACACAGAGAAACACTCTCTCAAAAAAACCAAAGAACAGAGAGAGACAGAGACACAGACACAGACAGAGAGAAGGAGAAAGAGAGATGAAGAAAAATAGAAAGTGCCCATATGACTTATACATCTTACAGCAATAAGGAATAGTTTTCTGTTTGTTAGTGCTTTTTGTTTTAGTATTAAAGTTCCTCGTCAACACTGGCAAGATGGCTCAGCATTAAAAATCTTGAAGGACTTGATTTAAGGTCAATTCAAGAGTCCAATTATAGACAGAAGAATTTAATTAACTTTACAGAGTTGTTCTCTGACCACAACATGTGCTATCACAACCACTCTCCATCATGTGTATTCAGTCACTCTCTGTCTCTGTCTCTGTCTGTCTGTCTGTCTGTCTGTCTGTTCACACACATATACACACTAAAAATTAAAAAATATCAAAGATTGTAAAATACCTTCTATTTTTCTATAGTATTAATATTGTTTTCTCTACTATTATATGTCACAAGTAAAATGATTGTATTGGAAGTGTTTTATTGTTGTTGCTGTTACCTTTAAACTGCATGTATAGTTTCAAATTTGGTTATGACACTACTGTCAATACTTCTTTTCAAATGTATTTTGTTTTTTCTTTTTAAAAAATTAGATAATCCGAACTATGTTTTAGATATTTGTAATAACAGTGTTATCTCTTCCTTTTATGTTCCCTTCATCAAAACGATGTATATTTTAATAAAAGTTACAAAAATAACTATCAACAGGTTATTGTTTATTTACTTTTATAACCTTATGTTATTATTAATGGAAACATCCTCTGGCCTCCATGTTACTGAGTTTCCCTCTGAATAGATTTATGAACAGTGGCCACAGTGCCAAAAGTGAGCAAACAACATGGGTGCCAAAAGTGAGCAAACAACATGGGTGTTATAATCATGACTGTTCGTTATACAACTCTCATCGTTTTTCCATTTGACTCAAAACTTGGGAATGTATAGAGATAAACCTCTTTTCTCTTGTTCCAAGCTCCAGTGTAACTTGTTATGGGATAACACAGTATTCTCAGTATCTGCTCCTCTCACAGCATTGTCTACTATTGTTTTGTGGAGACATTACATAGATATCCAACATTATAATTCTTTCCACAGGACTGCATGGCTGATTGTTACTGTATGCTTCATAGACTGCATGTTCACAGGTGGGACTTCACTGTGTGTCATCTATCTGCATGACTTTTACTCTGACACTGTGTTTCCTCTTGTTTAATAAAATACACAGGCTCCTTACAATTCTCTCAGCATTAATCCATTGGTTCCTTTATAGTTCAGGCTGTCTCTCATTATGCATAGCAGGTTGTCAGATTTCTGACAGCTGAAACTGAAATTTTTCTTTATGGATTGATGTGGTGAGTATAGAACTTGTTTATTTCTAATATTCTTTTCTTTTATTTTCCAACAAAAACTGTGTGTATAGTCTGAGATTAATTCCCTTGTATTTAATTTCTTACCAAAAGGAAATGTCTCCTCAAATCATTCCTTTGAGCGCATTTTTAAAAAATGTTCTTCACCTTTAAATATAAGACAATAAAAAACTTCAAAGATTGATGGGTATCATATTAAATTTCCCAGTAAAAATTATATTGTCTTCTCAAGGAATGCATACTGAAGAATTTTACAACCTTTTCCTAATGAAAACTTACCTTAAAACAACCATACCAGTATAAGTACCATTTATTTCTTGGTGTTCATTTAACATGTATATATAAACACGGTTTGCCTTCTATTATTTTCCCCTGTAGATGCTGAGGTCAAGAATTATAATAAACTACTTGAAAGGCATATAAAGCATCCATGTTGACTTGTGAATTTCTTCTCCAAACAAGTGTTAAAAACACATGGTTAAAGGTATATATTTCCTTCTGTATCCTAACATTCACATCTGCTATATTATAATACAAACATATGAATAAAAACACATGGTTACACTAACCTTAAAATATTGTGAATTCTAGTTATGCTAATCCTGTTTGAGTACAGTGTTCCACTTATCAAGATTTCTTTGAAGCATTCTGCAGTCTAGCATTCTGGGCTGTATACCCACATTGCTGAATATATAACGTCATTATAGTTCACAAAAAAATTAATTTACTTTGCATGAATTGTCTAAGAAAAAGTTTCACAGTGAGAACTTGGCTAAAAATGAATACCATTCATAAATACATGGGTGTTGAGCTGTTATATTCTCTTCTTCAAAAGACTGGGGCAGCACCTTCTTGTTATTTATCATTTAAAACACTGAAACAAAAAATTGTATCTTGAATTTCCATATTTATTAATGAACATCTTGTTTAACCCTTTGTCCTAGTTACCTTTAATTGTCAAAATAATACACCCCAGAGTAATCTGAGAGGAAAACATTGATTGAGGATCAGATTGACCTTTCATCACATCTATGAAAGATTGTCTTGATTATGAATTGATGCATGAGATCCCAGACCATTGTAAGTTGTGCCATCTGTAAGGCAGATAGATGGTCCTGACCTATGTAAGAAAACTAGGTGAGTATGAACGGTTGAGCAGTCAGCATTTCATCATCGTTATTCCCTCAATTTCCTGTTCTGGTTTCTCTCAGTGATACACCGTGACCTGAAAGTGGACACAAAATAGATCCTTTCCTCCCCTAAGTTACCTCTGTCGATGGTATTTGTCAGGAAAATGGAAAGTTAACTAGAATACCTTGTAAGATGGACAATATAAAATTGTTTTAACTCTAGTCTAAGTGAAATCATCCAGCAACTAATTTTTAAGATAATTTTCCAAAGCTAATATAAGAATTTCAACTCCCTGTTGCTAAAACAGCATGGAAACATCATTACGTTCAACTATAATATGACATGCATTTCAATCAGAGACTCTTACTGACTAATGATGTTCTGTCAAGCTTTGGGGTCATTTGACACTGTTTTGTTGTATGTTTTCCTGACTTTTCATAAACCAGTATCAGGTTTATGAATTCCTTACAAGAGCAAGACAAGACTACACTTGCAGTCTTCTGATATGTGGAACCAGATTTTAGGACTGGTTCCCCTAATAGTCAGTGTGCATGATTTTATGTTCATTAGATTGATAACATTTGCTGAACTAAACTAATTTAATTGTTGCTCCTTGTAACAGTCTTGTTCTAGGAAATCTCTTAGAATGTCCTATAAATATCACTCTAATTATTAGAAAGCAAAAGACACTGATGGCTAAACATCAAACACAAAGAGATGCCTGGAATTGTTTTATTTCATCATAATTCATGGTTCACATCCCAGGACACCACCTTACCTAGTATCTAAAAGTAAAGCATAATACATATCCTTTTTATAGATATGGCCTTATTTTGGAAAACTAGTGTACGTCCCTGGTTACAAAGGTTATTCTTATTAGCATTTCCATCAGGGTACTTTGCCATCTAAGGATTAAAAACAGCAATTGCCACATTAGTAAGTGTATGTGAGCATATACTCGTATAATAACATTAAGAATTTAAGCATATCTTAGGAACTAAAAATAGTAATTCTTTAGTGTCACATAGTAATAAATGTGTAAGCATGATCAAAATTTCAGATAGTTTTAGTGTTAAAATTTATACTTCATCTTCCCCCATTGCAGTCTATTTTCCACATTAATCCACTCTTCTTCCTTGCAGGGAAGTTGCTTAATGAATTTTGAAGGTAACTATCTTGATATATGGTCTAGTTCTTTATTTTATTTATTCATGATTTTTATTTTGTTAGTGTAGTTAAAATTAATTGAACCCAAGCAATGGGTTAGGGCAACTAAATTCACTAAGATTTACATAGGAATAAGCATGTCAACTTATAAATATGCCATGATTAATATAAGTGCAAAGAGAGCAAGAAACACCTGCTGGTTGATCAATGAAGTTCATATCTTTGGAGAAGTCTACTAAGGAATCTGTATAGAATAAGGTATTTAGAACTGATCAAAAGAGAGACTGGGAGTGAATGGATTGGTTTTAATTGGTATGATGTATGTAATTTTATTACAGAATCCCATTTGCTTTAAGAACCAGAAATACGTGTTTCTGTGAAAATAAATTTGACCTATGAAGTAAAAGGAGGATATTTCAATCTTCCTTAATAAAGGCAAAGATTTTAAGCTTAGATAGTAAACAAAATTATTTAATTCTAGAAAAATGTTCAAGGTCCTCATATTTTGAAGAACTGATAAGTAAAACACAATAGAAAAGTGGCAGTAAGGATCAACAGAGACGATCACAATCGGCATTTGTCTCAAGCACTTACGGTTTCTGGTCAAAGTGTCATTGATCACATTCCACTCATGGAGATCCAGGAAACAGCTTGTCTGCTTTGTGGAAATTTCATTGAACAAAGTATTGCTCCATGCAAATTAATTAAACAGTAGTTAGTAGTACTTCAAAATAGGGGTACTGAGTTTTCTTTTATGGAATCTGTAAGGAGGAAGAAAGTAGATACAAACACTGCAAACCAATAATCATGTCAGGGGAGGAAGAGTAATGAGATAGGAAGAAGAGTTTGTAGGATCCCGTGTATTAACAAGCTGGGGGAGAAGAGCTCATCTAATGTTGCTGCTTCCCCAGAAGATTCTAGTCTGGACTCTCTTAATAATTGATGGAGCATTCATCTCCACTGAATTTTTCATTGGCTCTTACACATTGAAAAAAACATGGGAAGCAGAAACTGTGATCTTAAAGGTGGACGTTTCAGTTTTGTTCAGACCTCCTTTGGCTCAGAATCACCTGCAAAGGTAAGTGGAAGGGATGAACAGTCAACACTTTCCAGTGATGTAACACATGAGGTATCATTCTGAAACAGATTCATTCTGAAACAGCAAAACTACACCCCTACAAAGCATTTAAAAATGTATTAAGAGATTGTTCTATCGGTGTGCAGGACCTAATTTATTATATTTTAAAAATAAAAAAGTGTTATTTCATTGAATTTTCTATTATATGGTCTGTACACTACATAACCTAGTTAGGCAATGGATCTCAGAAAATGCCCTAACTTTCTAATTATTTTATAAGGGAGAAATAAAAGCAATTCTCTATATTGTGCTATTCCTCAGATATACATGCTCAAGTCTGATCTTACCTGGAAAGCTATGTAGTGCCAGTATCTTTAATTAAGTAAGTATGGTTGCTGAAGACACAGTCAAACATAAATACACTGGGATACAGCACACATTGCTTATGTAGTATTTACATGGGTGTCATGGTTTTATGAATGGCAATCAACTCCTAACTGAGGTCCAAAGGGAGTATAATCTATTTTTGAAGAGTGTATTTTGTGTGTGTGTCTTGTGGGTATGAATGCATGAGTTTATGACCACTACATTCACGAAGTGCCTACAGACAGGTGTCAGAGGCCAGAGGGTATCATCCTGGATCTGGTACATCTGTTACTGAATGTAAGACCTAGAAAGAATACTAAGTACTCTTTAACTGAGCCATCTCTCCAGCTCCAGAAATTTAGTCTTCCTATTTCACAGAGTTGTTTCCTTTTTAGAATAGTCAATGTATATGAAGTTTATGCGAAAGAGTATACTGAATTATACTTAAATTACGATACAGGTTTAAAAAATAATTATCAACACATGCTAATTCACTAAGAGATTTGCACCCCTTTCCAGTCTCTCCTATGAGACCATTCCCTGTCTGAGACTTCTTCAACCCAGAAAGGACCTTTACGTGGAGAGTGCTGAGATAAGAAAGAGGTAAAGTCTAAAAAAGTCCTGAGAAGTAAAAGAGATGGAGCCAAAACTAAGGGCTCATCAGATTTTGTGCTGTAAGATTAGTCTCCCCACTGAGACTTCAGGTTCTATTCCTGTAGCTTTGAGCCTTGTCCCCCAAAATTTCCAAGATGGCCTCAATAACTACAGCAGCCCAACAACGTTTTCTGAGCACACAAGGGCTCAAACAGCTGTTCTAGCAGAGATCCAGTGTTTTGGAAGAAGTTATGTATTACATGCAGAATCCAGGAATGCTGTTCAGTCTTTTCAGAATTCTAGAATTCATGTGTCTTTATAGAAGTTGTAAGTTTATTGTTTTTCATACAAATATTTGTATGTGCTAAAAGCTGCTGTTTTGGGTAAGAGTTAATTTAAAAAAATACATCAAAACTACCCCAAATAGATTCACCAACAGTTCTTTGCTTCTAAATACTTGAGAAAATACATGCCGAAACCATTAAGCTTGCTAGGACTAATTATGGGAAAGTCCAGGTCAAGAATAGACTTGAGACTTTGAATTAATAGATACCTCCTTCCTTGTGGATAGGTAGTGAGTATTTGAAAAACACTGAAGAGATAGCACTCGGGGTTGTCACGAACATTTTTTTCTAGAAGCAAAGAGCCATGTGTCTTACGTTAGAGGAATGACTTGAGGGAGGAGTTCTGCTGCTATGATAGCGTCTCTGGGTGTTATAAACATGGTCTGTTAGCTCAGCTTGACTTTAGGAAACGAGACTGTTTTGAATGGCATTCCGGCTGCTGCTGCAGCAGGCTGAACATATATCCATACTGCACTCAGGGATTAGTTCCTGTGACCAAGAGCAGCGACCCAAGGACATCTCAGGCCTCAGATAGAAGTACAGTGTGTGGATATTCTGCAGACCTGGTGAGGAAGTGAAGTGTCTCCTGCCCCATCTTAATGCTGCTTGGGCTTCCGCTTACATTGGAAGCTATTTCTCTTCTTTACCTTTTTGTGACTCCTTCAGTTTCTGCTACTTCTGAATTCTGTCTTTTGTCACTTAAAATTACACTAACAGATTAGAAGCGTTAAGCTTGAGTTAGATGAATAACAATGGTAGACACTTTTGCCACTAGTGTAATCCATGCCTTCGCAAGCATCTCTTTGCTTTTCAGAGCAATGCCCATTTCCCTCTCCTTTGCTCTGCCTGTCAGTCACTGTAGCTCACCGAGGTTGTTAGGTTTTGCTTACTCCCCTCCTACAGCCAGATTCTTGCCAGCCATCCACCACATACAATATTGAGCTACAAGCTGTTCTCAGAAAATCCACTCAAAATAGCCGAGGAGCAGCTGCTCCTGTGATATTTTCAACAGGAAGAAACTTGTATCTGGCGTCACAGTCTGAGGCTTTGTTGGTTTTGCATAGAAAGAGGCAAATGAAGAGATTCGTTTCAGCTGAGACTGCCGGCACTTTGTTCTCCAATTCCAACCCTCACATGCAGAGAAGTGAACGGGAAATGGAAAGATGGCTCTGGAAAGCTATGCATCATTTACTGTTTATTTTCTTCTCATATTTTTACAGCTGATAATTACCAGTAGATTAACAAGAGCTAATTTGAGGGTACAAATTAGTGGTTGGGGAGAAAGGACAGTTGAATCCAATTAGCATTTTGTGACTCATTTATCTAGCATACACGGAGGGAAGGGCTTTAACCACAAGGAGGTATCATTAACATGCAGCATGCTTCTACTCTTGAGAAATTCTGGGAGTGTTGAATATCCTTAAATTTTTGAATTCGTTATTAAAAGTCCCTTCTTGTCCCTTTCTCCTTGAACCTTCCTGGGAAGCATTTGAAAGAACATGGTGATCGTCAAGACTGGAACAGAACAATTAGATGTCAAGGATGCAATTAGGATAAGATTAGAGTATTAAGAACTCAAAACCATGACACTGAGACCAGGAAGCTATGAACTAGTAATTACAAAACTACTTTGCACTTGCTACTTCCTGGAAGAAAATGTATTTGTGTATTTCCTGTGAGATGATGCTTATTCACCACACAATTAGGCTTCAGTTATGTACTTGAATCCCTATCTTTATTCTGTGAGAGCTGAAATGCCTCATAGAAAGAATATTGCTCAGTAAGCGCAAGGACTGCACATAACCAACATTACCTGGCTCCTCTGAAATAAATGTTATACTACAGATTGAGCTGCTACAAATGATCACACCCCGTGTGACTTGCTGGGGGGAAATCACACCAAGAATTATAAGTTATTAGACATTTTACATGGACATCATGTAGTACCATAAGAGCTCCATTAGGTTTTATCATTAATTAATACCCACTGCCTATATTTCAAAGTGTTATTGCTCTGTCACATCACATGCTGTTATACAAATGCTATCAACATTCCTGCATTTATCTTAGCTCCAACTGATTAAAATGTGATTTGTCTCATAATACCTTCTTGGTTCTCTATGTGACTCACGTTGCTGACCTAATGTCACTTCTATCACAAAATGCCATGTAGTCAATTATCCTGAGTAACTGCCGGGCTTAAGAGCACAGAAGAGAAGCAACGCTGGGAGGCAAGCAGTACTCCCATAATTTAAAAAGAGAAAAGGAAGACTAAGATGAAGCATGTGTGGCTGCTCTGTGCCAATGAAAACAGATTGTAAAGGTTGTGTGTTTCTAGGGACTGATCATAAATTAGCTTTAGCTTGCCTCTTGCAGTATAGGTGAGGAGTGGATGGTCTTTGTTTGGGAGAAAAAGGCTATCCAAGACCTTTCCTCCATTTCTTTCTCTCTTTCCTTCATTCCTCTCCTGAACATCACACACAGACACACACAGAGACATACACAAACACACACACACACCGATTAAATCAAATATACTCACAAATATAACTATTTTGATATTTATAAGACCAATATTTTAGAGAGCCAGGCAAAAAATAACATAAAAGTATTATTTCGGCTATTTTAGCTAAGAACCATGGAGATAACCTAGTCACATTCTATCATAATGTGTCTTTTGGCAAAGCTTGAGCAAAGTTCTATTAAAGGTTATAGCAGTAGAGATTTGGGACTGTGACACCCACTCTCAATCTTGCCTGACTGGTCATCTCTCATTGTTACCTCTATGCTTTGTCTATAATAAAAGAAATTGGGATTATAAAATGGATACACTTCCAGCTGGGCATTGGTGGCGCACGCCTTTAATCCCAGCACTCAGGAGGCAGAGGCAGGTGGATCTCTGTGAGTTCGAGGCCAGCCTGGTCTACAAAGTGAGTTCCAGGACAGCTTCCAAGACAATACAGAGAAACCCTGTCTCGAAAAACCAAAAAAAAAAAAAATAGATACACTTCCTACCAGTTAGCATGAGTACAACTTTGAAGCAAATGCTCATAGAGGACCTAGGAACTACACTGAGATTCATCTTTGTAAGAAAGATCACAAAACTAGGTAAGTGTGGGAGTGAGCTTAATTCATTGTTTTGAAGCTTTTGAGTAGCATGAAGCTTCTAGTACTTTCTCTTTCTTCTAATCGTGTCAATGTGATCACCAAATGTATTTCTACTTCTCAGACTGGCAGACCTACAGTACCTACAGCCTGTATTATTACTAGATGTTCTAGCAAGGCAGAGACTGATTACTTGTGAGTCACAGACACACTGGCTCAACCAACAAATTAAACACTTTGGATTCCTGAGAAATGGATCTAAAATCAGAACCAACTTGGTCTAGCAAGAAAAGGAATTTTCTTTAATAGTGGAGGGGAGATTTGGTACAGAGGCACAAAGTTGGACTGCTATAAAAACTTAAAAATCTTGCCTTGTAACACACTATGCACAGCTCTAATCCCCAATGCAAAATTCAGAATGACAGCTCTGATGCTGAGTTTCTTACTTCATTACTTTAAGTGATATTATTTCCTCAATGCCAGGTATAAAAAGTATATATTGAA
Organism: Mesocricetus auratus; assembly: GCF_017639785.1. Lineage (NCBI taxonomy): Eukaryota > Metazoa > Chordata > Mammalia > Rodentia > Cricetidae > Mesocricetus > Mesocricetus auratus. The sequence goes on along the minus strand of NW_024429266.1, from coordinate 75,895,420 downwards.
ATTTTAGATATTTCTGATATTTTTGTAATTAGCTTATATACTAGCAAAAATATCAAATCCTGTTGAATAGTTAGATGGTGTATTTACATGTCACCCTGGTTAAACTTGTAGGGAGAGACTGAACTGTTGCATTTCTTGCTACCCTCAACAGTGTCTTTTCATGTCAGTTACATTGGGCTACTTCCCAAATGCAATGTAGTCACTGGGCAAAATGCCCTACAATTCAAGCTTAGCGGGATAAGAAAGGTCACATTCATTATCTACTGTTTTCTTGCAAACAAGTCAAAATAGCATTTAAATATCAAGCAAGTTTAGAGAAATTTGTTTTTGTTTGGATTTAAATGCTGGCTGAGGGATTCAGCTGAACTTAAACCAAATTAATATTCATATATTCAATAAGTAATTAGTATCTTTGCTATGACACAACTGTGACGGTTTAGATGGTTTCTATATTAGTGTTATTTTTTGTAACTTTAAAAATAAATTTCTGTTCTAGGAATGAATTTTGAGATATTTGGATAAAATGAAATGTTCATATATTTAATATTTTTACTAGTACAGTTAGTGAGTGTTGGGATCGAAGGATGAAAGGAAGGCAGAAAGAAGACCTAACTGGATCTCTGTGTAATGGCAGTTTGTGCAGAAGAAAGCAACAGCTTTGTGGGAAGTTCAAATTGCTCCCTCTTCTCAGGCTTGATGTCAGCTGTGTTTCTTTCACTAGTGAGTTATTTGGCTCAGCTTCAGGTGTCAAAATAATTCAGACTTCTCATGGGGTTTTGCCTTTTTACAACAAAACAGAGAGTATTCGCTCATGAAAACCAGTTAAGACAGGCATTTGACAGTGGATGAGGATGTTGGAAAAATTGATGTCATTGTTCATTTGGGGGTTAGGCTACAGATATGCTGTTAAACACACTTCTGATAAGCCCCAATTCACAAGATATTTCTTTAGTTCATTTCACGTATTTAGTTTATAGAGTATTGGAAGAGAAGGTAGGGCCATGTCACATGATAATTGCACTGGGCGTCACACAGGTAAACAAGTTTGAAGGGGGAGGGATGTTTGCCTCCCTTCCTAAAACACCACTTGAGCTAAACTGATAATTGTGGTTTTTTTGAAAAGGAGATGTTAGCTGTGAGCAAAGATTAGCCCTCTGTTAGACAAATGATCACCTCTGATGCTGAGTGATTCCTGTGAACGTTTTTTCTGCCTCCCTCAGAAGCACTGCTCATTCCTTCCAGACAGATTTTGACAGGATATGTGGCCAGGCTCCTTTCCCTTTTACATAGCCAGTACTGCCACAGATATGTGACTTCATCCCAGGCTCTTTTGAGTTTTGTGCTACAGTGTCCCCAGATGAGAAAGAGCTCTGCCATCCAAGTGACTGTGTTTGCCCAGAGTTCCTTGAATAGATACACAAGGGAATGGAAGACCATTAAAAAACCTGATGCAAGGATTTAGGTATGAGAGCTGCCAGAGGTTCACAGACTGAGACTTGTGTTTGTGATTGTGATCTTCATTAACCAAGTGGAATTGAAAGGGTATATGTTGTTACAGGTGGCAAGAGGAAACCTAGGTGGCATTTTGGGAAGTAAAATAAGCTAATCACAGAGGGAGAAACATGACGTGTCTTTCCTATTTGTACATAGCATCTACGTTGGGCAGGTTCCTTGAAATGAGAAGGGTAACAGTGGTTATCAGAAGTTTGGGTGGAGGCATGGGACCTTGCTCAGTGATAAAACGTTGAACTATAATACAGGGATATCCTACAGCTGGACTGTGTAGTAGATAGAGCTCATATAGCTAGAAATGTAGTGCTATGAAGTTTGAGTTTAAGGGGTCTCATCTTGTGTAAGTATGCTTATCAGGAAATAGAACAGAAGCAAAGGACTACAAAAATTATTTGAAGCACCAGATATGTTTATCTCCTTGATTTCTGTATTAGTCTGATATTATTTTCATATTCCAAACTCCCCAAACAATATCCATCAACTATGTGGGTCTAGAATAAGTATTTTAAAAGTTGTTTGCTGAATGAATAAATGATTGAATTTGACAGTTATTTAATCTTTACCATGAACCAGACTTTCTAGACTGACAGATTAGTTATCAGTTTTAAGGGACACTGCCAGAGATACATAAAAATGTATAATTACCAGGCAGAACACCAATTGTCTCTTGTGTGGCTGTTTCCTCCAGGCTGGACATGACCACTGCCTCTGGGATTTGAAGCAGACATGCAAATCTGGAATTTCTTTCCAGCCTGGTAAAACAGCCGATTAGCCTCAAATAAGCACACAAAGACATTTATTAATTGTAACCTGTTTGCCCGACGGCTTGGGCTTCATACTGGGTAGCTCTCCTGTAGTTATAACCAATTTCTATTAAATTATGTATTGCCATTAGAATCTGACTTACCTGTAATCCAGCATGTTATTCCCTTGGCAGCATGACATCTCCCTGGTAGCTTGTTTCTGAGTTCTTTCCCCAGCATTTTCCTCTTCCTGCGTGGGTTGTTTTATTCATCAACCAATAAGAGAAACATATAGACATAAGGACATCCCACATCAGACATGTTTATGTTCATGAAATTCTAGGGAGTCTTCTCCCATTTCTTATGTTACTGTCCTGGCAAACAACATCTGTCACGTTTCTCCTTCATTGTACAGCAGATCATACATCCCACAGGAGGACTGCCCAGGGCTACAGTTTTTATGAATAGTGCACTCTATGGTACTTTACCATGAATATGAGTCTTCCATGGTGTGGTAGGGAAGGGAATGAGACTTTGATGGAGAAATTGTTGCACACCATTATTACTTGGTAAGTTTCTACAGCTGTAGAAAACATATGCTCAAGTCACAAGATATGAAGAAATCAAGCTATAAGATTAAAAGCTCCCTCTCAATTGACTGGAATTTATAGTGTTGCCAGATAATATTCCAACTTCTGGAGGTAAATTGCTGCTCAACTCTTGTTTGCATGCCTCTTATGTTATCAGTATTCATAGCAAGTTAAGCCTATTGGTATTACAGTGCTACAACAATTATAGGAGCAACTAACTACTTACTGATTGGAATATGACCCTTTCTGCAAAAAGGAAGCTGTGTTTAGTGTGTTAAGTCCAGGGAAATAACTGTGGCTTGAGAATCATTATTAAATGGGTATGATGTACCCATCAAGGTGCTCTAAGCCATAGTGAAAGGAACTTTTCCTTTATAGTGAACTGCAGTTACTACAGAGACTCGTAACTAATAAAATGTCTCTGGCACTTGTGTTCTGTGCTGTTGCTTTGAAATCAGCATCTCTAAATGGAATGAATAATCACACAGTGGTATCACTCACTCCAAGTTTCAGGAAACATTCCAGAACACAGGAATAAAACAGGTAAGATTGTAGGAAAGGAGAGAATACTGTGTATAACTTACCTTTGGGTTGGACATTGCTGTTACCATATAGAATCAAAGCAGCTGAGACCTTCATGAGATCTAGTCCGTTAATGTTTTCTCATAAATTGGAGTAGGAGGAAAGGCTCACAAGGCTAATAGGGCATACAGCTCTGAGGCTCTCAGGGCTGACAAATCTTCCCATGATTTCAGGAGGCCTCCTCCCTTCCTGAGAAGCAATTTACTAGCAGTAAACTCTTTGGATATAGAACAGCTCATAAGTGGATCAGGGAACATCCTGGTCATTTAGCTACTTTTAGGTCACCCATAGTACTGTAAATCATAACCTAAAAGTGTAATTGACTGGACCTGGTTTGGATAATTTCTGGAGTGTGTTAGTGCCTTATCCATGTGCTATGTGGAGGTTCTCATGATGCCATGGGAAAAGTAAAACAACAATGAGTAAATTGACACCACAGAACTGGAAACAGTGAGGACAGGAACCTGAGGTTAATCAGGAAATCATGTTGAGGAGTTAGCATTTGATTTTCTAATTAAGGTAGAGTAAAATTCAAAACACTGATATTTTCCTGTTATTTCTATGGTGTGTCTCTTGACTTCTTTTGAAGACAAATATGTTGACTGACAGTTAAATTATGGCTTTAAAATATATGTTTATATATATGTCATTGTATTCTTTATTAGTTTATTAATCAAACAAAAATTTATCACATATTTTTTTTGGTTTTTACGAGACAGGGTTTCTCTGTGTTGTTTTGGAGGTTGTCGGTCCAGCCCGGCCTCGAACTCACAGAGAGCCACCTGCCTCTGCCTCCCAAGTGCTGGGATTAAAGGCGTGCACCACCACCGTCTGGCCACATATTTTTATTATCAGTTGATATCCACTTTTTTGGTTCAACATTATTTGGATTTTTTCTTTTTTATATTTTTAATTATTTTAATTTTAAATAGCTTGTTTTACAAGTCAATCCCAGTTCCCTCTCCCTCCCCTCCTCCCGCACCCCCCATGCCCCCCATCCTCCCACCCTATTGCCAATTCCTTCCACATAGGGGATATCTTGAGTCTGTCATTTCACTCAGGGTAGGGTCCAGGCACTCCCCTAAGAGTCCAGGCTCAAAGAGCATCCCTCTTTAATATGGAAAGTATTCTATGGTATTTGAAATGTGTTGTTTATATAACATGCATGCATACTCATGAGCAAAGTATGATGCACTGAATATGTACCTGTGGATCTACCTGTATACCCATATCTACCATTATGAAACTACATCTTTTTGTGGTGGATGTATTCCATATACTCTCTGTATGACTGTAGATATATTTTAATGCATTTCCGTAAATTATATTAGCAGATGATTATCCTATCCTCATCATTTCTTCCAGCTGCTCTTATTTATGAAATTACTCTCTCTATTTATCTATATCTGTAGCTATATTTGCATTTATAATATGATTTTCCCCTAGGTAGTTAAAATGACATTTATTATTTTTAAATGATTATTTCCCCATTTCTGGAATCACACTAGGGTCTCATGCATTTCATTGAATTAAAAAAAATAATATTCATGCTTGGGATGGTTTCTGGTGGTACTCCCAGTCATATGCCATATCCTTCCTTCTTCCTGCTGATACTCATTTTTAGTGAGATAAGCAAAACGTAAGAATGCAGCAAATGAAATTATGAATCAATTTGGAGTGTGGTCTTTGTGGATTACTTCAGACTGGCAGACATGGGGAACTCTGTCCAGATGGCAGAAATGGTCTTTGAAAAGAGGCTTTTAATTCCATTTTTGAATCAGTTTATTCCTTCCTGAGGCTGATTCTCTAACATCTGCTTCCTAATGACTAGGCCCAGAGAGGCCTCCCAGCTTGCTGATGGTCTGTGATGATCTGGGATCAAGCATGAGAGCAGGAAAGACTAGGAAGAAAACACTTTGTGTCAATTTGTAATAACCACATCTTGTGGCTGATTCATAGGAAGACAAAAACAGGAGCTTTGTTTGGGCAGCATGCCTAGTTTGTGCTCAACATTATTTTGTCTTTTAAATTGTTATTATTAGAGCATACAGCCTCTCAGATAATAAACAGAGAAATCTGTGGGCACTCTGAGAAACATGCTAGTCGTGCTTCTTGAGGTCTGAGGCAGACTGACTCCAGGTCAGATGTAAGAAAATCCCATGTTCTACCTAGAACTCCAGTCACATGTAGTTGCTTCCCCAATCTCTGGAACACAGTGTAAATCACACACTGAATAAACCTGCTTCCTAGAGATGCTCCCATGACCTACTATCTGAAACTATTTTAATTTTTTTAGCATTTTATTGATTCATTGAGAATTTCATACTACATATTTTGATAATAATCACTGCTTTTCTACCTTTGTAACTCCTCCCAGACCTACCCTACATCTCCACCTTCCCTTTTAAGAGGCAATGACTTTATTTCTCCGTTAAGACTGGAGTCTATTTCTTTGAATGCCCATGAACTTGCTTATTGTGTTGTCAACTCATCTCTCACCTAAGGGATGACTCAAGGTCATCCTCTAAACTATTCCTTTTCTTCTCTTGCTTCTTCAAACCTAGGAGACAAGCAGAACAAAATTCCCACACAAGCATGTTTGTGGCATGTGAGATTAGTCTGTTGGTGTTAGAAGTGTTGATCTGGTGTTGAATAAAACTCCATAAACCCACAAGCAAGATTTCCTCTCTTCTATATTTCAGTTGGTCATCACATGGTCCTGATTAGATCTCAGTTCAACTTTCATAGATGATGGTTCCAGGAAGTAAAAAAAGAATAGAGCTGAAAATAACTCTGAAAGAGTGTACCCCAAGATGTTCACTAATAAGATCTCACAAAGCTGTTGGGCAAAATTACAGGCTACTCTACCTTGATAAAATTATATCTCACATTATGTTGGGCCTGAACTTTTGTGTAGGTGGTTATTGCTGCCTTGATTGCTTACAAACTAAAGAAATGCTTTTAATGCAGGAAGGACAATATGTGTAAGTTTTGATTTTAAAAACTCTCACTTGCAACTCTGTTTTCTAGATGGATTATTTATTTATTGGCACATAGTAATGTTTCTTTTTGATTGAACATTTCAATAATAGCAAGTTACTGCTAAACACACTGGAATCTAACTGAGCATGTTCCAGGTTGAGTGCAATTTGTGTTAATTTACAATTTGAAATTTTTCTTTTGTAAGTTTTTGTCAATATATTCTGTGAAGTGTTTCCCCACTATTGGGATTTATGTCTCCTTTGAATGAGCAGCAATTTGGAATTTGACTCACAGGTTGTAATTATTTCTAATAAATAACATTTGTCCATTTTTTAATAATATAACATATTTGAGCAATACAAATCAGATGCTGAAATTTAAGATTATTTCATAGTACTTACTATAGTTTCTTCCTTACATTCATTTAAAAGCCATCAATATATTCTCTTTGATTTACAATTTCATGTTTTACTTTTCCCTGTACTATATCAAAACTGTTTTATTATTTCCTCAATGGTTAACCAGAAGGGAAGTTTTGATCTTTTTATTCATAGTTTATGTATCTCCTTCTTGGTTTCAGGCAAGTGTTAAAGTTAGTGTACAAACTGAATTTTGTTATGGCATTTTCTTTTTTGTTATTTAAATTAGAAACAAGCTTGTTTCACATGTCAATCCCAGCTTCTTCTCCCTCCCCTTGTCCCTGCAAACCACCATCCCCTCTAGCTTCCTACCCATTCCCCTCCCCTACACAGGGAGGGTGAGGCCTTCAATGGGAGAATCTCTAAAGTCTGTCATATCATCCAGGGCAGGGCCTAGGCCCTCCCCCGTATGACAGGCATAAATACTGATCTACTACCTGAGGCCCCATCAATTACTGACCTCTCAGGCATCAGTGTGGGATCCATGGGCTCCCCCTTGTCCCGGTCAGCTGTCTCTGTGGGTTTCACCTGTCTGGTCTTGACGCCTTTGCTCATCATTCCTCCCTTCTGAAACAGGGTTCCAGGAGTTCAGTTCAGTGTTTAGCTGTGGGTTTCTGGCTCTGCTCCCATCAGTCACTAGATGAAGGCACTAGGATGGCATATAAGGTAGTCATCTATCTCATTATCCGGAGAGGGCATTTAAAGTACCTTCTTTCCCACCATGAATGTCCCCAATCTAGTCTGTTATGGCATTTTCACATACACTTTCTTCTTATTTCTCTTGGCTGCCCTGCCCCTCTGCTCTTTCCTTCTCCAGTAGCCCTGCTTCTTTGCAAATGATGTACATATTTCATTAGCTTCTTTTTCACTCTCCTCTTCTCTGCTTTTTATCAAGTAATACTATTCCAATATGCAATATCAAATTTATAAAATAACACTATCCTTTTTATTTTATGAAATTTATTTTTCTCATTTGGTCTCATATAAACAAATGCATCATTAATTTGAATATTATACTTACATAGTAATTTTTAATTCTTGATAGTTTATCTAAATTTTTAATTAATAGTCTTCACCAAAGAATTTTCTAGGAAAATATATTCTTTTTTTTTTTGCTTCCAGAAGACACAGGACATTGTTGCTTTGCTTTTATTCATCTATTTTTTTACCTTACTTATGGTTGACTGCTATTTTTATTAATTCCAGTTCTGGATTTATTGTGCAAATTATATTTGTACCTCCATAAGCATACCACTTTGACTATGCATTCATACAGTAATATTTTTAGAATACTCACATGCTGTTTTATATTTATTCCAGTTAGATATGTATAGGCTTCTGGTTTTAGTGTAATAAGTTTGTAGTTAGCCAAATCACATTTTAAATGATTTGGCACATGCTGTGTTCTGAGATCCCAACCAGAATGATATGGATGAGGGATGCACTCTGGACACTTACTTTGGAGATGTATTGCCACTCATTTTTATAGCACCTAGGCTAACTTTTTTTCTATTCATATTTAAAACAGTGTGGAGTTAATTTTGATTTGATATCACAGATTTCATTGATCTATTCATACATGGCAGTATACATTACTCAGGCTTTACACCCTGTCACAGTTTCTGTGAGTTCTTGTGTGTGTTTAAAGGGGTGGTGCAAAGAAATCCAATTTAGGGATGAGGATTCTGAAGCATCTAGTTTTCCACATGTTGTCCAGTTGTTAGTTTTGATTTTCTTTTCACGATAGAATCTCACACTGTATCCCAGGGTAACGTGGATGCACTGGGTAGCTTATGTTTTTGAAACTTCAGGCAATCTCCCTGCCACGGCCTCCCACATGCTAGGATTTACAGTGATAACTTACTGGCAACATTTAAAAATATCTTTTAATACACATTTCCTTGAGTTCTTCTCTAATAACTCAGCTCCAAATAAATAAGTATTTGAATGTATTCATAGAAAACAATGTGATTATGTTTAATGAGATTTCATGAATCATCATTTTACATACATGCCAAATCAGGTGAACCACAAGTTAGCTTAGACCATAATTCCATGTATCAATTTAAGTTATGGAATTTATGTTATGAGGAAAGTCTAATATGGGGTTAAAACTCCTTTTTGTTAATTATTTTGATATTTGAATTGCATACTTATAGTAGATTCTAGAATGTGAGAAATCGTTTCACCTTGTATCTTGTCCCTATGTAAGATACCTGTCTTTTGTCACACTCTATTATCATACAGATTTCCTGTTTCATTTTTGTCAGTAATATAAGTAACCAACTTTGTGTTTTCCTTTGGAATACCAGTCCAATTATTTAGAGCTGTTGGATTTTTATGTAATGTTTGTTGTCAACAATCATATTCTGTGTGTACATCTCCCCACAGTTCATCTTAGCACTTTTGCCGTTGCTAATGATCAGATATTATTTGATGCACTCTTTAAACGATTACTTAAGTAATTGTGATATTCAGTAAGTACTGCTTTTTGTATAGGTACTAAGGATGCTAGTGAGTAAGAGAAAATATTTCTATATGAATGGAATTTTTGGCTGAACAAAGACGATAACAATGCTGGGTACTATGGCAAATGACAGTACTGTGATAGTAGTGTCTGGAAGGCAAGCATACAAGACAGGAGATAGCCATGAGGGACTCTGTCAGCCTTGTTTCTGTGAGGTGAGCCATTCTTCTAGTTATCCTTGTATCCTTACCTGTCTTTTACTTTCTAAAAGTAGATAGTGCCTGTTATTGATTCAAGAAATGTAGCATAGTTTCAACTTCTGGAATTTCCCTGAGGTCTCATACATTAATGATCAGACTGCAGAGACTATGCCACTAGGTACAGTCATGAATGTCCACAGGTTTTCATCTCTTCTATTTTTGACTGAAGCATCTTACTCAATTGCCAGCTTTCTATGACTCTGGTAGAAGAATGAGGAGCTGTGGTAAAAATTATATAAGAATATATAATTTTTTCAGTTTCATGTAATATATTCTTAGTGTGTTAAAAGAACTCATGTGTGGTAATTATTTTACATTTCCCATGAGCTGACAGTTTTCCCTATCCTTGTATTCTTTTTGACTTGGAAAGCTGTAATCAATATGGTAATAGGCTAATTTACTCTTTAGTTTGGATGAACTTTGAAGATAAAGAAGTAGAAACTATACTATATTTCTTGAATTAATAACAGGCAATATCTACCTTTAGAGAGTGAGAGACAGGTAAGGATACTAGGGATAGTGTTACCCACAGTGGTTTGGGCCCTTACATCAATCATCTAGCAAAATAATTTCTCAAATCTTTGGCCATGGAACAATGTCATCTGGTCAAGCTATCACTTGAGACTTCATCAGATGATTGTGAGAAGCTGACAGGAGAAACTAACGAGGACAATCAGAAGCAATGGTTTCTATGAATTTTGGCAAACAAATGAAAGATAAATTTGTCTTTTCAATAAGGTTTGTCTTGCCTTCCACAAATTGTGCTTGGAGAGTCATTCAGTATTATAAATCAAAACCTATTTTCCTTATAAAATATCCCCAAAATTCCATAAAAGGAAATAATCTCTCAATGTCCATTTTCTATTTAGTAACTAGACAATTGATAAGAACAGAGTTAATATTATACAGGCTTTAATTTTTTCATTACCTAGGCTTGGGTGGAATCAATTGAAAATGTGCATGGACCACTAGAAGATGACTTTCACAAAGGTGGTATAAAATTATCTTTAATCACAAGACAGTCAGGACTCAGGAGTTCTGCCTTACACAGAACTTTTATTCCTGTGTACTCCTTGTTCTGGTTTTTCAGTAGGAATACTGAAGGAAGTTACCCTACTCATTAAGAATAGTGCCTTTCAAACATGTTTAATACCAAGCCAAGGGAATGGAACTCTGAATCTTTTAATGTTACAAAAAGACAATTTTATAAGAAAATGCAAACAACATTAATAGAATTTGGTTGCATCATAGTCTTTGGAAAGCTATTAAAAAACAGTTTTGTCTGTGGAGTGAGACAGGGTTGCTAGTGCTATTATGTGTACTTACTGATTCAGTGAAAGAAGTCACCTTATTTTTAATTCAAATTACAGTCATGGCACGGAGAGACTTAAAACAATCAAGTCATACAAATCTATTTATTTAAATGACCCTCTTCTTGGCTGTTGACACTATGCCTTGTGTTGCTAAATTAACACTTCTTGAAAATCAGTATCACACATTAATTTAAACATTGAAGATTCAACTTCATGGAATTAGCAAACTACTTTTTAAAACCCTATCTTTGTATTTCTTGAACCCACTTCAGCTATTAGCTTCCCTTTAGAGCACACCCATGTGGGTAATTATCATGCACACATTATTTTTTTCCTTTCAAGGAGCGTACATGCGCTTTGAATCACATAAAATCTTTGAGTTACAGCTCCAGTTAATTTTATCTGCAGTTGGCATCATGTGCTTTTGAGGAACTGTGTTTCTCGTCCTTAAAAGCAAAAGATCTGTGAGGGGTGAGAAGAAAATTCCTGTCAAAAGGTAGCAAGATGCTGCAGACCAGAATTCTCTGCCATTCAATTACTCTGACCACTTAAAGAAAAATCTCCTTGAAATTGCTTTAAAAATGCTTAAAAGTAAGTTTGGGCCCATTTTGTAGAAGTAATTCTGAACTTTGCTACCCCTCCCAGAAGCTTTTCTGTTCATACTTTTGAAAGTGTGGAAAAAACTCACCAAACTTCATATAATTTTAAGAGCTGACCAGTAAAATATGAACTTCAATTGGCAGTGGTTTCCTACAATTCCAGTCTTAAATGCTTATCCCTAAGCTTGTGTTAAATGCTTGGCACTAACATGATGTTTTTGCGGAGTCATAGAGTTTAGTAGTTCTGCCCTTAAAGGAGACTGTGGGAGCCAAACTCGTGTTTTGACTTTACTTTTCTTACTGTGTTATGGGACATGTCAGACTATCCTGCTCTTTACTGTCTTGCATAGGTTAAAGGCATTGAATCCAATAAGTCTTGAATTGAACCCACTCAATACCAAACTGTAAGCCAAAATAAGTCTTCTATTGGTAAATTGTTTCAGATACAAGTTATAGTGGCAGAAATATACTTCATAAACTATTTAAAACTCTAATTGGAAGAGATGGCTGATGTGCACTCATCGAATTAGGAATTCCATACAGACAGAAGACAGCTGTTGAGAAACATGTAAGAAGAAAAACAAAACAATCCCCAATATTTGCTTCACAGAGTAGTGCACCAGGTGAGCCTGAAGTTTGTAGATAAATGGGGATATTATTTGACAGGAAACTCAAGAAGGAAAGGCATCTACAGCTACCCAAAATGTTGATCTTGAATGTCTTTCTCATTTCATTATCTCCCAGGTCATCAAGGAATGACATCAGTTCTCTGCATTCCAGTCTTCCCAGACAAATCACGCTCTCACAGATTTATGAGAAGAGTGGTAAAAATAAGGTCAGATAAATCTATGCATGAACTCTGCATCATGCAATTCCTTAACTGAACATGTTGGAAGAATTCTGGAAACTCAGATTCTTATTAGCTTTTCTAGTGAAGTATAATTGAAGCAGACTGACCACTCAGCATTATTTTTCATCATGTGACATTTTTTCCTGAACTTGAAATTTGAGGACCTAGCATAGTGGCAAATGTTCTTCCCCAGCAAGCATAATTGTTCATGATGTAAGTTTCCATTTATAGCAAACACTGACCCAAACACTCCACTTTTCACATGTGGGAGTGTTTGCTACAAATAAGCTTTCATTAAGTATTTGCTGTTATCATACCATAAATATATTAAAAATGTCCAATTACTATGTGTCAGGTAATAATAACAATGTATTATAGAGGATGTCATGAGTGGAGCCTTCACTGTTACTAAATGTAAATAAAACTTGATTATCAATAGTTTTTTTCTGTCTTTGTTGGTTAGAGGGATTCTTATAGTCTCCCAAATGTGCAGAAATATTTGTTTCCCAAGACACAATATGCATGTGTATGCTTTATAATCTAAGGTTTAACTAAAATAATAAGTAATGCAAGATTCAAGGAAATACTAAGAGCTATCAGAGGAGTAATGATGTAATCTAATAGGCAAAATGATGTAACCCTGCTATGTCAGGCTTCCCTGAATGGGAGAGCTCTGAACACGAGTGTCAGGTTGTAGAGCAGCATGGCCATGTTATCAACACCCGACAGTGACTGTGATTGCCATGGGTCTTCATGTCTCACCAGAAATTTGGGAAGCAAGCGCCAAGTATTCCTTGTCAGGAACTCTGAGTACTGATGTTTTGTGTGCATCTTCCACACATCAGAATCCAGAAAAATAAAGACCACAAATAGAAGAGGAGATTAACAGGAAAGATGGTGTGAACTTAGCATGATGAAAAGAAAATTCCAAAAGCATATCTTTCTTTACAAAAGAATTATGCAATCCCATCTACTTGGTGGGGGCAGGGAAGGAGGGGAGGGAGAGGGAACTGGAATTAACATATAAAACAAGCTTGTTTCTCATTTAAATAAAACAAAGGAAAAAAGTATGAACTCACACCTTCACACCTTCACCTTACACAATAGCAGACTGAGTTTGTCCTCAATTTTCCAAGTAGTGGAGTTAAAAGTTGGGATACTTATACAGATTTAGCCAGAAAATTACTGTGATTTTTAGAAAACATGAATAAGCATATAAGAAGGTGGGCTTCCTACTATAGTGAACTGTAATCTGAAGAGTTTTTCAAAATGTATTGTAGTATACAAGTATTTTATATTAGTCAATGCCAGTATTTTAGCTCTCGTTAATTTAAAACTTTAACAAATTTAAGAAGCCAGTTTTTTAAATTTTTTTAAAATTTAAATTTAACTTAGGAACAAGGTTGCTTCACATGTCAATCCCAGGTCCTTCTCCCTTACCCTCACCTCCTCCCACACTATCCCACCAACAACCCCAATAACACCTCATTTCCATAGGAGGGTGAACCCCACCCTGGTGTGTCCATAGTATGTCATTTCATCCATGTCAAGGCCTAGACCTTCCCCCAAGAGTACACGATGAGAGTGCATCTCTCATTGTGGGATGGGAACCCAAAGTCCATTTGTATGTGAGGGATAAATACTGATCTACTACCCAAGGCACAATAGATTGCCAGGCCTCCTCACTGACACCCACATTCAGGGGCTCTTGATCAGTCCCATGCTGGATTCCCAGCCATCAGTCTGGGAATCAAGACCTAAACTTTGTCAGGTCAGCCGTGTCTGGGGGTTAAACCAGCCCAGTCTTAACCCCTTTGCTCATCAGTCCTCCCTCTCTTGTCACTGGGTTCCTTGAGTTCAGCTCAGTGTTCAGCTGTAGGAGTCTGCCTCTGCTTCCATCAGCCACTGAATGAAGGTTCTGTTTCTCAGACTCTCTGGCCATGGGATTGTAGGCTGGCACACCCCAGATCTATGTCTAAAGTCCATATATGAGAGAGTACATACCATGTTTCTATTTTTGTGACTGGGTTACCTCACTCAGGGTAGTTTCTTCCATTGCCATCTATTTGCCTGCAAATTTGAAGATTCCATTGTTTTTTTTCCTGCTGAATAGTACTCCATTGTGTAAATGTACAAAATTTTCTCTATCCACTCTTCAGTTGAGGGGCATCTAGGTTGCATCCATGTTCTGGCTATTACAAGTAATGCTGCTATTAATATATTGAAACAGATGTACTTGTTGTATGAATGTGCATCTGTTGGATATATGGCTAAGAGTGGAATTGCTGGGTATTGTGGTATGGTTATTCCCATTTTTCTGAGGAATCTCCATACTGATTTCCAAAGGGCTGTAAAAGTTGGTGCTCCCACCAGCAGTTCTCCTTTCTCCACAACCTCTCCAGCATACTGTCATTGGTGTTTTTGTTTTTAGCCATTCTGACAGGAGTAAGATGGTATTTCAGAGTTTAGATTTTCATTTTCCTGATGGCTAGGTATGTTGAGCACTTTCTCAAGTGCCTCTTAGGCATATTAAATTCCTCTATTAAGAATTCTCTATGTAGTTTTGTAGACCACTTTTTAATTGGGTCCTTTGGTGTTTTGGAGACTTGCTTCTTGAGTTCCTTTTTAAATTTTGGAGATCAGCCCTCTGTCAGATGTGGGGTTAGTAAATATCTTTTCCCATTCTGTGGGCTGCAGTTTTGTCTTGTTGACTGTATCCTTTGCCTTACAGAAGCTTCTCAGTTTCAGGAGGTCCCATGTATTAATTGTGGACCTCAGTGTCTATGCTACTGATGTTTTGTTCAGGAAGCAGTCTCCTGTACCAATTCATTCAAGGGTAACACCCACTTTCTCTTCTAAGAGGTTCAGTGTGGCTGGGCTTAAGTTTTGTCCATGGCAATAGACATAGATCTATCCACATTGTTCAACATACCAGCATCTAGTTATGTCAACACCATTTGATGAAGGAATTTTCTATTTTCCATTGTATATTTTTAGCTTCTTTGTCGAAGATCAGATGTTGGGGTTTTCAGTTAGATTCCATTGATCTACCTGTCTATTTTTGTGCCAATAACAAGCTGTTTTCAGGACTACAGCTCTATAATAGAGCTTGAAATCAGGGATGGTGATACCTCCAGATGTTGCTTTGTTGAGTAATGTTGTTTTGTCAATCCTGGGTCTTTTGTTTTTTCCATACAAAATTGATCATTGTTCTTTCAAGGTCTGTGAAGAACTGTGCTGTTATTCTAATAGGGATTGCATAGAATCTGTATTTTACGTTGTTTGTGGCAATTGTAAAGAGTGATGTTTCTCTGATTTCTTTCTCAGTCCTTTTATCGTCTGTATATAGTGGGGCTACTGATATTCTTGAGTTGATTTTGTATCTTGTGATTTTGCAGAAAGAATTTATCAAGTGTAGGAGTTCCCTGGTAGAGATTTTTGGATCACTTATGTAAACTATCATATCATCTGTAAATAGTGAAAGTTTGACCTCTTCCTTTCCAATTTGTATTCTCTTGATCTACTTTTGTTGTCATATTGCTCTAGCTAGAAATTCAAGTACAATACTGAAAATGTATGGACAGTGTAGACACCCTTTTATTTTTCCTGATTTTAAGGGAATTGTATTGAGTTTCTCTCCATTTAGCTTGATGTTGGCTGTTGGTTTGCTGTATATAGCTTTTATTATTTTAGGTATGTTCCTGTTATCCCAGATCTCTCCAAGACCTTTATCATGAAGGGGTGTTGGATTTTATCTAGTGAGATGATCATGTGATTTTTGTTTTTCCGCTTGTTTATATGGTGGATTACATTGATGGATTTTCATGAGTTGAACCATCCCTGCATCCCTGGGATGAAACCTACTTGATCGTGGTGAATAATATTTTTGATGTGTTCCTGGATACAATTTGCCAATATTTTATTAGTATTTTTGCATCAATGTTCATGAGGGATATTGGTCTGAAGTTCTCTTTCTTAGTTATATCTTTGTGTGGCTTGGGTATCAAGGTTATTGAGGCCTCCTAGAAAGAGTTTGGCATAGATCCTTCTGCTTATATTGCATGGAATACTTTGAGAAGAATTGGTATAAGCTGTTCTTTGAATTTCCTGTAGAATTCTGCACTGTGGACATCTGGACCTGGGCTTTTTTTTGTTGTTTGGGAGACTTTTGATGACTGCTTCTATTTCCATAGGGTTATAGGTCTATTTAAATTGCTATCTGTTCTTGATTTAATTTTGGCAAGTGATAGCTATCCAGAAAATTGTCCATTTCCGTTAAATTTCGAATTTTGTGGAGTTTAGGCTTTCAAAGTATGACCTGATGATTCTCTGAATTCCCTAGAGTTCATTGTTATGTCTCCCTTTTCATTTCTGATTTTGTTGATTTACATGATCACATTCTGCCGTTTGGTAAGTTTGGACAATGGTTTGTCTATCTTGTTGATTTTCTCAAAGAACCACCTCTTTGATGCATTGATTCTTTGTATTGTTTCCCTAGTTTCTACTTTATTGATTTCAGCGCTCAGTTTGAGTATATCCTGGAGTCTATGTCTCCTGGGTGAGTTTGCTTTTGCTTCTTTGTGTTCTAGAACTTTCAGCTGTGCTGTTAACTCTCTAGTGTAACTATTCTCCAGTGTCTTTCTGCGGTCACTTAGTGCTCATAGCACTGCTTTCAAAGTGTCCCATAGGTTTGGGTATGTTGTGTCTTCATTCTCATTGAAATCCAGGAAGTCTTTTAGTTTCTTTTTTTTATTTCTTCTTTGACCCAGGTATGGTACAATTTTGCATTATTCGATTTCCATGAGTTTGTAGGGTTGCTGCAATTTGTTTTGTTGTTGAATTCTAATTTTAACGCATGGTGCTCTGATATGATTCTTCAAGTTATTTCAACTTTTTGTACCTGCTCAGGTTTTGTATGTTGCCAAGTATGTGGATGATTTTTGAGAAGGTTCAATGTGGTGCTGAGACAAAGGTATATTCTTTTTATTTGGATGGAATATTCTATAGATGTCTGTTAATCCCAACTGTGTCATAAATTCTATTAGACCCTTTGCTTCTTTGTTATGTTTCTGTCTGGTATTCCTATCTAGTGGTGAGAGTGGGGCGTTGAAGTCTCCCACTATAAGTATGTTGGGCTTTATATGTGATTTGAGTTTTAGTAATATTTCTTTTACGAACATGGATGCCTTTATATTTTGAGCATAGATGTACAGAACTGAAACTTCATCTTCGTGGATTCTCCTGTGATTTGTTTATAATAACCTCCTTCATCTCTTTTGATTGATTTTATTTTAACGTTTAATTTTTTAGATATTAAGATTGCTACCCCTGCTTGTTTCTTGGGTCCATTTGACTGGAAACTCTTTTTCCCATGTTTAACTCTGAGGTAATGTCTGTCTTTGAGGCTGAGGTGTGTTTCCTGTATGCACCATAGTGATGGATTCTGTCTTCGAATCCATTTTGTTAGCCTGTGTCTTTTTATGGATGAGTTAAGACCATTAATATTGAGGGATATTAATGACCATTGATTGCTCATTCTTCTTTGATTTGGAATGGTTGTTGGTGGTGGAATTATGTGTGGCATTCCACCACATTTTTTCTTTTGGCTGTAGGTAAGGTATTTTTAAATGATTGAAAATTGTAAACCTCTGGTTGCAATGATGAAGCATATAAAGAAATAGTTTTATCTGTCAAGCAGACAGATGGCTGTCATTAGAGAAAATTGAGGAGGAAGGTGCTGGCAGAGCTGTGAAACAGATGCCTTGTATGTCTGGAAAGCCTTGAGTATCCCTACCCGCATCTTTCCTGGGAGGCAAGGACAAGGGAAACAGTTCTCACTCAGCTCATGTAAGAAAATATGCTTGTTTGAAATAATCATATAGCAGCATTAGCAACATTGCTATCTCAGAGCTGGTTCTACAGTCTTTTGATTGCCAACCTCAATATGATAGAAGTTAGTGTCCAACGCCTAACAACTTCCTCAGAATTTCATAAGAAAAACAAATAGAAAGGCTCTTTGTAATATGAGGACCCACACTGTTGCAAATGAACATAAATATGCCGGATACTTGACACAGTGCCTGAGATTCAGAGGAGTGATGGATGGGTGAAATTTAGTTGGGATCACTTAGTGAAATAAATGCTTTTCATTTCCATTTTGGTGTTCTTAGTATATGTTTAGCAATACTGATTTTAAGTCCGTGATGTACTTTTCCTCATTTAATTTTACCACAAAGGATCAAACCCTTGTACAAACTGCTAGCTACAACTAATTCCTTGAAAATATAAACATTAAATAAATTGAAAACCTAAAGTTGTAGATATAATAAATGTATGGATTAGAGAATATACAATATACTGGCACATGATACATAATCTCATTTTATAATATTCTTTGCACACTAGAATTTTATAAATGTATTTCACAGCTACAATCATGCTGTTCAGTGGGTAGGAAAATGCAATGATAACATAAAAAAACTGTTTCATGAAAATTGTATGCATTACTTTGACACCCTGTGGTGCTTGAATACCTGCCTGCATTGTGCACTTTAGCAACCAAGTAAACATGCCTATTTCCCACAGCATTTATTGCATTAGGGTGGAACTGTTTTCTAGCCTTCAGGAAAAGGAAAACACATTATTCCTATCTATTGATACTACAATAACCCTACTGTGCACAAGGAAATCATGACAAAGCATAAGGGGTTATGTTAATTTATTTGTGTACTTTACCTAATACATGAGTGGAAAGTACATAGATAAGGGATAGCGGGTTCTCTCACTTACAGTATTGATAATGGCCATCTACTACCTACAGTTCAAAAGAGACAATTAATAAAAGTTTAGTGAATTTTAAGCATGATTCTGCTATCATTTTACAGAGTAGGGAAATGAACTGCAGTTCCAAAATTGTTTAATTTGATTTAATTTTTATTATTTATTTTTAAGTTTAAATTTAGTTTAGAAACAAGGTTGCTTCAAAAGTCAGTTCCAGGTCCCTCTCTCTTTCCCTCCCCTCCTCCTGTGCCCTCGCCCCAACCCCCCCCCAATATACCCTCATTTCCCAGGGAGGGTGAGGCCCAACAATGGGGTGTCCACAGTCTGTCATTTCATCCAGGGCAGGGCCCAGATCATCCCCCAAGAGTTCAGGGTGAGAGTGCATCTCACACTGTTGGATGGGAGTCCAAAGTCAATGTGTATACTTGGGATGAATACTGATCTACTGTCCAAGGCTCAATAGATTACCTAGGCCTCCTCACTGACACCCCCAGTCAGGGGGGTATTGATCAGTCCCATGCTAGATACACAGGCATCAGCCTGGGATTCAAGAGTTAACCCTTGTCAGTTCAGCTGTTTCTGGGGGTTAAACCAGCCCAGTCTTAACTCCTTTGGTCATCAGTCCTCCCTCTCTGTTACTGGCTTTCTTGAGTTCAGCTCAGTGTTTAGCCGTGGGAGACTGCCTCTTCTTCCATCAGTCACTGAATGAAGGTTCTGCTTCCCAGAATCTCTAGCCATGGGATTCTAGGTTGGAACTCCCTAGATCTATGTCTAAAATCCATATATGAGAAAGTACATGCCATGTTTCTCTTTTTGTGACTGTGTTACCTCACTCAGCATGGTTCCTTCTAGTGTCATCCATTTGCCTGCAAATCTCAGAATTCCATTGTTTTTTTTCTGCTGAATAGTACTCCATTGTGTAAATGTACCACATTTTCTCTATCCACTCTTTGGTTGAGGAGCATCTAGGTTGCTTCCAAGTTCTGGCTATTACAAATAATGCTGCTATGAATATAGTGGAACAGACGTCCTTGTAGTATGAATGGGCATCTTTTGGATATATGCCTAAGAATGGAATGGCTGGGTCTTGTGGTAGGTTTATTCCCATTTTTCTGAGGAATCTCCATACTGATTTCCAAAGTGGCTGAACCAGTTGGCACTCCCACCAGCAAAGGAGGAGTGTTCTCCTTTCACCACATCCTCTCCAGCATAAATAGTTGTTGGTGTTTTTGATTTTAGCCATTCTGACAGGAGTGAGATGGTATCTCAGAATTGTTTTGAATTGCATTTGCCTGATGGCTAAGGATGTTGAGCACTTTCTCAAGTGCCTCTCAGCCATTATAGACTCCTCTATTGAAAATTCTCTATTTAATTCTGCAACCCCCTTTTTAACTGGATCCTTTGGTGTTTTGGAGACTTGCTTCTTGAGTTCTTTGTAAATTTTGGAGATCAACCCTCTGTGAGATGTGTGGGCTGCCTTTTTGTCTTGCTGACTGTGTCCTTTGCCTTAGAGAAGCTTCTCAGTTTCAGGAGGTCCCATTTATTAATTGTTGATCTCACTGTCTGTGCTACTGGTATTATGTTCAGGAAGCTGTCTCCTGTACCAATTTGTTCAAGGGTACCATCCACTTTCTCTTCTAAGAAGTTCTGTGTAGCTGGATTTATGTTGAGGTCTTTGATCCATTTGGACTTAAGTTTTGTGCATGGTGGTAAACATGGATTGATTCACATTCTTCTATATGCCAGCCTCCAGTTATGCCAGCACCATTTGTTAAAGATGCTTTCTTTATTCCACTGCATATTTTTATCTTCATTGTCAAAGTTCAGATGTTCTTAAGTGTGTGGGTTAATATCAGGGTTTTCAACTCAATTCCATTGGTCTACCTGTCTGTTTTTTGCCAATACCAAGCTGTTTTCAGGGCTATAGTGCTGAACAGGTTTGTTTTGGTTATCCTGGTTCTTTTGTTTTTCCATACAAAATTGATTATTGTTCTTTCAGATCTGAGAAGAAATGTGCTGGGATTTTAATGGGGATTGCATTGAGTCTGTAGATTGCTTTTGGCAGGATTGCCATTTTTACTACATTGATCCTACCTATCCAAGAGCATAGGAGATCTTTCCATTTTCTGAGGGCTTCTTTCTTTAAAGATTCAAAGTTCTTGTGATACAGGTCTTTCACTTGTTTGGTTAGCATTACCCCAAGGTATTTTATGTTGTTTGTGGCAACTGTAAAGGGTGATGTTTATCTGACTTCTTTCTCAGCTCTATTATCATCTGTATATAGTAGAGCTAATGATTTTCTTGAGTTCATCTTGTAGCCTGCCACTTTGCTGAAGGTGTTAATCAGCTGTAAGAGTTCCCTGGTAGAGTTCTTTGGGTCATTTATGTAAACTATCATATCATCTGCAAACAGTGAAAGTTTGACCTCTTCCTTCCCAATTTGTATCCCGTTGATCCACTTTTGTTGTGGTATGGCAATGGCTAGAACTTCAAGTCCAACATTGAAAAGGTATGGAGAGAGTGGACAGCCTTGTCTTGTTCCTGATTTTAGAGGAATTGCGTTGAGTTTCTGTCCATTTAGTTTGATGTTGGCTGTTGGTTTACTGTATATAGCTTTTATTATGTTTAAGTATGTTCCTGTTATCCCAGAACTCTCCAAGACCATAATCATGAAGGGGTGTTGGATTTTGTCAAAGGCTTTTTCATCATCCTGTGAGATGATCATGTGATTTTTGTTTTTCAGCTTGTTTATATGGTGGATTACATTGATGGATTTTCATATGTTGAACTATCCCTGCATCCCTGGGATGAAACCAACTTGATCGTGGTGAATGTTTGTTTTGATGTGTTCTCGCATCTGATTTGCCAGTATTTTATTGAGTATTTTTGCATCAATGTTCATGAGGGATATTGGTCTGAATTTCTCTTTCTTAGTTGTGTCTTTCTGTGGCTTGGGGATCAAGGTTATTGAAGCCTCATAGAAAGAGTTTGGCATAGACCCTTCTGCTTTTATTGCATGGAATAATTTGAGAAGAATTGATATAAACTGTTCTTTAAATTTCCTGTAGAATTCTGCACTGTGGACATCTGGACCTGGGCTTTTTTTTGTTTGGGAGACTTTTGATGACTGCTTCTATTTCCATAGGGTTATAGGTCTATTTAAATTGCTTATCTGTTCTTGATTTAATTTTGGCAAGTGATAGCTATCCAGGGAGTCATCCATTTCCTTTAATTTTTCAAATTTGGTGGAGTACAGGTTTTCAAAGTATGACCTGATTGTTCTCTGAATTTCCTCAGAGTCCATTGTTATGTCCCCTTTTTCATTTCTGATTTTGTTAATTTGCATGTTTACTCTCTGCTGTTTGGTAAGTTTAGACAAAGTTTTGTCTATCTTGTTGATATTCTCAAAGAACCAACTCTTTGTTGCATTGATTCTTTATATTGTTTTCCTAGTTTCTACTTTATTGATTTCAGCCCTCAATTTGATTATTTCCTGGCGTCTACTTGTCCTGGCATAGTTTGCTTCTTTGTGTTTTAGAGCTTTCATCTGTGTTGTTAATTCTCCAGTATAACTATTCTCCAGTTTCTTCATGTGGGCACATAGTGCTATGAACTTCCCCCATAGCAGTGCTTTCAAAGTGTCCCATAGGTTTGGGTATGTTGTATCTTCATTCTCATTGAATTCTAGGAAGTCTTTAATTTCTTTTTTCATTTCTTCTTTGACCCAGGAATGGTGCAGTTGTGCAATGTTAAATTTCCATGAGTTTGTAGGTTTCCTGAAATTTGTGTTGTTGTTGAATTCTAATTTTAAAGCATGGTGGTCTGATAAGATGCATGGAGTTATTCCAATTTTTTTTGAAGCTGCTGAGGTTGGATATGTTGCCAAATATGTGGTAGATTTTTGAGAAGGTCCATGTGATGGTGAGAAGAAGGTATATTCTTTTTTATGTGGATGAAATGTTCTATAGATATCTGTTAATCCCAGTTGGGTCATTACTTCTATTAGACCCTTTGCTTCTTTCTTGAGTTTCTGTCTGGTATTCCTGTCTAGTGGTGAGAGTGGCATGTTGAAATTTCCTACTATAAGTGTGTGGGGCTTTATATGTGATTTAAGTTTTAGTAATGTTTCTTTTACGAACGTGGATGCCTGTGTATTTGGGGCATAGATGTTCAGAATCGAGACTTCATCTTGTTGGATTTTTCCTGTGATGAATATGAAATAACCTCCTTCAGCCCCAAAACCTTTTTTTAAGACAGTTATTTTCTTAAAAGTGAGCAGCCAGTTCAGTCTGGATCATAAATGGATCCTTCTTTTTTCTAACATTAGGCTTCCTTTCAGTTGGTGCATTCGTTTTCAATGCTCACAACTTGCCCCATGAAACATTTTCCTCTTCTGTTGCAAAGGCAAATTGATAGTACTGCCTATGTTGCTTGGTTGAGGCATATTTAAATAAAAATAAGTAACCATAACAGATTGTGAAGCCCGTCAGTAGTACAAACGAAAAAATCGCCAATTGCTTTGTCATCATTTGTGTATAATCTTATTTCATGAATAAGCTAAAATCATTTCATGCATTCTCAAATCTCTACATTTGGTACCAACTTACACTGACCAGTTGAGCAGGCACTTGACTTAAGAGAAATAACAGATGCGAATATTTTGCTGTTTTTTGTTTTATATAATCTATTGTGAGCAAAATCGATGTGGTATGCAAATTATCAATTTTTAAAAATTTTAATTGTAATTTTAGAGGATCACATCCAAGGTGTTGCTTATACTAGGAAGCATTAGGTTATTGACTCTCATCTCTATTCACATTCTTAATTCTGTAATTTATTAAATGAAATCTCTTTAGAAAGAAACTGACCATTTCATGTGCTACATATTTTGGAAGATATGCTTGAACTCTTCCTTACAATGTTAAATACTACTTCCATATTTATTTTAAGTTTGTAGTTCTCATTTATTCATAGAATATTGTAGAATCTGTTGTCCTTTTCTTAGGCAGACACGTAGATTTTATCAACTCTAAATACTGAAGTAATACTCCTTAAATTCTGTAGATCTTCAGATTTCTGATAAATTTCATTTTGTTCATGATAAAATTGAATGAAAATTTCAATTTCAAATGAAACAAAAGTGAAATTCATCAAGCATTTGATTATTTTCAGTGGTGTACCAATACATATGATTGAGACATTTTACATGTGATTTACTATTGTTTTTAATCATTAAAATTTATTAAAATTTTCAAATCTTTAAACTTTTGCTACTTATTTTCTATATTTGAAAATGTGAAATATGACTGTTTTTAATATACATTGAAATTTTTGAAGTTAAATATTTGTTGACAACTCTGAACAAATATGTTGGATAGATTTAAGGCAAACTTGAACTTCTAAAGCAGGATTATGAGGAGGCAGACTCTCTTCCCAAAGTGCCATTTTGCATTTTGGGTGACTATTCAGCTGTCATTTTATAAGCCAGGTGTTAGTATCTTGTTAAGATAATCACGGGGAATTTCACTCTATATTGTGACATTCCATGGATTATTGGAGCTCACGAGGACATTGTAGATATACTAATTCAATAATTGTATTTTATAGATGTAAAGTCCATCAAACAAAAGGATACAATAGATGCACATATCTCACTAATCTCAGAACTACATCTAAAACTAGGCTGAAATTTTTGAAGTCTTTTATTTTCCATACATTCTGAAACCACCACCTCCAAACAGCTGAAGATACATTTTTATAGATTATTTTACAATTAAAAACAAGATTGGCCTAACCAGGTAATCTATTGAGCCTTGGGCAGCAGATCAGTACCCATCCCAAGTATACACACGGACTTTGGACTCCCATAGAACAATGTGAGGTGCACTCTCACCCTGAACTCTTGGGGAAGGGTCTAGGCCCTGCCCTATATGAAATGACAGACTATGGACACCCCCATGGAGGGGCTCATTCTCCCTGGGGGAATGAGGGGTAACGGGGGGGGTTGGGGGAGCACAGGAGGAGGGGAGGGAAAGGGAGAGGGACCTGGAACTGACTTGTGAAGCAACCTTGTTTCTTATCTTTAAACTGGAAAATAAAAAATAAAAAAAAACAAGATTGGCAGGATGGAAAATTGCAATATTCAACTATAATTTGTTACTAGAATATTTTTAGTGCATGCATAACATTAGACCTACATATTATTCCAGTGAAGACTACCAATAAAGTGTCAATAATTTTTTGAAGATTACAATCAGCTAAAGTATGTTCCTCAAACTCAATGGGGTGATCCTGAAGTAAATAACAAAAGAAAGGCTGATCAAACTATAAACAGGTGAAAATTAAGCTACACATTGTTAAACAGCTATCAGGCCAAAGGAATGAAATCCAATAAAGTAGAAAACACTTTTAGATGAGATTGAAAATAAAAACCCAACAGCCTTAAAGACACAGCAAGACCAGTTGAAGTATGAAAATTATAGTTGGGAATATCTAAAAGAAAACAAAGCAAAAAGGGACAAGTAACTATGTGTCTAATCAGCAGAAGGAAGTACAATATAATCACTGGAGAAAAACAATGGCAAAAATCAGTGTAATCAAGAGCTGTTTCTTTGGAAGGATTGTTTACTTGTATTCACTAAGAAAAAAAAGAAAGCATCAGATAACTGAAGTCACGAAGTAGGCCATAGCTATAATCTTATAGCTACCTAAAGGATAGTCAGAATATCCTGTGAACAATTATATTCTGTTATAGTAGACTGACACATCCATTTCTGATACGAATGGCTAAAGACAGAAAGCCAGCACAGTTTCTTGATAAAGATCCAGTGAAGCTGAGCGTCTTTATGAGCACTATGTCAATTTGGTTTTCATCTCCACATGTTGCATGCTTGGGAGATGTTAAAATTTGCACAATTTGGGGTTATTGAATTGACAGAAACTTCATATGAATAATTTGTGCCCTCTCCCAGGATTATTGCCTCTAATCTTCCCTAGAGCGGTCGTGAACATAACACTATCCTTTTTTTTAGGGATATATCCTTATCTACTTGAAGGTCTACATTATGCCTTGGAGTTTGTGAGATACATAAAGAAGCCAGAGATCTCTTTGTGAGGGTATGAGGTACTCTTGAAACATCTGCCCCATACTTACTCAGGAAGAAGACAATCAGAACATAGTAAACTCAGTGGGCTAGAGGAGTTAGCTACAGATCAGATTGCAAGCCTCTTCCCATTATACTGACAGGAAATTGCATGGCAATAAAACAACAAAGTGAGATTAACTGAAGATGCCTCTACTCCAAGGGATGAGCAAAGAATTATGCAAAAAGATGAGGAAAGAATGAGGTGTCAAGACACCTCTTTATTAGAAAAGTTAGCTAGTGCAGGGGCAATCTGATGTCTAATCACCAAGGAACAAAAGGTTGCCAGGATTAGGCATATAGATAAATTCTAGAAAGATACAAAATGAAAACATTATATTATGCCAGAATTTGAATAATAACTGTAACAGATTTGGCCTGAGATTTCCTTGGGCAATCTGACCCTGAAGATTTAGTCATATACATCTCAGGATATGGCAATATTCTCTGGCTGATTTGGAGATTTACTTTCTATTTGGCATCCTTGAAGGCAAAAAAGCTGCCAGCCTGAAAATGGGCTCATATGCTCCTCCATTCTTAAAAGCTGGGTTATGGGGTTGATGAAAAAAAGTGATTGTAAAAGATAACTCTGTTTATAAATGATGACTAAAAGATATGCAAAAAGAAGTGAAACACGAGCTGATCCCGGGAGACCAGGGGACCTGCTCTTCCGGAGGGTCCAGGAAAGCAGAGGAGCCAGGGAGACCAGGGGACCAGGTAAAACAGACCCTGCATCTGGGCCTGTGTTCCAGTGCCTGGGAATCACCTGGGAACTGCACAGAGCTTCCAATCCCAGCTGGAACCAAACACCCCAGACTCCAGGACTTCTCTTCCACCAATGAGACCAGGAAACTAGCTGATCCAGGGAGACCAGGGTACCAGCTGGAAACTAGGAAAACAATACAAAGAATCAATGCAACGAAGAGTTGGTTCTTTGAGAAAATCAACAAGATAGACAAACCTTTGTCCAAACTTACCAAACAGCAGAGAGTAAACATGCAAATTAACAAAATCAGAAATGAAAAGGGGGACATAGCAACGGACTCTGAGGAAATCCAGAGAATCATCAGATCATACTTTGAAAACCTGTACTCCACCAAATTTGAAAATTTAAAGGAAATGGACGACTTCCTGGATAGCTATCACTTGCCAAAATTAAATCAAGAACAGATAAGCAATTTAAATAGACCTATAACCCCTAGAGAAATAGAAGCAGTCATCAAGTGTCTCCCAAACAAAAAAAGCCCAGGTCCAGATGACTTCAGTGCAGAATTCTACCAGAAATTCAAAGAACAGCTTATACCAATTCTTCTCAAAGTATTCCACGCAATAGAAGCAGAAGTGTCTTTGCCAAACTCTTTCTATGAGTCTTCAATAACCTTGATTCCCAAGACACACAAAGACACAACTAAGAAAGAGAAGTTCAGACCAATATCCCTCATAAACATTGATGCAAAAATACTCAATAAATCGGCAAATCGGATCCAAGAACACATCAAAACAATCATTCACCACGATCAAGTAGGTTTCATCCCAGGGATGTAGGGATGGTTCAACATACGAAAATCCATCAACGTAATCCACTATATAAACAAGCTGAAAAACAAAAATCAAATGATCATCTCATTAGATGCTGAAAAAGCCTTTGACAAAATCCAACACCCCCTTCATGATAAAGGTCTTGCAGAGATCTGGGATAACAAGAACATACTTAAACATAATAAAAGCTATATACAGTAAACCAACAGCTAACAGCAAACTAAATGGACAGAAACTCAATGCAATTCCTCTAAAATCAGGAACAAAGCAAGGCTGTCCATGCTCTCCATACCTTTTCCATATTGTACTTGAAGTTCAAGCCATTGTCATACGACAACAAAAGGTGATCAACAGGATACAAATTGGGAAGGAAGAGGTCAAACTTTCACTGTTTGCAGATGATATGATAGTTTACATAAATGATCTAAAGAACTCTACCAGGGAACTCTTACAGCTGATTAACACCTTCAGCAAAGTGGCCGGATACAAGATCAACTAAAGAAAATCAGTAGCCCTACTATATACAGAGGATAAAATGGCTGAAAAAGAAATCAGAGAAACATCACCCTTTACAATTGCCACAAACAACATTGAATACCTTGGGGTAACACTAACCAAACAAGTGCAAAACCTGTATCACAACAACTTTGAATCTTTAAAGAAAGAAATTAAAGAAGCTCTCAGAAAATGGAAAGATCTCCCATGCTCTTGGATAGGTAGGATCAATGTAGTAAAAATGGCAATCCTGCCAAAAGCAATCTACAGACTCAATGCAATCCCCATTAAAATCCCAGCACAATTTTTCACAGACCTTGAAAGAACAATAATCAATTTTATATGGAAAAACAAAAGACCCAGGATAGCCAAAACAACCCTGTTCAACAAGCAACATCCGGAGGCATCACCATCCCTGACTTCAATCTTTATTATAGAGCTATAGTCCTGAAAACAGCTTGGTACTGGCACAAAAAGAGACAGGAAGACCAATGAAATCGAATTGAAAACCCTGATATTAGCCCACACTCTTATGAACATCTGATCTTTGACAAAGAAGCTAAAAATATGCAGTGGAATAAAGAAAGCATCTTCAACAAATGGTGCTGGCATAACTGGAAGCTGGCATGTAGAAGACTGTGGATCGATCCATGTTTATCACCATACACAAAACTTAAGTCGAAATGGATCAAAGACCTCAACATAAATCTAGCCACACTGAACCTCTTAGAAGAGAAAGTGGGTGGTGCCCTTGAACAAATTGCTACAGGAGACAGCTTGCTGAACATAACACCAGTAGCACAGGCAGTAAGATCAACAATTAATAAATGGGACCTCCTGAAACTGAGAAGCTTCTGTAAGGCAAAGGACACAGTCAACAAGAAAGCACAGGAGGACGGAGGGAAAGAAGAGGGACCTGGAACTGACTTGTGAACCAACCATGTTTCTAATCTAAATTTAAATTTAAAAATAAAAAAATTAATAAAAAGAAGTGAAACACATGTCAAAAAATAAAAGTGGCATGCTCTATGTTTTGGAAGAACATGAATCTACCACTGCTTACTGAATTATGTATAAATAAAGACGAACTCTGGCTTCCAGTCAGGCTGCAAGATTCCCCTGACCATCATTCCTGGCCCATTCTTCCATTTTCTATTCCTTAACTCTTCCCTGAGACTTGGCCACACTGAGACTGAACCACAGCAGTAGGATGAATGAAATCTATACAAGCTTAAATGTTCACCAAAAGAAAAAATATGACTTAATGAAAACTGGAAATTTGAACAGCTGTCCAACAGGTCCTGATGAGGAAAAAATCTAATCTTTTTTATGCATTACAGATGCTACCAGTAATTGAAAGAAGATTAACATCAGTCTGCCTTAGCTTCTTTAATAATATGAATGCAGGTAATACTTCCTATGTCATTTGATCAAGCCACCTTTAAAGAAACATCCAATGATTTTTGACAAACAATCTAAAATTATAAAATGGAAAAAAGAAAGCATCTTCAACAAATGGTACTGACATAACTGGATGCTAACTTGAAGAAGAATATAAATAGTTCCATATCTATTGTCATGAACAAACTCTAGTCCTAGTAGATCAAAGACTTCAACATAAATCTGACTATGCTGAACCTATAGAAGAGAAAGTGGGAAGGAGCCTTGAACATATTGGTGCAGGAGACTACTTCCTAAGCACAGACACTTGGACCAATAATTAATAAATGGAACCTCCTGAAACTGATAAGATTCTATAAAGCAAAAGACCTGGTCAATAAGACAAAACACCAATCTACATAATGGGATGATGTCTTTACCAGTCCTACATCTGACAGAGGGCTGATCTCCAAAATATACAAAGAACTGAAGAAACTAGACATCAAAAGACCAAATAATCTAGTAAAAATGGGATATAGATTCAAACAGAGAATTCTCAACAGAGTACTCTCAAATGGTCCAAAGACACATAAGGAAATGTTCAGCATCTTTAGTCATCAGAGAAATGCAAATCGAATGAGTCATCAACCAAGAATGACCACAGACATGTCCATAGGCCAATATGATGGGGATAATTCGTAAACTGAGCTTCCTTCTTCCCTGGTGTATGTTGACAAAACTCATCAGCATAAGGGTTTGTAAAACATCTACACCTCTTAGGTTAAACACAAGAGTTGGGAGTGTCTTTTCCATGTGTGTGCCATTGTGGATTAAATGTGGATCCAAGGACGTGCTGGAGGATGTCCCCTACTGTCTTTAATTACAGTACCCCTTTTCCACATCCTCTTTTGAGGCTTCGATAGTTCTCTTTGAGGATAAGCTACATGGCTTCATCTCCACTTCATCTCCCCATGACAGCTCCTGAAAAGGACAGCCCTCTGAGCAAAGATGGTGGAGAAAAAATGTTTTTATATTTGGTAAAATTTTTTTCATTAAGTTTCTTTTCATTTTGCATACTAATCCCATTTGCCCTCCCTGCCCTTCTCCTGCCACTCCACCTCTCCACAGCCCACTCCACCCACTCCTCTGAGGGGATAAGTCCTCACTTGGAGAGTCAACAAAGTGTAACATACCATGTTGTGGCAGGACCAACCCCCTCCCCCACTCCCGTATCAAGGCTGAACAAGGTATTCAACCATAGGGAATAGGCTCCAAAAATCCAGTTTATGCACCTGGATTAGGTTATTGTGTCAATGTCAGCTCCCCCCTCCCAGTAAACAGATCAAGCCACATAACTGTCATTCACATTCAAAGGCTTAGTTTGGTCCCATTTAGGATCCCCACTGTCAGTCTGGCATACCAAACTGCAGGACCTGTATCAAGGCTAAACTAGATTTTCACCACTGGGAATGGTCTCTAAAAAGCTTGTTTTGCAACTTGGATAGGTCCTAATTCCACAGCCAGCAGTCCACCACCACCTGGAACAAATCAAGTTACCTAACTGTCATACACATTCAGAGATTCTAGTTTGTTCTGTAGCAGGTTCCCCAGGTGTCAGTCCAGTGTCTATGAACTTCCACTACCTTGAGTCAGCTGTCTCTGTTGTTTCCCAATCATGATATTGAACACCCTTACTCATATAATCTCTGCTCTCTGTCTTCAATAGTCTTCAGGAGCTCATGTAAGTGCTTCTGTGTATCTCTGCATCTGCTTCCATCATTTACTGGATGTAGATTATTGATGACAACCACACACTTTATATTTCTGTTTACAGGTCCTTTATTTTCCTTCTTCTGTCTAAAGTGATGTTGTTTCTCAGGATAGTTTCTTTGTAGCAGTGTAAATGTCCATGTTTAGTGATAAAAAGAAGTAACATCTAGAAATTCACTTCTTATTCAGGCCTTTTTCTTTGTTCTGGCTCCTTTTCTTGTGTTGCTCTGCCTTTACAATTTCAGAGCTCTCAGGTAATTGTTTTTGTTCCTTGTCCAAAAATTTTATTGTAATTAGTGGTGAATTATGTTGTAGCAAGCTTGCTTCTTGTGTGCTAGCTCTTTGTACCTATTTCATTCTATTGATTTAGAATTTTCTCTTATAAAATCCTAATAATGTTATCCACAAAGGGCCAGTAAAACTTTTCTAAGATTTGTTCCTATGAATTACAAATTAAGGTTATTGAAGATTATTTGTTTTTCAATGTTTGTGATGCTTTTTTTCAGGTTCAACTCATTGGCTAGTACCTGAGTGTTCCATAGAGAAAGATACAGGAAACTTTCTATTACACAGTCTGTTATATCTATAGTATACTATATTTATATATCCAATATTATGCATCCTATGTACATATATGTTTAAACTTAAAGCAAAATTTGTATATTTAAAATACTTTCCTTTTCGTATTCATACTTTATTATTTGTCTACGCTGTGAGAATTAGGTTGAAACTTTAAATTATAATGAATGATACTGAAGCTTTGTTTTATGCCTCTTTAAAAATTCAATTATTAATTTAAATAGATGAACATAGTATTAATTTTTATAAACATGTTGTACAATGAAGATATATAGCTAATGGGTGTGAGTGTTATCTTTTTTCTGGTGGAAATCAATCTATAGGAATATAAGACCCTTTCATTAACTACTCTCAGTGCTTTGTGTGGTAGATTGTTGAATTCGTTCCTCTCATCTATATTTTGCATTCTTTGTTTTTATTAGTGCTTTGAGTGTTTTTTGGAGCATAATACTTTCTTAATTCCTTGGGAACTGCACATTCATTCACCCAAAATCAAACTCACCTCCTAGACCCTTCATATCCACCCTGTAATCCTGCAGGATATCCTTACAATAATTCACAACAAAACAAAACAAAACAAAACAAAACAAACATCCACCTTGGTCCTCTGTCTTTCCAGAAACATTTCATTCATTCTAGTGGCATTGAGAGCTGCAGAGTGGCATGTAATACATCCTTTTGTCCAATCAGCCCCATGTGTAAAATGTTGATTACAATGAGTCATTTGCTTGGTTCAAGATCTCTGGCATCTGGCACACCATCATCACTGGACCCTCATCAAAACTCCTCTCAGATATCCTGCTGTTATTTCAAGTTATGGAGATCCTGTGGCTATTGTTGCCCAGGACCAGTCACTTGATACTCTCCAGCAGGTCACAGATAGGGTAGAGATTACGGTGGGCCAACCTAAGGGCCAGGATGTGAGTCCGGCTGGTAGCTGAGCTGGTCAGTCTAAGCTATCAGGACCACCTTTTTAGGTTGGTCTCCTAGGCCCATGCTATGGGGTCAGCTCTCCCACATCCTTGAACACTACACATTTTGATCATATATAAATCTAACCCAAATGCATCCTGTTTTCCATTCTAATTCATTGTGTTTTAAGTCCTTCAATTTGTGTGACCCTCTACTGGAGTATTACCAACTTAACATGTGTTACACTCTCACAGAACACTTCTCTCCCTCTCCTAGTAGCTAATAATTGCAAATAACTCAATAACATGTAGTAAGATTGTGTGTCAAATTTCCCTTTCCATGCAAGAATTCTGTTGGGCTTGGGGTTGCACAAATTTCATGCAAACTGCTTCAATGAGCTCATGTGCACAGCTGTAGTGCTGTGTCCTAAAGACACTTTTTCTGGAGTAATCTGCCACATGTATATCTTATTATCTTTCTGCCAATCTTCCACAATGATGCCTAAGCTTTGACAAGTGGGGTGCTGTATAGATGCTCCATTTAGGGCAGATCATTCTTCAGTCCCTTTTTTTATGACAGCATGGCCAATTTTGACACTTCAAGATAATCACCATCTAAGTAAAAAATAAGCTTCTCAAATGAGAATTGGGAGATGCATTAATCTGCATACTATATGTCACTCCAAGTTTGCTTAATACTATATCTATTTAGCAGCATAATAATAGGAGTTTCTTCCATATGGCTTGTGACATGTCTACTCATCAGCTCTTGGACCAACAATGATACTAGCATAAGTTTCAACATGAGGAGTGGGACTTAAATTCATTTAGACAATAGTTGCCATTCTTATACTTGCATCATCCTAGCAATGCTTGCCAATCATTCCAGTACGTATGAATTGAACTGTCTTTGTTCAACGTATAAGCAACATCATCCTGTATTTATCCTTATGTGTATGACTTATTTGGCTCTATACAATGTCTATATAATTAATCTATGTGGGACCCAAATAACATTTACTTCTCTTTGAAAGCCGAACAATGTTCTGTTATATTCTATTGTATCTATTATAGCACAATGTCTGTATCCATTTATCTGTGGTTGTTTTAAAATCGTGGACAATGTGAATAATGATGTAGTCTGCTCTAGTATGCCAATAACTCTCAGCGTTATTGATTTCATTTCTCATGGAATGCACCAAGAGAAATATAATTGAATAATAGTATATCTCCAATACTTTTGGAGGAATTTCTAGAATATTTGACTCTACCACTTATGGCTATCAATTTGCATTCACACCCCATGCAAGTATATACATTACATGTGTATATATATATACATATATATACATTATTTATGAATGCTCTTATGAAGTGTGTATACTGTGTACTGTGTTGTAGCATGTATAGCACATGATAGTGGGTGAAATTGAAGCTTATTTATTGCTTTTATAGTGGTCCTGGCTTTAATCTACAGTGCCATTGTATAAATCAATTTGGAAGCATCTTTGTGTGAATTGTTATGGTGTAGATTCACAGCTTTATTTGATTTACATTT
The DNA here is from genome assembly GCF_017639785.1 of Mesocricetus auratus. Lineage (NCBI taxonomy): Eukaryota > Metazoa > Chordata > Mammalia > Rodentia > Cricetidae > Mesocricetus > Mesocricetus auratus. Next base: position 75,860,949 of record NW_024429266.1, on the reverse strand, counting down.
TGTATGTAGAATACAATCAGTAATGTATATCTGAAGTGATTTGCTTCGTGGTGTCAGTATGTGGACAAAAATAAATGATAAATGGTCATACTGAATATTTAACAGTACTTGCCATAGTAATAATCTGGTTCTTTCCTTTTTAAATTTTGAGATTAATATAATTACAAGATTTATCCTTTCACTCTCTTCCCTCCAAATCCTCCAATAAACCCTTCCTTGCTCTTTCAAATCTATGAACTCTTTTTATATGAATTGCTGTTACATGCATATATATATAAATATGTTCACATATATTCTGAGTATGACATGCTCAGTTTATTTAGTGTGACATGTATATGTATTGTCAAGGATGATCATTGGGTATTGGGTACCCAGGTTGTATGCTCTTCCCTGGAGAAAATTATTTCCGCGACATTCAACATTTCTAAGGTGAATGTAGTTCTTTGTGTAAGCTTGAGGCTTCATGGGCTTTCTCAATTACACTTTGACATGTTTGTTGTTGTCCTCATTCAGTTCATGCTTAGTCAGTCATGTTGGTGAGACATTATATGTGTAACTTCTGACATTACTAGAAGACACAATCTCATAGCAAAAACCCTCATCCTCTGACTTCTTCCCCCTCTTCTGCAATTTTCCTTGAGCTATTGGTACAGGCATGTTTTTTTCATGTTTCTATTGAGACTGCGATCCACAATTCTGTATTTTGATTGGCTGAGGTTTTTCTATAATTGGCTCTGTCTTTTGCAAAGAGAACTTTGCATGACTAGGAGTAAATACTTATTTTAAATTTTATATATGTATCTTCATATATGTGTTCATGTGTATGTTATTTCTGCATGTGTGTTTATATGTGCACATGGTTGTATGTACATATGTGCACAAGTGGGTGAAGGCCAAAAATTACTATCATGTGTCTTTCTCTATCATGTTTCATCCTATTTTTTGAGATAATATCTCATATTGAACTTAAAGCTCACTGTTTCTGCTAGACTGGGTGTCCTGTGAACCACAGGTATCTACCTATCTCTATACCTCAAGACACATATATTACTTTCTATTGATGCTAGAGACCTGAACAGATCCTAATAATTGCATAACAAGTCAACTTTGCCACTGACCTATCTACCAAGCCCTCAGGAAGTATTTTTAATCCATTCATATTTATCATCACTGTTGATGACTTTATCTCCTATCATATCCTATTTTTTATTATTTTAAGCTGCATGTGTATGTTTGTGTTCTATGTACATGTGTGCCCTATGTACATGTGTGCCCTATGTACATGTGTGCCCTAGGATTTGGAGTTATATACAGTAGTGAACCTGCAATGTAGTTTCTGGGAATTTAACTCAGGTCCTCTGAAAGAGCAGCAAGTGTTCTTAATTGTTTAGACACCTGTGTAGCTATTTTACTTTTATTTTTGTACTTTCTATCTATCCTGCTTTTCATGTATATTTTCTCACTTTTCTTCTGCTGTTTATTATCAGCCTTTACCTTGGGAACTTGTGTGCTCTTTATTTACTTTGACAGTTTAACATGTAAACATGTTACATATAACCAAGCAATGTTATAACATTAGAATGGTTCATTTATTGCATATTTATTTTACTTAAACCTTCATCAATTCACTGTGCATGCGTAGACTTCCAACTTAGAGTATGTAGGACACATTTTCGATACTGGTCATGATTCTCAGTTTTTTACATAGGATATTTTGCATTTTCTTATCTGTATCTCACAGGTAGTTAATTACCAAAACCATTATTTTCTTTATTTGGTCATCCTCCAATTATACATAAATGTCTCCAGTTCCATGATAAATGGCAATTAAACATTAATATACATTTTAAGTATCTCTGTGTGCATTTTCCCTCTCTGTGGTCTGAGACTGTACTCCTGAGCACCTGCTCCTTCTTTCTGATGCTCATACTTCCTCACTTCCCAGTAAACATCCATGGCTAAGTTCCTGCTTTGAAACCCTTACACATTAAGTCCATGTTCCCTTTCATTTTATAAATGTAATAGAAACTCCACTATGCATTTCATCCCATATAAAGAGTGAAGCTATGAGAAAAGCACAATTCCCTGTTACCTTAACATGTGTTCATGTTTAAAATCCATATATGAGTGAGTACATACCATGTTTGTCTTTTTGTGACTGGGTAACCTCACTCAGGATGGTTTCTTCCAGTGCTATCCATTTACCTGCGAATTTCAAGAGTAACACATTTTGTTTGCTTTGATTTCCAAGAGTTCTGATAATATGGAACACATTTTTTCCTCAAGTGGGTCTGTTTTGAATGTTAACTCTGTCACTTTCCATCTGTACTAATGGGAAACATACATGACTTCTCAAACCGCAGTTGAGTTATATTTAGAAAGAAGGTTATCGGATGGAGGAATGGCTCAGCTAGAGTGCCGGCTGCTCTAGCATGAGAGTCAGAGCTTAGATCCCAGAAGCCTCATTGGGTGGTTCTCAGTTGCTCAGAACTCCTGCTCCAAAGGATTGATGACCTCTTCATTCATCATCTGTGGGTATCCATACACAAATATGTAAACTCAGATGCACACATACATATAAACAAAAATAAAATAGATTTTAAACATGAAAATTTTATTGTCAAATTTTAGAACACATGTAAAAGTTAGAGGAGAAACATATTCATAATGCATTACACTGTGCTTGATAAAAAATACAATACTTACAGTGTACTGACAACATTTTATGATGCAAAAAATGATGGGAAGGTCTTTGCATATCATAAAAGTTGTAAGTGACTGCATCACTGGTGAGTCTAATTTGCCTGTAGTATAATTTGAATTTCCTCGTCTTATTCTGAGTATTATTTATTCAAATACTATATAAAATGTCCAGTAAAGAAAAGCCTACCTTATTCCTGACTTGTGTTGGAGTATTTGAATGCATGAAGTTTATCAAGCTATGACTGGTGTTAGACTTTTGCCGATAATGTTTGAATTCTTGCTTGTAATAGCAGTAAACAATGTTTGGTGCTGTAATCTCAGCACTTAGGAGGCTGAGTCAGGAGCAAGTACCATAAGTTCAATTCCAGTCTTGTTATTAAATGAGTTCCTAGTTAGTGAAAGCTAAATGAGAGATCCTATCTCAGAATAAAAGTAAAGAAAAGAAATGAAATAAAATAATGTATGGAAGTTTTTTGTGTTGTAATATACAGTGCTGGTGACAGTGTAAACTGGCACCACCAATATTTAATCATTGTGAAAGTTACTCAAAATCTAAAACGCAATCATATGAAGTACCTGTAACACACCTTGACATTTATCCAAAGGATATGATGCTTTAGAACAAATATACCTGTACATAGGTGTTTACTGTTGCTCTAGTCACATCTAGGAAATGGAATCAACTTATTGAGTCTGTCCATCAACTGATACATGAATAATGAAAGCAGGTCAAAATGCACAACTAAATTTTGTCCAATTGACAAGAAATCTAATATTATGAAAATGGATGGACCTGGAGATGCTTACACTGAGTGAGGTAACGCAGAACCAAGAAGTCCAACACAATGTGAACTTCTTTTGTATGGATCTTAGATTCACAGTTTTAGATACTGTATTTCAATTCTAAAATGTATCTGTAGAAATCAGGAAGCAAGGCTATGTAGTGTACAGTTCATTGATATATGATTACTATTATCATTATTAGTCTTTATTAACCTACTTGCTGAATATTAAGGTTGCTTCCAACTATGGGTCCTACATTATTTTATTCATTTTAACACAGCCCATTCCCCCAAACTGTCTCCTGTATCCCAGATTTGCTTTGAACTATTTTATGTAGTCAAGAATACATTTTGTTTCTGATTTTCTTGTCTCTAGCCTCAAGTCTTATTATCACTGTCATGTAACCCCTGACCTGACTTTATGGAGTGCTGGCTATAGAACTCAGAGTTTTGGGAGTGTCAGGTAAGTGCTTTATCAACATTTCTTACTCATGCCAATAACATCTTATAAACTGATTGCTTTCCTTAGATTTCCTCCTTTGTTTCCTATCATTGTCTCAATATTAGACCATGCTAACTCTAACTCAGCTTGAACTCAAATATACCTGTTATGGACATGGATATGAGTAACACCTCATTTTCATAACAGCAATGGATTGTACATAGTCAAAACCATCCTTACACTCTTGTGAAGTATTTACTATGACTATCACACTTATTTTTGTTGGTACTATGAGAAAATTCCTGTAAAAAGTAGCTTGAAAAAATGGAGGGTTTCTTTTGGCTGAGTTTGAGGCTCTGGCCCACCATGAGAGAACTGTGGCAGTAGAATCTTAAAGAAACTGGTTACATTTCATCTCTGCTCAGGAAGCACAGAGAGATGAGTGTATTGCTCATCCTGGCACCATCCCCATCCATGGAGTCTTTTTATAATAGTTAAAGCTTTTGAGAAATACCCCAATAGACATCCAGGAAGTTTGTTTCATAAGTGAGCCTATCCTGGTTGGTTTTTGACAACCTGACACAAGCCTAGACAGAGTCTTCTAGAAAGAGGGCCCTCAGTTGGGAAAACACCTCCATAATATTGTCAAATTATGTGTATACATGCCTGTGAGAATTATCTTGATTGATGGTTGATACGGGACTACCCAAGCTATTGTAGGTGATGTCAGCCCTTCAGTGTTGCTCTTGGGTTGTGTAAGAAATCAAGCTGAGGAAGCAATCAGAAGCAGGCCAGTAGGAAGTGTTCTTCCATGGTTTCTGTTTCAGTTCCTGCCTCCATGAATCTAACCTTAGTTAACAAACTTATTTCCCATCATGGAGGACTGAAATCTGTAAGGTGAAATAAACCAACTCTTCCCTATACAGTCATTTTTGAGCATAAAGTTTTATTACAGCTATAGACATCTAACTAATTTGAACCTCATGTGAAGAGGACAAAAATATCATTGTGGACACAGATATGCACTGGAAAAGTTAAACATACAGTTGAGCTCTCCAAAGCAAGAAGACACTTGCCTGTTCTCCCAGAATGCTGGAAGAAAATGTACTTACTCTGGTAATCCTTTGGTACCTGTTGAATCAAGTTTTACTTATATCATTCAGAATATTAAGTTTCTTTATCTCAGACCTTTGGCTCTTAAAAGAACAGCCTAAGTGATTTCAATGCAATGTAAGGGGTAGGCATTGTGTTTACTCCTGTCATTTCCCCCTAGAACTTAAGCTTGAGCATTGTTTCTAAGTCAATAAGAAACCATGTTACAATATGTAATTTGTAAAGACCTTCCATGTAAACAAGTCCTAAGCATTATTGTATTCACAGATTTGAGTTGTTATCCAAATTGTTTTCCAAATTTGTACCTTGCTTATCTATGTCTAAAGTAGAATGAGCTGGGTTAAAATCTAGAAGTCTTGGCCTAACATGGCTACACAAATCAGACTGACCCCAGTTTCATTCTTACCTTATCCTAATAGTTTTTTTTCTGTAAAGCCTGCACAAAACCTTCCACATCCATCAAGCTGTAAAACAAAATAACTGTTGCAGCTGTCATACTTATAACACAATTTACAATGAGAGGTAATTAAAAACAATGTTTTTCTCTCTACAACACAGGGAGTCTTTTGTTAATGGCAACCTGTCCTGACCCACAGAACACTCAACATGTGTTGGGGAAGTCCTGGGCATAAAAAGAAAAAAAAATCAGCCAGCAAGGTTGTTTTAAGAGACTCTGCTAACGATTAAAAGGGGTGTACGTACAACTGGAAGTGGCAGCTTTTGCTGGATGTCAGCATGGACTGAGGCGGTAAGTTGGAATCACGCTTATGCCTGCCATCTTGAGAAAAAAAAAAGGCAGTTTAAAACAGCCGTGGTTTTACAGATAAGACACGTGGCCAGATAAACATAAAGATTTACAGTAAAGTCAGACTTGGATGAACAAAACCTCTGAAGGATTACAGTGTGTTTAAAAATATATGTAAGATTGAGAGAGAAAATAAAGAAGCTGGCTGTGGTGGCGCACCCTGGCAGGAATTGCTCCAGAGGCAGAGGCAGGCAGGTTTCCAAAGAGAAAGCCTGTCTGAGAGAAAAATAAATAAAAGTGAAAGAAATAGAGTAATAATAAATAATAGATAAATAAATAAGCCACGTAAAGATGGAAAATACGCAGAGAGTCTGGATACTGTACGCTGTTATGTTTTTCAGTTTTTCATTGCTAAGGAAGGAACAACTAAAGTACACTTGATTATAAATGCTGCTGAATTAATTCAACTTATATCTTTTGAAAATGCCTTGACTTCAAAATTTAAGTATAAGGATATGTTACTCGGAAAATGAGTTTTAGTTTATGTTTCCACAGAAAATGAAAACCTGAGGATTCCTTCCAGGCTTCTGTGGTTTGACGAACCAAGACCCCCGGAAGCAGTGGACCAGGTGTTCCAACAATTGAGACAGCTAAGATGATGCAGCTTTACAGACCCCGAAAATATGGACTTATACAGGTTTCTGAGTTTTGTCATGATCCCCATCGTATGAACAGTGCCCCCTTCCAGCAGGAAGCAGTTTGGAATGAGCGACGTCCCAATTCCCATCTTGTTTATAAATCTTTGTTTTCATTTAAATGGGATTGTTTATAATTGGTTAATGATCACAACCAATCTCCTTTTAATGGTAAAAAGGGGAATTATGGTATGGGTATTGTTTTTCATTTATTGATACAAATTCAAGGTCAATTTTGTAATGCTTATATTTCTCCTCTTGATTAAGTATTGTGCTTATACTGATCTTTTAAAACATAATACATAATTGAATACAGATTATAGATAGTTACTTATAATAGTCAGAATTTATAGTTAGGTGAGTTAGGATTTCTAGATAAACAGAAATATATTTGAGATAGATAAACAGTCTTCAAACCTTTCAAAGACCTTCAGAAAATGGTATTTAAAATGGTTTACGGTTTTTCTTGACAATGAGAAATGTCTGCTCCTGGTAGCACCAATTACGTATGAGAGGAAGATGGGCATTGAAGAAATTTGTTATGGAGTTTGCTTTCAACATGGCAAGATTAGCCATTTGGGCAAGAAACTGCTCTTGCCTGTACTGCTTGACTGTTGTTGTATAATCTGGATATGCAGGACCCACAGAAAAGTGACTGCTGAACTCAGTCTTACAGGGTTCCTGCTTCATGGAAGAGTCTACCAGACTTTCTGCAGGACACAGAAAAATGACTGACAGACTGCCAATGCAGATGGACAGTTTGAAATTTTCTGCTTTGCTGAGAAGTGTTCCAGACACATTGTGGCCTATGGGCTGAAGATGGATGCCCCAACGTTACAGAGGAACTTCGGGTGACTGTCCAGGCAGTAAGATATCTCTGTCAATCCTAATGTTTATATATTATCCTTCTGTGGTCTTTGATGGAGTTGAAGACAGATAGTTATAATTATAGTTTTCCTTAGTTATGATAAAAAATGAGCTACATATAGAACTTTGGACTCACAAGGATGGGATGAATGATATTTTCTTTAAATCTTGCTAAATGTTAATAGCCAAATGTTGTAACTGTGTTATTACTTGATAACTGTTCTGTTATATATAATTTGACTATGTTAAAGTTAAGACCTTTCTTTTTGTTTAAACAGAAAAGAGGAGATGTTGGGAAAGTCCTGTGTATATGTCAATAAAGCACTGTCTGGCCAATAGGAATCTAGATAGGTGGGGCTAGGAATCCAGGAGGATTCTGGGAAGGAGAAACACAGTCAACATGTAGCCGCCATGGGGTAGGAGCCCTGAACTATTCTCCGGTAAGAGACACACTTAGATTAACAATTATGGGGTAATTACTTAAAGCAGAGCTAGCCAGTAAGAGACAAGCAAGGCCAACAGCTTCATAACTAATATAGCCTCCTGTGTGTTTATTTGGGACTGATGCAGCACTAGAACCAGGCGGGCGGGAAAGTTTCTCTCAAAGAAAAAGGCTTCTCATAACAAACATGGGTCTGGTGGACACCTAGGAAAAAGATGGGGGGCAGGGGATACAAGGATGGACACCAAGAAAAGAGTCTGATCAAGGCAACAACTTTATTCATCCCAAAGGGATTTATATAGGGGAAGGGAGGAGGGGAAGGAATGGGGGATTGCTGTAGCTGCTATGAACCTGGTGGAGCAGAAGGTCACTGGGATGGCTAGGTCATACTGTGTCTTCTGGTAACCTAATTGCAGACTCTAACTTTATCTTGCACATTCCACTCTCTATTGTTTCAGCCTATGCCCTAGATAAGCCTCAGGTCTGTTTCTGGAATTTGGCAGGTAGCAGGGTGGTCCCGAGTCACGTACTTTCTATGAGGGTCTTTTCTTATGAGTACGTGAGGCAGCCATTCCTGGTTGATGGCTGAAGCAACCCTTGTGTCTAAGACATAGGACAACAATGAATGTCTTGAGAAAAATTGCAAGAGGGATGGTTGAAACATGTAGAAAATGTATTTTTTAAAACATACAAAGTCCCCTTCTCTCCTAGTATTTCTCATACCTTCCTCCCCTTCCCCTATACACCCCATTTGTTCAGGGGCTCTTGTCCCTTTCTGTTTCACTTGGGGACCCTGTATGTCTTTCTTATGGTCTTCCTTGTTTCCTTGCTTCTCTGGAGGTGTGTATTGTAGTCTGGTAATCCTTTTCACTATGTCTAGAATCCTTATATGAGTGAGTATATATCATGATTGTTTTTCTGTGACTTAGTTGCCTTACTTTGGATGGTTTCTTCTAGCTCCCTTCATTTGCGTGCAAATTTCAAGATTCCATTGATTTTTCCACTGAGTACTATTCTGTTGTGTAAATGTAGCACATTCTCTGTGTTCATTCTTCAGTTAAGGGGCATTTAAGTTGCTTCCACATTCTGACTATCACAAATAATGCTGCAATAAACATAGATGAATAGGTGTCCTTGTATGAATGTGCATCCTTTGGGTGTATGCCTAAGAGTGGAATTGCTGGATCTTGAGGTAGACTGGTACCCAGTTTTGGAGTGGGGAGGAGAACATGAGGGACCAGGAAGATTCAGTGGGGAGAGGAATAGAGGAGAGCAAGAGAAGAGGCATATCAACAGAGGGAGTCAATCTAGGTATAAAGACAAATCTTGCACTAGGGAATTATACAGAGATCCAAAAGGATGACCCTAACTAAGCAATAGTAGAGAGGCTACATTAAATGCCTATCTCCTATAATAAGAATGATGACTATCTTAAATGCCATCCTAGAGCCTTCATCCAGTAGCTGATGGAATCAGAAGCAAAGATCCACAGACAAGCACTGAGCCAAACTCATGGAATCTAGTTTCAGAGGGGGAGGAGTGACAAACAAAGAGATCAAGATCACAAATGGAAAACCAACAGAAAAACCTGACCTGAGCAAGTGGGAATATATACACCCCAGTCTGACACACAGGAGGCTATATTAATTGTGAAGCTGTTGGCCTTGCTTGTTTCTTACTGGCTATCTCTGACTTAAGTATTTATCCCATAATTGTTAATCTAAGTATTTCTCTTACCAGAGAACTTTCCAGGCTCCCTACCCCATGGTGGTTACATCTCGACTTCCTGTGTTTCTCCTACCCAGAGTCCTCCTGGACTCCTAGTCCCACATATCTTGCTTCCCTATTGGCCAACAGTGCTTTATTGATATATACACAGGACTTCCCAACACATGGGTGTCATATAGGAGCACTGGACAGCCTATGGGGCCTCTAGTAGTAGAATCAGGATATATCCCTAATGCACAAAAGGAATTAGGGAACCCACTTCCCATGGAGAGATACTATCTTTGCCTATATACAAAGGAGAGGGCCTAGGCCCTGCTCCAAATGACTTGACAGATTTTAATAATCCCTCATGGAAATCCTAACTCTCCCTGTAGAGTGGGTGTGGGATGGGATGGTGGGGTCATTGGGGGAAGTATGGTAGGATAGGATGGAACTGGGATAATTTAAATAAAATTTATATTAAAAAAAGATAAGAAGACCAAGGAATGATTAGTAGCTATTTCATCTATGAATTTGAATGATGTGAATAACACTGGAACAGAAGATACACTTAGACACTAGCTTAATTCCTTCAAGGAACAAAGTTGCATGAATACCTCTGTATAGTACAGTTGGAAAAACTTGGAAATAAGGGAAAATAACAACAATAATGGGCATTAAAATATTTAAAAAGAGGCGATCTCCTGGCCAGGTGTTGACTTGCCCCCAGAGGACCAAGCAATCATGAGCCTGCTGAGATTGCTGGTCTACTCCTGCCACCACTCAGGGAATAGGAGAACTCTGGGCATTGCCTCAGGACCTATTTTCACTTGCCCACTCTGGGATCTCTTGGCATGGAGACTGCAGGCAGATTGATTTGTACCATGGCTCACCAAGCAACCGAGAGTCTGCTGAAGGCTCTGAGCTTATCTAGCTTCCACCCACTGGGAGAAGGAGTGCCTCAAATGTACCTGGACCCACAAAGAGACCCATCAGAGTATTTGACATGCTTGCACCCACTTGAAGAGAACTTGAACCTGCACCCACTAGGGAGGAAGAGACCCGACTTGTACCCACTGGAAGAAAGGATGGGAAGATGACAATATTAGAACATATTCAACAACAGAAAATCCACGGACTCTACACCAGCAAGACCTGAACATCCAAACACAGATGAAGCAGAACAGAATGACCTTAAAAATAAGTTAATGAAAATTATTGATACCATAAAAGAGGAAATGAGAAAGTCTTTAAAGAAATGGAAGAAATGATAAACAAAAATTACAAGAAGCAAATTAAACAGTGCAAGGTTTGAAAGCTGAAATAGAGACAATAAAGAAACACAGTCCAAAGGAATGTTGGAATTAGAAAAGGGGGGTAAATGATGAGGAACTACAGATACAAGCATAACAAACAGAACACAATAGTTGGAAGAGAGTCCCAGGCATGGAAGACACACTAGGAGAAATAGATTCATAGACCAAAGAAAGTAAGAAAATCTTAAGTCCAGCAAATCCTTAACACAAAATATCCAAGAAATATGGGACACTGTGAAAAGTAAAATCACATATAAGACCTCACTCAGTTATAGTGGGAGACTTCAACACCCCACTCTCACCAGTAGACAGGGCCACCAGACAGAAACTTAACAAAGACATAAAGGAACTAATACAAGATATGATCGAATTGAGTCTAACAGGCATCTATAGAACATTCCATCCAAACACAAAAGAATATACTTTCTTCTCAGAGCCACATGGAACCTTTTGAAAAATTGACCAAATACTTGACAACATAACAAAACTCAACAGGTACAAAAAATTTGGAATAACCCCTGTGTCTCATCAGACCTCCAACCTTTAAAGTTAGAATTCAACAACAACACAAATTACAGAAACCCTACAAACTCATGGAAATTGAACAATATGAAATTGCACCATTCCTGGGTCAAGGAAAAAACAAAGAAAGAAATTAAAAGTTTCTTAGAACACAATGAAAATGAAGACACAACATACACAAACTTTTGGGACACTTGGAAAACAGTACTAAGAGGAAAGTTCATATCACTAAGTGCTCACATGAAGAAACTGGAGAATAGTTATACTAGAGAATTGACAGCACAACTGAAAGCTCTAGAACAAAAAGAAGCAAACTCACCTCAGAGGAATAGACACCAGAAATAATCAAACCGAGGGCTGAAATCAATAAATTTGAAACAAAGAAAACAATACAAAGAATCAATGTAATAAAGAGTTGGTTCTTCCAGAAAATCAACAAGATAGACAAAACTTTGTCCAAGCTAACCAAAAGACAGAGAGAAAACATCCAAGTTAAAAAAAAATCAGGAATAAAAGAGGGGGCACTGAGGAAATCCAGAAAATCATCAGGTCCTACTTGGAAAATTTGAGGAGCAAAGTTCAAAAATTTAAAGGAAATGGACAATTTTCTGGATAGATATCACTTACCAAAATTAAATCAAGAACAGATAAGCAATTTAAACAGACGTATAACCCCTAATGAAATAGAAGCAGCCATCAAAAGTCTCCAAACAAACAAACAAAGGAAAACCCAGACCCAGATGGCACTATTGCAGAATTCTAGTAGAGAGTCAAAGAAGGGCTAATATTCCAATACTCCTCAAAGTGTTCCATGTAATGGAAGCAAAAGGTTCATTGCCAAACTCCTTTTACAAGGCTACAATTACCTTGGTACTCAAGCCACACACAGACATATCTAAGAAAGAGAAATACAGACCAATATCACTCATGAATTTTGATGCAAAAAATACTGAATAAAAACTGACAAATAGAATCCAACAACACATCAGAAAATCATCCAGCATGATCAAGTGGGCTTCATCCCAGGGAGGCAGAGATGGTTCAACATACGAAAGTCTATCAATGTAATCCACCATATGATATCAAAACTTTACAAGGAACTCAAAAAGAAAGTCTCCAAAACAGCAAAGAATCCAACTAAAAAGCAGGGTACAGAACTAAAAGAGAATTCTCCATAGAGGAGACTATAACAGCTGATAGACTCTTCAGAAAGTGCTCAACATCCTTAGCCATCAGGGAAATTCAAATCAAAACAGCTCTGAGATACCATGTTACTCCTGGTAGAATAGCTAAAATCAAAACACCAATGACAGTTTATAATGGAGAGGATGTGGAGAAAGGGGAACATTCCTCCACTGCTGGTGGGAGTGTCAACTTGTACATCCATTTTTTTTAAAAATAAGTGTGGAGATTCCTTAGGAATATGGAAATTAGTCTACCACAAGATCCAGCAAATTCACTCTCAGGTATATACTCAAAACATTTATACCACAAGGACATCTGTTCTACTATGTTTATAACAATATTATTTTTAATAGCCAGAACCTAGAAGCAACCTAGATGCTCCTCAACTGAAGAGTAGATAGAGAAAATGTTGTGCACTTATACAATGGAGTACTACTCAGTGGAAAAAAACAATAGAATCTTGAATTCCACAGGTAAATGGATGGCACTAGAAGAAACCATCCTGAGTGAGGTAACCCAGTCACAAAAAGACAAATATTGTATGTACTCACTCATAATGGATTTTAGATATGGAGCAGGGGAGTTCCAGCCTATAATCCCACTGCCAGAGACTCCAGGAAACTAGGGGGACCCTAAGGGATATATACATGATACCCCAGAGAAGGCGAATGGGACAGGATTACCTGAGTGGATTAGGAGCATGGGTGGAGGGGAGAGGAAGAGCTGGGAGAAAGACAAGAGGAAAAGAGAAGGGGAGAAAAGGACATGGTGGAGCAGGAAGATTGTTTAGGGGGGAGAATAGAGAAGAGCATGATGAGAGATACCCTAAGAGAGGGAGTCATTAAAGATTTGAGGAGAGATCTGGCACTAGTGAGATTTCCAGAGATCTACAATGATGACACCAACTGGCAACCTAAGCAATAATAGAGAGGCTACCTTAAAGGCCCTTTCCTGATAATGAGATTGACATCTACCTTATATGCCATCCTAGAACCTTCATCCAGTGTATGATGGAAGCAGAGGCAGACACCAGAAGCTAAACACTGAAGTGAATTCCTGGAACCCAGTTGCAAAGAGGGAGGAGTGATGAGTAAAGGGGTCAATACCGGGAAGGTGAAACCCACAGGTATTGCTCACCTGAACAAGGTGGAGCTCATGGTCCCCAAACTATTGACTGAGAGAGCAGCATTGGACTGATCCAGACACCCTAAGTGTGGGTGTCAGTGCAGAGGCCTCGGCAATCTATGGGGTCTCATGTAGTAATCAATATCTATCCCTGGCCATAAGAATGGACTTTGTGATGCCATTCTACATGGAGGGATGCTCCCAACCTGGACACATGCAGGAGGGCCTAGGCCCTGCCCAGGATCATATGACAGATTTTGAGTATCCCCCAAGGAGGGCCTCACCCTCCTGGTGGGGAGTAGAGTGGGAATTGAGTAGAATTTGGGGGTGTTGCTGGGGGGCAGGGAGAGAGGATGGGAGGGAGAGGGACCTGGGATTAATGTGTGAAGCAAGCTTATTTCTAATTTAAATAACAAAAAGAAAAATGAAGTTCACAAATACAAAAATATTTTTAAAATGTAAAAGTATATTATTAGAAATAAAAAAGGGAAAGGCTTCAAAATAAAAAATAATCAACTAAATTTAATGACTTATTAATGTAGGGAATAAATTAAAATGATGGAGTCACATATGATACTAGATAGTAGTGCTGTAGAGAAGTATAGTAACTAAAATTACATTCAGTAGAGGAAGTATTAATCATTTTAAAATGATGTCAGAGATAGGTAGAATTTCAAGTAAGAACCCCAGGAATTCATCAGATAAATAAGAGTAATGTGATGGTGTTGTTTACATGTCTCAGTGTGTAAGGATGTTTGCTGCCAACCCTAGAGACCTTTGATGGGTTCCTGAGATGCCCACTGATACAAAGCAGATCTGATCCCCACAAGTTGTTCTGATATCTACCAACATGCAATGGCACCCAAATATGAAATGAAAATAACTATAAAATATATAATAATTATAAAGAAGTTCCATATGATTGGACCTGGAGAAGTAGAATGGTCCATGAGGGTTCGAGACCTGAATTCAGCTTTTTGGGTCAGATGCACAACAGCACATTGGGCAGAGAGAGCCTGGAAAGAATGAGAAAAAGAAGCCTTTTACTTGTTTCAAGTTAATACTTTGTGAAAAGCACTTCCTTGTATATAGTATCAAGTCTTTGTCATTGGAAAATATGTCACCTATTTTTTTTGTAAATTTTCACTCTATTTCAGAAAGGAAGCAATTCCTGTACATCTTATTTTCTGCAAAATGTGTGACACAAAGAAACTTCTGTCACATTAGATCTTATGAGAAGGACTTCACTTCTTTGAGACTTTGGCAATTTGTAACTTCTGGTTGTATTTCAAACCAAAGTTGCATTCAATTTCCTTATTTTTTTGTGCAAAGGAGAAACATGAGCTGAAACTAAAAAATGCATTTTATACAATCCAATTGATTTTAAACTCTGCCTTTTGCTAGACAGCAGGAATGCCCCAACAGAACTGCTATCACATTCTCTAATTTGTTTTGTGCAGCTACATGCTGCAAGCAATTTTTCACCCTAAATTCTAATAGAACTTTCACATATTGAAATGAGAGATGGAATCAGCCTTGTAGATCATCATGCTAATGGTAAGGCAGAACTGTAGACAGGAACTTATAAAATTTTAAAATGATCCTACATTTGACCTTAGACAAAAAGGCAAAAAATGAACAACTAAATTCTACACTTGTAATAATGGAAATAACTCATCAGCAAACAATAAATTTGTTCTTTATACACCAGTTTTAACAGGTCAATTCTATGTTCCAAGGTAGATATCTGTCAACTTTAAGGTCACTGTCAAACAGTAAAAGGGAATTCAATAGTCAAGTATCATTAAAATGTGTTGTTATTAAACATGAAGCTTGTTGATATTTTTATTGGTTGTATTGAAATAATTGCATTTCTTTGTTAATCTAACCATATACGGCTTTAGAATTTTGCAAATATGCAGCAGAGAGGCAAAAGCTTTGAATCTGTGATTAATTCTCCTGAAGTCATTCAATGACAATTGACACTTCATTGCTCTCACTCTCAGTGCAGACTGAGAGAAGAGATTTAGATAATCAAGGTGTTTAACTTTAGAAGTTGAAGTAGCCAGTTGGATTTTTTTAAAAAGTGGCCCTGAAATCCGGCAGTGCTCTGGTCACATCCTGACTCTGTAGGAATTATAGTCAAGGGAAGACATTAGTCTTACTTTTTGTCTGTAATATAATGAAATGTGTCTCCAACTTTATAGAGAAGATTAAAAAGATATAAAGTCTAATAAAGTCCATAATCTAACAAAAGCAAAAGCTGCATTTATTAACTTTAAAAATTAATTAAATCTATGTAACTCTGAAGACTTATGGTCTGAGACATAGCAACACTGATTTTAGTGGATTGGAACCACTCTTAAGAACGAATTTGATCTCCAAGTATTATATATTGAAACATAGGATGAAGCATCAGGACACTGATTAGATAGTAAGAACCCTACCTTTATTGGTATTCTTCTTAAAGGAGGCCACAAAGGAGACTTTATTTCCTTCTCTGTGCTTCACATTAGGTCCCACAAATTTGGAAACCTGAAAATAGTCCATCCTGGTCCTAGGAAGCCCAGGTAAGACATTAACTACCACCCACAAAACCCCTTTAAGTCTACCCAGACTTCCGTATTCATCATATCCTGATCTACAGCTTTGGAAGAAAATTTTTGCTTTATCAGAATCCAGGCTGGATTTAGAGACTTCAGTAATACACTGCTGACCACGAGCTAAAAATCCCAAAAATCACACAGTACCTTCTCTCCTGGGCTCCACATTAAGGTCCACAGTCTTGGCAGCTTTGCTAGAGGCCAGATTGGTCCTAAAGACACCGGGGAAGATAGTGTCCAGAGTCTCCTAACCCCCTATAAGTCTGTCCAAGAACCCCAAACTTCAGTCCACCCTGAGCTCCATATGCTGGCCTGCTACTTTGGAAGAAGTCTTTGACTTTACCCAGGGTCACGCAGAATCTAGGAACCACATAATGCATCCCTTCCTTTGGCTTCGATATCCAGGCCTACAAAGTCAGAAATATACTTCAAATTTACTGAAGTACATTCCGGATCTAAGGACTCTAGTCCTAGCAGCTATATTGGATGCCAGGCTAGGCTTAAGGACTTCAGAGGCAAAACCAGATCTAGT
This sequence comes from Mesocricetus auratus, assembly GCF_017639785.1. NCBI lineage: Eukaryota > Metazoa > Chordata > Mammalia > Rodentia > Cricetidae > Mesocricetus > Mesocricetus auratus. The sequence goes on along the minus strand of NW_024429266.1, from coordinate 75,844,170 downwards.
GACAACAGACTGCACCTCCTCTCCTGTGCTCCATATTTTGATCTACAATGTCAGAAAAAGTCTTCAGTCTCACCATAGGTCAGGAACTCCTAGCCCTAAAACCTCCAGAGGGTCAGCATACTGGACCTGAAAACACACTAATCGCTAGAACACTTGGACATTTAAGCCAGAAGACAAGGAAAGAAAGAGAATCCAAAGAACAAAATTCCAATACAACAAAGACAAATGCAGGAATCAGCACCTAGACTTACATGCATTCCAAATCCAGGTGTTTAGACACCAGTATGAAAACATATTTAGTAACAGAAAAGGCAATATAGCATCACCAGAGCCCAGATATCCTACAACAGTAAAACCTAAACAATCCAATAAAACTGAAACACAACAAAATTACCTTAAAATTTCTTTATGAAAATGATAGAGGTTCTTAAAGAGAATATGAAAAAATCCCTAATGAAACTGAGGTTAAGTCAAACAAAAAATGGAAGAAACTGGTAAATCCCGAAAGGAAAGCCAAGAAACAGCAACAAAAACAGCAAAACAGATGAACGAAACTGTTTAAGACCTGAAAATGGAAATAAAAGTAATGAAGAAAACATAAACAGAGGGAGTCCTGGAAGTGGAAAATCAGGCTAAGTGAACAAGAACTACAGATGCAAGCATCACCACCAGAATACATGATGTGGAAGAATGAATCTCAGGCTTGAAGACATGACTAAGGAAAGAGATTCATCAGTCAAAGAAAATATTAAATCTAAAAAAATTCCCCACACAAACCATACAGGAAATCAGGGACATTATGAAAACAAACATAATAATAATAATAATAATAATAGGAATAGAAGAAGGAGAAGTAACCAAGCTCCAAACCCCAGAGAATATATTTAACACAATCATAAAGAAAATTATCCCAACCTAATGAAAGGACAAGCCTATAAAGGTAGAAGAATATAGAACACTAAACATGTAGAGCAAAGAAACAATATTAAAAGTGGCAAAAGAAAAAGGCCAAATAGCAAATAAACATAGACCTATTAGAATCATATCGAACTTTTCACCAGAGGCCCTAAAATCCAGAAGGGACTAGATTGATATCTCACATACTCTAGGAGACAATGGATGCCAGTCCAGATTACTCTACTCAGCAAAACTTTCAATAGTCATAGATGAAGAAAACAAGATATTTCAAGACAAATTCAAATTTAAACAATATCTTTTAACAAACCCAGCCCTACAAAAGTTACAGGAAGGAAAGTTTGAACAGCAGAAAGTTATCTATACCCACAACACCAGCAAAATACAACCAAAGAATGGGTACAAACAAACACAGAAACAAACAAGTACACACACAAGCACACACAAACACACACACACAAGCACACACACACGCACAAGCACACCCCCCCACACCCACACTACTACCACAATCAACAAATAACAGGCATTAACAATTAATTGTCATTAATATCCCTCAATATCAGTGCATTCAACCTAACAGAATGGATATGAAAACATAATCTATCATTCTGTTGCATACAAGAAGCACACCTCAGCATCAAGGATAGATATTACCTCAGAGTAAGGGGTTGGGGAAAAAATTTCTAGTTAAATGGAACTAAGAGGCAACCTGGTGTAGCTACCCCTATATCTAACAAAACAGGTTTCCTATTAAAATTAGTCAAAAGAGTTAGACAAGGACATTGAAGTAAAAATCCACCAAGATGATATCACAGTTCTGAGCATCTGTGCCCCAAATGTAAGGGCACACATCTTTGTAAAAGAAAGATTATTAAAGCTAAAATCACACATAGAACCCCACATAATATTACTGGGAATCTTTAACAGTCCATTCTCACCAATAGACATGTTATCTAGACAGAAAATAGTGAAATGATGGAAATAACAGGTGTTATAATTCAAATGGACCTAACAGACATCTACATAAAATTTCTCCTAAACACTAAGGAAAATAACTTCTCAGTGCAACATGGGCCTTTCTTCAAAATTGACCATAAAAAAGTATTGACTGATTTAAAAAATTGAAATAATCTCATGTATCTTATAAGACAACCATGGATTAAAAGACTTTCAGCTACCACAGAAACAATAGGAAGCCTCCAAACACCTGAGAACTTAACAGTTCTCTATTTATTTACCAGTAGTTCAAGGTAGAAATATAGGAAGAAGTGAAAAACTTCCTGGATTCAATGAAAATGAATGTACAACTTACCAAACTTATGGGACACGATGATAACAGTGCTAAGAGGAAATTTCAAATGACAAATTGCTTTTATGAAGAATTTAAGAGATCTTAAACTATTTATTTAGTAGTATGCCTCAAATAAAGTTATGTAGACACAACTAAGAGAAGTAGATAGCAGGAAATAGTCAAACTGAGGATTGAAATCAATGAAATAAAAATAAAGAGAACAATACAAAGAATCAATGAAACAAAGAATTGGTTCTTTAAGAAAACAAAGAAAATAAACAAACCTTTAAACAAACTCACTAAAAGGCAAAGAGAATATTCAATCACAAAAACAAAAACAGAAAGGGGAAATAACAACTGACTTTGAGGAAACCAGAGAATAGTCAGATCATACTTCAAAAGCATGTACTCCACAAAATTGGGAAATCTTAAAGAAGTAGACAGATTTCTTGATAGATACTACTTACCAAAGTTACATCAACATCAGATAAACTATTTAAATAGTCTGATACCTCCTAGGGAAATAGAAGTAGTCATTAAAAGTCTCATAATTTAAAATAATCCAGGACCAGATGGTTTAATGAAGAATTCTACCCGACTTTAAAAGAATAGCTAATACCAATACTCTTTGAATTATTCCACACAACAGAAACAAAAAGAACATCATCAAATTCTTCCTATGTGTCCACAGTCATCCCAATACCCAAACCACATTGAGACTCAAAAAAGAAACATAATTACAGATCAATTTCACTCATGAACTACACAATAAATCATTGTCAAACTGATCCAACAATGCATCAAAAAGGTGATCCACCATGATGAAGTAAACTTCATCCCAGAGATGTAGGAATGGATCAACATATTAACTTTGTCAATGTAATCTACCATATAAAACACTGAAAGAAAGAAAAGGACATAATCATCACATTAGATGCTGAAAAAGCCTTTGACAAAAATCAATAACCTTTCATTATAAAATTCCTGGACAAATCAGGAATGCAATAACATAATAAAAACAATATACAGCAAGCCGGGCATTGGTGGTGCATGCCTTTAATCCCAGCACTCGGGAGGCAGAGGCAGGTGGATCTCTGTGAGTTTGAGACCAGCCTGGACTACCAAGCGAGTTCCAGGACAGGCTCCAAAGCCACAGTGAAACCCTGTCTCGAAAAACCAAAAAAAACAAAAAAACAAAAAAAAACCAATATACACCAAGTTGATTGGCAACATCAAATTAAATGTGGAGAAACCCAAAATAAGCAGGAATAATTAAAGAGTGTACACTCTCTCCATTCCTATTAAATATAGTGCCTGAAGTTCTAATTAGAGCAATAAGACAGTTAAAGGAAATCAAGGGGGTACCAATTGGAAAGGAAGAAATCTAAGTATCATTATTCACAGATGATATGATAGTATATATATATATATATATCCATATCTATATCTATATATATGATCCCCAACATTCTTCCAAATAACTCCTACAGGTATGAATGGGAACATGAGCAATTAAGTGGGCTGCACTCTGGGGAAGAGGACTGAAAAAGACTACTAGAAAGGGGGGCATTTCTGGATCATAAAAATCTGGCATAAGGGAATCTTCCAGGAATCTACAAAGATGACCCCATCTAAGACTCCTAGGAATAACTTATACATACTGTGAACTGGCCATCTCCTGTGACCAGATGATTGCCTAGCCTAACTGTCATAAGAGAGACTTCATCAAGCAACCGATAGAAACAAATGCAGACTCAAAACCCAACATTAGATGGAATTTGGGGAATCCAGCAGAAGAGGGTAAGAAAGGGGGTAAGAAGAAACTAGAGGGGTCAAGGACACTACCTGAAAACTCACAGAATCAACTTACCTGGCCTCATAGGGTCTTACAGAGACTTAACAGACAATCTGGGTTTCTTCACAGAACTGCAGTATGCACTGTGCATATATGTTACAATAGTGTAGTTTAGCATTTTTGTGGGATTCCTAAAAGTTGAAATAGAGTCTGTGTCCTACTCTTTTACTGGATTTTGGGTTGCCTGGTCCATTATTAATAAATAGGGATGTGTATAGACTTACTGCAACTTGATATGTCATGCTTTGTTAATACTCAGTGGAGACCTGTCCTTTCCTAAGTAGAAATGGAGGAGGAGTGGATTTGGAAGTGGCAACAGAGGGGGCTGGAGGGAGTTGCGGGGAAGAGAGGAGGGAGGAGAAACTGCTGCCTAGATAATTCCCACATATATATATATGAGTTTTTAAAATGTTATGGAGGTTCTCCCAGATTTTTTTGAGATATGATCTTACCATATAGGTATAGCTGGCCTAGAACTCGTTATGTTGTTCAGGCTGCCCTCAAATTCTTTTGCTAACAATGTTATTCTAATCTACTTTTTTCTGTTAGCACTTAAAGCTCCTGGCCCACCATTATACCTTATGGAATTAGAGGGCAGAGATCAAACCATGCATATCATCCTGAATTCTGCTGTGTATATGTGTGCAGGGTATGCCTGTCATGAACCAGACAATGTTACCATCTGATGGAAAAGCAAAGGGAAGCCCTATGCCATTCATGGATCACTCTTGAAGAAAATATTCTTCCCAAAGCCAAAGAGTTTGAAATTGGGCAATCTAAGAGGTATGCATTTATCCTTCAAGGTCGCTCACTATCTAACTTATAAAGTGGGGATTTTATTTTTTCTAATAATATAGCATCTTATATTATTAAGTAGATAAAAAGAGAAAAAAGATGTCATCTCTCAGAAAAAAGGACCACAGGGCTAAATATGCTAATGTGTTTGTCTGGGAGGTCCCACCCTACAAACGTATAAGAAATAATGCTTGAATTTCATGTATAAATCATCTGATGCAAGGTATTTTGTTTATTCATGCATGTGCACAGATCAAGATGATACTTCTGTTCATATATAGTTATGCAAAGATGGAATGCAGTGAGTGTCCTCATGCATGAAAGACTCCTATAAGGCAAATATGGTGTCTTCTGGAAATGGTGAGCATGGGCAGAATGATGCAGGCAGGAGGAAGTTCAAGGAAGTTCTGTCCTATGTCCACATTCTGAAGATATTCACTAAAGCCAGGAGAAGAGTGAAAAGATGACTGCAATGAAGACAATATCTGGAACCCTCAGTGTCTGCTGATGAGCTTCTTCGTGATTTGTTGTAGAAATTTCTCCCTCCCACATCACGAAGCCTTCCCTCGGTGTGCACAGAATGAGAAACAGGGAGTAGCAGTATTGTGGACAGAACAAGAGCAAAGAGGGAAAAAACAGAAAATTGTGACATCACTCTGCCTTAGTTACCTCCTTATACATTTTGTCTCCATATATAAATACAGTGCAGGCTAGAGTTTAAGATGACATTCAGTGCATCAGAAATACACAACATTGAAGGAGATTGGTGGAAATTAACCGAAGTGAAGTATTCAAAGATTTATGTTCATATCTGAAGAAAGCCATGATGGGACCAGGCCAATTTGATTGGGAAGACCTAAAATGACTGATGATCTAATTGCTAAAAGTAATTTAAACAGTCCAGAGTTTGTGACATAGGTCAGAGTCTCTCTTCTTTTTGACTTGCAACATCATTTTTCCAAGAAAACTTTGTATGTGATATGAGCATTTTAGGTAGACAAGATATTTATATAACATAAAATGTTTACTGATAATTGGTATTGATATCATTTGTTACTTTTGCTTAAAGTTTTATTTATCAAAGATGTTTATGCATTTTATTTATTTAGTCAACATTTTCATCGAAATATATTTTGAACACTATATTCTGATTATGGTCTCCTTTCCCAGATCTTTTCCATTTCCCCACCATTTAAATTCATACTTTTTCTTTTTCTCTTTCACTGGAATACAAATAGGCATAGGCACCTAAAAGTAGTGATTATAAAATAAAATTAGTTAAAATAAAACAAATCAGAATAGGACAAAATGAACAAACAAACAAAATAGAAGAAAAAGAGGCAAAGATAAAGCCTCAAGGAACACACACACACACACACACACACACACACACGTTCATATGCACTGAAATACCATGCAAACACAAAACTATGAATCATACTATATATGAAAGGGGCCTGTATTGCAAATAAACAAAAAGCCCTGACAAAGCATTATTCAATAAAGAACCTCCCAATATGACATTGAGTTATTTTTGTGTTGGCCATCTACTGCTAGGTATGGGGCCTGGCCTTAACAGTAGTTTGCTTACCCAGTGAGACTCTGTTAAACTACTATTTTATTTGCAAGCAGTTATCGACTGCAGACAGCTTCTTGGTTAGGGATGGGGGCTTGTGCCCTTCCTCTCTCACTACTGGGACTCGATCTGGCCCAAACCTGTGAAGACTCTGCGCATGCTGCCAGATTCTGTGAGTTTCTATGTGCAGTGGTCCTGCTGTGTTTAGACGGCTTCATTTCTTTCATGCCCCCATACCCTATAAGTAGTTCTTCCTTGTCTTCCACAGTGTTCCTTGAGCTCTAAATGCAGTTTTGATGGAGACATCTTTTTTTGGATGTTTCAAGGTATTACACTCTCTGTACATTATATAGTTGTGGGTCTCTGTATTTTTTTCAACTACTACAGTAGGAAGATTTTTAGTTGAAATAGAAAGTGACCTATGAATTTAGTTTTGCAGAATATCTTTAGAAGTAATTATATTTTCAGGAGAACAGTAGTATTTGGTTTGACCTTAGGTACCTGGTCTCTATAGTCTCAAGGTCTTGGCTGCCCCAGCAGTTTTGTGGATGCGATCCATGTAATGGATTTGGGCTTAAATCCACTCAGGGGGCACATAATTATTCACACAACTTTTCTGCTAATGCTATATTAACTCATCTGGAAGGCAGTTCATTGTTGATCAAAGGATTTAGACCTGGATTTTTTTTATTTTCTCCACTGGTAGCATGTAGAGTACCTTAAAGTATTATTAACTCCACTCAGTAGGTGTGACAGCACTAGGTAGGGACTATTTTTGACTTTTTCATATGTAATGAGTTGTGTAGATACTGTTTTCAGCAATAAGGACTTATCATCTGTTTGTGGCTATTAACCAATAGACTTAGATACAGCCAGGATTGTTTGAGGGTTCCCATTGGGCCCCTATAGCTAACAACGCAATTAGATATAATCCATTCTCATTACTGGTGGCTTCAATTGATTCAGTTGATTCAGTTAGTGATGGGACATGTTTAGTTGATGCTCTATCTCCCCATATATATATATATATATATATATATATATATATATGAGGCTTCTACTCTATTGGGTTTCCATATGACAATTTAGCCCTTCAGATGGCTTTTGTTCTATCTGTCCTCATGTACTCCTGTATTCTCTCCCTCACCCGTATCTCTGTCCCTCTATATTTGATTCTGTTTTTCCAGTCTTCCCCTTAGTATGTCCATCCATCCATCCATCCATAAATCCATCCATCTATCCATCCAATTTATTCTATTTCACCTCCCTAGGGTGATCAAACACTCCCTCCTAGTCCTTTACATAACCGCTGTGATTATGTGGGTTATAGTCTGCTTATTGAGACTCAATAGCTAATATCCATATATACGTAAATGCTTACTATGTGTCCTTTGTGTTCTGAGATACCTCACCCAGGATAATTTGTTTTCTGACTCCAGCCATTTACCTGTAAATTTGATTTTTTGGTAAGAGTTGTTGAAATAGTTCATTATGCAAAGGTACCACATTTTCTTTATTTACTGACCCATTCATAGACATTTAGGCTGTTTTCAATTTCTTGTTATTATGACTAGAGAGGAGTGAACAACATTAAGGATGTAGTTAGGAATCTTTGGGTGTATGCCCAAGAGTATTATGGCTATATTTCATTGTAGATTTATTCCCCACTTCCCAAGGTATCACCATAGCTATACAAGTTTCAATTCCACCAATAATGGATAATTATTCTCTTACTCCATATCTTTGCCAGCATGGACTAACATTTTTATTGGTCTTGGTCAAGCTTACTGGAATAAGAAGAAATTTCAAAGTAGTTTTGATTTGATTTTCCCTGGTGACTAAGAATGCTAACTTTTTAATTGTTTCTCAACCAATTGAGTTTACAATTTTGAGAATTTTTATATCTGAACCCCATTTTAAAATTTAGTTACTTGTTTACTTGAGTCTCAGTCTTTGAGTTCTTTGTACATTTTAGATATTAACCCTAAATTGCATTGAAGTTAGTAAAATACTTTCCCATTTTGTAGCCCACAAATTTGTCATAATGATATTCTCTCTTGCCATACAGAAGCTTTTTAATTTTAGGGAAGTCCCATTAATAATTGTTCTTTTTAGTTTTTATACTAATGGTGTTCCATTCAGAAGGTCCTCTCCTGTAACAATATGTGGTGATGTATTATTTATGATTTAATAAAGATTGCCTGAAGTATCAGAAAGCAAAACCAGTCACATTAGTTAGCTGCAGAATCTAGGCAGTGGTGCCAGACACCTTTATTCCCAGGACTCAGGAGACAGGCAGATGAATCTCTCTGAGTTCAAGGACATTTGGATTACACAAGAGTGAAGAGTAACAGAACTAATGCCTTTGTTTGGAACACTTGGGATGACATATCTATAATCCCAGCACAAGGGAGATGGGGACAGGAGAATATGATTGAGCAGAGAAAGGAACATGAGGAAGAGGAGACAGGAATTCACAAGCTTTTGCCTCTGAGGATTCGCAGAGTCAGGATTACTATTTCAGCTTGGTAGTGGTAAGATTTACTGGCTTGGCTACTTTTCTTCTCTGATATTCATCTTGAAGCTTGAACCCCAATATCTGTCTCTGGGTTTTTATTTTCAATGCTACGACAATAAGTTTCTCTTCTATGGGAGGCATTGTATATGGCCTTTTGCTGAAGGATTTGATCCATCTGAAGTTGAGTTTTGTGAAGGATGATGACCATGGATCTATTTGCATTCTTTACATGCAGCTATCCATGTGGGCCAACATCATTTTGCAAAGATGCTATTATTTTCCAGTGTGTGTTTCTGGCTTGCTTTTCAAAAACCAGGTCTCCACAGGGATGTGGGATTATATATGGGTACTCAATTGCATTTCATTGATCAAAATATGTGTTTTATGCAATATCATGCAGATTCTATTACTGTAGCTCTGTAGTACAGTTTGAGGTCAGGAATGGTGATACCTCCAGTAGTTCTTTTTCTACTCAGGATTGTTTTAGCTCTTCTGGATATATTGTGTTTTCATATGTAGTTGAACACTGTCAGTCAGACTGAAATACAAATTTAGCTATGATAGCAAACATGAGTGTATATAGATGTATTTATGTCTCCAAATTGTGCAAGTGAAAAGAATGAATGACTAGAGGGATCTGGAATTCATCTTCATATTGATGAGTAATGCATCTGTCAATATTAGAATCTGCCATTAAAGCAATTGCATAAATGTAACTACATTTTATCTCTTGGTTGCATAATCAAATATACTTGTTAAATAGAAAAGGACATGCCAAGACCTCATCTTTGACAAAATACACAGTGATGTCAATGGACTTCATTGAGCTCTTACTTCATTATCCTTTGAATCCCCAAAGTAATCTTATAAATAATACTGTAAGACATTCTTTCATGAGGTTATTAAGCAAGTTTTTTTCTGTTTTGTTTTAGCCTATTCTCTTAAACTGTGTTATATGTATACAGACTTTTTTGATACACCAGTAAAAAGGAAAGTCACTGTAGACTGAGAAAACACAAAACTGTAAATAACACCAATATATTTTATCCTGATTGTACTTATAAAGGATAGTTAACCAATACATGTAAGGTGTCTTAAATAGTATATTGTTAAAAATAATTTTCACTATATACTGCAATTTTCTGAGTATTTTAACCTAAAGTTTACATGTGTGTGCACACAAACAAACAGGCACACACACACACACACACACACACACACACACACTGATGATAATACCTTTTTCATGTTTTCCTAAAACTGGGTGTGTCTCTGAAGTCATAGTAACTAAATCCCACATAGTTGAATGACCTAGATCCTCTGTGTTTCATGAGTTTGGAAGACAAGAGTGACATACCTAATACTATAAGGTGAGATGATTATTGTCAGCATGTGCTACATAAGTGTACATTATAGAATCAGTTTATGGTAGACATGTTAGAAGTAATTTTTCATATTTGGATGTGGTACACAAACAAATAATTCAGTATTTCTTTAAATTTAAGAAGCTGTCTTTATGTTACCTCATTATTTGCAAGTCGGTGACAGGGACAATACAAGCAGGAATGTTTACAAAAATTAAGACAACTTACATGAAACCTTTTGGGAAAGTTGAGAGGATGAGCAGATGTGTGACTCATGCAACTAAGAAACTTTAATTACAATAAGGTGGTAAGTATAGAGAATTTTAAAAATAGTTTTCATAGGGCAATGCCAACTTTTGCCTCCAATACATAGAGGAGCAATGAACATTTTATATATGTCTGTATATAAAAGAAGTATTCTGCATACTGGATTAATCATGAGTGATTACAGGTCTAAATATCTCTAGAAGTATTGTGGTTGTGATATACTTCTACAGGCTCAGTGACTCAGAGGTGCTTGCAGGAGTCCCTAATTGTGACTCTGACTCTAGCCTTTCTCTTGCTTTCTCACATTCCATTCACCTTTCTCTCTCTCCCTTTGTGTCTATCTCTCTGTCTCCTCTCTCTGTCTGTCCCCCACCTCTCTCTTTCCATCTGTCTCTCTCTGTTTTTCCCCAAAATATAAGTGACTACTTTGAAAAATAACCAAGCCCCATCTTTGTATTGGACCTATTGAATCAAGCACTCCCATCTCATCTGTATGAAACATTGTTTTGGTCTATGTTGTCATAGTCATTCCTTCTGCTAATCTTTCATTGAACAACTGAGCTCCATCTGAAACAGTCAACTGGAAATTTTAATGTAATTTCCTCAAAGGAAATCTAAACTGCTATTGTACTATGCTTGCCTTGATATCCTCTCCCCCTACATATTCATAGGTACTCTGCCCTCTGTGTTTATGTCCAAGTGTTCAGTGATCCATGCCATTTCTAGTAATGTATTAAATGTGCAAACAAATAAATGAATGATGATTTTAAAGAGATTTTATTATTGTCTCTGTAGAGGAGCAACTAGATTCCTACTAAGTAGCATTTTAAATTTTAACACATGTAGAAGTAGCATTTATTCCTCTTGTGTGTGCTTTCCTTTCTTTAATGCAATTACAAACACTAGCATTTCCATGAGACACATAGGCAACAGTGAGGACCTTGACCTTGGATCCGTCAACCACACTCTAGCTGTACTCCAAAGATAAGCATTCTAATGTGCAAACTAAAAATGAACTTCTGGTAGCTTGTTTTAGTCCAGAAAATACATTTATAGATGAACATTTTAGATGAACTAAAACCCACTCCTTCAGCTCAAAGGAAATTCATATGTCCCAACTTGCTTCATGAAAATGAGCTGTGTGACATCACCCCAATACATGATTCACTCAAAATTAGCTCAAAATAACTAAGTTTGGTTATCTTGTCACCTGATCTGGAGCCAAATAAAAATATGTCAGTAAACACATAGTGGGTATTTTTAAAACCACCATTGGTTAATAAAAGAAGCTTAAAAATTAATGTAATCTTAGTATTCTCAACTTCCTATATTTTTAGAAGTACACATACATATATACGTACATACATACATACATATATACAGAGATCATACATATTTAATCAATTGTCTTGATATAATTGAAATTCCTAAAATTCAGTTCATTAAAGGGTCAGCTGGTGATAGATATTTTAGAATTAATCATTTATATTATTTGTGGGTGGGATGTAAATGAATAATTTATGTTCCAGCTGATTGGGAATGCAAGGTATGTCAACATCATCACTTGATCTTGTTTCCCTTGTGGGTTCCTCCACATGGTGTCTAGTGAGTGAAAACCCTGGATTCTGAAGAAGCATAAATGAAATGGATCCATCCAGGCCTAACAGATGGACAGCTTGTGCTGGAGAAGAACTTCCCATCGAGCCAGGGCTGCCAGCCTGCCTCCTCCTGCCTACAGCCACAGTGATTCCCACAGTGTGCACCTGGAAATTGTCAGCTCCAATCTTTCTTTTAACCCAGAGAGACACCCTTGCTGACAAGATAGCCTTTTCCTTCTGGGTAGGGTTTCTCTCTGTGAGCACTTCAGTACTAAAGGCCTTCATTTGTTTTGGGATATGCTTGTTACAATCATTTTCTAAATATTTGCACAAACTGGAACCTGTTTAAAAATTCCCCCAAAGCTTGGAAACCCAAAGTATGGGTGAACATGTCATGATGCTGCCCATGACAGCTTATAGAATGTTTGGAGTGAGCAAGTACTGGGTAGTTTTCTAGGCTAGGATAAGACGTAGGAAAAAAATTAGATACCATGAGATACTGTGTCCGAATTTGAAACTTGAAAAAAATGCCATTCTGCTTTCATGGTTATTCTACTGGTATGTAGAGTTGAATGATCTCAAGCAATAACCCACTTGGTTGTAGCTTCTATCAGTTTTCTTATATTGCCTTTCTGATTTTCTTAACATCCTGGAAAATATGGAATGAATGCAACTGTAATTCTCTTTCCTTTTGGGGTTGCAATTACATGCTTATAGGTATGTCTTTTCTAACTATCATCTTGGTGAAAGCATTTTCTTTTACTTTAAGTATTAATGTATTCAGGGACTGGTGATATCGACATGTAGCTGCAGGTACCTTTAGCATCCAGAAGAGTGGGCAGATACCCTAGAGCTGTAGTTACAGGTGGTTGGTTGTGAGCTGCCACGAGAGTGCTGGCAATTGAACCCAGGATCTCTGGAAGATCAGTGAGCTCTAAAACACTGATCATTGTTCCAGGACTGAGAGCAGATTTTTATGTCACCTTTTTAAAATCTATGATATCAGAAGCCATATAAAAAATTCTTAAATGAATTCAATTTTAAACCACTAGTTACTACTAAATGAATTAATCATTTAATGGTGTGTGGAATGATGAGAGTTGCCTTATTTTCAGAGGACTGATAACACAGAAATGATCTTTTGTTCCTGAAAGTGTTTCCCTCCTCCAGAAACTCAGGAATGTTTGCAAGTTGTGGTTTTTCATTTTTTAACCTGGTTAAACCCTTTATACAAGAACAGATAGCAAACATTCTAGATTGTTAGCTCTATCATATTTTCATTTATGAATGAAGATGCAATAATCTGGCCCTAATCTAAGAACAATGTTAAAGTAATTTCAGTTGAATATTAAATTTAAATTGTTTCTATGTTTTGCTTTAAGTAATTGCACAAAGTAATTGATTTCATTAAGATTTTTTCTCTTTTTAGTATGTGCCATGTGTGTATGTATTTATATATGTGCACAGGTGCCTAGAGGTACATGTATGTATGTGAGTACATGTGTGTGTGTATGGTTTGCTTACCAGAAGTACATGTCAGGTATTTCAGCTTCTTTCCACTATATTTAAAACAGAGGTCTCTTACTGCTTCTAAAGCTTACTCCCTCAGCTAGTATGTCTAGCTAGTAAGTCCTATGAATTTGTTTAATTCTGCACTTCCCAGACTAGAGGATAGATATGTGTGCTGCCACACCCAGCTTTACATGGCTGACAACGATCCAAATGCAAGCCTTTATGCTGCTTACCAAGCACAAACAACATAGCCATCTCTATTTCTCCATGATATTTCCATATTCTATAAACACATTATATATTTTGATCGTACTCACTCCCTTTACAACACCTCTGTAACTATCATCTTCTTTCACTTCCACATTCCCAACATTCTTCCTCTTACTTTCATGTCCATTTCCCCCTAGTGAATTGCATGTATAAGGGAAACCATGAAACTTACTTTTTGTAAGACAGATTTATTTCCCTTACATGATGATCTCCAGTTCCATCAACTTCCCTAAAAAATTACATCATTCCTTTCCTGCTTTATGACCAAGTAAAATATCCCATGATATCATCTATGTGCTGATGAACACTCAGATAACTGGTTTCATAATATATCTACTATGAATAGCCTAGCAATAACCGTGTGGATATCCAGGAATGTATTTATTAAACTGACTTAGATTTCTTGCGACATATTTTCAAAAGTGCGATATCTGGTTCATGCAGCAGTTGTACTTTTAAGAAACTCTTTCAGGAACTGTTCATATTTATTTGAATATTCAATGAACTAATTTACAATCCACCAATAGTTTTTCTTTATTCTTTGCATCCATCACAAATTTGATGCTTTATTTTTAATTGTTTTATTGACCATAATTACTTTAAGTTTTAGAATCTAAGCTTTTTATTGTGTTTCATATTTGTATGTAATAAATTTGAGGCATTTTCATGTCCCTTTGCCTCTCTTACTTCTTTGTGATTCCACTAAAGTCCTCTTTGCAATAGTCCCTCTTTAATTCTTTTGTGTGTGTGTGTGTGTGTGTGTGTGTGTGTGTGTCTTGCTAAAATATGGGTGGGAGTTGACATCCTAGGGCCAAAACAACTGATCAGTGGCTGTAACACTGAGAATGTGACAACTGCTCCCCCAATAACCATTAACTGACAAGAGTTCCTCAGAGTTAGTTAGAACCATATGTGTACCTCCCCAGTCTTACTGAAATGCTGGTGAGCCCAATCATGTGTAAATCTTGTGCAGAAGCACATAATATCTTAAGTTTAATAAGTAAGCCATATCCAGAAGACATCTTTTGGGTTTTTGCTGCAAATCTTCCCATCATTTAGCCCCAACTCTTTAGCCCCTTCTGTGATATTCCCTGATCTTTTGGAAGAGGGATTATATGGCAGTCACATTTAAGGCTGCACACCATCACTTATTGTTGGCATTTTGTCTACTATGATTTTCTGAATTAGCCACCACCTGATGCAGTAAGCACCATAACCTATGACATCAAGTTCATTATCAGGAATGGGCATTTGAGGTGGTCTCTCCACTCTTGCTTAGCTTGCCACTTGGTGTCATCCCTTTAGATCACTAGAGGTCTCACTGGTGCCAGATCTGTCTTCTAACCTATGATTCCCTCTTCCCCCTATTCTACCCCCCACTCAACCTTCCTGTTCCTCCTGACCTACTTTCTCTTGCTCTTCTCCCCCCTCTCTTCTTCTGAGTTCTGACTCCCCCCCAACCCTCTACTTGTTCCCAGTCTGTTCAGAAGATCTTGACTCATTCCTCTTCTCTAGTGTACCATGCATATCTCTCATGTTTCCCAGACTCTCTTTCAGTGGAAGTGCAGACTGGTACTATTGGCACAAAAATAGACAGGTAGACCAATGGAACCAAATTGAAAACTGATTTTAACCCACACACTTATGAACACTTGATTTTTGACAAAGAAGCTAAAACTATACAATGGAACAAAGAAAGCATCTTCAACAAATGATGCTGGCATAACTGGATATTAGTATGCAGAATACTGCAGATAGATCCATGTCTATCACCTTGTACAAAACTTAAGTCCAAATGGATTAAATATCTCAACATAAATCCAACCACACTGAACCTCTTAGAAGAGAAAGTGGGAGATACTCTTCAACGAGTTGGTACAGAAGACCACTTCCTGAACATAACACAAGTGACACAGACACTGAGATCGACAATTAACAAATGGGACCTCCTGAAACTAAGAAGCTTCTGTAAGGCAAAGGACACAGTCAACAAGACAAAAAGGCAGACCACAGAATGGGACAGGATATTCACTAACCCCACATCTGTCAGAGGGCTAATATCCAAATTTTACAAAGAACTCAAGAAGCAAGTCTCCAAAACACCAAAGGAAACAATTAAAAGAGGTGGGGTACAGAACTAAACAGAGAATTCTCAATAGAAGAGGCTATAATGGCCAAGAGACATTTAAGAAAGTGCTCAACATCCTTAGCCATTAGGGAAATGCAAATCAAAACAACTTTGAGATACCATCTTACTCCTGTCAGAATGGCTAACATCAAAAACACCGAAGACAATTTATGCTGGATCGGATGTGGAGAGAGGGGAACACTACTCCACTGCTGGTGGGAATGCCAACTCGTACAACCACTTTGAAAATCAGTATGGAGATTCCTCAGGAAAATGGGAATCAATCTACCACAAGACCCAGCAATTCCACTCTTAGGCATATATCCAAATGAGGCAAATTCATACGACAAGGACATCTGCTCCTCTATGTTCATAGCAGCATTATTTGTAATTGTCAAAACCTGAAAGCAAACTAGATGCCCCTCAACTGAAGAGTGGATAGAGAAAATGTGGTATATTTACACTATGGAGTATTACTCAGCAGAAAAAAACAATGGAATCTTGAAATTCACAGGTAAATGGATGGCACTAGAAGAAACCATATTGAGTGAGGTAATCCAGTCACAAAAAGACAAACGTGGTATGTACTCACTCATATATGGATTTTAGACATGAATCAAACATTTTTAATTGGGGTGATAAGTCATTTCAATATGGTTTTGTGTTGCTTTTTTTTTTTTTGGTGGCCGAGGATATTGAACACATTTTTATATATTTATGGCCCAGTTGAACATCTCCATTTGAAAGCAGTTGTTTAGTTATTTTCCTATTCATTGAATAGATCATTTCTGGTACTCTATTATATATATACATATGCATATGTGTATATGCATACATACATATATATCCTCAGACAAAAGTATAGATGGGTAAACTGTTCTTCCATTCTGCACAGTATTCCTCCATTCTTCCTTATTTCTTTTGTCCTAAAGAAGCCTTTAAGTTTGATGCAATCTTTTTTGTCTAGTCTTACTATTATTTCCAAAGCTATTGGGGTCCTTTTCAGAAAGTAACTGCCTTCACCTACATCGTTGTGTTTCCCCTGTCTTTTTTTGTTTTGTTTTGTTTTGTAATTTAGGTTTCAATTCATCTTGTTGGAGAACTAGAGATGCTGTTATGCAAAAAAAACTACTTTCTTCCATGAGTATAACACTACTGTAGCATGCATCAAGACCTTAGTTATGTTAATGCATTGAATTCTTAGAATATGTTTACCTGAGATGTGAAACTATTACAACAAATATCACTTCATGTGGCATTGTGATCTGCAGTTCATTGTAAAGTAAACATTAAAGATGAATACCCTTGTCAGAAATTCTGTTATTAGACTTGTCCATTGTCATTTGTTGGCTACTTGTTATCAGGCTGTTGATGTCAAATACCCTAAGGTTTATTAACTTCCTTGGAAATGCATACCCCCAAATGTGGGACCTGTTAACATGAAGCTTTAGATATTGATTGTATTTGTAGAATCATGTATGAGAATAACATTAAATGCCTTTGCTCCTGTTGTATCCACAGAAGAGAACTGGAAGGTCCTTGTGAGCCTAGGTGTTAACAGTACCAAGCTGGGAAGGTTTTGCTGCAGCATATCCACCTCGTGGTGACCGGAGTTCAGCAGGGGTTTGTGAATACTTTCAGAGTGTGTGAAAATGTCGATGTTATCCAGAAGATGTCGAAGGAAACAGCTGTCTCTGGCCCAAGCCAATCAATATTTCAATTTTCCCTTTTGGTCTGAGGATAGTTCCGCTGGAGAGCCATGGGCCCTTGTAAACCTAATGTCCCCATTTAACTATTTATAACTTATTAAGCAGGTTACACTTAAAGAAGTAATAGCTCGCAAGTCACATGACAAATTATTAGTTCAAGGAGAAACTGAAATGCAGACTCTAAGAGGAATATATCTTAGTAAAGGCTTACTAGGAAAGATCCTAATGGAGAAAAAATTAAAACTATTAGAGCCACAACGTAAACCCTGGATCACTCTTTTTGGAAAGTCTCACTCAAAAGTGTTTTCAACAAAGTAAGGTTAAAAGGAATACCATAGAGTCAAGTGTTCACTTTACTCAGCACACTTACGAACATCGTGAAAATACACTTCTTTAATCCTAAAACAACTATAATAAGGTACTAGTTCTAAGCAGAGTACTCCACGGCTGCTGCTGCAGGAAGGTGTCCCAAATGTCACTCACATGAATCCCAACAAACTCCTTAAAATGAGGCAGTTCATTGGGATTTATTTTTATAAAAATAACATGGAAAATGAGTGAGAATTACTTTTCCCGTTTTGAAAATAGACCGTTGTCAGCCAAGGCATGGCAACAGTACATTTTTTTAATCTCTCTTGAGTATACATTTTCCACAAAAATGTGACAGATGGCTTACTTAAATAAATGATTGGACCAAAGATGGTACTAGTTGCATGGTGATTCATATATGGTTGATAGCTACGTAGTTCTGCAGCTCCAAAGATCAAAGGATCTCACTGAGGGCATAAGAATGAACTGACTAATATTTATTATGCTTCCAAGACATATGTAGTCCTGCTGAAGACTTTACAAGGATGCAGAAAAGCATGAAGATGAAGGTTTATAGCAGTCATTGGTGAAGACATTTCTAGGTCAGGCTAAAATTCCCGTTGTCAAATTTTGCTTTATTCCCAATAAAGCTGTAAGAAACAAGATGAGCACAGAGAAAGGGGGAAGTTGGAGGTTTTAGTTCATTCCTTTTCTTTTTCTTTTTTTTAATTCCTTCAAGTTTGCTTTCTTATCAGCTTGTGAGAAGCTACTGGAAAATAACAGAGATTTAGCTGCCAGGGCTGAACTGCAGGGGTGGAATTGGCAGCACTAAAACCAAAAAGATTCAGCAAATAAAAGATAATATGGATTGTCTCCTGTTGTGTTTGTTTTCAAATGGCTGTTCTTAAATGAAGCTCTTCTTTAGCAACTGTCTCTGGTCTCTCTCACTGGCCTCGTGAGACCTTTCTGTGACTTTATGTCCTCCTTGTTCCAAAGCATCTGAAACTTTGATCTTTTGCCTAAAGTATCCAATGACAGTAAATAAAACATGAGACTATTGTGTGAACTACTTGATCAGAATTTAGGAGCTATTTGGACAATCAAATGTGATTTCCTGTTATTTCCATACATGATGTAACTATTGCAGAAAAATAATTAAAAACAAAGGGGATGGAAGAAATACCTGCAAATCTATTTTATTTATTATTTTTCCATTTATATACTTATTCACATATATATTAACAATAATAAATAAATAAGAAAACAGTGAATTTTAAAGGGATGGGGTAAAATACGGGGGAGCTAAAGGAGGAATGATATGGCATAATTTTATTTTAAGTATGTATAAAAAGATTGTTACTTTTTAGAAAAAATTCTTTTAGCATTACAGTCATTCTTCATAATTACTGTTTGTGACAACTACTGATATATTCAAGTGTTACTCAGTAACTTTAAATACAGGAGGCTTAAACTGGGGCATATTTGTTTACTTTTTTTGATAATAAAATATTTCATACAATATGTTCCTATTACTGTTTTCACATTCTCGATGTTACCCCACAAAATCAACTATCTCTTCAGAAAACAAACAGGCAAACAAACAAAAAAGATAAATCAGAATAAATGACAAAATACATACAAGCACATAGAACTCATACAAAATCAAAATCTTAAACCACAATATACAAGTAAAAGATGAGTAGACAAGAAAAAAGAAACCAAATAAACAATATCAGCCAAAATGTATACAGCATTACCACTGAGTTTTTTATGTGTTGGCCATATTTCACTGCTCCAAGGCTCTACAATTATGTGTTTTTTTTCTCAATATGTGTTATTATTTAAATTAGAAGCATGAATGTTTCACATGTCAGTCCTACCTCCCTCTCCCACCCCTCCTCCCTTGTCCCTCCATCAGGTCCCAGAGACCCCCACACAATCCCCACATAATTCCCCAGGTAGGGTGTGACCCTCCTTGGGGGGGAATCCCTAAAGTCTGTCAGTTCATCCTGGGCAGGACCTAGGCCATTCCCCATGTGTCCAGGCAGAGAGAGCATCCCTCTATTTGGAATGGGCTCCCAAAGCTCATTCATAAACAATGGTGAACACTGGTCTACTACCCAAGGCCCCAGTGATTTCTGTGGCATTCGCCCTGGCACTACATTCATGGAGTCTGGATCAGTCCCCTGTTAGCCTCTCAGCCCTCAGTTTGGGATTCAAGAGCTCCCCCTTATAGTCAACTGTCTCTCTGGGTTTCATCATCATGGTCTTCACCCCTTTGCTCATCACTCCTACATCTCTGTCACTAAGTTCCAGTAGTTCAGTTCAGTGTTTAGCTGTGGGTATCTGTCTCTGTTTTCATCAGTCCCTGGATTAAGGTTGTAGGATGGCATATAGGATAGTCCTCAACCCTATCATCAAGGAGGGGCTATTAATGTAGTCTCCCCACTAATGCTTAGTTTGCCAGTTGATGTTATTCTTGTAGATCTCTGTAGATCTTACTAGTGTCAGCTCTATCCTCAAGCCTATAATGACTCGATCTATTATGGTATCGCTCATCCTGCTCTCCTCTATTCTTACCTCTGCTCAACCTCCCTGCTCCCCGACACCTTATTCTCCCCTCCTCTTATCCCCCTCTCTTTTTCTTGGTTCCTTCTCCCCTCCCCTGATGTTCCCAATGTGCTCAGGAGAACTTGCCTCATTCCACTTCTCTGGGGAATCATGCATCTCTCTTGGGAACCTCCTTATTTCCAGACTCACTGGCACTGGGATTGTAGACTGACACTCCCCGAATCCATATCTAAAATCCATATAGTTTTTAATAAGCCAAGTGAGACTCCATTGAGAAATGAAAACAAAACAAAAAACAAACAAATCATACCTCCAAAAAAACTTTTTTTTACCTTGAAAGCCATTGTCAGTTGGAAATAATTTCCTGGTTAGAGATGGGAGCTCATGTCTATTGCACACTTTGAGAGTTGAGGCGAGGTCTGGTTTGAATTTGTGTAGGCCTTATGCATGCTGCCGGTTGTGTATGGAAAACAGTATTTTCTTAGTGTCATCCAGTCTCTTTGGCTCTTAGAAATCCTGTCTGCTGTTTCCACAAAGCTCCCTGAATGCAGAGGGGAGAAGTTTGATGAAGAAATTCCATTTAGGAATGGGTGTTCAAAAATCTTTCACCTTCAACACATTGTCCAATTATGAGTGTCTGTGTTAGTTGCCATATCCTGCAATATGAAACTTTCTGAGGATGGCTAAGCAAAACAATAATCTGTGGGGATAGCAGAATATCATTAGGAAACATTTTATTGCTGTATTCCTTTAGAAAAATAATAATATGTCATTTTCCTGTAGGCCAATAGCCTATCTGATCTCAGGTTCTTGACCACCCAAGTAGTTTCCTGAGTGGGTTCCATTTCATGAAATGGACCTTGAATCCTATCAGAGAGTGGTTCATTGTTTCCATAATGTTTATACCAGTGAATGAGTTAGGCAAGCCATCATTACAGATTTCAGGGTTTGTACCTGTGCTGGTATTTAGCTTTCGATTTTGTTTAGAGTATTTTTCAGTACCATGTACACTAGTCAGTGGGGTGGTAATCTCTAGTTCAGCACCAGCTTGGCTTCTATGTGTTTGGTGAGATATTTAAAAGTTGTCTTCAGCAATAGAGACTTAACACCAGTTTGTGGATGGCAACCGATAGCCTTTGCAATAACTTGATAATTTGGGGGTTTCCATGGTGATGGTGGTCATCATTTTAACTGGATAGACACATTCCTTTTTACTTAGTGATGAGAGCTGTCTAGTTGTAGCATTGTCTACCTTGTTATTTCCGGATTCCATTTAAATTTTTCATATATGTACATATTGTAGGAAGCTTCTAAAGTAGTAGGTATCCATATGACTCCTCAAATAGCCTTTAGTGTTAGTTCTTACCATATTCCTTTTGTTACTCTTCTCTTCCATCCCACTCCTCATTTAGTCCTCCTACTACAGGCTCACCCTGTCTTTCCATACCCATTTCCTTTCTTATTCCAGCAATGAATAAGTGTGGAGATGTCATTTGTCTTATTAATTTTATCCATTCTAACTGGAATAAGATGAAATCTCAAAGCAGTTTTGATTTATGTTTTTCTAGCAACTAAAGATTTTGAACATTTCTATAAGTGTTTCTCAGTCATTTGGGTTTCATCTTTTGAGAAGTCCCTGGTTAGTTCAATGTTCAATTTCTAATTGTTATTTTTCTAACACACACACTCTCTCTCTCTCTCTCTCTCTCTATATATATATATATATATATACATATATATATATATTATACATTAACTCTCTATCAGATGTATAACTGGTAAAGATCATTCACTATGGGCACCCCCATGGAGAGTCTTACCCTCCCAAGGGAAATGAGTAGATATTGGGAGGGGTGGGTGGGAGGGCATGGGAGGAGGGGAAGGAAAGGGAAAGGGACCTGAGATTGACATGTGAAGCAACCTTGTTTCTAATTATATTTGAATTTAAAAATAAAAATTTAAAACAGATCATTCCCCAGTTTGTATCCTGCAACTTTACACCATGATGGGTGTCTTTCCAGTTCTACCAGGTAAGTAATTATTTTTCTTAGTGCCTGCACTATTCTTGTCCTCTACAGAAAGTCTTTTTCTGCAATAATGCGTTTAAGACTACTGCTAACATTCTGTTCTATCAGTTTTAGATATTTAGTCTTACTTTGAGATTTTTGATCCACTTGGAGTTGAGTTTTATACAAGGTAATAAGTGTAGATCTATCAGGATTCTACTAGCAGGTATCTAATTTGTCCCACTCTTCTTCTTCCACTGTGTATTTTTGGTTTACCAAAACCAAAGCAAATCAAAACAAAAAATCATGTTTCCTAAATGTGTGGACTTATGTCTGGGTCTTCAATTTTACTGGATCTTTAATTTTATCCCATAGTTGCTGATTTTCTTATTCAGTTTTTCCATTTGTTTTTTGTTTACAAGACAGGTTCTCTGTGTTATAGCTATGGCTGTCCTGGAGTTTCTTTGAAGACCAGGTTTACCAAGAACCACCTGCCTTTACCTTTCTGGTGCTGGGGTTAAAGGCAATTGCCACCATGACCTAGCTATAGAAAATTTTTTAACAACCTAATTTTTGGTTTGCTTGTTTTCCTTGTGTGTGTTTCCACATGAAGTTGAAAATTGTCCTTTCAATTTCTGTGAAGAATTGTGTTGGAGTTTTCATGAAGATTGTGTTAATTCTGTACATTGCTTTCTATAGGATGGCATTTCCACTATATTAATCCATTTTCTCATGTATTTTTCAATTTCTCTTGTCAATATCTTAAAAAATTAATTATACCAGTTTTTCATTTGCTTTGTTAGCATTATCCTAAAGTATATTTTGTTTCTATTTTTGTTTCTTTGTTTAGAGCATTGTAAAAGGATTCTTTCTCTGCTTTCTGTTACCATTTGCATCTGTTTTCTGTTTACCAACTGTATCTAGGGAGGCTGCTGATTTTTCTCTATTAATTTTGTGAGTGACCAATTCACTATGGAAACACCTCTCTATATTAATTTTGTAATCAGATAAATAATTTTCAAGAAATATTTATAAGATTTGGAAGTTTCTTGGTGGAGTTTTAAGGGTGTTTTATGTAAAATCATATCTGCAAAGGTACTTTATCTTCTTTTTTCCTATTTGTATACACTTTATCTACTTCAGTTGTGTCATTAGTCTAGCTAAATCTTCAAGTCCTGTATTGAATAGGTATGAGAAATTGGACATCCCTTTCTTTGAGATTTTACTGGAAATGTTTTGAGTTTCTGTAACCAGAATTCTCTCTCCCACACACCAGTTCTTAAATAACCACTCATAGGTTCAGTATCAATTACAAACCGTTTGGCCTATTATCTCAGGCTTCTTATTATGTATATCTTACAACAAAATTAACCCATTTCCATTAGTCTATATTTTACCCTGAGGTTCAAGGCTTGTTACCTCACATCTTTCTTTCCAGGTAGGTGCTGGTGTCTCCTTAACTATGCCCTTCTCCCTGTATCTCTGCTTGGATTGTCTACCTGGCTTATTCTACCTGGCTTTGGCCAAATAAGCTTCTTTGTCAAACAATGGTATTAAAACATATTCACAGCATACAGAAAGACATCCCAAATCAAGTTTCTCTCCATGTTCACTGCAGTCTTGGTACAAATTGCTTTTATTATGGAGAATGTCCTTGAATTCCTAGTCTTTCCAGGACTTTTATTTTTATCATGACAGGTTGTTGTATTTTTATCAAAGACATTTTCTGAAACTAATGAAATGATCATATATGTGGATTTTATCTTTCAGACTGTTTATGTGGTGGATGGCATTTATTGATTTATTTATGTTGAGACATTACTACATATCTGGACTAAAACCTTCTATCAAATGGTACAGAATCTTTTTCATGTTTTTGTGGATTCAGTTTGCAAGTATTTTATGGAGAATTTTTTTACATCTATGATCATGAGAGAAATTGGTTGTAATTTTCTCTTTAAGTATTTCTTTTAGATAATAGTGATCTCATAAAATGAATTAGACAATATCCCTTTTGTTTCTGTTTTGTGGAATAATTTTAGATTTATTGATGCTAATTCATTTTTTAAACTTATTTATTGAGTCTTTGGGGATTTCACATCATGTACCCAAATTCTGTTTTCTTCATGGTCCTCCCATACCTCCCCCTCCCTATTTCATTTCTCCCACAATGAGAGAAAACAAAACAAAGTAAGCAGGCAAGCAAACAAAAGTAAGAACAAAAAAGAAAAAAAATTAAACCAAAACAGAACAAAACAATACAAGTATTTGAAACATAAAAATCTCTGCTTCTCTTTCTCTCCTGACTCTCCATCACTTCTTATCCATCCTGATGACATTGGGGGTTTCGGTGTATCATATAGCATACTCCTTTGTCCCATCATTTGACTGGCAACTGTGCATTGAAATGAGTCATTGGATGGGCCCAAGGACTCTGATTTCTGCTACACCATCCTCAATGGATCTTCACTGGAGCTCTTCTGGGGTATCCTGTATTTTGGAGATCTTGCTGGTATCGTTCCACAGTACCAGTCCCTTTAAATGCTCCAGGAGGACCTAGATCGGGTAGATGCTAGGGTGGATCAACTCAAGGCCCAGTTGTGGGCCTGGGTGTTAGGCAGGCCAGAGCAAACCACTGGGGCCACCAGCCTCAGGTGCAGTGTTGGAGTCACCTTCCCTACATGCATGCCCTCAAGGTAGGTTCATCCTTGGCTGTGGTAAGTGGAGGAAAACCTCTCTCCTGAGTGCAGGTGCCAGCTCTCTTACAGTGTCCAGCAATAGGCAAGTCCATCTTCCCCAGGGAAGTTAAGTGGGGACTGGCTCAGTATATCCATCTGGTTTCATCTCACATGATTTCTATGGCGTTCTGAGGTGCCACTGGCCACAGCTATCAACACAGATTCCAACTGTTGTTGGACCATGGCCCTTCGTTGTAGCTTACGCCCAGAGAACTTCCTGCCTCTAGGTAGAGCGGATGTCCATTCAGGTGGGAATGGTTCCAAACCCCGAAATGGGCCTCTATGTGACCATTAGTGGCAATGCAGGACCTGGACTTCAGGTCAAACCCCAGCTATGGTAGGACAATGGACCCCAACATGATCCTTAGAAGCAGCTCCATCTGGATGTCCCCACTGTCCCCAACAGCACTATGGCCCTGAGACACTAACATGGCCCTTGGTGTCTTCATGGTCTTCGATGGGAACAGGAGCATCAGACATCAGTACAGGCCACTCAGACATGGATGCATGGTGGTCCTTGCACACCAACCCAGACTCAGATTGCTGGTTTGACCTTGGGTTTCTTCAGGGCTCTCAGTGGCAACCGGAGCCATGAGAGCTACTTATGTTAATCCAGACCATAGCTGCTACAGGGTCATGGACCTAGGCATGGCCCTCGGCAGTAGACTTGGCCAGAATAGCACTCTGGTCCAGGGTGGTGATACAGGCCACCAGTATCTGTATGGCCCCTGCTGTGGTGCCGCCACTGCCCACTCCACGCAAGCCCAGATTTCAGGATTCTGTATGGGCCCAAGTGATAATCTGTGCCACAGATTTCAAGGCAAACCTCAGCTTCAGATGGGCCACTGACCCAGACATGGCCTCAGGCAGCAGCTTGGCTGGTTCAACATCCTTGTTCAGAGGGGTAGGTCTGAGCACTCAGATCCGGGGATCTGGCAGCATCATGGCCCCTGAATACCACCAGGCCACAGGATGTGGCCCAGATCCCAGGCTTCATGTGACCTTTGATGGCATTGTGGGGACATAGGCATCAATATAGAGTTCAACAGCGATAAGTACATAACCATAAGTACAGACCTGTTCCATGACATCAGCCTAGACCCGGATATTGCCATGGCCTCAGGTTACAGCAAAAGCCACAGAGATTTGTATGGCACCAGTGGCATCATGGCTCATGAACCTGTTCTCAGCTTCCAGGAGGTAGCCCAGCCCACTGCAGTCAGCATGGCACTCAACAACAGCAGGAGCCATAGGTATAAACACAGACTCCAGCTACTGTAGGAACAGAGACTCACATATGACTCTTTGTAGCAAACTTATCTGTATATTACCATGGTCATAGCTGATAATGCATTGTTGGAAAGAGAAATTTCAGATAGACAAGGAGGCATCACGAGATAGGGTGAGTAATGATGCATGAAAGGGTCAAAGAACTAAATTAATTGAAAAAATAATTTTAAATGCATTTACTGGTTTAATTCATATTACAATTCTATGTGTGAAACATATCACACATAAAAATGTAGCAAACAACATCCAATAATGATTGACAGTGACCTGTCGATTGCATGCGGATTCAAACAATAAAGCACTACTTATTTGTATTGCATATTAACATTCATACTTTTACCCAAACATTAATGTCTGACTTTGTGGTATACATAACTTCTGTTTTAATATGAAGTTCTGTATGTGCCGGTTTTCTAACATTTTTTTCTCACATTGAATCATGTCATCTTCCTTGGAAGCTCCTTAAACAGGAAGTTAAAGAAATCAAAATAGCTTCAGGAAGTCCCTAACACTAACCGGATTCACTAGGCCTCTCTATAATCAGATGCAGTTACAAAGAAGAATCTCAAACAAGCCAAGCAGCAAATTACACTTTCCGACCAGCCATAACAAAAAGAAGACCCTAAGATTAGACCAGCTGCCTGGGAGAAGCCCAGAGGAGAGTTTGACCAACTAATGCACCTAGAAAGAACCCTCTCCAACCCACTGAGCTGCCTGAAGGTTGTGCTGTGTGCCCTAGGTTCCCACCTTCATGCGCTGTTACCAATGCTGGGGTGGATGTTGGCGGCACAGCTGTATTTGAGTGATTTCTGCTCCTGTAGTTATTCTTCATCCATTCGTATAAGTAAACTCAGTAAAACTCATGGTTCACCAATTTAAACTTTGGTGGTATCGGTACATTGATCTGTTATTGGTTCCCTATCTGGAGTGAGTACATAGGTGTGTTGTATCTCACTAGAAAATGTTTTGTCACACAGTGGTACTCTGCTATAACTTACTGAGGAGCTTAAGAAATATTCACATGAAAAATGAAGCTTTGTTGTCACCTCACCATGCAGTCACTTCAGAACTTCAGGTTCCTCCAGGACACAGAAGCTCCCAGTGACACTGAGCTAAGGTCTAGACTGCTTTTCTTGTTTTATCCCACTTCTTTCAAGACAATGGCCAAGTCAGCCCGATGGATATTTTAATTCTCTTTCCTGGAGTTCCTTTTAAAAAATAAATTTATTGTACAAAATATACTTGTTATGTGATGCAGCAATAGTAAATCTGTTACTATAGCAAAGGTAACTATGGGATGCATAAAGATAGTAACTCAGTTACTATAGTAAATAAATTTACATATCTGTCATCAGACATAGAAATTATTTCTTTTCATTGCACCAATAGATAAAACCTGTCTGAAATGCTGTAAAAGAGAATTGTAGCACTTTTTAGTACCCATAACTGTAAAGAGCACTTTAAAAGTTCATACTTGTGTGAATGTGTATGTGTGTATATCACATGTTTGTGAGTGCAAGTAGAAGCCAGACAAAGCCCATGGAGGTGGAATTACAGGTACAAGTTGTCAAACATTGGTTCTGTAAACCACAGTGAGATCTGGAAATGCTGCAAGCCCTTTAACTGTTGAGCCATATACAGTCCTAGCTGTTTTTTGTCCTCTGTTTTATTTTTCCAATTGTTTGATATCTTTCCCTCAAGAAAAAAATCCCCAAACCATTGAACATTTGTGGGAACATTGCTCTACATATAGAGCAGTGTTGAACTCAATAAGAATGAATTACTGACATGCAGTTTCAGTTCAATTTTGTATACTATTTCCATTAAATAAATATATTAACTTTTATTTAATGCATTTATTTTATTGGCTTATTTAAGTACATATTTAATTAATTAACAAGTAAAATATTTATTGGAAAATCTGCTATTGGTCATTATATTAATTTTCACATTTTTATAGGGATGTGGTAAGCATTCATGAAAGTTGAATATGTAAAAGGCTTTGTAAAACAGCACTAAATACAGAAGTGAACATTTTGAAGGAAGTTCATGAGCACAGTGGAGTCCAAGGTAAGGATCTATTTCAGTTTTTTCTAAAGTATAGCCAACAATTTCTTAATTGGGCTTCCTGTGCATTAATTTATATCCATACACAGACAGTAGTGGTTTTACCCATCTGTTTGAACATCATATGGTTCCTGTAGTATTTCAAAAACTTTAGTCTATTGTCATAAATTTGGCTTCATATTCAGAAAGGTGAATCCCCTCTTTCAACTGTAAATCCTTAATTTATGCAAATTAATTTTTACATAAATTTATTTATGGAAAAAATGAAAATGAATTGACACATATATGAATTAATTACAGATGAACTGATATGTTAGAGACATGGACCCATTGTGTGTATACCTATGTCACTGCATCAATTTATGTTATTTGTGTCCCCTTAAATTTTTCTTATTCCCTTTCTATACTTGTAATGAAAAAGTATCAGAAGTTTTCCATCAACATTACAGAAACTAAGACTCTCTCAGTTTGGGATGGAAATCAGAAGTGAAGACCAAAGTATCTAGCAACTGATTATCCTTCTTCTTGGAAATCTAGGAGTATCTGTTGAGATCCTGGAGTTCTCAGGTTTATGAAGCTTTTACTTGTAGTCTCATGATTGAATTGATGTCATCTTTCATGACTGTGTCACCTTCCTCTGTGTGGTTTCTCTCCTCCAAGGATCTTTTATAAGACACGTCACTGAGATCACATGAAATCTCATCATCTCATTCCCTTCAGTTGCTGGATTTAAAACATGTGGATATCTTTAGTTAATTATAATTATTCTCTCATACAGTATATCCCAACTACAGTTTCCCTTCCATTGTCTGTACCTCCCATATTGTCCAGGCCTACTCTTCTTCTCTTCCCTTTCAGAAAAGAGCTGGCCTCCTAGGGACATCAAACAAACATGATATAACAGGATACAAGAAGTCTAGGCATGAACCCTCATATCAAAGCTGCTCAAGGCAACCCAGTAGGAGGAAAAGGGTTCCAAGAGCAGATGAAAGAGTCAGAGGTAGCCCCACTTTTACTTTTATGAGTCACACAAAACACCAAGTCAGCCACCATAAAATATGTGCAGAGGACCTTGTACAGACTTATTCAGGTCCATGATTGTGTCTTCAGTCTCTGTGAGACCCAATTACCCCTGTTTAGTTCATTTTGTGGGCCATGTTCTCTTGGTGTAGATACCACCTTTCATTGTACAGCACTTTATTCCTACTACAGTACTACAGAGAGGGCTCTGGTTAGTTTTTGTCAACTTGACATGAACTGGATCACATGACGAATCTCCTTCATAGTATTGTTCTATAGGCAAGTTTGTAGGGTATTTTCTTAATTAATGTTTAATGACTGATGTGGTAGGGTACAGACTACTATGGCTAATATTACCTCTGGGAAGGTGGTCTTGGGTTAAGGAGAAAACAAAGCTGAATTGTCTATAGAGATCAAATAAGTAACATTATTCCACATGGATTCCGCCTCTGCTGGAGTACTTGTCTTGACTTCTCTCAATGACAGAGTGTTATTTGGACCTATAAGCAAAATAAGCACACTACCCCCACCAACAATTGCTTTTAGTCAGGATGTTTATTATGCAACAGAAAACTAACTAGGAAAGAGGACTTATATATTTTCATTATATTTTATTTCTATTACCACTTGTCTCTTGTATCCACTATGAACAATATCCTCTTTTTCTAGTTATACTGCTTTTGTAATTGGTAGCTAGTAGCATAAGTAGAGTTTCTATGTTCATATTATTTCTAATATGTGCTTTTGTTAGATTTCTTGTATATTACCATATTGTTTACTTTTCATACACATTACCCTGCTGATGTTTGCATCTCTCATATTTACTTTGACTTATTTAATAGAAATCTCAACACAGTTTTCTGCAGAAATAGTAAAATAGTGGACATCTTTGACTTTTTACTAATACATTTCTCCAGGTTGTACTGAAAGGTAAAATATAGCATTGATTGTGTACACAGCATTAACATGTATGAATAGATATGTGTGCACATCATATGTCATCAGCAGGTATGCATGTGTGTACATCATCTATTCATGTTCAATGTCTTGAAGGCTAATTATGACAATTTTGTCATGGTAGGCAAACCTGTTCCGTTTCTGTTTCATTTTTTCTAGCATCATAAACTTTATTATTTCTGTATTGCTTCAGATGTTGCAAAGTGTTATGATTACTGATTTCAACAACATTAGGATTCATTTTGAAATAAAATGTGAATAGTATAAATTCACTTAAGTTTCCCACATATGTACTATTACTAGATGTGGTTCTTGTTTCCTCCTGTAAGTTCAAACTCCTGCCTGGTGCCTTGTCATTAGATCCAACATATATCTGTACTTTCAGAGCAGGCTGCTGCCAGTGAACTCTCTGGATTTGTTTCTTTAGTAATGATGCTAACTTCAGATGATAGCTTTGTACACATTATGGTTTGTTACTAATTCTTTTTGATTTCTTGAGTTTGGGGTTGCCCTTCTTCTACCAGCTTAATTTGTTTCCCTTATTCCTTTACCTGTGATGAATAAGTCTTTTCTTGCAGTTTTGGAGATGATTTGCCTGATTTCACATGGCTTTGATCATGATATGTCCAAGTGAGGATCTTCATGTTTTTCATATTTAAGGTTCACTAAGCACCCCAAATCTCTATACTAATATTCATCACAATTTAGGAAAAATGTTGGTTTTTATCCATTTCTTCTCTTTCCCACCTGTTATCCATTTTTATGATGTGATTAGTTAAATTTTGTGATTTTTCCCACCTCTGGCGGAGGAACCAGTTTTTATCACTAGTGCACAAACGGACTCTTGGAGCCCATTTCCCTTGGAGAGATAATCTCTCAGCACAGATACAAGGAGGAAGGTCTAGTTCCTCCCTGAGATGATGTGACAGACTTTGATAATCTACTATGGAAGGTCTCACCCTCCATGGGGAGTAGATGAGGGATGGGAAAGGGGGTGGTGAGGGGCATGGGATGATGGGAGGTAGAGGAAACTGGGATTCACAAGTAGAATAAGATTGTATCTAATTTAAATAGAAAGTAAAATGGCCAAAAAAACTGTAATATTTTTGTTCTATAGCATGGCTGATTTTCTATAGTACCTAATCTACTGTTAAACACTTTTTGATCAAGCTGGGCATTGGTGGAGCACACCTTTCATCCCAGAACTGGGGAGGCAGAGGGAGGGGTGTCTCTGTGAGTTTGAGGTCAGCCTGGTCTATAAGTTCCAGGACAGCCTCCAAAGCCACAGATAAACCCTGTCTAGAAAAACAGAAACCAAAAAACAAACCAACAACAACAAAAAACACCTTTTGATCATTTTTGTTCTTCTGAATTCTAAATTTTTTTTGGTTACTAATTATTTCTGTTTGATATTCAGATTAACAGCTTCTGTTATAGTTCTAGCTCAATATTTAGATAATTGTCATGCTTTTTTTCTCTCATTATTTGAATGTGGTTTTCTTATGGATCATTAGTGTATTAAAATAACTGTGGTAAAATGCTGTTTTCTATTCAGTTCAACATCTAGACTCACTCAAAATTAGTTTGCATTGACTAACTTTCTTCTTCAGGAGGCATAACATAACACTTTTTTAAAGATTTTTTAAATTTAATTAGAAACAAGCTTGTTTCACATGTCAATCCCAGCTCCCTCTCCCTCCCCTCCTCATCTGCTCCCTCCAATCCCCCCACTTCCCCACCAAATCCCCACTTGGCTCCCCAGGGAGGGTGAGGCCCTCCATGTGTGATCTTCAGAGTCCCAGAAGGGGAATGGGACAGGATCTCCTGAGTGAACTGGAAGCATGGGGAGAGGAGAGAGGGAGCTGGGACAAAGAGGGGGAGAAGAGGAGGGGAGAGGAGTACATGGGGAAGCAGGAAGGTTGAGTCAGGGGAAGAACAGAGAAGACCAGAATGAGAGATACCATAACAGAGGGAGTCATCATAGGTTTGAGGAGAGATCAGGCACTAGTGTATTTCCAGAGATCTACAAGGATGGTATTAACTGGCAAACTAAGCAATAGTGGAGAGGCTACCGTAAAAGATCTTCCCCAATAATGAGATTGAGGACTACCTTATATGCCATCCTAGAGCCTTCATCCAGTGGCTGATGGAAGCAGAAGCAGACACCCACAGCTAAACATTGAACTGAACTCCTGGAACCCAGTTGCAGAGAGGGAGGAGTGATAAGCACAGGTATCAAGACTGGGCTAGTGATACCCACAGAAATTGTTGAACTGAACAAGGGGGAACTCATGGACCCCAGAATGATGGATGAGAGGATAGGATGAGACTGATCCACAACCCCTAAATTTGGGTTACATTGAGGAAGACTTGGCAATCTATGGGGCCTCGGATAGTAGATCAATATTTATCTTTGACATCCAAATGGACTTTGGGAGCCCATTCCACATGGAGCGATTCTCTCTCATCCTGGACACATGGGGGAGGGAGGCATAACATTTTTATACATGTTGTAACCTTCTGCATTAATACTAAACATGTTACATTTAAAATATGAAATTTTGCCAACAAGATCATATGTAATTCACTTGGTCTCCAGAAGCAGTGCTACTTCTGGAGGTTTGGGAAACAATGAATTTTGGACCTGCATGAATGAAGTAGGTCACTGACACTTTGTCTTTATTAGAATATTGCCATTGACTTCTTATCTCATCTCTGCTTTCTGTCTACTATGATGAAACAATCTACCCTGGACATACATCTCAACCCCACAGTAATGTTCTGCCTAACATCACAGTATAAGCTACTACAGAAACTGAGCTCTCTGAAACCATAAGCCATGATCTTATCTTATTTGACTTGTCTCTGTCAGGCATTTTCCATAGCAATAAGATAGCTAAATAACATGAAACCTGATATATTTTATCAGCAATATGTTCTGATAAGGTTTCATGAGTTTTTATTTTCTTATAAATTGTGTTCATATCAACTTCTCTATCCTTCATGTGATAACTTTTATCTTCTGATTACTGTGTTTAGTCTTTACTTTTAGTTGTAGACTTTCTAGTACAGTGATAGTTCTGTTCCTATGAGGAAAGTGTAATGCCCAGATGTTTTGCTCAAACATCACAAGTCAGTAAAACTTTCATATACTTCTTGTCTGAGTGATGAAAACCTGGAGAGCTCATTCACAGTTATGCTGATTATCAGTTCACTTTTGGATTTCATTTCCTGCCATGGTCTCTTGAGTCTTGTTGCTCATGTCACTGGTTATATAGGCAAAAGTATGCAAAGACCTATGTTAAAATATCCATTGCTTTCTCATTTCCCAGATCTCTTCACTAAAGTCCTGAATATCTTACTACACAAGTCTAACTGAGACCTCAAAGTCAGGATATCACACCTTCTGGTTTTCTTGGTTAACTTTTTGTTTGGTTAACATTGAGAAATAGGTTTATCTATAGGTCAAATTAAAACTATCCTCTCTAGAATAAAGCTACTAGGTTTATATCCAGACATGTGCTGATAAAACTACCTCTACTGACAATGGAGCCATGTATTGGACAATGTCAGGCAAGCCCTCAGTGTTCTTGTACAGAAATCCAAAGGTAAATAGATATTTTTATCTGTCCATATTTAGTCAGTCTTTAGAAACTTGAAATGAATGTTTTTACCATTTTACTAATTTTGTATTATTTGAAGGAATTGATTAACTAGAAGTCATTGTCTATCACACAAATAAAATCATATGCTACTAGTAAGTGTATGAAAGTCAGTGCAAAACTACTTATTTTACATTACATTTGACAAAAATTGATTAGCTACAAATATCCTGTTTTTATTTTGTTTTTCCTTCTTGTTGTTGCTGTTTTTTTTTGTTTTCTGGGATTTTTTGCATTCTATAAGTTCCCTATTAAATGGCAATGCCAGAATACAGTCACAATTAAAGTTAATGCATGAATGATGGTAGTGTAATGGAATAAATAGATAAACACACTCCCTAAACAATAGCTTCACCTTGTGTTGTCCACTTGATTGCCACAGTTTAAGTAAAAAGACAGAAATGTGTGTGAAAAGATCAGCAGCCTGTTATTTGGCCATTCATCATCTGTCTTTTGTTTTGTTTTGTTTTTCACTTCTCATTGCTACAAGAATGTGGAAATGTTAATACATTAAAATATAGGTTTTGTGAGAGAATGTTCAGTATTAATCAACAGAAGTAATCAATAGACACTTAAACTTTTGAACCATAGTCTTCACTGGTACTGGATCTTTATCTTAACCTAAAATAAATACATTGGGTGATAGATAAATAGATAGATAGATAGACTGATAGCAGATAAATAAGTAGATAAAGAAGACATATATAGAGGCAGAGATTACAATAGCCACTGTACCACAAAGGCTTAGAAATGTGCAGGATGAAATCAACTCACTGCTGAGGTAACATTTGACCTCTGTGTGGTTTGGAGATGTGGTACAGTGAATTTAAACCTGTATCATTGTGTGAAATACTTTTATGCCAAACTTTTAAAAATCTTCTGTTTTAGGAGGAAATGAAATAACATTTAGAAATAATTCTAAGTTTAGTAAATTCGAAGTTAGTAACCAACATCTATTCTTGCTACTTTATATTCCCTTTACATAGTTCATAAACAATTTTGATATTGCAAGTATATAACAGAAATATCAAATAATTAAAACACAATTTTTATATTCACTATTAAACATGAATACTTGCATAATTTACTTGTTACTTGAATGTAAAATCATTCAACAGGAAGGAAAGATGTAGGGAATGAATATAGATATGTGCATTCTAATTCAGGCTATAAATTCAGTCAGTGAAATTCTGTACTAAGTGTTTATGATTGTTTTGGGATCCTTTGAAAACTACTACTTTGTTACAGGGAGCTGTCATGCTTTTCAGAGTTTTTCTCAATTATCCACTGCCAGAACAACTAAGAAATTAGGAAATGAGTCTTTGAAAACTTACCAATAATATAATAGAGTCAACCCTTTATTCCCCATTACGCTACAAGATAGCAAGCATCAAGATAAAGGCTGCCAACAGGCATCTGGATTGAGAGAACTTCACCCTGTTTGGACTTGAATCACCATACAGACTACTACTTTAACTTTGCATTCATCCACATTAACTGATGACTCATTCTTACTGGTTTCTCCTGATCCTGGAAGGTAGACTGTAACTTGGACTCACATATTTTTATCAGAAACACAAGCTACAGCATCAGTTCTAATTCATGATAGCAACAGGCTGAGCCATTGACTAGTTGCATTCTCAATTCATGTATTTTTACCCTCTTATTGAAAATTGAGAGGTATTTCCTTAATAGTTTATAAGATGCCATTGAATATAAACAACTCTCATATTGTGTGTGTGTGTGTGTGTGTGTGTGTGTGTTAACATATACATACAACAATGAAACTGGTACCACAAATGCTAGCACATGGAGGTGAAGGCATTATGTGGGCACCAACTTGACTCATATCCAGTGAGTTTTATAGGTGTTGTCTTCAGCAATAGAACCTTGTTTTCAGTTTGTAGAAAGAAATATATAGTCTTGGCAACAGCATGAGTTATTTGAGAATTCCCATGGTAGTCTTATGGCCAACAACCCAATTAGATATAATGCAATACTGGGCCTGGAAACTTCATTTGGTGACAAAAGGTGACCAGTTGGTACTTTCTCCCATGTTATGTAGTGAGCTCAGTTAGATCATCTTCATATATAAATAAAGTTTTAGAAGCTTTTCCTGTATTAGTGTTCCATAGACCCATTTAAATGGCCCTTAATTTTAGCTGTCTCTTTCCCTGTACACACTTCCTTGTTGCAGGCCTCTTTACCCCACCCACTTGATCCTTCTGCTTAAAACCTATTCATTCCATCTATAATGTTCTTTTCTATTTCTCTATTTCCCTTCTAGTGAGATCTATTTGAGCGAAGTTGTCCCTTACTCTTTAACTAACCTCTGGGGTTCTACAGATTGTAGTTTGATTATCATTGACAGCAGCTAATATCCACATATATGATAATATATATAATGATTCATTTAGGATGATTTTTGTATAGTTTCATTGATTTACCTGCCAATTTCATGGTCTCATTTTTAACAGCTAAGTAATACTCCATTGTGCAAATAAATGATGACCAACTAGCCCATATAAGTTATTATAAAAATGGTGTATTCTTTAAGATATCACAAAAACAAAGTGTATCAACCTACTTTGATGCTTTTTACAAGTGATGGTTCAGTAATTCTTAAGGTTTATTGCTGACCTTGGGTCGAGACTTATAAAGACATGTTCCAGTAGATGGCCTTAAATCCATGTAATATGGGTAGTTCTAACTGAATTTAGTTGATTAAAAATGTGGAATAGGGATGTGTTTATGCAGTAGACAAAATGATTTAAATATTATTTTTATAGTATACCTGTATTAAATTATTAAGGATAAAGCAAAAGTTAATAAAGCCAAATGTTTCTGGGGAAAAGAAGTGAGCATGGTTTGGCTAACTTATTTAATGCCTATAATACTTCTAACACTGAGTCACAGTCACGTACTACTATTAAAAAGCCCTAAATTTTTTTGTGTTTTTTTTAATTTTAGTTAGAAACAAGCTTGTTAACATATCAATCCCAGCTCCCTCTTCCTTTCTTCCTCCCCCACCCTCACCACTAGGTCCCCTAGTCCCTCACCCAATCTCCACTCTGATCCCCAGGGAGGGTGAGGCCTTCCATTGTGGATTGCAAGTGACTGTCATTTCATCCAGGGCAGGCCCTCCCCAAGAATCCCGGCTGAGAGAGCATCCCTTATTGTGGCATAGGCACCCAAAGTCTATTTCCACTCCAGGGATAAATACTACCCAAGTTCCCATAGATTACCTAGGCCTCCTCAATAATACACACATTCAGGGGTTCTGGGACAGTCCCATGCTTTCCACATAGCCATCAATCTGGGGTCCAAGATTTCCCCCTTGTTTAGGTCAATTGTTTCTGTGGGGTAAGCCAGTCCAGTCTGAACTCCTTTGACCATCAGTTCTCTCTTTCTGAAACTGGATTCCAGGAGTTCAGGTCAGTTTTTGTCTGTGGGTATCTGCCTAATTTTCATCAATCACTGGATGAAGGTTCTGTTTCCCAGACTCTCTGGCAGTGGGACTGTATGCTGGCACTCCCCTGATTCATGTCCAAAATCCATAATTGAGTAAGAACATACCATGTTTCTCTTTTTGTGACTGGGTTACCTCACTCAGGATGGTTTGGAAAAAGCAATCCAAAAAAATGCAAGAAGTGGAAGAAAAGGCAAACCAAAAAATTCAACAAATGCAAGAAAGAGAGGAAAAGAGAAAGCAAAATTTACAAGAAACTATTCAAACAGTTCAAGTGTTGAAAGCGGAAATAGAGACAATACATAAACACAGCCTGAAGGAAGACTGGAAATAGAAAAGCTGGGCAAACTGTCAGGTACTACAGATGCAAGCATAACCAACACAATAAAAGAAATGGAAAACAGAATCATAGGTGTTGAAGATACAATAGGGAAAATGGATTCATTGACCAAAGAAAATCATAAGTGCAACAAATCCCTAACACAAATTATCCAGGAAATATGGTACACCGTGAAAAGACCAAACCTATAATAGGTATAGAAGAAGGTGAAGAAATTTACCTCAAAGGGGCAGAAAACATATTCAACAAAATCATGGAAGAAAACTTTCCAAATTTAAAGAAAGACATGCCAATGAAAGTTCAAGAAGTCTAGAGAACACAAAGTAGAGTGAACCACAAAAGGAAATCCCCTTACTACATAATAGTAAAAAACCACAATACAGAATAAAGAAGGAATATTAAGAGCAGCAAAGGAAAAAGGTCAAGTACCATACAAAGGCAAACCTATCAGAATCATACCTGACTTCTGCATAGAAACTCTGAAAGTCAGAAGATCTTAGATAAATATTCTACCAACACGAAGAGACCATGGATGCCAGCCTGGACTGCTATACCCAGCAAAGCTTTCAATAACTATAGATGGAAAAAACAAGATATTCCATGACAAAGCCAGATTTAAACAATAAGTATCCACTAACCCAACTGTACATAAAGTTTTGGAAAGAAAACCCCAACCCACGAGAGTTAACTACAACCAGAAAAGCATAGGCAATTGATAATCCCACCTTACCAACAGGCAAAAGAGAAACTTAAATCTTCCCTCTTGCCACCACTAGCCATCCCATATATTCTCTCTTGCGACCCCATGTGCTGCTGTCATAGGTCTCTTTACATTAGTATCATAACATATTTTGTTACAGTCCCTCACAAAAGGAAGTCAAGACAGGACAGTAACCTACTGTCAGGAGCTGATGCAAAGCTCCCAGAGAATAGTGCATACAGACTTGCTCCTCCTGCCTTACTTTGCCTGCTTCATTAATCAAGTAATGACTACCTGCTCAGGGGTGGTACTGCCCTCATTTGTATGGGCTCTCCCCTCCCCTATTAACTCTTAATCCAGAGAGTGCTCCATAACCTTGCCTATGGCCAATCTGAGATGGTATTTTCTCAATTCAGGGGTATTTTTTGTTTTTCTTTTTTTCTTTTATTTTTAGGTGTATTCTTTACAGATGATCCCACCCTGTGTCAAGCTGACAACAAACAAACAACCCCCCCCAAACTCCTATCAGCACAGCTGCTTTAGTGGTACTCCGTGGTTCCGAAATGCCATGATACCTTTACATCTGAGCTGCAATGCAGTTGGGAGCCAAGGAGAACAACAAAGTCACTATAAAACAGCCGATTACAGCTGTGATCTACAAAAAGTTTCCCCAATGCAACTGATCTACTCTGACCCTGGAGGGTCTCCCAAGGGAAAGTGTTACAGTTCTGCTTAGGACTCTAGGAGTGTAACAACTGTGCTTCACCAGGGGAAGGTTTCTCCAGAAAAAGTGTTACACTTCTGCTTTGCTCTACTCTGCTACAGCTCAAACAAAACTGTTTCTTCTTTGCTCAGCTCCACTCAGGTGAAAGAAGTTCTCACATAAAACTCATTCAAGACCTTTGTTGAGAGGGAAGAATCCAGGAGGGTGACTTCCTCTAGGATGAGACTAAGGCAAATGGAACATGGTACAGAAATTATATGGGGTTTCTGGGGGGAGAAGGGCAGAACTTTCCAGGGTATTTTGGCATTGGTGGTCTTTTGTGCTCAATGATGCCTGGAATTTGGTGCTCAGAGGCCTCATGGACTGGTGTGCTTTCAATGCTTGTTCCCACGTCAAGGTGTTTTTCCTTGCTGTTTTCCCCTATATCCTTCTTCAGAAAGAATTCTGACTGTTGTATTTCATGACTTGTAACTTGCCTGCTTATGTTTGACCATTGTTTTTACTCACTTGGGTCATTTAATCACATATGCAAACACTCAGCTTCAAAATATTGTCACATTCAGAAATTCTAAGCTAAAATACTATTCCATCTGCTGCATTTATTATCTAGGAACTATCATGGACACTTCTCTAATTAACGTGCCTGGGTTCTTGGTCTTTCTCTGCAGACATACTCTGATTTTCTCTAAATATTCAGTAGTTCTTTGATTCATGAGAAGTGAAGGTACATAGAGCAGTCATACTCTGAATATGTATATAAAATTTGATAAATTCTAAAATAATTCCTTTGCAATATGGTTCATCTGCTAGTTCTATTTAGAATGCAGTTCTTATCTGTGTAATATGTACAAATGACATAACAGCACAGAAATACTCTTTTAATAAAGTACTAAAAATAAAGTACTAAAAATAAAGACACAGACCAGAGCATTGTAGGCAGTAGCTAGTAATTTATTATGAGTGGCTCTAGTAAACAATGCAAATAAAATCCATTTGCCCTTAAGATTTTTATAGGCAGAATGTTAGCAAGCTCATCATTTTTAGTCTTTTGAGCAATGTGGTATAACCTTCACTTTTATTTCAGGATGCAATTTCTCTTACCCCACTCTTGCCCACTCTCTGTTTTAAATGCAAGTCAATTTTTCTGTCTTCTCTTTTTTAAGCATCTTCAAAATTTTGCTGTGATTGGACTGATGCGCTATAGGAGTAGTGGATATAGGGGTCAGTATCATGTGAACATTTAAATAAGAATATTGCAATAATGTTCATTCTCCATTTTACAATGAAGTGTAAAGGGAGTACAGGAGACACTGGGTGCTCATATTGGATTGGACAGACTTGGGGAATATTTCCACTTATTTAGTTGGTATCGGACTTGTTTCTATTCTGAGGTCTTCTTTGTATAGTATTCTCAGGTCTCCTTGCAGATAGAAAGAAACCTTTGGTTTTCTAAATCTAAATAGAATTGAGTTGTGTTAACGTGTAACTAACATTTTCGAGCTCTCATGAATCACCATGGAAATGCTGTATATTTTCTAATTGGTAATTTTTCATTTCAGTTTTTAACCTTCCAATTAAGGTTTGAGCCCATACATGAAGAAGGACGAACCCATTTTATATCATCTGTTTAGGTAGTCACACACTGCTCTTTATACATGTCTTAATTCTGTTTTTATCTTTAGTTTTCATGTTTGAAACTTTCTTTTAAAAAGGAGGGGTTCTGAAATTTTTTATGTTGCAAATTTTGTTTTTCTTGTTTTCTCCCAGCACTTGCTTTTAAAAACTGGGGTCATTTAAATCTTCTTCTTTTGTTAATTATTGTTACTTTTCAACAGTTTTTCTCGTTCCAAGGGAAAGACAATTAAATAAGGCAGTTTAGATCCTACTCTGTAGTCAGGAACTACAAGAACCAAACAAAACTCTAAATTCAGTATCAAATATCAGCCTGTCCTTTAACGTTTAGAAGCACCTATAATTTGTGCTCTTCACTTGGCTCTTTACTTGAATTTTAATGTAACCATTGTGAGCATATATTCTGCACCTGCGATGCAATCACTCTTTACCTTAGAAAACCCTGAGGAAAGAGGAGTTTGTCTAGTGGGTCAGGAGAGCTGAGCAAAAAGTGAGATTGTAAAGAAGTATATTTCAAAAGGCTATATATGAACTGTTGAAAATTGTTTTCAAATGTCTTTTGCAACATATATCACAGATAAAGGCCAAGACTCTTACAATTAGTAAAAAAAAATGATTAAAACTCTAGGATGAGCGAGTGGTTTGAATGGGAATAGCTATCATAGGCTCATATATTTGGATGGTTGGTTTCCAATTGAATAACTGTTTGGGAAACATTTAAGATGTGTGACCTTGTTGGTGGAGATGTGTCACAGGGCATGGGTTTGAGGTTTCAAAAAGACATGCCAGGCCCACAGTCTCTATGCCTGAGGCCTCTGTTTCAGGATGTTAACATCCTACGAACCATTGTCTGCCCTGATTCTCCCTTCCATGATGATGGTGGACTATCCTTCTGAAACTGCAAGCAAGATCAGAGTTATAAACTTTATAAGATTTGACTTGGTTATAGTGTCTCCTCTTAGAAATTGAACAGGGCATATCTAATACAATGGAAAATGCATAAATGAACTTGTCAGTGAGAAAAGAATGTTCTCCACGTGTCATAAAACAAAATGTTCTGACTTAACCAGTTTACATGATGACATGGAAGGTTCAATAATTCACGTTGTCAAAACGTATCAAGACATTTTTAAGTTCATCTAGTATAATTGTTGTTGTGAGTTGTAAAAATACAGCAAATCTCAATGTGTTTTGTTTGCATTGTAAGTAAGAGAAAAGAAATGTGTTCAATGGGCAGTAAGTGTCATCATATAAAGCCCTGACCCAACCATAACCTGAAACTAACCATGAGAAAATAATCGACCAGTTTCAGATTTCGCTTCATTCTTCAGCACTCGTCATTTTTGTCTTAGACAAAAACAAACAAGTGATGGCTCACTTGGGAACATCACTTGTCACATAAAGCTGATGACATGAGTTCAGTCCTTGGAACCAAGTAAGAAATCAAACATGTGTTACCACACCCATGTGATGCTAGGACTTCTACAGCAAGGTCTAAAGCAGATGAGAGGGATGGTGAAAAGGTTGTGAAGAGACAAGCTTCCTCCAAGCATTTGAGAAAAATTGTTCTCTGAACTCTACATATCTATATTCCATCACACACACAGACCATGTATACATTTACATGCATAAAATAAAAATTAAACAAATTAGACTATTTTAGAATACCTCTAAACAAAAATATAAGATGAATATGTGAATATTTTCTACCCTGAATTTTTGAAATATAGATAATATTAATGACTAATTGAAGGAAATTTGATGAACAAGTTTATATTAGAGAATATTAAGCAATATATTGCTGAAATTTTACTGTGATTAAACAGAAAGCAGTTCTGGCCTTTTAAAAACATAATCATTTTATCAATTTTTGAACATGTCATAGAGGAACAGTATTATGAGATTTGTGTTTGTGAATCTTTACAATATCAAGTTTTACTTTTAAACACTCACAAACATATAAACAGAGAGGTCAACATAGAGATGATAAGTAGATAGATGATGTGTTGGTTTGGTTTAGATGTTAACTTTCTACATACTGAAGAGCACTGCCTCGGGGCACAGACAGGTTACAACAGGGGTAGACTCAGCGCAGGGGCAGGTTAGGTCAACAAGCCAATGTCTTGGCCTACAACCTCAGTCCCAAGCCATGGTCCATAAAGCTTGGTTGGGCTCACTGATATTCACTTGAGAAACCAGTTAACCATGAGGCTATGAGGATACTCTCAGAGGAAAAGAAACAGAAGGAGGGGAAGATTAAAAAAATCCTTGAGAACATGGTGAATGCCTGCAATCCCAGGCACTCAGAGGCTGAGGCAAGAAGACAACAGCTCAAGACTGACCTGAGCTGCAGAACAGATTCAAGGCTCATCTGGGCAATTTGATGAGATTACATCCACCAAAATAAATAAATAAATAAATAAATAAATAAATAAATAAATAAATAAAACCTTTCTACACACTATAATAACCTGAGTAAGAAAGCAGCTTTATCTGAAGAAACGTTTCCTATTGTTTTACTGAGGACAGACCCCCAACTGCAGGCATAACCTTCTGGTAGCCACACAGGGTAGATTATGAACAACTACACCTTTGCTTTCTCTTGTGAGACTTTACCTCTTGTCACAGAGCTGATTTACCCTGTTGCTGTTGCTGTCGTTGCTATGCTTCCTTTGGTAACATTGGAACCAGGACAGTCAGTATCAGAAGCTTCCTATGGTTATCTTAGAACCATGTACCCAGCCTAGGTAACCAAGCAAATATCAGGTTATAGGCCCCTCCAATATAAGACAGATACTGTGGGACTGAGGTATACAGCCTCAAGGATCAAACAACTCCTTTGGTCTCAGCCTCTCAGGTATTAGGCAACATGTTGCAATTTTAATGTATGCTGATTTAACAAATCGATGTATAGCATATGTATATTTATTTATGTATTATGATATTCATCCTACCACTTAGGGTCCTATAGATAACTCTGTCTAGTATGGGTGGTTAGATAGGCAGGTGATAGAGAAACAGATAAGTGAGAGATAGATGATAAACATATAGATAGATGGATATATGGATAGATAGAACTAGGATTGAGAAATATTAACAACATAGAAAAGAAGACTCACAAGTATTGGTA
Organism: Mesocricetus auratus; assembly: GCF_017639785.1. NCBI lineage: Eukaryota > Metazoa > Chordata > Mammalia > Rodentia > Cricetidae > Mesocricetus > Mesocricetus auratus. The sequence continues at coordinate 75,799,754 of NW_024429266.1, read as the reverse complement.
TGTATTTTATAGCTACTTTTTAAGATTTGTAAAATTATTTTAATTTTATGTAGTGTCTGTGCCAATGAGTAGGTATGTGTATGAGAGTGAAAGTTCTATCAGAGGTCACAAGCATCTGTATCTGAACTTCCAAAGAACTGGGAATCTCTGATATAAAATGACCTTTTTTATAGAAATATTTTTGCCTTAGATGCTTTACAATGTAAAAGAGGATATTCAAATAATTTGTGTCAAATTTTGGGACAGCTCTGATTCATAAAATTACTCAATGTTTTCATTTACCAATTTTTTTCTAATTTACCTTTCTATTGATTTTTTGTTGATTTCGCAGCATGCATCTTGATCGCACTCATCTACCCATCCCTTTGCAACTGCCCTTTGCCCTTTCATCCTCCCCCAGATAAAACAAAATAAAATGTAAAAGAAATGAATGAGAGATAACGAGATGTAGGGAAAAGTCTTGTCATGGAAACTGTAGTGTGGCACACTGAGTCACACAGTATATACTTTAGTCTATACATGGCTACTCGCAGCTGTTTGCTGCAAAGAGCCATTGGTCTCATTTGAGGCCTCTAGTTTCTGATACACAATTGATAATGGTCCCTTACTGGGACTTCCCTTACATACCCTGTTTTTCTGTGTCATGGAGATCCTACAGCTTTGGGTATGCAGATCTGACCTCTTCGCATGCTCCTGCAGATTATAGATGGGGTAGATGTTGAGACAGGCCAACTTACAGCCCTGGTTCTCACTCTCTTACTCTCTCAAATGTTGTGCCTGTTGAGGGGCAGGACCATTTCAGTCTAGTGTTGCAGCCAATGCGGCAGTGTCAACTCTGTGCATTCCTATCCTCTCAGCCTTTGGTGTTAACAGGAGCCATAGCTATTAACACCGACCACAGCTGCAGCAGGGCCACCTGCCCAGATATAACCCTTAGCAGCATCCAGGCCCAGGCATCACTATGGCTCAAGGTGATCCACCTCAGCCCACTCCTCCCAGCCTTACCTTTATATCTTCAGATCTGCCTCTCTCCAAAGGATACAAACCATTGTGTCTCTTTCTTCCATACCCCACCATATATTTGCTCACCATAATAACAACCAACCTACAAGGCTCTGAAGGCTTTTGTGTTCTCTTACCAATCAGGGCACAGAGTCCTGGGTGGGCTTGTGGTTCTTTATATCCTGCTTAGTCTTAATTGTGATACGATCTTTTAAAAACATAATGTTCATTTTCTGTATAAATACAATTTTGTACCTTTCTTTTTTTTTTTTTTTGGTTTTTCGAGACAGGGTTTCTCTGTATTGTTTTGGAGGCTGTCCTGGAACTCGCTCTGTAGACCAGGATGGCCTCGAACTCACAGAGATCCACCTGCCTCTGCCTCCTGAGTGCTGGGATTAAAGGCGTGTGCCACCAGCTCTCTGCTTCTAGTTGCTCTTTACCTCCTCTCCCATCTGTACATTTTTATCTATTCTGTTTCTGCCTCTTGTAGGAAAGAGGAGGCTTCTAGGAGATAACAACAAAACATAACAAAGTAAAATGAATTAAGATAAAACAAAAACTCATATTGAAGTAGTACAAGACAAGCCAACTGAAAAATATTATAGCCCCAAGAGAAGGCACAAAAATCAGAGACCCACTTGGGAGTCCTGTAAAAGTACTACACTGTAAGCTACAATATGTATGCAGAGGACCTGTTGCAGACAATGTAGTCCCTGTGATTACTGCTGTAGTCTCTGTGAGTTCATATGAGCTTTGACCATGGCTTGTTCTCCTGCTATCCTATGTCCCCTCTGTTTCTCTCACTCCTTATGCTTCACCTTTCGTGGGTTTCACTATGCTGTGAAAGCATGTATTTGATGAAGACATCCCATTTAGTGCTATGTCTTCCAAGGTCTCTGTCTCTGCATAATGTCTATCTGTGGTTCACTGTATTAGTCCACAAATGCTGAGGGAGGAAACTTCACTGATGATGGCTGAATAATAAATACCCTGATCTTTGAATATAGCAAAATATCTCTAGGAGTCATTTTATTTGTTACCTTGTTTTTTTATTAGAGCAGTACTATTTGATTTTACTCTAGGTATTGATTCCAGATTTTGGTTACCCACCCAAGTCGTATCCTGTATGGGTTCTGTCTCATAGAATGGGCATTAAATCAAATCAAATTAAATTAAATTAAATATATTTTGCAGGCAGGACAGATTGTAGTTAATAGATTTTGTGGTTGGGTTAGTTTTTGCTTTTGTCTTTGGTAGCCTGCAGAGTGCTTTCAAAGTCATAAACACTAGAAAATGGAGATAAAGCGTTTATGTAAGCACCACTTTGACCTCTCTGTGGTCAATGAGTTGTGTAGCTATTACCTTCAGCAATGGTGTCTTGCATTCAGTATTTGGAGAGCAAACTATTGTCTCTGCCACAGCCTGAAGTTTGGGGAAATTTTCATGGAACCAATTTGGTCAACAACTTAGTTGGATAAAACCTAGTACTGACACTGGAAGCTTCTATTTGTGTTTCTCCTTCCCTAATTATTTGGAAATTTCATTATAAGCAATTCCTTAGATGATAAGAATTTTTCATTGCATTGTGGTTCCATACTGTCCCTCAAGTTCTCCTCCGTTCTAGATGTATCTTTCTCATTCCCATCTTTCCTTCTTCCTACCCGATCCATCCATTCTTGTACAACCATCTCCATTGTATTCATAAAATCTATTCTGTTTCTATCTCCCAGGGAGATCCATATGTTTCCTCAGTCCCTATCTTTATGACTAAACTGTCTTGATCTACAGACTGCAGATTGGCTATCATTTATTTGATGGATAATATTCAGGTATAAGTTAATAACATATTTATCTCTCAGGTTACCTCACTCAGGATACTTTTTTCTAGTTCTGCCAATTTTTCCTGCAAATTTTATGACGCCAATTTTTAAGAGCTCAGAAATGTATCTATTGTATAAATACACTACATTTTCTTTATTTATTATTTTGCTATCAAATTAACAGTGTCCTTTAATTTATAGAAGCCTTTCAGTTTCATGAGAACCATTTATTAATTGTTGATCTTAGTGCCTGCATTAATGGCATTATTTTAAGAATGTCCTTTTCTATCTATGCTTATGAGTTCAGTACTATTCTCCAATTTCTCTTGCTCTTTGTTTATGTCTTAGAGTAGGTTGCTTTAGGAAATTATCATTTCACACACACACACACACACACACTTGCATAAATTAGTGTTATATTTTTCATGAAGCTTCCTGATGCTTGCAGGAATTCAGATACTTGTTCAATATCAATGGACCAAGAAGCTCTGTGTCCAGATGATGGGAGGCCCTTAGTCACAGGGATGGCCTTAGTGTAGGTCCTCTGTATTGTTTCAAATAAGCATAAATCCATGATTCTGTATCACTCACATATAAATAAGAAGCCCAATGGTAATCAGAGTTTATGTGTTTATGCTAAGCCTAATACTTGTATTGTATTTAGACTATTTTGTGGCTTTAATGGGCAAATCGCTCAGAAGAAAAAAATACCATTATATTCACACTTGGTACTTTGATAGGTTTGTGTGGTGGGTGGCTGATATTGTAAACTATATGAGCATTCATTTTTTATGAAATTGCTGTAGAATAACTTGTGATATTTCCTATTTTGTTTTATAAATAAATGAAAAACCTTATAAGTGAGTAAAACTCTGGAGTTTCCTTATGAAGTGGAAGATATCTAAAGGTAATTTTAATGGAAAGTGCTGACAGAATAAATTATAAGCCAAATGTATTTGAGTCTTTGAGTTGCTTCTTATAATATACAGATAAGATTATAAAATATGAATGCAAATAGACAATTACATTGGAATTGTTGATACAATTTTAAAGATTTTGATAAACTTTATTTTGGCTTGGTTATACTTACTGGTCTTTTGTTTGTATTTACTTGTTGCAAAAGTAATTTAATTGGTACTAGTATTAATCTTATTGTCTTTAAAAATTGCTTTTCATCTTTGAATCTGTTTTTTATAAGTAGGCTGCTAATTTAATTATGATAATTAAGAATTCAAGGTGAATGTTTAACAAATTATCAAGCATATATTTACTTCTTTTCATTTATTGCTATGGTGTAATTATCAAATGCAATTCTATGCATGCCTAGTGCCTGAGGTGTGCTTGGTGGCTGGATTTGTTTTCTCTGCTGTCCCTTGTTTCCGTCTCTTTTTGAATCCCCCCCCTTTTTATTACCCTCCTTTCTGATTCTCTCTCCTTTCTTCATTGTCTCCCTATGGGCAGTCACCAATACAGCAGCACTAACAGTCTGAATGGGAAAGGCTGAGGATCACAGGACTGACATATTTTTAGCCAATTTCAAGAATTGGGAAGCAGCTTCATAATTTAACCATGTTTGAAATAAGACAGCATAACTAATAAAAAGAGAGGAGTAAAATTAACCCTTTGATTATTGTATACTGCAAAAGGGTGTCTAAATTGATAGCATAAGCATGAATACACAATATATTATGTTCAGCGGAAGGAGGAGGAAGCATCACTTTGTCATGAACTTAGCTCTAGCTTCCTCAGCTGTAGGCTGACATCCCATGGGTAATGCAACTGATGTGGGAATGAGGATAATTAAAGGGTTTTGAACTGCAAAGAGAAACAGTAAGAAATCTGTGTTTGTGGCAGCACAGAGCAGTGTTGTTTCACAAGCCTTAACTGCAGCTTCAGTTGTGAACGTACAGGTGAACTTTATGATGCATAGTCACCCATGACACACAGCACCCACCAATGCTTCTGGAAACACTTTGCTCAGTCTAGACCATTGTATGCTGTGAATTTCAGTGCTCTTACTGTAGACAGTAACTGTTCTGCTTTTACAGATGCATAACGGCTTAGTTATGGTTAACATTTTAAATTTTTCTACCTGTCTTCAATAATACAAAAATTAACACATCTATAAATTAAATAGTATTAAATTTTTGGTTTTAACAATTACTGTTTGGGTGAATGATAAGTTTCACTAAAAAATGTTAACTCAATTTTGGCTTGAGATTAAAGTAGAATTTCCCAAATGACCCTAAATATACTTCTGTCATATTACACTGTGTGTTTGTATAAGGAAGTGCTCTCAGCATTTACAATTAAATGTCAAAGTATCAGTTGCCTCAGAAATGTGTTTATGTGGCTCTGCATCCTGTAGTATCAAATATTCATCCAGGATTTAATCCTTTATGTAAAAATAGATAGGCACGTACAACTAATTTCTATAATAACTTGCTTTCATTGTTGATGAAGAATAACATTATACATGGGCCAGAGAAGTATTTTAAATTTCTTTATCACTTGTTCTCAGAAACATTTATTTATTTATATTTTATTTACCTATTTTATATATCCAGGGGTGTACACATATTTCTCAGATGAAAGTGTGTCTTGAAAAGCAAATTTTCAAATCCTTTAAGTAATTATGTTGGATCTTACCAATGAAAGCCTACCTTAAGTTTTTAAATTTTGATCTGCTATGCATACTGGGCTTAAGTAGATTCCATGATCTTCAGAAAAGTGTCTGATATCCCTGTAAGAGCATGGCCAAACAGTATATTGCTGTGTCCAAAGGCAACGGTTATTTCAGAAGGTCATACTGTGCTGGTGCCCAGAAAAGAGGAAGCGTTAGGATACATCATTCTAGTAACTCTGACCCACTCATTCCTGAGAGTTGTTGCATGTTGGGTTTTATCACCGTAGTCTTACACATCCACAAAAAGTAAAGAGAAATCATCAAATATTCTTATGTATTAAGTCTCCCCAGTGGTGTATGGCTTTTATAATATCGAAAATCTCTTATATACTTTTAAATTCACTTGCAATTCTCCTAATATGCATAAGTCAATACCTGATCTGGTTTTGTTGGCCTTTGCCTAGCCCCTACCTTTATACTTTTTGGCAAAATATTTTTCATTAATTCTTGAGAAATTCTAGAACCATAGTATTGATCATATCCACTTCCTCAGCTCCACCCAGACACAAAATCATATTTGGTGGCGCTATTTGGGGAGACCTTGATACCTTTAAGACGTGTGCCCTTACTGAGGAAAGTATGTCTCAGAGGGAGGGTGCTGAGAGATTATAGTCTTGCCCCTCTTTAAGTTTACTCTGTCTCCTTCATGCCTGTGGGTGAAGGTCTGATATCTCAGCTTCCTGCTCTAGCTGCCTGCTGCACACTCTTCTGCCACTGTGGAATCTCCCTAGGGAATCATAGGCCAAAATAAACTCATCTTTTAGAAGTTGTCTTGCTCATGGTATTTTACCTCAAAGTCAGAAAAGGAATGAATATAGCCTCTCTTTTATATTCCTCACTATTGTCAATAAGAGCTTGTTTTGTTGCCAGAAACAATTTTCCCTTCAAAGCATTGTGTTGTTTCAATCCTGAAGTAATTAACTTGTTACTTTACTATTAACAGCATCCATTTAGCACATTTTTGTTACACATTTTAATAACATTTGAATTCTTCAAATAAGCCAAGAAGTATTTTGATCTGTACAAGTTCCTCCCTAAATACGTGGCCACAACTGTTTGCTTCATTTTTTTGTTGTTTGTTACAGTTTGATTTTCTTCCAACACTGTCTGGATATGATTTGTATCTCTGGCCCCTGTGTCATTACATTTACCTATATTTAAACAGTAGATATAAAGTAAATACTAATACTATAGTCACTGTAAGATGGAGCAATGTCGCTTACTGCAATTCTGTCATTCTAGGCAGCCACTGGTAATTTCGTTTATGCTTAAGGTTAATGCACTGAAGCTTTACCAAAGTTCAAACTATTTTAGGATACTGGTAACACAGTCACTTCAATGCCAAGCATGAACTGTGACATTTTTACTTACATAAGTGTAATTTTATATGAAAATGTTACATAAAATGTTTCACTGAATTTGAACAGCATCTTAAAGATTGAAGTGTACTACTTTAAAATTGTTAAAGTTAGTAAAATAATATATAAACTCATGCATATATTTTAATATTTCTTATTATATTTAGAACACAGTTTTAACATATACAACCATCACAAAGTCTACCTGTGGAAATGAACTTTGTACTACACTACACTACATATGAAATTTTGTTTTGTTACTTTCAGTGAAGAATCTAATATAAATTATCTACAGACACAGAGTTGACCTTGATACCTTGATACCTTGATGTGATGTAAGTTTTGCATCATGTCAAATGTATTGATAAGAATATAATACAAATTGTGTTATCTCAATGTTTCTACTGATAAATACTCAATCTTCTGTCTTGTTTCTACTCCTTTGAAGTTAAACATGACAAATAACCGGCTTGAGACAGTGAGATGTGACATAGAGCATTTTCAGGCACGGGTTAAAGAAGCATTGTCTGGTGAATTCTGCATATGCATTGCTGCACACACCATGGAGGAGACCAAATACAATGAGGATCATGAATCTTCACCATAGACAGTTGTTGGATCTTGAGTTTAAAAGGCTTTGGAGTTCACCTGACAAACTTGAAAGCTAATTGCTCCAGGCCCTTACAATAGAGACTTGGGATTCCTGGCTTTACAAATAAGAGACTTTGAGAGGCCATTCCACATAGAGGGACACTCTCTTAGCTTAGACACATGCAGGGATGGGCTAAGCTCAGCTTCAAATGATGTGACAGGCATTGAAGATTCCCCCATGGAAGGCCTCATCCTCCCTGGGGAAGAGAAAGAGGATGGGATAGTGTGTCAGTGGGGAACAGAGGATGATGGTAGGGAGAGGGAACTGGGATTTACATGTAAAACAAGATTGGTTCTAATTTAAATAAAAAAGAGAGTGAGAAAAAAGAAAGAAACCAGAGACTTACAATGCTAAATGCTCAAGTTTCATGGTTATCCTCTCTTAGTTAGGATTTTTATTGCTGTGGAGAGAAAATACAACATTAGCAACTCTTATAAAGGAAAACATTTAGTTGAGGTGACAGCTTATAGTTTTATAGGTTCAGTCCATTAATGTCATGTTGGGAGCATGGAGGCATTCAGGTAGACTTGGAGCTGGTGCTGATAGCCCTACGTTTCACAGACAACAGGAAGTCAGCAGATACACTTGGTGGTATCCTGAACATTGGAAAATTCAAAGTTTGCCTGCACAGTGACACATTTTCCCCAAAAAGGCCATATCCACTGCAACAAAGCCATACTTCCTATTAGAGGCACTCCCTGTGAGATTTGGGAGCCAATCACATTCAAACTTCCTCACCCTCTCTTCTCCAATTGCCAATGGCCCTACACTTAATAGCTAATAAAATTTTTGTCTTTCCCTAGCACGCACCATAAGGAGCAATGAATGTTATCAGTTAGCTAGGGTTTGAGCAATAAGCCTTGAGTATGGACCCATAATCTTTAAGGCTTACCAAAATTCTTAGAATCTTCTCCTGAATGCAACTATTTGTACTTCAACTTGGTTCCATCATACCTTTAATTGTTTATGATTCCTCTTTCCCTTTCTTGTTCTCTACTCTCTGTATTACTAACAGTAATACTCTCAAGTCTGTTTAGCAGAGCTTGACAGCATGCCCTAATGTGTAACAGTGCTTAGCCCCACAGTGGTGCCTTAGGGCAAGTGAGTGTCTTTGATGGAGCTCGTGGTGGTTTGCCATCTTTATGATCTGGGATCAGTGTATGTACAGTTCATTGGAACATACATTCTCTGAACATTGTTGCATAGGTAACAATAAACTCTTCAGATGTTTCATTTTTACTGTTAGTGCTACATAATCGAGCTAAAGTCTATAATTTTAAAAAGTGTGTGTGAAGGGACACTAGCCCACTCAAGCATGTGGTTCTGGCAGGCCTTGCCCTTCTCCCCAATTCCCTCTGCCTTCCTAAAACCCATTAGATTACATTCCTAAAGCTGGCCACCAAGGTCTATTCCCTTATGTGGCCACTTCCTTCCCCTGAGGCTGACTATCAAACTCCAGCTCTAAAAGTATTAAAGTCCAGTAATAGAAGCACCCTTTGGTTCACCTAAATAACATGCCCAGTTACAATTAAACATTACACCCTAATACGGGTTTTCCTGTACCTTAATAAACCACTGTTTACCTATGGGCCACATCTGTCTCTTTTCTATCTAGAGGAAGCCCTGTGTAATTAAGGACAAATATCCCTGCCTCCTTTTCTTTGTTCATTTAACCTTCTCCCCTCATCTCCTTTTCTCATTTACCATCACATCCCAATCCATTCTAACACAGGCCTCACTGTTCTCGTCTTAAAAATGACACCTGCAAGGTCATTTGCTGTAGTTTTATGCCTGAGACAGAAAGTGGCCACTTTAACTTTTCTTCCCTGCTAAACAGAAGATGTTGGGTGTGGTTTGTGCATAAAGTGGGGTCCATCAGGGTGCCCCCATTGTGCAGAGTTCTGATTCAGTATGTGGCCAGAGTGAGGGTTTTGTTCTTTTTGAGATTTTTGGTTGTTTTGTTTTAATTTACCTTGCTTGATGAAGGCTCTGCATTTCTTCAGCTCAGCAAACTACTTCGTTTTCTTTGTTTGGTCTCTGATGTTCCCTTTTGAGGCTCTAAAAGTTATTTGCACATTTTTGCAGATATGCTTTGAAAATCTTTGGAGTAATCCTTAATCGGGCTTAAATATTTTGATATTTCACACTGGAAACTGAGATCTTTAAAAATCCATGAAATGTATTTCTAGGCACTGTTACTTTCCTTATAATATAGACAAGAGGATGGGTAGGTAGATGCTTCTGTATGTTTGCAACTGTGCTGTGGTTTCTTGGCTTACTGAAAGTTGCTCCTCCACAGCTGTAGACTTTTATGTGTTCCATGTCTTGATTCTAAATTGTTAGGTTCATTTGCTTTTGTTTAGCTTATAATTGCTGTCTTCTAGTGTTAGTTTCCCATAGCTTTTGTAATGCTTACAAACACATGCAGCCTGTGGTCTTTGTGTAATTGTTCCCAACCTGCTCTTTCACAAACTCTTTTTCTGTTAGCATGAGACTGTCATAGCCCTGTCCAGTTGCAAGTTTTTCATATACTCCCTACCATTTTCAAAAGCCACTAGCACTCGCCTGTCATTTAATATACCTATATGACTATTTCAGTAGAATTTTAGAAAAACACTTAGAAAAAAATGCTGTATATAGGGAGCAGGCTAAAGTGTGTTGTTTTGAACTCCAAATCTTTCCTATTTCATGTAGATATAAAGTCTATTCACATGGGTAAGCTGATTTCTCTCACTGTGCTCTTATCTTGTTATCTAATACTTTGTAAGGACAGCTCATTTTGCCATGTGCTATTGTTTATTTGTGAGACCATACTACACTGAGTGATCCAGAGAAGGTAATTTGCTCAGTATGTAAATCCTCTTCCTAAGAAGTACTAACAAAGCTTGTGGTACCTCCTAGTGTGATGTGCCCATTAGCATTCAGTTTACCCTTCCTTGCCATGGCGACATTCATTTCCTGATTCCAACTTTGCCTCTCCAAGTTCCTATTACTGTAGCATTACTTTCTGTCTTGTTCCATCAGTTAGTTTGGTACTCATTCCCTAATCATAACTTCTATTTTTATGTTAGAAGTACTTTGTATCCCAACTGAGATTTTTCCAAGGATCCCATGTTTACATCTATAGATTTTTAACCTGGACTACAGAGGTGGGAAATATGTGATTAAATTTTTTCCCTTACTTTTACTTTCTTCCTTTTGTATATGTGTTTGAGTTTGATATAACTTCATTGATTTTAATTACATGAGTTATTTTCTTTCTACTCCATCTGGCAGAGCTGTACTGTAAAATTGAAACCAGAAGGTTGCAGCTCTCAGTTAGTTCACGAAACCCAATTGTGAATATTAGTGTTGTGCCCAGCCATTGTTATATGTGTTTTGTTATGGAGCCTGAAGAAGGCTTCAAAAATTTTGGCAGTGCCCATAGTCACACTCAATCAATTATTCTGCTTTACAGGTTCCTGGTTTTTTAGCCAAGCAATCACACAGTCTGTTTGGAAGGGGGGCAAGCATGCCTATGCATATCTGAAAGTTTATTTTCCTTTTACTGGCAAAGGCACATCTGGTAGAATTTAACAGTTAGATGGCAATTTAGTGATATTCCTCTAAAAATGCTAAGGAGCATTTTGAATTGTGTCTTTCAAAAGTGGTTTTTCCTTTGTGATTTATGGTGAAATGAAAACATCTGGAAGATGGCCTCCTCCTCGGTTTATTAGTTTACTCTACTAATAGTCTATCTATTAGTTCTCTGAAACACAGAGAATTACATTTAAGTTAAAATAATATTGATTTTTTGATTGATTTTGAAAGAGAAAAAGATGCCCCTGCACCCACTGTCAGTTGTTCTGTGAGTTTTTTGTTGGATCTAGGAGTACAATTAATACAAGAGCTGATTAACAGAGAAAGGTATAATATTGATTACAAAAAAAATATGTGGGTAAAGTAAAAGAAAAAAATTAACCCAGTTACAATGTTATATGTCTTTACACTTATTAAAAAATCATAATTTATGAAGAAGTTCCGGAAAGAAAAAAACTGATTTCTGGGCCATGTTAGTGAAATCCAGAAATGATACTAAGAAATACATGAGTGCAGAGTAGGTATGATAAGAATTTCTTCAAGAAATTTGTTTATTCACATTATTGCAGCTCACCTTTTATGTCAGTTTCGATGTAGATGATCATCCAAAACTCCTTATGAAGTGCTTCATGAAGGTAAATTCACACTAAGGATCCACATTCCTGTGATTACACATTCTTTGTGTGATTGCAGTACAAAAATCATTAAAATATTATTAGCCATCGTTGGAGATGTTATACCCTTTCTTGTTTTTAAAGTACTATTTTAGGATGGAAGAGATGGTTCCTGTGTCCAGGTTCTTTTTAAGCTAACCCAACAACCTATGGCTGTACCTCAGAACCTACATAACAGCTACATACCGTGGCGAAAATTCCAGTCTCTTCCTCCACAGCAATGGGAAATGGAGGTAGGGTTTCCCTAACATTGTCTGCTTGCCTTCTCACTCTGGAACATGCATGGCCACACCAGTGTACACATGTAAACACACACACACTTGCACATGTGCACTCATATATCTTTCTGGTTTGCAGACACAAACAACAAAAAATTGTAATATTTTCTGAGTTACAACTGTGACAAATTTTGAGGGAAGAGATGTGAGCATATTAAGTCTTCATGTAAAGACATTCAGCTTCATTTTACATGACTAATTGTCTGGCAAACTATGTCCAACAGCACAGCATCTATTCAAATATGCTCATACTAGGTAACTGATTCAATTTTGTATGATTGACAAGTGGTTAATATGGGATGTCATATTGTATGCTGTGAATATGTATTATTATTTTTATTGGTTGATGAATAACGCTGTTTTGACCAATGGCCAGGCAAAATTCAGCTAAGCAGGAAATCCGAACAGAATTATGGAGAGAAAGAAGACTAAGGCAGAAAGATACCACTTAGCCACTGTAGGAGTAACTTGCTGGAGCTTTACTGGTAAGCCATTGCCTTGTGACAATACACACATTAGTAGAGATGGGTTAATTTGTAAAGGAGATCTAGCCAGTAATATATCTGAGCCATTGACCAAAAATTGTATTTAATATTTAGCCTTAGAGTATTATTTAATAAGTGGATGCAGGACTTGGCAGACAGGAAAAACATTGGTCCAGTGGGATCGGACAAGACAGAGAAAATCTTCAAACTACAAATGATATTTGTTTACATGTCTTTATCTCAAAAGATGCTAATCAATGATGTAGAGTAGTTTCTCAGAATGAACTGTATCCTCCCGAATGTGAGCATTAGAGTCGTGCCCAACCATTGTTATATGTGTTTTCTTATGGAACCTGAAGAAGACTTCAAAAATTTTGGCAGTACCTGTGGTCACAATCAATCAAATATTTCACTTTACAAGTCTCTGACACTTTAGCAAGTAATCGTGCATGCTGTGTGGAAGGGGTAGGACAAGCATGCCTGAGAGGAAAGCTGTATCCCTTCTGTATCCAACCTGTTCCTCCTTGGCAGCACCAAAGCTGGCTCTGCATTCTACCACCTATGGAGAAGCTAGTGTCTCCTTTAGATATAGCCAACAGGCTTGACTTGCAACTTATTACTCATCTGGATCTGCACTCTCAGAAAACGAAGTTCTGCCTTTAGATTTCTTCTAAGCCAGAAAAATCCTAGACATTTTGCCTTTCATGACAAGCACAGAGTCTTAAAATCAAACTTGGATGACACTTTAAAAAACAGTATCATGAACAATCACGATGACTGTTTTAAGTACAGATAAGAATCCAAAATAGGATTGGGTAGAGTCTCAGTTCTGCCACATTCTTGCTCTGTTGTTTGGACAGCTCTTCAGTCCTCTGAAATATAAGACAGATATTAATTCCTCCACAGCAATGCTGAAAATTTAAATGACACATTCTAGAATAGTATAAAAATAAACGTACATATTTTCAATTAATTATTGTTGTCATTAGAAAGACTTGCTATTACTCCTAGATTTGTCTCTTATGATTGATTTCTGAGTTGCTTATCATTCATGATTTACACTTTGCTAAGAATTGTTCTCATGTGAACCTGGACAGGCCACTGGCCAAGACAGAATCTTATATTGTGATCTGCTGAACTAGTAAAATTGGTCCTACTAGCATCTGGGATACAGAGACATTTCAATCAGTAATGGACAGATCTTTGAAATTGGGAGACATAAGTGTTGCTTATACATGTGCCATGCTATAGCAGTGGGTACATTGTAGGCTGGAAGTTTTTGGAAATTCCTACAGTATTGATAATTACTACCCTGCGAGAGGAGATTGGAAGGGAGTAGGCTTAAGTGACTTATTTAGACCTTATGTGGTTCAATCTAAGTTCCTGAAATAGTGTCATACTCTTATGAAACCGTCTTTCTGTATCACCTTGAGTCATCTCTCAGTGTGTGACACTTTTCTAGACAAAGTATCAAGGAATGAGTAACAATCCATTATAAAACATTCTTATTCTCTATATAACTCTACATCTATACTAAAGGAGTCTCATAGTAGTGACTGTTGACCTCATCCATTTTTAAAATATGAACCAGCCTGTAACTCTATGAATTGTCACCTTATGGTAATTTTAATTAAACATACAGTATGCATTAAATATAAAGGTGCTCCATTAATACCATTCTGATTGAGCTGTTGCTGCTTATTTACCAGTATGAACAAAATTGAGGAAATATCATGTGTAGGACCCCTATATGATTTTTGAGGAATCATGTACTAAGAAGTTCTACATCACTTCCTATGTAGAAGCAAATCCTGTATGATTTGTGTTGTTTTATAGTTTGAGAGCAATCGTGGAAGAAGGTATTATTAAAAGACAATGGTTTTGAAGTTCAAAGAAGTTACACAGTTTTCCCAAAATCATATAGCTCAAGCATGCTATATATCTTTGGATTTCACACTATGCTATTTTCCATATATCTTATATAATTAAAGAGGCATTCAATGGCATTCACTGATCACTATGTGCCAAGAAAAGTTTTGAATGAGACTAGAAAAATAGATTTCAGGAAATTATAGGGCAGACTAAAATTTTAGACAAATGTGTCAATATTTCATAACTTAGAGAAAATACATATTTTTCTTCTTTCCGTAATTCCAAAATAAAAGAACCCATTGATTGCAAACAGCAATTGAAAATGCACAAGAGTAATAAGTAATATTCAAATGCCAATTTTAAGTTCACAGACCATTTTTAATATATTTGCTTGATATATTCTACTGAGAACTTCAGTTCTTTCTGTTTTTTAAATAAAATTTTATTTAAATTAAAAGCAATCTTATTTTATATACCATTCCCAGTTCCCTCTGCCTCCGTACCTCACATTCCTCCCACTGACCTCCCATCCCAGCCCGAATCCACTCCCCAGAGAGGGTAAGGGCCCCCATGAGGGATCATCCAAGTCTGATACATCATTTGGGTCAAGACCTAGGCCCTCCCAATGTACCTAGGCTGAAATGGTATCCTTCCATAGGAAATGGGCCCCCAAAACACATTCATGTACTAGGGATAAATACTGGTTCCACTGTCAGAAGCCCCATAGACTGCCCAGGCCTCTAACTGACACCCATGTTCAGGGAGCCTAGTTCAGACCTCTGCTCATTCTCCAGCTGCCAAACTGGTGTCTATGAATTTCCACTTGCTCTGGTCAGCTGTTTCTGTATGCTTCTCCAGCATAGTCTTGACCTTTTGTTCATCCCTCTTTTTTACTACTCCTTGATAACAGGAGTTCAGCAGTGCTTGGCTGTGAATCTTTGCTTCTGCTTCTATCATCGACTTGATGAAGGCTATATGATAGCATTTAAAGTACTCTTCAATCTTATTGTAGGGAATGGGTATTTTTTCCTTTTTTTCTCAGTATATGTTTTAATTTAAATTAGAAACGTGAATATTTCATATGTCAGTCCCAGCTCCCTCTCTCACCCCTCCTCCCTTGTCCCTCCACCAGCCTCCCAGCCCCACCCAATCCCCACCTCATTACCCATGGAGGGTGAGGCCCTCCTTGTGGAGGGATTTGTAAAGTCTGTCATTTCATTCTGGGCAGGACTTAGGCCCTTCCCCATGTGTCCAGGCAGAGAGAGCATCCCTCTATTTGGAATGGGCTCCCAAAGCTCATTCATAAATCATGGTGAACACTGATCTACTACCCAAGCTCCAGTGATTTCCGTGGCTTCCTCTCTGGCACTACATTCTGGATCAGTCCCCTGTTGGCCACTCAGCCATCAGTCTGGGATTCAAGAGCTCCCCCTTATCCTCTCAGCTGTCTTTGTGGGTTTCATCATCATGGTCTTGACCCCTTTCTAATCACTCCACCATCTCTGCTACTAGGTTCCAGGAGTTCAGTTCAGTGTTCAGCTGTCAGTATCTGTCTCTGTTTCCATCAGTCCCTGGACGAAGGTTCTAGGATGGCATATAGGTTAGTCATCAACCCTATCATCAAGGAGGGGCTATTAGTGTAGTGTCTCCACTATTATTTAGTTTGCCAGTTGGTGTTATTCTTGTAGATTTCTGGAGTTCTCACTAGGGTCAGCTCTCTCCTCAAGCCTATAATGACTCGATCTATTATGGTATCTCTAATCCTGCTCTCCTCTATTCTTACCTCCTCTCCACTATTGCTTAGATTCTTAGTTGGGATCATCCTTGTGGATACTTGGACATTTCCCCAGCTCCAGGTTTCTCTTTAAACCTATAATGGCTCCGTTTATTAAGGTATCTCTTTTCTTGCTCCCCTTCTCTATGCCAGATATCCTGCTTTGAAAAAGATCAGTCTCACAGAAAACTAGATTAGTCAATGATGGAATCTTAATTTTTATTTAAATATACAAAGACTTTCTTGTGCATTGGAAAAAATAAAAATATGATTAGCGGAAAATGTATCCTAAAATTTAGAGAAAGCATATATACATATATAAAGAATGTGGTGCTAGAGTGATGGCCCAGTAGATAAGAGCATTTGCTGATATTGCAGAACTTTGGTTCAATCTCCTGAATCCATATGATACCTTCTGGTCTTCATGGGCACCAGGAATATTCATGGTACACATATGCAGTCAAACATTATCACATATAAAAACATATCTACAAAACATAAACATACATATGTATGTATGTATATGTATGCATATATGTACATTTGTATAAATATATGTAAAATTGGCTGGACTATGGAAATAGCTTATTCAGTAAAGTACATACATCCCAGGAATAAGTGCCTGAGTTTAAACTTCAGATCCCATGTTAACAAGCAATATTTCCTGGTGCAATGCTATAATTCCAGGACTAGGGCAGTGAAGACAGGAGGATCCCTAGAGGACTCACTGGTCAGCTAGCTTTGCCTAATTAATGAGTTCTAAGACAATAAGAAAACCCACATCAAAAATTAAGGTGTAAGATCATTTGAAGAACAAAGCCTGATGGTTGCATTCTGTCTTACATAGTTGAATATAAACTCCTAAAAGCATGTACATATATGCAAACATACACAGATATATACACACACACACATAATACATACACAGAAACACACATACACAAAGAAACACACAGATGCACATATATACACACATGTATACATAAACACACACACACACACACACAAAATTGCCAAATCTTCCTGACATAAACCCAAGTATTTATCTTAGGTGACCACTGCCTTTTCTGACTGACATCTTGGTTAGACTATCAATGAAGTTATTATTTTAGTAGGGTCTCTCAGTCAATATGATTTAGAATTACTATGCAAGTATCTTAAATCAACTTATATTCACTAAGAAATTTAATTTAAAAATAAGCAACATGACTGTGGCTAGCTTTGTATTTTGATCCCCAGTGGCTTTGTTAGATTATAAACAACATGTCACCACCATTCCCCTTTTTGTCTAATACAAAAAAAGAACCAGTCAGTGGTGATACACACCTTTAATTCCAGCAGCCATGCTAGCTAGCCATAGAAGCCAGGTAGTGGTGGTAAACTCCTTTAATCTCAGGACTCAGGGAAAATGCATGTGGATCTCTCTCTCAAGGACACCTAGGGCTAAACAAGAGCTTACCAGTCTAAAAGAATAACAGAGAATTAAAGAATTAACATCTTTAATACTAGCACTATGGATGTATAAAAGAAAGAAGCAAAAAGTCTCATGTGAGATTTAGTTTCCAGACATGGAGAGCATTGTTCTTTGTGAATTTATAGAGAAGAATCGCTTGTTTTGGTCTAAAGGAGAGTTAAGAGCTAGTGGCTGTTTTGCTTTTCTGATCTTCAGTGTCTTTATTAGATCATAAAAAATGTATCACTATACAAACAATGTGTCAAGTTTGATCCTAAATAGCTGTTAGAGTCCCTGCTGAATAGATACTAAAAATAAAATCAACATCTCACCATTTTAAATAAGGATATATAAAGTAAATATTTTATAAAAAAATAAGCAACATAGCAAAAATAGAAACAGTCATCAAAGGCTCAGAACCAAACCAAACCAAAACAAGCAAAACAAACAAACAAAGAAAAATAAAACAAATTCCACCCAGGACCAGATAGTTTCTGCCCAGTATTCTACCAGAATTTCAAAAAACTAATACCAATACTCCTCAAATTTTTCCACACAATAGAAACAGAAGGAACATTGTCAAACTCTTTTTATGAGGCTACAGTTACCCTAATACACAAAATAAACAATGATGAAAATATGAAAGAGAATTACAGCCCAATCTTCCTCATGAACATTTATACAAAAATCTTTAATAAAACACTGGCAAACAGAATCCAAGAACACATCATAACCATAACCCTCCATGGTCAAGTAGGCTTAATCTCAGAGATGGAGAGATGGTTCAACACATGAAAATTTGTCAATGTAATACATCACGTAAACAACCTGAAAGGAAAAAAAATTACATGTTCATTTCATTAGATGCTGAAAAAAAAAACCTGTGACAAAATCCAACATCCCATCATGACAAAGGGTCTTGGAGAGATCAGGAATGCAAGAACTTTCTTAAACATAATAAAGGCAATATACAGCAAGCCAACAGCCAACATCAAACTAAATGAAGAGGAACTCAAAGCAATTCCTCTAAAATCAGGAAAAATAAGGCTGTCCACTCTATATCTATTTAACATATCTGACAGATGGCTGATCTCCAAATATACAAAGAACTTAAGAAACTAAACACCAAACTGCCAAATAATCCAAGCAAAAATGGGATACAGACCTAAACAGATACATTTCAACAGAGTAATGTCAACTGTCTGAAGTCCTGACCAGAGCAATAAGACAACAAAAGATCAAAGGGATACTAATTGGAAAGAAGTCAAACTTTGGCTATTTGCTAATGATATAGCAAACTCAAGATAAATGATAAATTCATGTTTATTGGAGAATAATTACACAGAAAAATAAAAATAACCATAGGAATGTTTCCCTGACCTTCCTACTGGATTGGCTGACACACCAGAAAGTCTGATGGAAGAAAAGCCATGACACAAGATTGCCTCCTTCTGTTTCCATCCACCTGAAGCCACACCTAAAGGGATGTGGCCACTATTACAAGTTAATAGACCAGATGCCTACAATGGATTAAAATCAAAGACACTGAGAGTAACCCACACATCTATGAACACCTGATTTTGAACAAAAATCTAAAACTATAACATAGAAAAAAGAAAGGATCTTCAATAATGGTGCTGTATACCTGGATGTACATATGCAGAAGAATGCAAATGGGTCTACATCCATCGGTATGCACAAAATTCAAGCCCAAATGGATTAAAGACGCCAACATAAATCTATCCACGGTGATCTGCATAGAAACGAACGTGGGGCGTAGCCTTGAATGCATGGGCACAGGAGACTACTTCCTAAATATAACACCAATAGCATAGGCACTGAGAGCAACAACAAATAAATGGACCCTTCTGAAACTGAGAAGCTTCTGTAAAGCAAAGAACATGGCCAACAACATAAAACAGCAGCTTACATAATTGGAAAAGGTCTTCAGCAACAACATATCTGACAGAGGGCTGATCTCCAAATATACAAAGAACTTAAGAAACTAGACACCAAACTGCCAAACAATCCCAGCAAAAAATGGGACACAGACCCAAACAAATAAATCTCAACAGCGTAATGTCAACTATCTGAAAGACACTTAAGGAATTTCTCAATATCCTTAGTCATCAGAGAAATACAAATAAAAACAACTCTGTCTAAGATCAAAAACTCTGAAGATGGCTTATGTTGGAGAGGATGTGGAGAAAGAGAACACTCCTCCATTGCTGGTTAGAGGGCAAACTAGTCACCAAAGTGAAAATCAGTATGGTAGTTTCTCAGAAAATTAGGAATCAATATACCTCAAGATCCTGTAATACCACTTTTGGGCATACTCACATCACAAGGACATTTGTTCATCTGTGTTCATAGCAGCATTATTAGCAATAGCCAGAACTGGCAACCTAGGTACCCCTCAAAGGAAGAATGGATAAGAAAAATGTGGTACATTTAAACAATGGAGTACTACTCACCAGAAAGAAACAATGGCATATTTAAATTTACAATCAAATGGAGAAAACATCCAAAACAACAAAGACAAAAAATCCTGAGTGAGGTAACACAGATATGGAAAGACAACTATAGTATGTACTCACTTGTGCATACCAGACATAAAGCCACAACACCATGTTAACTAGATTCCTCTTCCAGAAACAAATTGAAGCAGGTGGGGAGATATATAACTAAACAATTGCCCAATCTCCCAGAGTACAATTGAAATAAGGGAGCACCAATCATATAAACAAAAGTTTCAAGACCAGAATCAGTGGACCAGAGTTAATAAGAGATCACTGACTTTACATTGTCAGCTGGAGAACCAGCATAGGACTGAACTAGGACCCCTGAATGCAGATAACAACAGTATGGTAGTATATGAAGCCACTGGCAATGGGTCCAAAATCTAACTACAATGCCTAAACTCACTTTCTGGAGTCCATTTATAAGGAGATATACTTTAATCAACTTATAAATGGGGGCAAGATGCCTTGGTCCCGCATCAAGGATGCTATGGGATAGACTTATTTGATATACTAGGGGTGGTCTTACCCTCTCTAAGGGGCAGATAGAAGGTAGGTTCGAGGGAATGAGGGGAGAACAGGACGAGAAGAGGGAGGGGGAACTGGGATTGGTATGTAAAAAAAGATTAGTATAAAATGACATTAATATATGATGGAATTGGAAAAAATGAGCAATCCTTATTTGATAATAAAGACCTCTACATATCCTATTTGAATTTCTCGCTTCATGAAAGGGTCATTTAACTTGGGGTCATGAGAAAAAAATGGCACAATTGAAGAAATTATACATGCAGGTAAATTCAGACACATCCAGGCAAACATAGGTCTATGACTGCTTCTTGGTGACAGCTCTGTAATTTCTCTCTACCACTTAGAATATCTGCAGCTCTATTTTATAGCTATTTTGATGTAGTCACTGTATTCCTTCCAAACGAAAATCACTATATCTGAACAAAAATGTTTTAATGTAAACTACAAATTTTGGACACCAAATTCCAATTATAACTGTTTTCTTGTGATATTGTGACAAAAGTATTACCTTTATTTCAGGTTATGCCTTAACAAATGGAGCAACCAATCATTACAAGATGTTATTCAGAAAAAATCATAATGCAACAAAGCAGAAAGTACTTGTAGACTTAGGGTTCAAGTACAAGGTTGCAAAACCTGTTTTAAATGCACCCTGAGGAACACTTACCTCTCTTTCATCTGAGTGTCAAATAGCTACTTGGTGATTACAGTTGAAACTGAACAGTGGTCCCTTTTAACCATGTAATACTCACATAATTAACAATACACTTCACTTTAATGCTAATGCAGGGAATTCAGGTCTTGGAAGTAGCACAGAATGGTAGAGGATCAAAGTTTGATTTTAACTTTAATTACATTTGAGCCTGGTGGCACAAGCATTGGTAATTAATTTGAAAGGCAAGTTCAGAAAATCAGCAACCAGTGAACTCTGAAAGTACAGTCTCAGAACAGAGGTCACATTGGCTCTATTTAACAATGCAATTTGTGTCATTACCAAAGAGATAAAGGAACTGCATTCCCATCACTAGCATTTGCTCACCCTGGCCAGCTCTGATTACATACTCAGGGAATTATTCTTTTTCCTCTGGGAGCCACCTTGTATCCATCATGTCAAAGAGATAATTACAGAAGACAGAGAGATGCATACTTTCGCCTCTTGAGAATCTTCTATGTTATCCTTGGTCTTCAGACTAGGCCTTGCTTGCTTTTATAGACTCACTAGAGACATTTCATCATGGGGATTAATTAGGCTGAAGCTACATGGTAAACACATTATCAGAGCTTATGACTTCAGGATGATCATAGATACACTCATGTATATTTCAGTATATATATATATATATACATATATATAAACAACTATATAGATAGGTGTATGTGTGTGTATGTTTTATACTCCCACAACAATTTCTTTACACTATCACTAATCTACTCTCATTAACACTAAGAATACTTACACAGTGCTAGAGAAAGGAGTCTCTTACCATTTCGCCATACCAGCACAGTTACTAATTACATGCTAAACCTTATCCTATTACCCACAGATAAGTACAATGACCACCCCTTGTCAAAGAAGTCTTTAATGATAGCAAATGGACAACACAGAAAACCACAACTGAATACAATATAGAGAGCAGCAGATCATGAAGACCCTAACTCCAGTGGATATATCTACATATAGTCCCTGCAGAAATGGCTCAGAGAAAACTAAGAAAGATTGAGTAGGCAAATTATGAGGGCCAGAATTTCAGCAACTCTGCTATGAAATTATTCTAAAAATCGATGCATACACAAGACTCAAACAAGTGCGATGTCAACTGACATGCTAATTCAGACTGGGTCGCACCCCTTGACAAGGAACTACAGGAAACAAATACCTTCTGAGAGAGGGAGTAGTCTGTCCTAGGGATATACCCTGTGATTGGTTATCCAATACAAAGTGGTCTGTCAGCAAAAATGGATGCAGTAAGTTTTGCTTCTATGTCAGTGCATTTGTATAACAATAAATATAAAAGAAAATGATGCTTCCTGTGAGGGTAGGGGATATGAAAGGAATTGGAAGGGGCATGCAAAAGCCTAGAAGGAAAAAAGGTTAGGGAGGAAGTTATACAATTAAAAAACGTATTAAAATTAAAGATTTAAAATTAATTTTGAAAGAACACATGTTATTTATATGACCATACTTTGGGACTTAACTACAGCAAGGAACCCATTTTTACTTCTATGTGTCTTTATAATCTGATAATCAAAGTTGTCTTCCAGTTCACTGCCTTATCACTGTCTGTTAGTAACACTGATGCTTACTTTGACTTTTCCCAATAAACTATATTTTCTGATCATCTTCATCAATTTGAATAAACTATAGACTAGTTAACAGAATCAGATGATGACTAGTAATTTCCTTTTGGAATTATGATTTTTATTCATGAATTGAAAGAGAAAATGAAGAACTTATCATTAATAAGAATGAAAAGGCAATTGTTTAGTTGTTTTTAATAGGAAAGAAAAACTGTATTGAACAGTATGAATATAAGCAACAAAGCAAGAGATGAAGACAGCAGTCATGATTACCTATTGAACCATTTCTCATTTCTCTGCATGAAAAATGTCTAAGAATACAATCAATATTTTTCTATTGTGCAATAGCTGTACATCTCTACTAATCACCCTGTGAATGGGTCAGTGAATTAGCTGTGAGACTTGCAGAAATCTGTTGTGGCAGATATTAAACTTTCAGATTAAAAGTGACCCTAAATACCAAGCTTTGTGGATGGAATTGACTTTTGAATATTGGGCTGTACTTCAAAGCTTTAATTAAGTTTAAATATTTAAAATTGAAATGGCTGGTAAGTGCTCAGTGAGTGTGTGCTTTATTCTAACAGAAAAGCAGAAAATATAGCATACTAGATAGTCTCCCTCTTTACTTTAAAAAGAAAACTTGAAATACTAGAAAATATCTCACATTTTTTGTAAATGTTTGTGAGTTTTGAGTCAAAATCAGTGGGAGTACCTTAAACTCAGCATTGTAACAAACTTTTTCTGAGCTACCCAGTGAACAGCTGGGATTTTCCCATCATTGTCAAAGTGCTTTACACCAATACCAACATGTAGAGATAAAGTTTTTGATCATTAGAAGGTAGTATATTATACTGTAGATATGAGATTAGGGTCCCCAAAAGGGGGATGAGCTAAAAATTTACCTACCCAGGGAAGTAATAATTAACACATTGTTTCTATTATCAGATGAAATGTCAGAGTTAACAAGAAAGGTAGAAAACTTCATAGACTGCAGTCAAAGTCTCCATGGCAGGAAAGACAAAATTTAAGTCTGCAGATAAACGGAGATAATCCTTACCTTATTGCATCATAAGGCCTTGATAAACTCACACAAGTATGTAGTTGGAGGTTTTCATCCCACCCACTGCTCCCCATAGCTACATATCAAATAACTACTGTAAGGCTTAATATTAATTAAAATTGTTTGGTCATTGACTCAGGCATATTACCGACTAGCTCTCACAACTGAATTAACACATTTAGTTTATATTTTACCAAAATGTTCATGGGTTGTTAAGTCACATCTTGTTTCTCTGTTAGCTGCATGGTAAATCCTGGACTCAGCCATATTTTCCTCCATATCTTTGTTTATATTTCCTGACTAGCTCTGTCCTGCTTGGCCATTGACCAAACTAGCTTTATTATCAACCAATAAAAGCAACACATATTTGCAGCATACAGAAGAACATCCTACATCACAAGTATATTAGAACAACTTAATGAACTATTAAACTGTACTTGCTTGCAAGGCTTCATTGGGTCTTCTAGATTTGGAAGTAGGCTTCTTATTTTCAACAGAAAAAAAATGGAGGCTCCTCCAGGGTCGGCAAGAGGCAAGTAATAAGAGATAGTCTGAACATTGAAATACTTAACTCCAACTGTATAATTAACCCAATGGACTCAAAACCTTCTGAGTAGTTCTACAGGGTTCAATGCTTACAAGGAATATTTGGATGAAGTATTGTGAGTGACATGTGTTTACTTTATAAGTGCATTTGGTAGGTTTCAAAAAAATTTAAGTGCAACAATTTAATTACAATTTCTGAGAAATGTGCATGTGTCTACTCTAGAAATAGGTTATGAAGAAAATATAAAATTGCTGTAGTACTGGAGAATTTTACCACTGCTTCTTATTTATTTATATCAAAATTTCACAAGTAAGTGGAGAAAATACTTACTTGCACATGCATTTTTCAATAATCTTTAAAAGAGAAATAATTTTGCTTTTACTATATTGTCTTTGGTATATGTTATTAAGTTTATAACTATTCAGCTTTCAAAATTATAATGAAGATAATGTTTTAATTTAAACATAATGATCTTATAATTTAGTTTGATTCACAGTTAAAGAGTGGTACTAACAAACACTTTAGATAAATAAAAATGTCATATATGGACGTTCTGGTTCTGAACAACTTTACAAAGTAAATTAGGTTAATAAAAGCTCATAGTCTAATTGATTAGAGGGTGATTAATGAGAACACTTTTACTTTACCAAAGCTGAAATTTGTTAATGCTTAAGTACATTCAGTCATGTGTTAGCCTGAGTTTGAATAAAGCACATGTGATCATTTATTGTTAAGTCTTCCTATGGCTGCATGCTTTTCCATCCAGTCATTTTTATCCTAAAATTACTTTCTCCTTTTGAGTATATCATGAATCAATTTGATTACAGTGTTCCCTTTGAAGCTTTTCTTCTATACACTATCTTGATGGTGTAATATTCATTAAATTTCTTAAAGTTTTGTATGACTTTAAATTATGCCTCACGTTTAGTATTTTTTACACTGAATGTATGGATAGTTCTTGGATTTCTATGACTTTAGCTGAGTCTAGACTTTTAGATACCTTAACATGACTTAAAGTATGCAACTCGGTGCCTGAAAAGAAAACGTACTCAGTAAACATTAAATCTTATTTTCATTAACCACATGCTTTATTTAATAATCACTATCTGAAACCCTCTGTCTACTCTACAGAAATAACTAAACCAGTATCTATTTAATCCTGTTACCAGGACCATCTCCTGAAAGCTGGTTATAGATGAAAAACTTGGAATTCCTTCAGAGATATTAGATCAGTAACTAAAGGTTGGACCTAAAATATATGTCGAGAAAGTCCCCATATCCTCACATGTTGTCATAATTTAGAGTGAATTTGATAAACTCAAATAGATGATTGTGATGCATGCCAACTTTTGTACTTTTCTGTTGATTCGATCAAAAGTAAACTGGGAAGGAAAGGGATTAATCATATCATCATTTAACCCACAGGTCACAGTTCTTCCTTATGGAAAACCAGGGCCAGAACTCAAGGATGGAACATGGATGTAGTAACTGAAACAGAGATCATAGAGGAATGAGAGCTTACCTGCTAGCGCTCAATAGCTTTCTCAACAAGTTGTTTGATACAATCCAGGTCCACCTGCCATGGATGTGAGATGGACACTCGCACATCAAAAACCTTTCAGGAAAATGCCCCACACATTTTCCTACAAGCAAATCTGATAGAGGAATTTCTTCAGCTGACAGTACCTACTTCTGACAATGCCAGTTTATGTCCAGATATAAGTAATCTAAGTAGTGTGGGGTGGGGAGCAGTAATAGAAGCTTTAATTGTAAGTTATAATGCTATGAAATACACAAGTCAGTTTGCAGAAGAGTAAGTTTAAGTATATACATCTTCATTCTTATATAGATGGTGATGTCTAACACACATACATGCACACACACAAACACACAATGAAGTAAACAAGTTACATTTCTCTGATATTCAGCTTCTGTCACAACTTTGTCTGTTCTGGTTTCAGGTTTTGTTTGGTGTTTCTACTCTCCTAATCCCTACATACATACTGTTAATTCCTGCCATTTCTCTTCTGTTGCAGTAGAATTCCCTGAGGTAAAATGCTTTTGTGTATCAAATATTAGTGTAGAAATAGACTTTGAAAACACACCGAGATTACAGAGAAACATGATCAACACTATTTATTTTGTTACCTGTAGGTAAGTCCCACCATTATAATCATAAACAACTCTTCAACTGAAGCATAGCATGATGCTGGGACATTTTATTATAAAGGCTGTTTGAAATATTAAACTAGATAGCATGACAGCTGACACACAAATGAGAGTCAAGCAGAAGCAAATATAAAAAAAATGTAAAGATCACACTCTAGTTTCTGCTTTTCACATCTTATATAGAAAGTACTTATGGAGTATGTTCACCAATTGGTGTCTGCTTCTGCTTTCAGAGAAATTTGGGGAGGTGCTGAAGCCTTATACAGTGCCAAACAGCAAAAATATCTACAGACATTGATGCATTGTCAAGCTTCTCCTGATCCCAGCATCTTGGGATGGAAGATACGGGAAATGGCACTTGTCATATAGTTTCCCAACAGGAGAAGGATACACTACTATACTGACTATAATCTTTGTTTGAGATCACAGAAGCCTAGTTATGACAAGTATAAATTACACGTCCCAGGGATGGGTGGTGGTGGTGAGGGTGAAGAGAAGGCTGCAGACATGACACCATAGTGACATGCATAAGCTGCTTTTTCAGAGAACAGCATTCAGTTCCCAGTTTGTACAGCAGAAAACACACAGCCACATGTAACTCTCCTGTAACTTGAATGAGTGTTCCAGCCTCCAGGGGACCCTTCACTCACAGTGCGCGCTTGCAAGTGTGAGCGAGGGTGCACACACGCATGTGTGAACGAGTGCGCACACACACACACACACACATTTGGGTAGTTACCCTCTCTGGGTCTAAAAAGTCTGCACTGTTAGCCAGTCCCTTGTTTTATGTTGGGACAGTCACAGGGAGTACTGCATTGTTTTGTCTGCCCATTTTCAACATTAAAAGTTAGTCTAGGAGAAAAGTGGTGATGAAGATTTCCAGCTTTTTTTTTGTGAGAGCTTTCTTCCTGGGGTGAGTATTCTTTAGGTTGCCTTTGCCCTCTGCGATGCTTTGTTTTTGTAGTATTTGGAGAGCCACCCAAAAGCACCATACCTTGATTATTGGAAGCAGAAATCTATGAGCACATTCACAAATTTCAATTCTTCCTTACCTGAAAGTGGAGACAATTAGTGCAATTTAAATACCTAGAGAATTAACCTGCTCCTCAGTAGAGCCACAAATGTGTACTTTGGGTAAATATGTGGTGTGTATATGTGTGTATTTGTCTGTCTGGCATTTTGGGAAACACAGAAGCTATCTTCTGATAAAATTTCTTATAGGAGTTACCTTATTGAGTAATTGTAACAGCTTGAAAAATACAAACCATCCTCTATAGCTCTCATACTCTAGCAGAAAATCTCAGAGAGATGCACGTGTTACTACTCTGTGTTACAAACAGTCTTTGAATAACTGATTTAATTCACTAATACAGGAATAAAATCATTGAATTTTGTTAAATAGTGGTTAAGGTTTTGTTATTTCTCTTTAAAGCTCACGTTAAGTTTGTAGTTCAAAAAAAAGTAATTTATCCCACATTGCCCAGAATGAAGATTTATGCTTGGAGAGATAGAAATTGCCTACATATTTTTCTTTCTATTATTAAAAAGTAGTAAGTCTTATAGCTATCTTACATGATATGTCTTATAAAATGCCTGAGAACACACTTTCATGGTGTTTTCAAATCATTTTCTTTGGGGCCCTTAGAGACTGGCATCCTGGTAGGAAGAAAACATGCAGAGTTCTTTATTTGAAATTAAACAGAACACCGTAGAATCTGTGGAATTGTCAGGAGGCTTTTTGAAAAGACATTCTCATGCAGCAACTGGAGGTCCATCTGTTGTTTTAATTTGTGTGTCTAATAATTCCCAGGAGTTTAGCTTGTTTTGGATATTGGAATAAACAGAAATGAATCAAATCATTTTCTTTTCATATTTACCTAAATATTCAGTGTGTTGTATTGACTGTCATCTACATCTTTTCAAGGTTGTATGATTTCATTAACCTTTACAATATTCCAATTAAATAAAAATATATTCATTGGTAGCTGCTTTTCTTAAACAATCAAACTATGCAATTTTCAGTGAATTTCTATGAGAGCATTATTGTAATTTTTAGGATATTTCTTTTTAAATGGCCATATATTTAAAACAACATATTTGTTCTTCATGAAAACACCAGAACTACCAGAACTATCCATTTTCTATTATGTGCTTTATAAACAGACAGAAAATCATTAATTTTGCACAATAAATTTGAAAGATTACATAACAGGAAACTACATACCTAGCTTTCTCTTTGAGTTGTTATAAGGCTGCTAGGAATTTCTGAGTCTGAGCAGAATTGTGGTGCTTGTTCTTATATTATTCTGCTGGGAATTTTGAAGCCACTCACTAATAATTGTCATATACTTAAAACATTAAATGCCCAATGGGGTATGTCCTTCCGTATATATGTTTCTCTTATTGGTTGATGAATAAAACTCTGTTTGGCGACTAGAGGTAGGAAGATAGGCAGGGCGAGGAGACTAGGATAATTCTTGGAAAGGTAGTCAGAGGGAGGCTGCTAAAAAGGAGGATGCCATGTAGACCACAAATGTATAACAGGTCCAGGCATTCTCCAGTAAGTCAAAACCACATGGAAATACGCAGATTAATAGAAATTGCTTAATAATTAGGACAGAGCTAGCCAATAAGAAACACTAGCCATCAGTCAGCATTTTTATAATTAATATAGCATTTGTGTGCACTTTGTGGGCTAAGAAAGGTGGCAGGACCCATGTGGACAAGAATCTCTGCATCAAATGTCATTCCTTATCTATGGTTTGGTTTCTTTCCTGTAATCAAATTCTAATAACAATAAGGCCTCCTCTGGTGATACAGTTTGGGAAGCACTAACTATCATCACTAGTAAGCCAGGTTCTATTTTGTCAGGGCTCCAGAGGACTGAGAAGCTAGTATCTTTATTTTTCTGCTGCTTCCAAATATGACTATTTAGTCTAGATGTCAGAAAAAAAGAGGGAACCTACATGAACATGAGGAGGAACCTATGCTTTCCATTTCCTTCTGGACATCATATTTCCTTAATATAACTCTATGTATGGAAACCCTACTCTTTTGTTAATTTCAGGTTATTCTGGGGAGGTCATTCTATTGGAGAGAGTACATCAGATTGCATAAATTGACTGAAGTAGTCTTAAAATTAATGAATAAGTCAGAAATTTTAATTTTAGTTTATAATAGAATAAAATCCAAATTTTGAATTTTGGGGCACCATTCTGAGACTTGAAACCAAGCATTTTTGTCTTATACCAGTACTCTGCCAAGGAGTTGTGATTGCTGTCCCTGAAAATTAAATTTTTGAGTTCAATTTTTGCTATTTATGCACCTGTGGATTCATTATGTGTTAAGAAAAATAAGGTTTGATTGAGGAAGACCCCCTGAAAAATCTCCAGTGGGAATGGATGCCCCAGATGATTCAATGTTTCAGAGCACCTCTGTTCAGTTTCTTTGAGTTTTGTATCCAGAATAGTGTGAAGGCTCCTGTTTAAGATGATCCAGCCTCACAGAATATTCCAGTCAGTGCTGGGCTGTTTCTAAATTTTCTTTGGAACCCCATAAGATTACCAACACCCCCAAGCAGCAAGCAGTAACATAGAAAACTATGCCCATATTCCTAAACAATTTATGATGGACTTTTGTCTTCATTTAACATGTTGGTTACAAGTTGTTATCGGTAGTTGTCAGAAAAAAAGAACTAAACAAGGGAGATTAGATTCTGGTTTCTTGTTTTGAAAAGAAAAAAAGGGTGGGGAAATGCTGTGGGGCAATGCTCCCAGTCATTGTAAAGATTTGTCAGTCATATGGCTTTAGTAAAATTCTGATGGGCCAGTAGCTAGGCTGGAAGTATAGGCAGGGCTACAAGGCTATAATTCTGTGAAGAGGAAAAGCAATGATGAAGTCATGAGCTAGACTCAGAGGAAGCAAAATAAGAATGCTTTACTGAAAACAGGTACCAAAACATATGGCTAAACATAGACGAGAATTTTGGGTTAATTTAAGTTGTAAGGGTTTGTTAATAACAAGCCTCAGCAATAGGTCAAACAGTTTATAATTAATATGAGCCTCTGTGTGCTTTTTCTTTGTGACTGAATGGCTACCGGACTGGGCAGTACAGAAACTTCCATCTACACTCACATCACTTTCTAAACCTTAAAAATGAGATAATAAGGAATAAGGGGATTATAACATGGCTCAGTGAGTAATGGCAACGTTGCCAAGCTAAGTGATCTGAGTTCACTCCTGGGCCCTCACATAAGGAGAGAGAATTAATACACACACACACACACACACACACACACGAGAAAGAGAGCGAGAAAAGGCATACATACAACACCACACACACAGTAAATAAATAAATAAACAAATAAGATAAAATGAAGAGGAATTGTTCTGTTGAAGACTAGTAACCTTACTTATGGGTCATTGGACACGGGCAGTGACACTCTATTTGAGGATTATCAGGGGTATAAGAGACCCTGAACAGGTTTCCACAAGACCCTGCAGCAGAGGCTGAGTGATCATAACTCATAATGTACCAAAACTGGGAAAGGAAGTTCAGTTCAAGAGTGTCTCCCGAGTACTGGGATTAAAGGTGTGTGCCGCCAACGCCCGGCTATTCACCCATTTTCAATCCAACTTTCAACCCAGGATGTTCCCTCATAAAGGCGTGTTGGGATTAAAGGTGTATGCCACTGGGATTAAAGGCATATGCCACTGGGATTAAAGGCGTATGCCGCTGGCAATCTCTTGGGTTTCCCTACTTCTTGACCCTGGTATCAAGCTTAGGAGGGGGAAACTCAGAATGTCTAGTTTCTGACTTTTTAATCTCATTGGCGGCAGCCGCTCCCAATGTATTATTGGTGTTATAAAATTTGATGAACAGGGAGCTGGAGTGACTAACTGGCATCAACATGGGGGGGAATCCTCACCAACGCCCATATTTCCCTTACCTGAGTGTTCAACAATGGTTGGATCATCTTTATCATGGTGAGCATTCCTAGTATCCGGAGTAGTGTTGGGGTCGACATGCCTGATGCACCGTTCGGGGACCCAAATAGGCTTCTCACTTCCTGGAGGGAAAACACAAACAGCCCCTCGGACCCTAGCTAATAGGGGGGTGGGTGGCTGCCATTTTCCTGTAATTAAATCCTTCCATCTGACCCATCCCAAGGACTGGGAGGGTTTGTTCCAATGTCTCTTCATAGTAGACAAATTATTACGGTATAGTGGTATTCCAAGGGGACATGGAAGGAGCCAAATGACCTGCTTCCAATTGTGCTGGGCCGGTACTTCCAAAACCTTGGTTGCTCCTTTTCTCTTTAATTTTTCTAGCCTCACAAGCTGTAGGGAGGAGGAGTAACTGAGCAATCCGTTCTCCTGCAGGGATGGCAACAACCCCACTGCCCACTGATGTCATTATTTTAATCTCCCCCTCACTATCCTGGTCTATAACACTGGGGTGTACCTGGATGCCTCGAAGAATAGTACTGGACCGTCCCAAGAGTAGTCCGACCGTGCTTGGGGGCAATGGCCCATGCACCCCAGTAGGGAGGGCCTGGATCCCCATTTCCGGTGTTAGGATTGCCCGGGCAGAGGGTGCGAGGTCCAATCCTGCACTCCCCCGAGGTGGCTCTAAGGAGGTCTGAGATATGAAGGGATTGCTCTGGGGGAGAAAATGAGTCCTGCCACTGCCCGGAGCAGGGGTCATTGCCCCGTACACATTGGTTTTGGGGCCCTGGGGCGGGGCCCTCCTCCCGTTTCCCTGATTATTATTAGCAGGAAGGAAATTTCCCTCCCGGTCAGTTTTAGAGTGGCAGTCATTGGCCCAATGATATCCCCTTCGGCAACGGGAGCATAAACCAGGTCTCTTGAGACCCGTAGTACTATTTTGAGGGCACTCTCTACAGAAGTGTCCCTCCCTACCGCAGCTGAAACATGTTTTTCTCCCTCCCAAAGTAGGTCTTTCTTTCCCCACTTGGGGCCGAATAGCAGCAGCTAACACTTGGCCCTGGATGAAGTTCCCATCAATGTCCCTACAGATCCGGATGTAGTCATTTAGACTTTTATTACGATAGGGGCGAAGAGCCTCCTTACAATACTTATTTGCATTTTCAAATGCCATCTGCTTGATGACTGGCATCGCAGGCCCAATACCCCCAAATATTCTTTCTGCTACCTGACTGAGACGGTCTACAAAGTCTTGAAAAGGTTCGGAGGGTCCTTGAAGGACTTTGGACAGATGATCCCCTCCTTCCTTGGAAGGCAATGCTTTCCAAGCCCCTTGGGCCGCTGCTGCCACTTGGGCATAGACTGTGATGTCATATTGCATTTGTTGCTGAATGGTGGCATATTGACCACTCCCGGTAAGCATCTCCACATTTCTCTGGGGCTGTCCGGCCTGTGCATTTCTTTGGGCTGTCTGGCTGCATCTTTCCTGAAACTCACCTCTCAAAATCAAATAATCTCCGCCCGACAGAGCTGCTCTGCAAAGCTGCTGCCAATTGCCAGGTGTCAAATTAAGAGACGCAAAAGATTCCATTAAGGAAAGTGTAAAGGGAGCCTGTGCTCCATAATTTAAAGTTGCCTCCTTAAGTTGTTTTATATCCTTAAAATTTAAAGGGTTATGATGCCGAATGACCTGTCCAGAATTGTTTGGGTCTGGAACTTCCATTACTGGGGCCACCATCGGGCAGCATTGGACCCCTCCTCTGGGTCTTCCCTCCAGGTCCGAGAAGGACTCGGTTATCTCATAGGAGGAGTCCCTTTTTTCAGAGTATGGGGAAGGGTTTCTCTCCCTGTCCTGTCTTTCCTTAATTCGAAACTTTTTTAGTTCTTTTTTAAGGGCCGCGATCTCAGCAAGTAACCGTTCCTTTTCAGACTGTGACGAGTCTGAGTCTGAGCTACTTCCATTTTCTAGGTCTGATAGAGAAGGATATAACCGATTCTGACCGGAGTCCTTCTTTTTGGGTCGCGCCCGGAGATCTCTACCCATTTTTTTTGTTGTTACTAAGAGACTCCTCCTCATCCTCACTAACAATGGAGCCTCTAGTTTCAGTCAGGGTCCCTTCAGATGATTCATCATCACTCTCTGCCCCTGAACTCAAGGAGGCTTGAGCCTCAGTCTCTTGTAACTCTAAAAAAGCCTCTTTTATGTCCTGAACTACCTGGCGGTGATGAACCTTATCTGTCAAAAGTGCTCCCCTCACTAGTCTCCATAAGGAGAATGTCGTAGGGGGTAAGGACTCAGATCCCTCTTTTCATAAAAGTCTATGAAGATCACGGCGAACCTCCTCCCAATCTGGAATATTTAAGTTTCCCCCAGTAATGAACCATGGACTGGCTCGTTCGATCGATTTTAGAAAGCCTTCTAGGGTTTTAGACTTGACTGCAGTCCCATGTTCTTTAAGTAACTTTTTTTAGTTGATACTGCAATGATTCTAGCTTCCCAGAACTATTCCCCATAGTTTCTTAACCCTGTCCACTTACCTCGCTTTCACGATCTCGGTAGGACCTCCAATTGTCGCGTCTGCTGTGCAGCCTGTGTCCGAGAACGTGTGGAGGGTGTTGGGGATTGACAACACAGAGACCTGTTTAATGATGTAAAGAAAACTTTAAACAGGCCCCAAAAAGGTTCAAGAAAACTTCCTAAGAAAGGCTCCCACCAGAGAAGCTTCTGCTCTCTCCTCTCCCCTGGCTGGTTCTGCCCTGACACCAAAAACTGATCTGGGCGTGGCAGAAGAGGCGGTTAGTCTTTGGACAAGGTCGAGGTCAGGGCGGTTTCTGTGGGCAGGCCTTTTCCAGGAACGTATTGCCCTGGGCATTGTATTGTTTTTAGTAAACATGTTTTTAGTAAACATTGTCTTACAGCTGCCTACTCCCAGGCAGAAGGGGAAGTGGGTCTCTGCTCAAGGTCTGGTGTTCCCACACAAGAGAAAATAAATTCATGATGTTGATGGAGAGATTAATCAGTGTCATTTTGAGGAAATTTCAAATTAAGCTGCAGTGAAATAGAAGGACTTTAGCTTCTTAGATTTGTCCTTGCTCTGTTTGAAATTGCCATGGTATTCTCACATGAGACCTCAAAGAAAACTAAGTTAAGAAATGTCATTGTACTATGTGTGTGTATGTTTATGTGTGTTTTTGTGTGTTGTATGTATTGTGTGTGTATGTATATGTGGTTTGTGTGTATTATGTGTGTGTATATGTTTATGTGTGTATTGTGTGAGTTGTTTGTGAATATCCCATGTGTGTTTATGTGTGTTTGTTTAAGTATATTGTGTATACAGTGTGTGCTTGTGATGGTGAATGTGTTTTTGTGTATTTATGAATGTGTTTGTGTGTGCATGTGTAACTATAAGTTACATCTAAGTTTTCTCATTCACTTTCAGTATGATCATAGCAAAGTTTATAATATTACTGGTTAGGATAGCATACAGAAAATGTTGTTCACGTTTAATCATGAAAAAATTTTACAAAATGAGAATAAAATAAAATAATGGTATTATGCATAATATTCACACTAGATAAAATTCACAAGAAGATGAAAATGAGGCAATAGTCGATAATTGACTGATTTTTATAAAAATTATCTGAGTATACATATTTAATAAAATTTTAATTGGAATCATAAAAATACCATTTTCAAACATTTTATGAAAGTATGAATTAGCTCTCTAAGATATGCATTTCAGTAAGTTTATAGTGTATACTCATTATCATAAGAAAGCTTAGAGCTTCCTACCACAGAATTATTCATCTCAAGACAATTATTAGAGTGAGGATATTTCTGAGAAGGTGGTATACAAACTCCCAAGGGTGATGAGCAAATGATATGCATATCTAGCTGTCAAGAATGTCTGCCCTGATAAGATGGCAGGAAATAATCAAATTGAGGGCTGAAATCAGTAAAGTAGATACTAGGAAAACGATACAAAGAATTAATGTAATGAAGAGTTGATTCTTTGAGAAAATCAACAAATAGACAAACCTTCATCCAAACATATCAAACACCAGAGTATGAACATGCAAATTAACAAAATCAGAAATGAAAATAGGTCATAACAACAGACACTGAGGAAACCCAGAGAAACATCAGGTCATACTTTGAAAACCTGTACTCCACAAAATTCGAAAACTTCAAGGAAATGGACAATTTTCTGAATAGATATCAACTGCCAAAATTAAATCAAAAATAGGTTAGCAATTTAAATAGAACTATAACCCTTAAGAAATAGAAACAGTCATCAAAAGTCTCCCAACCCCCCCCCCAAAAAAAAAAACAAAAGCCAAGGTCCAGTTGACCTCAGTGCAGAATTCTACCAGACATTCAAAGAAATGGTCATACAAATTATCCTCAAAGTTTTCCATGTAATAGAAACAGAAGGGTCTTTGACAAACACTTTTTACTAGGCTTCAGTAACTTTGATACCAAAGCCATGACACAACTAAGAATGAGAACTTCAGACCAATATCCCTCATGAACATTGATGCAAAAATACTCAACAAAATACTGGCAAATGGATCCAAGAACACATCAGAAAACTCATCTAACATGAACAAATAGATTTCATGCAACGGATGCAGGAGTGGTTCAACATAAGAAAATCTGTCAACATAATCCACCATATAAACAATTTGAGAAACAAAAATCACACGATCATCTCACTTTCTGAAAAAGCCTATGACAAAATCCAACACCCCTTCATGATAAAGGACTTGGAGAGATCTGGAATAACGGGAATATACCTAAACATAATAAAAGCTATATACAGAAACCAACAGCCAATATCAAACTAAATTAGAGAAACTCAAGGCGATTCCTCTAAAATCAGGAACAGGACAAGACTGTCTACTCTCTCCATATCTCTTCAATATTGTACTCGAAGTTCTAACCAGAACAATAAGACAAACAAAGGAGATCAGGGGGATACATAACAGAAATGAAGAGATCAAACTTTTACTCTTTGCAGATGATATGATAGTTTACATAACTGACCCCAAAAACTCTACCAGGGAACTCCTGCAGCTGATAAATATCTTCAGCAAAGTGGTAGGATACAAGATCAACTCAAGAAAATCATTAGCCCTACTATATACAGACAATAAATGGGTTGAAGAAGAAAGGCACTGAGTCCAGATAGCTTTAAAGCAGACAGCCCTGTCAAAATCTTGTACCAGATCACCAGGTGGGGTTGGCTTTTCTGTAGGGGTTTATCATGTTTCACTGTTTCTCTCCCATACTAAGGAAGGCACTGTGTGTCCTCCTCAAGGGTTTTATATTTTAGTATAAGTTCCTTGAGAAAATCTCCTAATTTCTTATACTTTATACTTGCACCAGTTGAACCTTCTGTAGTTTGCCTCAGTGCTTAACTGTGGGTGCCTGCTTATTCTTCCATCAGTTACTGGATGAAGGCTCATGCTTGTCTCTCTGTGACTGGGTTACCTCACTTGGGATGGTTTCTTCTAGTTCCATCCATTTGGCTGTGAATTTCAAGATTTCATTTTTTCCTGAGTAAATGTACTGCATTTTCCCTATCCATTCTTCAGTTGATTGGCATCTAGGTTGCTTCCAGGTTCTGGTTATTACAAACAACTTTGCTATGAACATAGTTAAATATAAGTCCTTGTTGTATGAATGTGCATCCTGTGGCTATTTGCCCAAGAGTGGAATTGCTGGATCATGAGGTAGACTGATTTCCATTTTCCTGAGAAACCACCATACTAATTTCCAAAGTGGTGGCACAAGTTTTCACTCCCACAAGCAATGGAGGAGTATTCCCTTTTCTTCACATCCTCTCCAGCACAGACTGTCATTAGTGTTTTTTATTTTAGCCAGGAGTCAAGACCGTGCTGGAATAGCTATAGAACCAGCTGACCTGGCACATAGGACTCCAGTCATAAAGCTTGGGAACCAGCACTGGACTGAACTACACCCTCCGAATGTGGGTGCCATTTAGGAGGCTTTGGCAGTCTATGGGCCATCTAACAATGGAACCAGCATTTATCCCTAGTGTACAAATGGACTTTGGAGGGATACTATTTCAGCCCAGATACATGGAGGAGGGCCTAGGCCCTCCTCCAAATAATGTGACAGACTATGATGATTTCCCCATTAAAAAACCTCACAGTTACTGGGAAGCAGGTGGTGGGTGGGTTGGGGTAGGGGGCTTGGAAGGATGGGATCGAGAGGGAATGGGAGGATTGATATGTAAAATGGTTGTTTCTAGATAGAAAAGAACAAAAGAAGACACTAGAAAATTAAGAAAATAAATTCATAGTAAAAGAATCAATCATTCAGTGTCACTGGTGGAATTTCTTTGGTGGTTCCCTCACTTTTATTTTTCCCAGTGTCAACGTCTGATTAGGCCTGTCATTTCTACTTTATACAAAATAGAAGGACAATGGAAAGAACAGTCAGAAGAAAGGTAAGGTTACTAAGTATGTAACTTCCTATTGGGTAAGTTTTTAATTTCTTTGGATAATTCATATCTGTTGGAAGTGTTTCCCAGGTCTTGTCAGCATCATCAGATACTCATGGAACTCTACTATCCTTCTGGCTTCTGCTTCTTCTGTTCTTTCCTATTTCTTCCTCTCCTTCCTCTTCTTTCCTCTCTTTGTTTGTAGGACTGTTTCTCTGAGAAATCTCAGGACAGTTTCTACACCTATGTTAAGGAATCCCTCCATGTGACTCATCCAGGCAAGTATTTTTTTTTTTTTTTTGTGGATTGTACTCACAAACCTGGGGACATACCCGTACTGTAATTTCTTTCCAGCCTGGTTGTACAGCTGATTAGCCCCAGAAAAATTCACAAACATTATATTAATTATAATACTCTTGGCCAATGGCTAGGGCTCCTTACTGACTAGCTCTTTCTGAATCGTTAACCCATAAATATTAATCTATCGATTTTCACATGGTCCTGACTTACCAGAGAATGCCTGGAAGTGTTACTCCTTTGGAGGCTACATAGCTTCTCCTTGAGGCCTCTATCTGCCTTCCTTTCTACTGCCTTCTCTGGTCTCGTAACCCCACCTAACTTCATGCCTCACCAGTCATGACTTATTCATCAACAAATAAGAGAAACATATATGCGAAAATACATCCCCCATCATCTCCTCTTTTAGGTCTAAATAAAAAGAAAGGTTTTAACTTGAACAGTAAAATTACATATAACAAAACAGTTATCAAGTAGGGACTATAGAGAGCATTGACAGAGACATCTCACTGCCTGTATTCACCAAAATTTCCCTAACATTGGAGCATCCATTTTCAGTCCATAGACCTTATCAGTGAAGCAGGAATTTTTTTTTTTTTTGGTTTTTACGAGACAGGGTTTCTCTGTATTGTTTTGGAGGCGAAGCAGGAATTTTTAAACTGTCTGCCTATATTGGCAGTTTGTCAGTCACATTTCTCTGTGTCCTGCAGAATGTCTGGCAGACTCTTCCAGGAAGCAGGAACCCTGTAGGACTGTCTGATCTTGTTTATTTTTCAAGTTCAACAGTCACTTTCCTGTTGGTCTTGTATGTCCAATTTATACAGAATACAGTCCAGGCAAGAGCAGTTTCTTGACCAAATGGCTAGTCTTGCTATATTGAAAGCAATTTCTCTAGTGAGTTTCTTTGATGCCTGTTTTCCTCTCTGATGTAATTGGTGTTGCCAGGAGCAGTAGTGTCTCACTGTAATGAAAAACCTTAAACCATTTTAACTGCCATATTATGTAGGTCTTTGAAAGGTTTTAAGAATATCTATCCATTTGAAATATATCTCTATATACCTAGAAAACATAACTAGCATGATTATAAGTTTTGACTATCATAGGTGACTATCAAAATTTTGTATCTAATTATACATTACATTTTTAACTAAGCTGAATAAACACAATATCTAAACAAGAGGAGAAATATACACATAACTTAAATGTGTATCAATAAACCAAAATCTAAACTAATGTATTTATTTCTATATCATATTACCTTTTTTTCTTTAGAACGAGACTGACTGTGATCATTAACCATTTATAATCAACCCAATTTAAATGAAAAGAAACATTTATATACAGTATTTGGGAATTTGGGCATCTTTCTCTCCAAAATGCTTGCTGCTGTTTGGAGCCACTGTCAATAATATGAGGATCCTGAGAAAATCCAGAAACCTGGCCAAATCCTGGCTGTAGTAGTGTAACAGACTGCAACTTCTCAGCTGTTTTGGATATTGGATCACCCGTGCCATTGCTTCAAGGGGTCTTGATTGATCAAACCATATCAGTCTGGAAGAAATCTACAGCTTTTCAACTTACAAAACTAAAATCTCTTTTCCAAAGTAACATATCCTTAGACTTAAATTTAGAATTCAAGGCATTTTCAAAATATATAAGTTGGATTAATCCAGCAGCATTTAAAATAAAATGTCTTAGCTGTTGTTGTGTTGTTGCTCCTTCCTCAGCAATCAAACAATTTAAGGACAACACAATACTATTAATATCTACATTCCCTGTGTACTTTCCATAATTACATGGCTTTTTTATTGCTCTTTCTTTTACTTTTTTTTTTTGCTTTTTGACACAGCGTTTCTCAAAATACTTTTGCCTTCCCTGGAATTTACTCTATAGAACAGGTTGGTCTTGAAATTAGAGATCTGACTGCCCCTGCCTTCCAGATGCTGGGAGCCACCATACCCAGGTACTCTTTTTTTTTTTTAAGACTTTCTCTGTCCCTTTTTTTCCCCCTCTCCCAAATCTACATAAATTTTTAAACACACTGCAGAACCTTTAGAGGTTTTTCTTCATTTGAATAACAGCCTACAGAATGGGAAAAGATATTCACCAGCCCCACATCTGACAGAAGGCTGATCTCCAAAATTTACAAAGAACTCAAGAAGCAAGTCTCCAAAACACGAAAGGAACAATTAAAAATTGGGGTACAGAACTAAACAGAAAATTCTCAGTAGAGGAGTCTAAAATGGCTGAGAGACTCTTGAAAAAATGTTCAATATCCTTAGCCATCAGGGAAATACAAATCAAAACAACTCTTAGATACCATCTCACTTCCTTCAGAATGGCTAAAATCAAAATCACTAATGACAATTTATACTGGAGAGGATGTGGAGGAAGAGGAACACTCCTCTGCTGCTGGTGGGAATGCCAAATTGTGCAGGCTCTGTGGATATCAGTAAGGACATTCCTCAGGAAAATGGGAATCAGTCTACCCCAAGACACAGCAATTGCACTCTTAGGTATATAGCCAAAAGATGTACACTCATACAATAATGACATCTGCTCAACTATGTTCATATCAGCATTATTTGTAATAGGCATAACCTGG
This sequence comes from Mesocricetus auratus, assembly GCF_017639785.1. NCBI lineage: Eukaryota > Metazoa > Chordata > Mammalia > Rodentia > Cricetidae > Mesocricetus > Mesocricetus auratus. The sequence goes on along the minus strand of NW_024429266.1, from coordinate 75,758,678 downwards.
AAGCAACCTAGATGCCTCTCAACTGAAGAGTGGATAGAGAAAATGTGGTACATCTACACAATGGAGTACTACTCAGCAGAAAAAAAATGGAATCTTGAAATTTGCAGGCAAATGGATGGTACTAGAAGAAACCATCCTGAGTGAGGTAACCCAGTCACAAAAGACAAACATGTTATGTACTCATTCATATACAGATTTTAGGCATGGAGCAGAGGGTTGCCAGCCTAGAAACCCACCACCAGAGAGTCTGAGAATCAGGGAAGACCCCAAGTTAGATATGAATGGTAACTCTTAGAAGGGTTGTGGGAGGAGATCTACTATTTGGATTGGGAGCAGGGGTGAGGGGAGGGGAGTGGGATATGTGAAAAAAAGAGGGGTAGAAGAGGAGGGGAGAGGAGGACATGGGGAGGAGAAGAGGGAGAGGGAACTGAGAGTAATATGTGTAAAAAGTTAAATAAAAAAGAAAAGAACTGACTGTGTATCTATCTGAAGATGTATTTTATGTTCCCTGAACCACTGGTGACTGTATACAAACAATGAGTGCAATCGAGACCCTGCTGTACAAGGCTGGATGCAGTCTCTTGCTGTTCCCCATATTTCTTTGCCTTTCTCTATGGCTTTTATAGCTGGAGGCAGGTGGCTCATTAAAACTTGTAAAGAGCTCCTTGGAATTCAATTTCTGGGTTCTCTGCAGGAACAAGCTTTGTAGAGTCTCATTGTGAACAGTGACGCATGCTTTCTTATTTGTCTTTTTTGTTTGTTTGCTTTTCTTTCTTCCTAGTTTCCATGGAACTCACTTAAAGTAACAGAGTAAGGGTCATCGGAACCTGGACCAATAGGCTGCTTTTAATTTCTACTAGTGAGCAGTGGGTTTTCAACTCTTGTTTACAATGTGGAGAGAAGGAACCTTGGAGAGGAGAATCTTTAGCGTGATTGTTTCTCTTTGGGAATCTTTTGAAAGAGTACTTATTACTTCATGACAATAAAATTTTGTTTACATATGATAAAATGTATTTAAATATATTGAAATAAACAAAATATAAATTATAGTTTTGAGAAAAAGCAAATTACAAATCAAATGAAGTAGGAATCTACCTACATTCTACACTTAATATTTTTGTGCTTAAATTAAAACATCAAATACCACGTTCAAACTCATGAAACAACTAAGTCATGTACCTACACAAACATCTCAGCAACTCCAAGCTTCATTCCCAGTATACTGACCCTGCAACTTTGTTTTCAGCTTTGTCCTCTGTCTGGTGTACTTTCCTCCAAGGCCTTTGTTTGTGGGAGGGCAGCTCTCTTCCGTCATCTTATAATGCCCCATCTATTACTAGAAGACACCATCTTACTGCCCAGGGACATCATACACACTCTATCACATGAAGACTTACTTGATCTTCAAAATTATGAACTGTAAAACTTCCATGACTGGTTGGAACAGATGTATTCTTTATCAGAAATTTTACTGACAATGAATGTTGGGATTATTTGAACAGAGATATTTTGCTACTTTGTCCTAAAGTGATCAGGGATATTGTGAATAGAATTTCCCAGAAAGAAACACAGGAAGAAGAAATGGGAACATTAAACCTCCACATCACTTTGAGCCTTATGCAAGGCTGATTCACTTATTAGAATTTCAGTGACTATAGATAGACTGGGATGTCTTAGTTCCAGAGTCTAATTACAATGAAGCTTAGGCTCTTGTTAGACCATAAAGAGGCACTTATTACTCCCCTCTATATGTGTGACTTAACACCTTTGTTATTCTTAGGGTAATATTTTGGAATGTACAGACACCAGAAAAATAGGGTAAAGAATGTCCTCAGGTAACAATACGATCAAATGCAGATATTTCTCACTTTTCCTAACTACCCAAGGCCCCAACAATGTATCCGCAAAGTGTCTTGTTGTAGAATAATCTTTTTTATACATTGTGAATATATGTCACCCAGATTGGTTTAATAAAAAGCTGAATGGCCAATAGTGAGGTGGGGATTAAAGGGCAGAGAGAACACAGAAGAAAAGATGGGTCACATGGAGATACCAGGCTGCAGAACAAGTAGTATTGATAGTGGACAGATGAGGTAATGAGCCTTGGGGCAGCACATAAATTAGTAGAAACAGGCTAATTTAAGTTATAAGAAATATTTAAAAAGAAGTATAAGCTATCAGACAAGCTTTCATAATTATGTAGAAATCTTAGTTTAGTTATTTGGGAGCTGGCTGGTGAGATAGAAAAAGTCTAAACAGTGACTTATGTTTTCTTGTTCTGTTGAAATGAAAATTTCATGAAACAGCTACATCCATAGCCTTCTAATAAATCCTTGGTCACTATTCATATTGTCAGTACTTCAGGTTTGTTTCTTAAATTTGTTTGATAACTTTGAGTAATTCAGTATTTCTTGCATCAGATTGTTATTAGTTAAATTGTTTCCTCTAGCCTTAATATTTACATGTTGATATCCTGTCTTCAGAATGAGGCCTTATTTAGATATAAGGACTTTGCAGAAATACTCGAAATAAGTGTAAAGATCAAGGTGAGTCCCAGTCCTTTGTGATTAAGGATCTCATTAAAAGAAAAACTGGACAGGAAGACATACACATCATATGGCAATGTGAGGAAAGGTAAGCAGAGAGGTCTGAACCAACTCATGCACTAGCGCCTGCAGGATGGTGGCCCACACCTGGATGCAATCATTGTAGGTTGTATAACAATGAAGCCATACATTTCCACTGAATTCCAAGTACTGTGCTATGTTTTATGGCAGCCCAAGAATGACACAGGTATACAGAGGAGTCCTCTGACAACACACTGTCACTCTAACTTCTGATGTTCCAGGAAATGAACAATGGAGGAGGCCAGTCACTTGGATGTTGCCTGTATATGAACAATATACATTCTGAGAACTATTACTCAGCAAATTATAATTCACCATAGCCAAGTTTTCCTGGAAAATAATTTTCAATTATTTAAATATGGCATGATTTTTTGTTTTTGCATTTTACTTAGATTAGAATTTCGTCTCTCCCTCTTTCTGTTTGAATACTTGAGAGGATCTAATGAAAATTTAATTTAAATGTACTTTCTATATACAGCACTGATTCATACTCTGAAATAAATACAGACAACATGGAAGATTTTACATGGTTGAGGAAAACATGAAAAATCAAGTATAGCTTTGTGCCATGTGTCAAGGAAGAACTCAGGGTTATAAAGAAAATAATCTAATGTTAATCTTATTAGCCCCACTCTTTAATGTCTCCTACATTGTCACTGAGGTTTCTCTGTCTCTGTCTCTCAGAGTTCATCTTTTTTTCTAGCCTAGATTTAGAAACATATTTTCAACAGTTCTTATATCAGAAGAAATTCTGATAGCTGCATAGGAACCCTGACAACTCATTTGATTCCAGTTTACATTTTCTGCTCTGGAAATATCTACATTGCTTTAGGCTTTTACCCGTCTCTTGGGCTCACTTACTACTCTTGCCTGTACAGCAGATAATAGGTTACTTTTCCTGATCAAGATCACTCTCTTTTTGTATATCTAAGACCCAGGGAAGGTTATCATATCCTAGAACTAGGATATATCAATTCTGATATTGGTACCATAGCATCTTTGCTCTTTCAGAACCTTATGGTTTCAGTTATTTTTATTTATAATGTCTCCACTTATCATCTCCACCCTCCACCCTCTCTATGTACATACATGCCCAATCCCTCATCCTTAAATATAAGGAAACAAAAAAGTAGACTTATTACACTTACACACACACACACACACACACACACACACACACACACAAGCTCTGAAGTTTCTGTGAGTGTGATACCCAAACGCAGAGCTGCCATCAAACTAGGTAGCAGTCGGCCATTCTCTACATGAGTTCAGATCTTTTGCTCTTACCACTTGTCCTCCAGGTATTCCTTCAGTATTTATATGTTTTACAGGTTTTTGTGGTTCCTAAATTTAGTTGCCCAATTCGTAACTCCACAAATCCTCTAACAGCTATTGCGTACATATTTTCTCAATTTCCTGTTCATAAGGTATAGGATTTTAAAGGTATTTAATGTTTACTTTCTTTCAACTCTAACTGCTCAGTGTATGTAACTTCCTTGGGTTGGTCAAAATTTATTCTCTCAAATCTTAGTTCTTAATCTGCAAAATTTCTGTTCTCAAAATGAACTCTTCTAATTCCTGACACAGTTCATGAACACCCTTCTCTTCTTCACATCTTTCATTATATCTTTGTTCTTAAAGAGGTTTTAGTGGGGTGTCCAGTAAAGAGAATTTGAAAGAGGATTTTAAATGTTATTGGATTGTTCCCAATAAATATTTATTAAATATAATGAAATTAATTTATTATATAAAATTTGATCTTACCCCATATTCTGGCACCTAGACTATCATCCATATATATCAATTATTTTAGATGATCCAAATTCATACTTTAATTTTTTTCTGTCATTACAGTTTTAAAATTTGTCCAAATAGATACGAACTTGAAGACCTATTTCTGAGTGTTTTCTCTTTAGATTTAGTTTTACACATTCATATTGTTATGAGACTATCCCTCCAAATTAAAAATCTGAGAAAGGCGATGTTACAGACAGAAAGAACATATGTGAGGGGCAGAAGTCATTTCATGCTAATCATTTCTTGTAGCTAAATCTCACTCCTGTTTTTTTAATCAATTACTTAGCTCCATTTATAATTTGAATTAGATGAAGAGCAGGGTTTTTTTTTAGAAGTTTTCTTCTACCCTCAATTCAGTCTAGCCATTATATTCACAATATATAAGGAGAAGCCTGGGAGACATGGTGTTGTTCCATTTTCTATGTAGGATATGTAATTTTTTATGCCAACTCATTTTAAATGCTATTTCAATTCCTAAATGCATTCTAGCCTTCTTGACTTCACACTGGGGTCTCCTGCATCTCACCCACAATCTTGTAGACTTGCCTTCTTCCATTATGATAAAGATGGACAACAGAGATTGTTTGCTTCTATCCAAATGACCTTATTGGTATTTTAAGGCTGAATACTCCCTGCCTCCCCCATAAAAGCATTTTTTCCTGCTGCCTTCCACAAAATTGCTGGCTCTGGAAACAGAACTTCATACCAAGTTTAGAAAGTGAATATAGGTCACTCACACAGCAGGGCCGTGCACCACAATTTGTCCACCAGGCTGGTTCATTTTGTTCTAATTTCAGTAAGAGGGTACTGATTCTTTTCTAAGTGGTAATTGCACCTGTGTTACTAAAACCCTTCTACATGCCTGGAAAAACATGCTCACCATCAACTTGCAATCATTTCCTACAGTGAGAGGCAATAGCTTCTATGAGCTTGCTGGCCTCGACCCTCAGATTGAATCCCTGGCTTCTTCTAAACAGATAGTTCAGAGGCTTGCAAAGGCATGCTGTGACTGTCAGCAGGAGAGAGCAGGTAAAGAAGGACCAAGACTTTAGGTGATCTTGTTGTATTGCACTGGGGGCTTTAGGGAAAATTTCACATTGTGCTTGGAAACTGGAGAGTCCTCAGCTATGGTTCACTCTGAGTCTGTAGAGTTCCAACAAGACAGGCACTTTGGAATTCTAAGCTTAGATCCAATTCTTAGATCCATCACATTTTATGTTAATATAGCGTCCCAGCATACTGGAGCTTTCCTTAGGCAGCAGAAAATATACAGTTGCTGTTTTATTTTTCACCAGAGACTACACTATTACCAGTAAAAAAAGCAAAATTAAAAGTCAGATTGTGCACCTATTGGCACATGTGACCTCTCTGTCATGGTGACTCCTCAAGCATCTGTGTCTCTATAAAGAGTAATTTAAATAATGAGAATGATGACTACCTTAATTGCCATTCTAGAGCCTTCATATAGTGGTTGATAGAAAAAGAGGCAAACACCCACAGCTAAGCACTGAGACAAATTCCTGGAAATCAATTGCAGACAGGGAGGAGTGATGAGCAAAGGGGTAAAGACCTTGCTGGTAAAACCCATAGAGGCAGCTGACCTGAACAAGGAGAAGTTCATGGACCCCAGACTGGTGACTGAGAGTCCCTCATGGGACTGACCCAGACACCCTGAACCTAGGAGGCCTTGGCAACCTATGGGGACTTGGATAGTATATCAGTATTTATCCCTGGCTTCCAAAAGGAATTTGGGAGCCCATTTTAAATGGAAGTATGCTCCCTTAGCCCGGAAATTTGGGGGAGGGCCTAGGCACTGTCCAGGATGATATGACAGACTTTGAAGACTCCCTATGGAAGGCCTCACCCTCCTTAGGAAGCAGAGGAAAGACTGGGAAGGTGGTTTAAGGGGTTGGTGGGGGCCAGGGGATGAGGGGAGGGTGAGGGAGCTGGGATTGATATGCGAAGCAAGCTTGTTTCTAAATTAAATTTAAAAAGAGTTGTAATTAAGGGTTTGAACTTCAGGATTCACTTTAGATAAATCAGACCATGCCAATGTACTTTCTTTTCTTTTTTAGATGTTTTTATTTACATTAGAAACATGCATGCTTCAAATGTCAGTTCCAGCTACCTCTCCCACCCCTCCTCCCTTGTCCTCCACCAGCACCCCATCCCCATCCCCATATTATTACCCAGAGAGGGTGAGGCTCTCCTTGGGGAGGAATCTCCAGAATCAGTCATTTCATCAAGGGCAAGACATAGGCCCTTCCCCATATGTCCAGGCTGAGAGAGCATCCCTCCATATGGAGTGGGCTCCCAAAGTTCATTTGTATGCCACTGTGATCACTAATCTACCCTCCAAAGTCCCAGAGATTTCTGAGGCCTCCTCACTGACAATACATTACTGGAGTCTGGATCAGTCCTCGGTTGACCTCTCAGCCATCAGTTTGGGGTTCAAGAGCTCCCCCTTGTCCAGTTAGCTGTCTTTGTAGGTTTCACTAGCATGGTCTTGACCCCTTTGCTCATCACTCCTCCATCTCTGTCACTGGGTTCCTGTGGGTCAGTTCAGTGTTTAGCTGTCAGTATCTGTCTCTGCTTCCATCAGTTACTGGATGAAAGTTCTAGAATAGCATATAAGGTAGTCAGTAACCTTATCATCAGGTAGGGGCTATTAATGCAGTCTCTCCACTATTACTTAGTTTTCCAGTTGGTGTTATCCTTGTAGATCTCTGGAAATCTCACTAGTGTCAGCTCTCTCCTCAAATCTATGACTCAATCTATTATGGTATCTCTCATCCTGTACTCCTTTATTCTTACCCCGCCTCAACCTTCATGCTACCCCATGTCTTCTTCTTCCCTCCTTTTATTCCCCTCTTTTTTCCTAGTTCCTTCTCCCCTTCCCACATATTCCCAATCTGCTCAGGAGATCTTGCCTCATTCCACTTCTCTGGGGTAGTATGCATATGACTTGGGTACAGCCCTGTATCCCAGACTCACTGGCCCTGGGATTGTAGGCTGACACTCACATGATCCATGTCTAACATCCATATATGAGTAAGTACATACCATGTTTGTCTTTTTGTGACTGGGTTACCTCACTCAGGATGGTGTTGGGGGAAGTCCTGTGCATTTGTCAATAAAGCACTGCTGGCCAATAGGGAATCAAGATAGGTGGGACTAGGAGTCCAGAAGGACTCTGGGAAGGAGAAACACAAGGAGTCAAGATGTAACACTATGGGGTAGGAAGCCCGGAACTATTCTCTGGTAAGAGAAATACTTAGTTTAACAATTATGTGGTAATTACTTAAGTCAGAGCTAGCTAGTAAGAAACAAGCAAGGCCAACAGCTTCATGATTAATATAGCCTCCTGTGTGGATATATACCTAAGAGTGGAATTGCTGGCTCTTGTGGGAGACTGAATCCCATTTTCCTGAGGAATCTCCATACTGATTTCCAAGTGGATGTACAAGTTTGCACTCTCACCAGCAATGGACAAGTATTCCCATTTTTCAAGAGAGGTCCAGCATAAGCTGCAATTTGTGTTTTTGATTTTAGCCATTCTGACAGGAGTAAGATGATATCTCAGGGTTGTTTTGATTTGAATTTCCCTAATGGCTAAGGATGTTGAGCACTTTCTTAAGTGTCTCTCAGCCATTTAGACTCTTTAAAGGTAAATCTCACACTCTCTCCCTTCTCCAAAACCATGTCTAGAATAAATTACTATTCAATGTCAATTGAAAGAATGAATGAAAAGGAAGTTCAGACACTTAAAGGAAATTCAATTAAAAAGTCTAGTTTGGGGTGAACAATTGACAAGGAGTTGAGATGTAAATAAATCATATGGTAAATGACAATGATGAGAAAGATAAGAATAAACAACATAATATATCTTTGAAAAGGAATTTAAAATAAAACAATAGTAGAAAACACATCAATATTTAATATTTCAGCAAAACAAAGGTTAAATTGAATTTGTAGGATTTAAGAAATAAATAGTGATAAAAAGATCTAAGGCTGTTATTTTAAGAGAATTGATGAGCATCTTGGGGTTAGGTAAGCCATCAGAAATACAACATTAAGAACGCCTCTGCTCTTGCCATAGTTACAATTGCAAACAAGCAACCCGAAATGCCAGTGAAATAATATGTTATTTTAAAAAGTAGGCAATTCTGAGAACAAAATATTGAGAATAAAAATCAAAGACTTGGATATAGTCACAGGTGACAAGATACCCCTAATCTTGAGGGGATTACTTTATCAAGGTGCACTGGTTTGTTTTCTGGTACTGTGATTGAACACTGATGGAAACCAACATGGGAAAGGAAGAGTTTATCTTGTTATAGCCCTTCCCTAAGAGAGATGTGGCAGGAAATACAGACAGGGACTTCTAGGAAGTTACTGCAGCAGAGGGCAAAGAGTCTTGCTGCTCAATAGCTTCTTTTTTCTGCTTTGCTCAGCTTCTACTTCTATACATCCCAGGTCAATGTCTCCACACTGAGCTGGGACTACTTCAATAAATTAGCAATCAAGAAAATGTCCCACAGATATCCCCCAAAGCAAGTCATATGGAAGAAATACCTCAACTGATAGTTTTTCTTTCCAGGTATGTGCATGTTTGCTTTGAGCTTGTAATAAATATGACATTTTGGCCCTTGTCAACTTTAAGGCTCAGGCATAATACCTTAAGTAATACACTTTTCATATCTAAGGATTAATGTCTTATGTTAATATTATAATATCAAACACAGTCTCAATGTAAATCTCAGTCTATAAAAGTTCCAACAATGTAAAAGTCTAATCTCTCCTTAAAAATACAAAATCTCTCAACTGTAGGCTCCTATGAAGTTTAAAATAAATTAAATATTTTTTTATTCCAAGAAGAAAGAACCAGGGCATAGTTTTAATTAGATCAAAATAGAACCAAGATCCAACAGTGAAATAGCTGTGATATGTGGAACTCGCTTATGACTTCCTGGGATCCAAAGTGTTTTGTTGCCCCTCCTCTAGATCTGCCATCTTTTGCAGGACACAGAAAAAAATGACAGACAAATAGCAAATATAGGTGGATATTTTCAAATTTCCTGCTTTGCTGAGAAGTCTGCAAGACACACTATAGTCTGTGGGCTGAAGATGGATGCTCCAATGTTACAGAGGAGCTTTGAATGACTGACCAGGAAGCAGGATAAGATATCTATGTGATTCTAGTGTTTACATATTATCCTTCTGTGGTCTTTGATGGAGATGAAAATAGATAATTATGGTTATGATTTGCCTTTGTCATGATAAAAGATAAGTTACATATACAACGTTAGACTCACAAAGACAGAGTATAGATGATAGAATACTTTTTAAAAATTTTGCCAAATTTTAATGGACTAAATATTGTAACTCATAGTTCTTACTTGGTAACTGTTTGGTGGTACATAATTTTACTATGTTAAAGTTAAAAACCTTTCTTTCTATTTAGACAGGAAAGAGAAGATGATAGGGGATATTTTCTGTCTATGTGTCTCTTGTTGTTTGAATAATAAAACACTGTTCAGTCAATGAGATGGGAAGATAGGTGGGGCTAGTAGTTGAGCAGAATTCTGGGAAAGGTAGACAGGCCCTGTCAGAGTCTTGAGACTGCTGAAGGAGTAATAACATGCTGGGGCATTACTGGGTAAGCCACAGCCTCATGGCCATGTATAGATTGGTAGAAATGGGTTTATAATTAAGACAGAGCTAGCACATAAGAAGACCTAGTCACTGGTCAGTAGTTTCACAATTAATATAGCATCTATATGTTCATTTGGAGCAAGGTGGCTATGGAACAAAGTGGGAAATCCCATAGCAATCTGTAGCACAAGCAGATTCTTCAGTAGATTTGGGCTAGCTTCCTACATACATACATTTCTTCTTGCTTGCTGGTTATCCCATGATGTTAGTAGATCCAGTATGCTGAAATTCTCCTGAAGCTAAGGCTTGACCATGCTCTACCTGTCTTCACATTAGGGGAACTCTGACCTTGCCACATAGTGCCAAGCCTCAGATCCTCTCATGATTCCTGTACCATGTTATCAAAATAGAACTGACAGGTTGAGATGTAGTCTTGCTTAGTCCTTTCAGGCTAATTAATTCTGTTAGCTGATATTGAGGAAATGCTTCCCAGAAGATTTGGCCCCAACAATTCTGATCTTTTCTCAGCCACTTACAGATTTTTAGTATAAAATGTCACACAGACATCCCTAGTTAACTCTTTGAAGAACTCTCAAACTTCCTTTGAAAATTCACAAGCCAGGCCTCCAACATCTGTATCCTCTCAACTTTTCATCTTTCAAACTATCATAGAATAGTGCACTAAATAGAAAGAGCAAGTTTGTTGTGTCCTATGAACACAAATTTCATATGTCTATTTTGTCTACTATGACCTCAACAAAGTCATATTTTAAGCAATACCTAGTCTATAATATGTTCTCAGTGAAGGAAGTTTAGAATGAAAGTCAGAAATAACATACAATTAACATTTGACTGTAGGGAGTACTTGTTCCTGCCAGCCTGGTCTCATTACCACATCAGCCCCCAGTGAACACCGAGAGACTTATATTAATTATAATACTGTTAACCATTATCTTGGGTTTCTTATTGGTTAACTCTGTCTTAATTATTAACCCATTTCTATTATTCTAAGTATTTCCACATGGTCTTATCTTACCTGGATATGTTGGACCTGCAACTCCTTTGCCTGCTACATGACTGCTCAGCCTCTCTGCACAGAAGAGAGTGATTTCCTGTTTATGCCTGCTTGCATCCTGATTCTACCCAGCTATGTAATTTTTTGGCTGGTAAATAAGCTGATCAGTGTTTTATTCCTTAACTAATAAGAGAAACATGTACACAGAAGAATATTCTCCAGCATATGACTCTTTGTTATACCCTTGAACTGACAACATTGTGTTCGAGATCTTGAAAGAAACACTGAGTATACTGAGGTTGTTACTTCTAAATTCTTGAAACACAGTTAAATAGTGAATCACTGAAGGTGAAATAGAAAACTATAAATATTTTGGGTAAAAGCCAAAACTATCTAAGTGGGTTGTGTTTGGTCATAAATCGAAGCCATTTATCTTGGCAGGACTACTTCCTTCAAAATAAAGAATTAGAGACAATCATTTAGACTTGAAGAAATTACAAATGCAGAAGTCCTTCAAGGGAACTGATATTAAATAATTAATCAGGATTTATTAAGCATCTATACTTTTCATTGCCTAGTCCTAGGCACCACATACTGTTTGTATTCAATGAATTTAGACCAGTTAGAAACATATAATTTCTAAGTTTAATACTCTGTGAACATTAGCTATGTAGCTTTAACTCTACTTACATAGTTTATCATTGTTATTGCTATTAGGTATCACATTGCTATCTAAACACACATTGATTTAATTATTGTAAAGATAATCCTATCTATCTATAAGATGTTTATGCTTTCTACTGCTTTCCTGTGGATGGGACATGTAAACTGACACAGGTAGATATAAAAGGAAGTGAAAGGAAAAGGAATCTCCCTTTTCTCCTGGAAGCCAGCCATGCTTCTAACTCCTGGTTTGTGCAACTCTCTCTCTGGTAAATAAATATATTGTTTTCCATAAAAAAACAAAAAAAATTGTCTCTGTCAATCCTAGTGTTTATATATTATCCTTCTGTGGTCTTTGATGGAGTTGAAGACAGATAGTTGTAATTATAGTTTTCCTTAGTTATGATAAAAGATAAGCTACATATAGGACTTTGGACTCACAAGAATGAGATAGATGATATTTTCTTTAAATCTTGCTAAATGTTGATAGATAAAATATTGTAACTATGTTCTTATTTGATAACTGTTCTGTTATATACAATTTGACTGTGTTAAAGTTAATACCTTTCTTTTTGTTTAAACAGAAAAGAGGAGATGTTGGGGAAGTCCTGTGTCAATAAAGCACTCCTGGCCAATAGGAATCTAGGTAGGTGGGACTAGGAGTCCAGGAGGACTCTGGGAAGGAGAAACACAGGAGTTGAGATGTAACCCCATGGGGTAGGAAGCCTGGAAACTTCTCCAGTAAGAGACATACTTAGATTAACAATTATGGGGTAATTACATAAGTCAGAGCTAGCCAGTAAGAAACAAGCTATGCCAACAGCTTCATAATTAATATAGCCTCCCGTGTGTTTATTTGGGACTGATGTGGCTCTAGAACCAGGCTGGCAGGAAGGCTTCTCTCAAAGAAAAAGCTTCTCTTTACAATGCCTTGTATCTGAAATAGGATACAGAGGCCATCAAGCAATTCTCTTCCCTTTTCAAAGTGTGCCATTAGTGGTTAGCACAGAAATCTGCATGACAAGAGAAGGATTGCAATCGGAAGTGTTTTTCAGGTTGGGCACATCATTTGGAGTACATATCAACTTAATTTGTATTCCATTGTCCAGTGTGCAGTTAAGTCTGAACTCCAGTGTGTTTAAGAGTGCAAAATGTACTCTGGCTGAGTTTTGAGGACTATACAGTTACCTTTGGCATTTGTACATTTAAATACTTTTCTGGCCAGACTCCAAGCATAGTTCACTGCTGCTTACTGCTGCTCCTTCTTTGGAGTTTTTTGTATATGACCCAGTGCAGGCCTTAGTAAATAGATAAGAGCATACTCTTGTGTTACAATACTACAGCTTCTGTCCATATTGTTCTGTTTAATGCTGTCAGAGACCCAGGCTGACATTGATATTATACCTTGTCCTCTGAGAAAAACAGGCACTGTGGCTTGCTAAAGAAGCTGCACCTATAAGAAGTATAACTGACTTCTCCATGGAAACTCTGAAAGCCAGAAGGACCTGCACAGATATTCTATCAACACTAAGAGACCAGGGATGACAGCCCAGACTGCAATAAATGGCAAAGATTTCAATCACAATATATGGAGAAGACAAGGTATTCCATGACAAAACCAGATTTAAAAAATACAGATCAACTAACCCAGGCCTAGTGAAAGTTCTTGAAGGAAAACCCCAACCCAAGGGAGTTAACTACAATGAGAAAAAAAAAAACATTCACAATAGATAATCCCACCTTACCAACAGCCAAAAGAAAAGAGGCGGAAATCCACATTTAATTCCACCACCATCAACTATTCCAAAACAAACAAGAATGAGCAATCAGTGGTCATTAATATCCCTCAATATTGATGGTCTTAACTTGTCCATAAAGAGACACAGGCTAACAGAATGGATTCAATGACAGAACCCATCCTTCTGCTGCATACAAGAAACATACCTCAACCTCAAAGACAGGTATTACCTCAGAGTTAAGGGTTGGGAAAAATTCCAATCAAATGGACCAAAGAAATAAGCAGGGGTAACAATCCTAATATCTGACAAATTAGATTTTAAAATAAAATCAATCAAAAGAGATGAAGAAGGGCACTTCATATTCATCACAGGAGAAATCCACCAAGATGAAGTTTCAATTTTGAACAGCTATGCCCCAAATCCAAAGGTACCCATGTTCATCAAAGAAACATTACTAAAACTCAAATAAAGCCCCACCCACTTATACTGGGAGACTTCAACACCCCACTTTCACCTCTGGAGAGGAATACCAGAAACTAAACAAAGAACCAAAGAACTATTAGAAGTTATGACCCAAATGGGATTAACAGACATCTATAGAACATTCCACCTAAACCAAAAAGAATATACCTTATCCTCAGCACCACATGGAACCTTCTCAAAAGTCTCCAAACCAAAAAAAAAAAAGCCCAGGGCCAGATGGTCTCAGTGAAGAATTCTACCAGAAATTCAAAGAACAGCTTATAACAATTCTTGTCAAAGTATTCCATGCAATAGAAACAGAAGGGTCTTTGCCAAACTCTTTCTATGAGGCTTCAATAACCATGATACCCAAGACACACAAAGACACATCTAAGAAAGAGAACTTCAGACCAATATCCCTCATGAACACTGATGCAAAAATATGCAATAAAATACTGACAAATCGGATCCAAGAACATATCAAAACATTCATTCACTATGATCAAGTAGGTTTCATCCCAGCAATGCAGGGATGGTTCAACATACAAAAACCCATCAATATAATTCACCATATAAACAAGCTGAGCAACAAAAACCCCATGATCATCTCACTAGATTCTGAGAAAGTCTTTGACAAAATCTAACAACCCTTCATGATACAGGTCTTGGAGAGATCTGGGATAACAGGATCTTACATCAACATAATAAAAACTATATACAGCAAATCAACAGCCAATATCTGATGCTGTAACGATAAACAGCACACTTACTGGAAGTAATGCTAAGTATTTATTGTAGAAATTACTCACAAGATACCAAACAAGTAACCCAGATGAGCCGAGTAGTTTTCTGCTGCCGAACTGGAAGCCGAGAGCCGGAAAAAGAGACCAAGATTTCCGTTGTTCAGTCTTTTATACCTTCCCCCATAATGGCCCTAGTCATGCCCAAAAGTGGGTCTGGCTAGTGACATACTTCACCGCCTATGTCCATATACATCTTTAGTCATGCCTAAAGAGGGTGTGGTTAGCAGTGTGGTAAACTGCTCTTTTATTACCTCATCTGTATGCGCCTCTAGTAAGCCACATGGTTAATAGCGACATACAGGCTTCCTCCTACAATTCCTCTTTCATTCTAAAAAGGACAAATAACTTGTGTCAATGAACAAAATGTATCAAACATCTATTCTATCTAAACCTAAACTTATCTGAAAGAAACACCCAAATCTGAACACCTCCTTCCAACTCTAAAATAATATAAAACTAACACTAACAAGTGTAAACTATCCTATAATATCAATACTAGGGAGAAGGGCCATGGAATTCTCAAAACTACTTCCTGCTGAGATGGGATGATGATAATCTCATGGGGACCTGTGAGAAGAAAAATGTTAGTGTAACAAAATCTCAGTAGATCAGACAGTCTCTGTATGGCAGGAGATGCTTGATTGAAGTTCCTGACTGGGGTTCTAGTGTTGACTGAAGCTCTCATCTGAAGCTCTGGCCAGATTGTAGAAGATGTTCTGTTTCAGTTCCTTGGTCTGTAGTTGTGTAGAGTGATGTAGTTTCAAGCCAGTTTCAGGATAGTGCTTGTCAGGTGGAGTCGATGATGTGGGGCAGTTCAGATGCTTCCAGTCGAATCAGGTGGAGTCACGGAAGTGGATCCTCATACTCTTTCTGAAGCAGTTGATGATTGCTGTCAGGAAATCCCTTCTCTGAAAAACTCAAACAGTAAAGTTAACAAAGAAATATTTTAACTTTTATATGTATGCATACTGGAAGAGGTGACAATAGGGAAGATGGTAAACATAAAGGAAATTAGACTTTTCGAAAAAAGAAATCCACAGATAACAGTCCCTAATTTTATTTTCTTCTGTCTTATATCAATGGCTCTTTGATATAATACAGAAATTCTAAATTTTATTTAAATAATATGCTTGAATTTAGAGTAGGAGAGCCAATCCAACTCCAAAGCCAGCTTCAGTTAAATGAATGGGGACTGAAGTATGTGAAGAAGCAAAGATAAAAGGGTATTATGAAAAACAATATAGAGAGATTTAGACTTTGATACCACACAGTGAGTTATTGTTTGTTTGATGATCTTCAGGGTAGCTATTCATTCTTCTTCAGGAATGCATATTTCCAGTATTGTTTGCTGAGTTTACCTGTGAAGACAAAAATCAAAACACTTCTCTTTCCTTTTTTTTTTTGGTTTTTATGAGACAGGGCTTCTCTGTATTGTTTAGGAGGCTATCGGTCCAGCCCAGCCTCGAACTCACAGAGATCTGCCTGCCTCTGCCTCCCGAGTGCTGGGATTAAAGGCATGCACCACCACCGCCTGGCTTTCTCTTTCCTTTTAGGAGGTCACTTTACCCATGGTAGAATATGAATTTGTAGATGAGCTGTTATCTTCCATCTCCTGAGATGTCTTCTCTTCTGATCTAATCTTAATTAATTTTGATGGAAGCCAAAGCTTTTCTTCTCCTGTGGAAACAAAGGCATAACCCCTTCCCCAATGTAACACATATCCTGGATTCCAGACTGAGGTCATAACATCCTTAAAATACACCGGTTGGTTCAGTTCAGAAGTCTTTTCTGTAGTCCAGTGTCTTTCTGCTGCAGTCTGTCCTTTTTCATCAACATTAAGAAAATTCAATGTTAGTAAAGCATTATGTA
This sequence comes from Mesocricetus auratus, assembly GCF_017639785.1. NCBI lineage: Eukaryota > Metazoa > Chordata > Mammalia > Rodentia > Cricetidae > Mesocricetus > Mesocricetus auratus. Next base: position 75,742,048 of record NW_024429266.1, on the reverse strand, counting down.
ACCTGTGTTTAGGGCTCTTTGCTCTCCCTGGCTATTTATGAAGCATTTCTTTTAAGGTTCAGTTAGATCTTTCAATCACTGTTTGTCCTGTGGGATTGTAAGGTATACCATTTACATGTTTTATATTATAATATTTGAAAAGTTGTTCCAGTTTACTGGAGACATATGCTGGAGCATTGTCAGCTTTTATTGTTTTAGGTATACACATAACAGCTATCACCTCTAAGAGGTGTGTAATAACAGAATCAGCTTTTTCAGAGCTGAGGGCAGTAGCCCATTGGAAGCCTGAGAATGTGTCTATGGTATGGTGCACATATTGCAAACTGCCAAATTCTGGGAAGTGAAATACATCCATTTGCAAAAGTTCATTTCTGTGAATACCTTTAAGATTACAACCTGCTGGTAATGGAGTTTGATTGTAGAATGAGCAACTGGGGCAATTTCTTACTATTTTTTGGCTTGTTACCAGGTGATATAAAAATACTTCTTTAAGCCTTTGCTGTTAACATGGTGTTTCTTATGAAATTCTGAAGCTTCCAACACATTACCTACTAATAAACGATCAATTTTATCATTGCCTTGTGCCATTATCCTTCCATAACGAGGAGATTTCCTCATTCGTTAAATATAAAATAATTTCTGCTGGGTCTTTCCCAGTCAGTTGACAAAGCCTTAACTTACCTTTAATATCAAATCGGAGATCTTTTCTATATATGTTTTCAATTTGTTATTCTGTTTATGTGGCAGAAATACCCATTCTAGTATGATGTCTTCCCTCTGCATTAACACTCCTGAGGGGTATTCTCTAAATGGCAAAATAACCAGAATACAGTCCAGCTTTGGATCCATATGATTCACATGTGCTTCTAATATTCTCTTTTATACCCATTCTAATTCTTTTTCAGCCTCAGCTGATAGTACTCGTGGGCTGTTTAGATCTTTATCTCCTTTTAAAGCCATTTTCTGGTGTTTTAAATCATGCCCTTCTACCCTGATAATTGTCTGTAACTGAGAGAATTCTCCTAATAGTTTTTGAAGATCATTAAATGTCCGGTAATGATCTCTTCTGATCTGTACTTTCTGCGGTCTACTTTTCTGAGCATATATTTTATAACCTAAATAGTTCATAGAATCTCCTCTTTGTATTTTTTCTGGGGCAATTTGTAATCCCCAGTGAGGCAAAGTTTCCTTTACTGCTTCAAACATCTTTTCCAAAATATCCTTATTTGAATCAGACAGTAATATGTCATCCATATAAAGATATATTAACAAATGTGGAAATATTTTACGAATTATTTCTAGAGGTTTATTCACAAAACATTGACACAAAGTTGGGCTGTTTAATATACCTTGAAGTAGTACCTTCCACTGGAACCTCTGTACCGGATGGGAATTATTATAGGTAGGTACCATGAAGGCAAAATTTTTTCTGTCGTTTTCTTGTAATTGTATGGTGAAGAAGCAATCTTTTAAGTGTATAATTATAATTGGCTAATCCTTAGGAATTAGGGAAGGTAAAGCATCCCAGTTTGTAGAGACCACGTAGGCTGAATTACCTTGTGGATGGCTCTAAGTTCAGTAACCATTCTCCACTTAACTGGACTTCTTCTTGACAACAAAAACAGGTGAATTCCATGCACTAGTTGATTTCTCAATATGTCCATCATCTAGCTGTTCCTGAACTAACTTCTCCAAAGCCTCCAACTTCTCAGATGTCATAGGCCATTGACCCACCCAGATGGGTTAATCTGTCAGCCATTTTAAGGGTTGAGCTTTTGGTTGCTCTGTAGATTTCGCACTAGCATCCTGCTTCTGTACAGCCCGTACATTTGGCATCTGTTTTCTGTACTGCCTTACTATATTCTTTCTACCAGTAAGAGCTTGTCTATAATTCCTAACTGATACAGGAGGAATGTTAATCAGCGTATTCCATTGCTGTATTAGATCATGTCCCCAGAGATTTACAGCAATATCTGCAACATATGGCTTTAACCTTCCTCTCTGTCCTTCTGGCCCAATAAAGTCAATCCATCTAACGCTCTGTTTAACTTCAAATAGGGTTCCAATCCCTATGAATTGAACGTTAACCTCTTCTAAAGCCCAAATTTGGGGGCCAGAACTTCTGATTACTGACGGTGACGTCACATCCAGTGTCTAAAATGCCATTAATAATCATATTATTTACTTTTTTTTTGCAGTCTTTTTTTTTTAATGTTCAATGTAATTTAGAGGGACACTTGCCTCTTCTTTTCAATTTTCTTTTTTTTTAATTTTCTTTATTTTTTTATTTTCCAGTTTAAATTTAGATAAGAAATGAGGTTGCTTCACAAGTCAGTTCCAGGTCCCTCTTCCATTCCGTCCCCTCCTCCCATGCCCTCCCCCAACCCCCCCCTTATCCCCTCATTCCCCAAGGAAGGGTGAGGCCCTCCATGGGGGTGTCCATAGTCTGTCATTTCATATAGGGCAGGGCCTAGACCCTTCCCCAAAAGTTCAGGGTGAGAGTGCACCTCACATTGTTCTATGGGAGTCCAAAGTCCGTGTGTATACTTGGGATGGGTACTGATCTGCTGCCCAAGGCTCAATACATTACCTAGGCCTCCTCACTGACACCCAAATTCAGGGGGGTATTGATCAGTGGAATCCAGCATGGGACTGATCAAGACTAATTCTAAGTGTCTATTTCAAATTGGTAGGTTTATTCCCATTTTTCTGAGGAATCTCCATACTGATTTCCAAAGTGGCTGAACCAGTTGGCACTCCCACCAGCAGTGGAGGAGTGTTCCCCTTTCACCACATCCTCTCCAGCATAAATTGTCATTGGTGTTTTTGATTTTAGCCATTCTGACAGGAGTGAGATGGTATCTCAGAGTTGTTTTGATTTGCATTTCACTGATGGCTAAGGATGTTGAGCACTTTCTCAAGTGCCTCTCAGCCATTTTAGTCTCCTCTATTGAAAACTCTCTTTTTAGTTCTGCAGCCCACTTTTTAATAGGGTCCTTTGGTGTTTTGGAGACTTGCTTCTTGAGTTCTTTGTAAATTTTGGAAATCAACCCTCTGTCAGATGTGTGATTAGTGAATATTTTTTCCCATTCTGTGGGCTGCCTTTTTGTCTTGCTGACTGTGCCCTTTGCCTTACAGAAGCTTCTCAGTTTCAGTAGGTCCCATTTATTAATTGTTGATCTCACTGTCTGTGCTACTGGTGTTATGTTCAGGAAGCTGTCTCCTGTACCAATTCGTTCAAGGGTACCACCCACTTTCTCTTCTAAGAGGTTCAGTGTGGCTGGATTTATGTTGAGGTCTTTGATCCATTTGGACTTAAGTTTTGTGCATGGCGATAACATGGATCGATCCGCATTCTTCTACATGCCAGTCTCCAATTATGCCAGCACCATTTGTTGAAGATGCTTTCTTTATTCCATTGCATATTTTTAGCTTCTTTGTCAAAGATCAGATGTTCGTACGTGTGTGGGTTAATACCCAGGTTTTCAATTCGATTCCATTGGTCTACCTGTCTATTTTTGTGCCAATACCAAGCAGTTTTCAGGACTATAGCTCTATAATAGAGCTTGAGGTCAGGGATGGTGATGCCTCCGGACGTTGCCTTGTTGAACAGGGTTGTTTTGGCTATCCTGGGTCTTTTGTTTTTCCATACAAAATTGATTATTGTTCTTTCAAGGTCTGTGAAGATTTGTGCTGGGATTTTAATGGGGATTGCATTGAATCTGTAGATTGCTTTTGGCAGGATTGCCATTTTTACTACATTGATCCTACCTATCCAAGAGCATGGGAGACCTTTCCATTTTCTGAGGGCTTCTTTAATTTCTTTCTTTAAAGATTCAAAGTTCTTACGATAAAGGTCTTTCACTTGTTTGGTTAGCGTTACCCCAAGGTATTTTATGTTGTTTATGGCAATTGTAAAGGGTGATATTTCTCTGATTTCTCTTTCAGCCCTTTTATCATCTGTATATAGTAGGGCTACTGATTTTCTTGAGTTGATCTTGTAGCCTGCCACTTTGCTGAAGGTGTTAATCAGCTGTAAGAGTTCCTTGGTAGAGTTCTTTGGGTCATTGATGTAAACTATCATATCATCTGCAAACAGTGAAAGTTTGAGCTCTTCCTTCCCAATTTGTATCCCCTTGATCCCCCTTTGTTGTCGTATGGCAATAGCTAGAACTTCAAGTACCATGTTGAAAAGGTATGGAGAGAGTGGGCAGCCTTGTTTTGTTCCTGATGTTAGAGGAATTGTGTTGAGTTCCTGTCCATTTAGTTTGATGTTGGCTGTTGGCTTACTCTATATAGCTTTTATTATGTGTAAGTATGTCCCTGTTATCCCAGATCTCTCAAAGACCTTTATCATGAAGGGGTGTTGGATTTTGTCAAAGGCTTTTTCAGCATCTAGTGAGATGATCATGTGATTTTTGTTTTTCAGCTTGTTTATATGGTGGATTCCATTGATGGATTTTCGTATGTTGAACCATCCCTTCATCCCTGGGATGAAACCTACTTGATCGTGGTGAATGATTGCTTTGATGTTTCTTGGATCCGATTTGCCAGTATTTTATTGGGTATTTTTGCATCAAAGTTCATGAGGGATATTGGTCTGAATTTCTCTTTCTTAGTTGTGTCTTTGTGTGGCTTGGGGATCAAGGTTATTGAAGCCTCATAGAAAGAGTTTGGCAAAGACCCTTCTGCTTCTATTGTGTGGAACACTTTGAGAAGAATTGGCATAAGCTGTTCTTTGAATTTCTGGTAGAATTCTGCACTGAGGCCATCTGGACCTGGACTTTTTTTGGTTGGGAGACTTTTGATGACAGCTTATATTTCCATAGGGGTTATAGGTCTATTTAAATTGCTTATCTGTTCTTGATTTAGTTTTGGCAAATGATAGCTGTCCAGGAAGTCATCCATTTCCTTTAAATTTTCGAATTTTGTGGAGTACAGGTTTTCAAAGTATGACCTACTGATTCTCTGGATTTCCTCATAGTCTGTTGTTATGTCCCTCTTTTCATTTCTGATTTTGTTAATTTGCGTGTTCACTCTCCGCTGTTTGGTAAGTTTGGACAAAGGTTTGTCTATCTTGTTGATTTTCTCAAAGAACCAACTCTTCGTTGCATTGATTCTTTGTATTGTTTTCCTGGTTTCTACTTTATTGATTTCAGCCCTCAATTTGATTATTTCCTGGTGTCTACTCCTCCTGGGGGAGTTTGCTTCTTTGTGTTCTAGAGCTTTTAGCTGTGATGTTAATTCTCTGGTATAACTGATCTCCTGTTTCTTCATGTGAGCACTTAGTGCTATGAACTTCCCCCTAGCACTGCTTTCAAAGTGTCCCATAGGTTTGGGTATGTTGTGTCTTCATTCTCATTGAATTCGAGGAAGTCTTTAATTTCTTTTTTTATTTCCTCTTTGACCCAGGGATGGTGCAGTTGAGCATTATTCAATTTCCATGAGTTTGTAGGTTTTCTGCAATTTGTGTTGTTGTTGAATTCTAATTTTAAGGCATGGTGGTCTGATAAGATTCATGGAGTTATTCCAATTTTTTAGTAGCTGCTGAGGTTTGATATGTTGCCAAGTATGTGGTCGATTTTTGAGAAGGTTCCATGTGGTGGTGAGAAGAAGGTATATTCTTTTTTATGTGGATGAAATGTTCTTTAGATATCTGTTGGGTATCTAGTAATCCCAGTTGGGTCATTACTTCTATTAGACCCTTTGCTTCTTTGTTGAGTTTCTGTCTGGTATTCCTGTCTAGTGGTGAGAGTGGTGTGTTGAAATCTCCCACTATAACTGTGTGGGGCTTTAGATGAGATTTAAGTTCTAATAATGTTTCTTTAATGAATGTGGATGCCTTTGTATTTGGGGCATAGATGTTCAGAATAGACGCTTCATCTTGGTGGGTTTCACCTGTGATGAGTATGTAATGACCTCCTTCATCTCTTTTGATTGATTTTATTTTAAAGTCTAGTTTTTTAGATATTAGGATTGCTACCCCTGCTTGTTTCTTGGGTCCATTTGATTGAACAATTTTTTCCCAACTTTTAACTCTCAGGTAATGTATGTCTTTGAGGGTGAGGTGTGTTTCTTGTATGCAGCAGAAGGAAGGGTTCTGTCTTCGAATCCATTCTGCTAGTCTGTGTCTTTTTATGGGTGAGTTAAGGCCGTTAATATTGAGGGATATTAATGACCATTGATTGCTCATCCTTCTCCGATTTGCGATGGTTGTTGTTGTTGGAATTATGTGTGGAATTTCACCCCTTTGTTCTTTTGGCTGTTGGTAGAGAGGGATTCTCTAATGTCAATGTTTTTCTGGTTGTAGTTAGCTTCCTTGGGTTGGAGTTTTCCTTCCAAAATTTTCTGTAGGGCTGGGTTAGTGGACACATATTGCTTGAATCTAGTTTTGTCATGGAATATCTTGTTTTCTCCATCTATAGTGATTGAGAGCTTTGCCGGGTATAGTAGTCTGGGCTGGCATCCAGTAGGTAGAATATCTATCCAGGACCTTCTGGCTTTCAGAGTTTCCATGGAGAAATCAGGTGTAATTCTGATAGGTCTGCCTTTATATGTACTTGACCTTTTTCCTTAGCTGCTCTTAATATTCTTTCTTTATTCTGTATGTTTGGGGTCTTGATTATTATGTGGCAAGGGGATTTTTTTTGTGGTCCACTCTATTTGGTGTTCTGTAGGCTTCTTGTACCTTCATTGACATGTCTTTCTTAAGGTTGGGAAAGTTTTCTTCTATGATTTTGTTGAATATGCCTTCTGCCCCTTTGAGGTGGATTTCTTCTCCTTCTTCTATACCTATTATTCTTAGGTTTGGTCTTTTTATGGTGTCCCATATTTCCTGGATGTTTTGTGTTAAGGATTTGTTGGATTTAAGGTTTTCTTTGGTTGATAAATCCATTTCTCCTAGTGAATCTTCAACACTTGAGATTCTCTCTTCCATCTCTTCTATTCTGTTGGTAATGCTTGTATTGGTAGTGCCTGACTGTTTGTCCAGCTTTTCTATTTTCTGCCTTTCTTCAGATTGTGTTTTTTTTAATGTCTCTATTTCAGTTTTCAACCCTTTCAGTGTTTGCATTGCTTCTTGCAATTTTCTGTTTATCTGTTCGTCCGTTTGTTGCCTTTTATGCATTTTTTGGTTTGTTCTTTCTTCCATTTCTTGCATTTTTTTGTTTTGCTTTTTGTTCCATTTCTCGCATTTTGTGCTTTGTTTCTTCTTCCATTTCCTGCCTTTTTTGGTTTTTTTCTTCTTCCATTTCCTGCCTTTTTTGGTTTGTTTCTTCTTCCATTTCCTGCCTTTTTTGGTATGTTTCTTCTAACATTTCTTGCATTTTTTGGTTTGTTTTCTTCCATTTCTTTGAGGGATTTTCCAATATCCTCTTTTAGGGCCTCTATCATTTTCATGAAAGTGCTTTTAAGGTCGTTCTCTTCTGCTTCGTTCGCATTGGAATGTTGGGGTCTTGCTGGTGTGGAGTCTCTAGAATCTGGCAGTGTCATATTTGTTTTTCTGTTGCTGACTGTGTTTTTGTATTGTCTCTTTCCCATCTCTTCTTCTAGTGGGTGCAGAAAGAGCCCCTTACTGGTCTGGGTACCAGAGTTCCCTTTTGGTGGGTGCTAGCAAGTCCAATAATCTGGTGGTTCTTCTATTCCTTGTCCAAATGCTGGTCCCGTGGGTGGAGAAGAAGAAGAGGAATCTGGGGCGCTTAGCCTCCTACCTGGTCCCCTGGACCCTATGCTGGGTCCTGTTGTACCTGATCCGGAACAGCTATTCCCCTGGTCTCCCTGGCTCCTTTGGTTTCCTGGTCTCGTTGGTGGGAGAGAAGATCTGGAGTCTGGGGTGCTTGGCTCCCGCCGGGATTGGGAGCTCTGTGCAGTTTCCAGGCGATCTGCAGGCACTGGAACACAGGCCAGGAAGCCGGCCTGTTTACCTGATGCTGCCTGAGGAACAGCTGCTTCCCTGGACTCCCAGGCTCCTCTTGTTTCCTGGTCTCGTTGGTGGGAGAGAAGATCTGGAGTCTGGGGTGCTTGGCTCCCGCTGGGATTGGGAGCTCTGTGCAGTTCCCAGGCGATCTGCAGGCACTGGAACAAAGGCCAGGAAGCCGGCCTGTTTACCTGATGCTGCCTGAGGAACAGCTGCTTCCCTGGACTCCCAGGCTCCTCTCGTTTCCTGGTCTCGTTACTTTAACTGGTAACTTGGGTCTATGATATTGTATAGAAGTTTGCCAAAATATATGTTTTGTATTTCCTCCTGATATTATTGATTCATCCTCTGGAGATAATGTATTATCCAGTGTTGTATTATTTACAATTGTCAGTGGATCTTCTAATTGTCCTGGGAGAGGCTGTCCTCCACTGTCACTGGGAATGACGAGATAATCTTTCTTTCTGGGGCCTGCTTGATGCCCTGATTCCCATTTCCCAGCTGTAAAGATCAACCTTGTCTATCTGTAGTTGACCAGCATTCGTTGGTCCAATATTTTCCCTGTCCACACCTCCTGCAGATACAAGGATGATGAGGCTTTCTGTTTGATGCATTCCTGGTAAAAGCATTATTTCTAGGAATGCATTGTCTACAGTTATTACTCAGATATCCTATTTTACCCCAGTTAAAGTACGTGGCATCTTTATGCCTGTTAAAATTCTTGGAGATTTCCTTCCCTACCCAGGCCTCTCGTCATGGGTAGGGTATTTGGCATCCTGGTGCCTCCTCAAGCCTGTAAAAATAGCTTCACCTACTGAAGCTCCCGTATCCTGACTTTTACATTCCAGGTTCACTGTATGTCTATGTAGGACCCATTCCTCCAATGGCGCTGATCTTATTTTTAATGGCCAAATTACCTGCCTGCATTGAGAATTTGCATTCTCATATTCCAAAGATTATATAAGGAGTCGCCTAGATTCTGGATTTGCTATTTGTACTTATATTGCTCTGGATAATCTCTCTAAAAATTCAGTGAACCTTTCCCTTGGGCCCTGTAATACCTTGGTTTCATTATCTCTCCTGTTTCGCAAACCTTATCCAAGGCATTTAAAGCAGCTCTATGGCATAAAGACAACATGTGCTCGTCATATGCAGACTGAACTTGTGTGTCAGCGTAAGGACCCTCCCCAAGAATCTTGTCTTGGAGCACTTCATGACCATTCTTTAATTCCTGAATCTCTAAGGTTTTCGCTTCTTGCCTCCATAAAGCTCTCCATTGAAGTTGACAATAATTTGCTAGCACTGCTGAGGCTTATTGGGCCCAGCCTTTTGGGGTTACTCTATTTGCAGTGGCCCATGAGGTTAGGAGCTCTCTGACATAGGGAGAATGAAGCCCATATGAAACAATGGCCTCGTGATTCCCTTTAGGTCCTTCATCTGTATAGGTTCCATTAATAAGCAATGGGACCATTTGAGTGCTCTTTCGTTGCTGGTTTTTCTGTTACAGATACTGGAAAAATCATAGGTGAATGCATTGCAACCTTAGGGAGATCTTTCCGGCATTTGAGAGGTTTTGGGCAACTCCTGTCCCGAACTGTTGCCTGTATGTCTGATTCTGAAGTATCAGATTAGATGTCTTCTAAAACCTGCAGTCTATTCATCACTATTTCTCTGAGCTGTTGAATTTCTTGGGACAAATAATTTTCTAAGGACATCATGGAATCTTTCATTTTTTTTGCATTCATCATTTCTACGTCATTCCAAATATTTAATATTCTCATCCTTAGAAAGGATCTTAATGGCACATAAACTGCCTTCTAGAAATGACGTTCTATCAGCGAGTTTGTCATTGTTCTCAGACATGGAACAAATCTTTTCTGTTAGCATTTCAATGTTATGTTCCAGTCTTTGTAGTTTGCTAGTGAAATCATCAAACATGGAACAGTTTTGTTGGTTAAACGTTTCAACATTATGTTCCACTTTTTCTGTTCTATCTGTTGAACACATTTTTCCTGAAAGTAATTCAATTTTGTGTTCCATCTCTTTAAACCTATTTGTGAGACCTACATTATCATTTTTAATAGCCTGAATATTTTCTACCAAACCTTCCTTACTATCCTACAAAGGATTTTCCATTTCCTGAATTCTTTGTACTAAGATTTCATAACTGTCCTGCAATGATCGTATGACCTGTATAAGTTTCACCCTATTTTTGAACCATTTCTTTAGCAAAATTATATTGATTATGAAACTAATAATCACCATTGTGGGTAGGAAGCACCTTTCAGGTAGGTCCTCAACCCTTTCTAAAAATCCCATCCATGCAAAACACAAGAAAATTCTTATCATCCTGCATCATAATGTTAGCTGACATTGTATAAAGCAGTTAAGTTTGTTACCAGTGGAGTTTTATTCAGGCCGATATTAGCAGGCTGCCTGCGAAAGAGCACGTGGCCCAAGTCAGCAGGCCAACAGTAAAAGAGCATGTGGCCGCGAGAGAAATCTCGGAATACCACCTAACCTTACCGGCAAGTAGAAGGTGCTGGTTCCCGGCGCCAGGAATAGTGTCTTGCCGAGAGAAGTGGTGGGGAACTCAGCAAAAGGAGAGTCCACGTGTGCCTGGTCAGGCCGAGGAGCAGCCACTTTTCTGGGCTCCTGGATCCTGATTCTGAAACTTCTGACACCAAATGATGCTGTAATGATAAACGGCACACTTACAGAAAGTAAAACTAAGTATTTATTGTAGAAATTACTCAAAAGATACCAAACAAGTAACCCAGATGAGCTGAGTAGTTTTCCGCCGCCGAACTGGAAGACCGAAGCCGGAAAAAGAGACCAAGACTTCCGTTGTTCAGTCTTTTATACCTTCCCCCGTAATGCCCCTAGCCGTGCCCAAAAGTGGGCCTGGCTAGTGACATAGTTCACTGCTACGTGTGTATATGTCTTTACTTCCATCTGTATATGTCTTTAGTCATGCCCAAAGTGGGTGTGGTTAGCAGTGTGGTAAACTGCTATTTTATTACCTCATCTGTGTGCGCCTCTAGTAAGTCACATGGTTAATGGTGGCATTGTTTTCCTCCTACAAATATCAAACTAAATGGACAGAATCTCAACGGGATTACTATAAGATCAGAACCAGACTAGACTGTCCACTCTCTCCATAATTTTTCAATATTATACTTGACATGCAAGCTAAAGCAATACTGCAACAAAAGGAGGTCAAGGGGATACAAACTGGAAAGGAAGAGTTCAAACTTTCACTATTTGCAGATGATATGATAGTTTAAATGAGTGACCCAATAAACTCTACCAGGGAACTCCTGCAGCTGACAAATACTTTTAGCAAAATGACAGGATACAAGATCAACTCAAGAAAATCATTAGCCCTACTATATACAGATGATAAAAGGCTAAGAAAGAAATCAGAGAAACATCATCCTTTACAATAGCCACAAACAACATAAAATACCTCATGGTAATGCTAACCAAACAAGTGAAAGACCTGTATTAGAAGAACTTTGAGTCTTTCTTTTAATGTATGATTTTTTATTAATTTAGAAATGTGCATGCTTCAAATGTCAATCCCAGCTCCCCCCCTTCTTCCTTCGCCAGTCCCACCCCCACTCCTACCCCCAGCCCATTCCCCACATCATTTCCTAGGGAGGGGAAGGCCCCCCTTGGGGGGATATCCAGAGTCTGTCATTTCATCCACAGCAGGACCTAGGCCCTTCCCAATGTGTCCAGGCTGAGAGAGGATCCCTCCATGTAGAATGGGCTCCCAAAGTTCATTTGTATGACATCGTGAACATTAGTCTACTACCCAAAGCCCCAGAGATTTCTGAGGCATCCTCATGGACACTACATTCATGGAGTCTGCATCAGTCCCCTGTTGGCTTCTTAGTCATCAGTCTGGTGTTCAAGACCTCCCCCCGTGTCCAGTCAGCTGTCTTTGTGGGTTTCACCATCATGGTCTTGATCGCCTTGCTCATAAGTCCTCCATCTCTCTTACTGGGTTCCAGGAGGTCAGTTCAGTGTTTAGTTTAAGTATCGGTCTCTGCTCCCATCAGTCACAGGGAACTTTGAGTCTTTAAGGAAAGAAATTAAAGAAGACACAAGAACATGGAAAGATCTCCCATGCTCTTGGATAGGTAGGATCAAAATAGTAAAAATGGCAATCTTATCTAAAGCAGAATATAGATTTAGTGGAATCCACATTTAAATCCCAGCACAATTCTTCACAGATCTTGAAAAAATAATAATCAACTTCATATGGAAAACAAAAGACTAAGGATAGCCAAAACAACCCTGTTCAACAAGGCAACATCTGGAGGCACTACCATCCCTGACTTCAAGCTCTATTACAGAGCTATATTCCTGAAAACATCTTGGTATTGACATAAACATAGGCAGGTAGACAAATGGAATCTAATTGAACACCCTGAAATGAACCCACACACTTATGAATACCTGATCTTTGACAAAGAAGCCAAAATTACACAATGGAAAAAAGAAAGCATCTTCAACAAATGGTGCTGGCATAACTGGATATTGGTGTGTAGAAGACTGCAGATAGATCCATGTCTATTGCCATGCACAAAACTTAAATCCAAATGGATCAAAAGCCTCAGCATAAATCCAGCTACACTGAACCTGTTAGAAGAGACAGTGGGAGGCACTCTTGAACGAATTGATACAGGAGATTGCTTCCTGAACATAACTCTAGTAGTACAGACACAAAGATCAACAGTTAATAAATGGGATCTCCTGAAACTGAGAAGCTTCTGTAAGGCAAAGTACACAATCAGCAAGGCAAAAAGGCAACCCATAGATTGAGAAAACATATTTACTAACTCCACATCTGACAGAGAAATCTCCAAAATTTACAAAGAACTCTAGAAGCAAGTCTCCATAACATCAAAGGATCCAATCAAAAGTGTCATACAGAACTAAATAGAGAATGGTTAGTAGAGTAGTCTAAAATGACTGAGAGACAATTAAGGAACTGTTCAAAATCCCTAGACATCTGGGAAATGCAAATAAAAACAACTCACAGATACGATCTCATTCCTGTCAGTCTGGCTAAAATAAAATCTCCAATGACAGTTTATGCTGGAGAGGGTGTGGAGAAAGGGGAACACTCCTCCAATGCTAGTGGGACTGCCAACTTGTACAGCCACTTTGAAAATCAGTATGGAGTTTTCTCAGGAAAATGGAAATCAATCTACCACAAGACCCAGCAATTCCACTCTTAGGCACATACCCAAAAGATGCATATTCGTACAACAAGGATGTCTGTTCCACTATGTTCATAGCAGCATTATTTGTAATAGCCAGAACCTGGAAGCAACCTAGATACCCCTCAACTGAAGAGTGGATAGAGAAAATATGGTACTTTTATACAATGGAGTACTATCCAGTGGAGAAAAACCAATGGAATCTTGAAATTTGCAGGCAAATGGATAGCACTAGAAGAAACCATACTGAGTGTGGTAACCCAGTCACAAAAAGAGAAACATGGTATGCTCTAACTCATTTATGGTTTTTATACATGAATCAGGAGAATTTCAGCATACATTCCCACTCCCAGTGAGTCTGGGAAACAGAAACTTCATCCAATGCCTGATGAAAGCAGAGGCAGATACCCACAGAGAAACACTGACCTGAACTCCTGGAATCCAGTGTCAGAAAGAGGGAACTGATGGACAAAGGAGTTAAGTCTTGGTTGTTTTTACACACAGAATCAGTTGACATAACAAGCAGAGCTCTTGAACCTCAGATTGATGGCTTTGTGGAAAGCATGGGACTGACCCAGACCCTGTGAAGGTTGGTGTCAGTGAGGAGGCCTATGTAATCTATGGTGCCTGGTGTACAAATAGACTTTGAGTGCCCATACCATAATATGGGATGCTTTCTAAGATGGGACACTTGTGGGAGGGCCTATCCCCTGCCCTTGATGAAATGACAGTCATTGGATATCCACCATGGAGGACTTCACCCTCCCTGGGAATTGTAGTGGAGATTGGGTCTGGGACTGGGGGACCTGGTGGGGAGGGCAGGGAATGAAGGGTGGGAGAGGGAGCTGGGATTGACATGTGAAACAAGCTTGTTTCTAACTTAAATTTTAAAAAATGTTAAAAGGAAAAAAAAGATTTTAGGTAGCTTTTGTGTATCTGAATGTTGAATATGCTAGTTAAATTCTACTATACTACAGATTTTACACTAAATATTTGTCTGTGTTTCACTTAAGTTCTTTTGATGTGTTTCATGGAAAAATAAATAAAAATGAAGTGCTCTCTGCCTTTCTCATCACTGCCTCCATTTTTCTTTTAATTTTCTTGGTGTATGTGTGTGTGTGTGTGTGTGTGTGTGTGTGTGTGTGTGTGTGTATGCTTACATGTGGACACACATGGTTTTGGGCTATCAAGGGAGTCACAGGTTAACATTTGCTTCCTGGACTACTGATTCCCTTATACTCTGAAGTAGGTTGATACTGAATTGTTTCTACTGGTTAAGCATTTAGCTGGAGGAATCTGCTGTTTCTGCCTTCAAGTGCCTGAACTGCCTACCACCCAACCTCTGACTTTTCAGTGGGTAACAGGATCCCATCGTAGATCCTCAAATGGAGCTACAAGTCCTGGGCAGTCATCTACCCAGATTTTGTTTTCATCTGAAATACAATGTTGTCATGTGTTTACATAATTGTTTGGTGATAAGCAAAGCTTATAGATTTTGCTTATGAGAGAATGTTTTTATTGGCTTCACAAATGAAAGCTGATTTAGCTAATTAAGAAATACTTTAGTTATGCCTTTTCCTCTTAAAATATTAAGAATAACATGCCAAAGTTTCCTGGCACTTAGTAATTTGGAAAAAATAAGAAGGTAGCTAATATTTTCTGGGTGTTCGTTCAATATTTCTTTAAGGAAGAATTTACAGTCTTGTGAAGGCTTTCTCAGTGTGGCACTCTTTCATTCAAGTATGAAGCGATATGACCCTTTATTTGGCTTACTAAGTTTTCATCTGCATACTTGTTTTAGATTTTACTTATGCTAGATGAATTTTCAAGGTGCCTAAAACTATTTTATTTCATCATGTTTTCCAAATGTCTATTATCTTTGCTTCTTTCCATTACCTTCTTATTTGTGTCATTCCAGAAAAATAATTGAGATTCAGTTTTTTAAACCTGGTTTCCTTTTTATATTGATTGTACTATCTACTGTTCCTCCTTATAACTAAATTCTACCAATATTACTCTTTATGAATATTTTCTATCTTAAAATATTTTAGATTATGTTTTACTTAGTCTTTGAAGAATTTATACATGCATAAAATGTATCGTGAGCTTATGCACACCCAACAAACCTTCCCAGCCTCCCGGATACACCCCAAACACTACTCCTCCATTCCATGTCTTAGTCACTGTTGTGTTGCTGTGAAGAGATATCATGACTGAGACAACTTATACTAGGAAAGACTTTGTTGGAACCTTGCTTACAGTTTAAGAGCATGGTCCATGACCATCAGGACTGGGACTATGAAAGCAGGCAGAGACACCTGGTTATGAAGAAGTAGCCAAGAGTTTATATCTGATGCATAAGCCCAAGGCAGAAGGTGTGAGTCTTGGCCCAGTGTGGGATTTTGAAACCTAAAAACCCATTACCAGTGACTAACCTCCTCCAAAAAGGCTATACCACCTAATCATTCCTAAACAGTCTATCAAATGAGAAGCAAACATTGAAACATATGAGAACATGGGGTTCTTTTTATCCAAACTGTGTCGCTCAACTGAGTTCAGTTCATGCAATCCAGTAGTATGCTGACTGACTTTGACCAGATCTTGGGCAGATCATGTGTAATTACCACACAGTGAGTTTGTGAATACAATGAGAATGTCATTCCCAGAAGAAAACATTTCATAGCACCTACTCTTTTCCATCCTCCAGAATTCGATCATTTATTGACCCTTTTCCATAACCTTCCATAAGTTTCAGGAAGGGAGAAATGAGCACTCCAGTCACTTAGCTCCCAGCACTTGACCAGCTATGAGTCTCTGCATTAACTGAGGCAACGGCAAAGGCTTCTCTCGTCAAGGCTGAAAAGAGTAGCAAAGTAAGAATGAAATGTTATCACAGTTCCATTGACTTAATAGATGAAGTTCTAAGAGGTCTCTGACTCATGTAGGCTCCACAGATCTGTGTGAGTGAGTGAGTGTGTGTGTGTGCGTGTGTGTGTGCGTGTGTGTGTACGTGTGTGTGTGTGTGTGTGTGTGTGTGTGTGTGTTAGCAGGTCTTCTGCAGTTTGCCCTGCTCTCTGCTGTGCAGCTGTATTCTGCCTGAGGCAAGCCAGCATGGAAAGGGCTTGCAGCAAGCTATACATTGGCTTTCTGGCTTGCTTCCCAGCAAGGATCTCCCCTAGCACAGTAAGTTTTTTTTTTTTGCAGCAGGATAAGAGCATATTGTGTATCACTGTTTTCCCCCACAAAATTTTAGTTTTGACACTTCTGTTATTCTCTTACCAGCAGTCCATTTCCTATTCTAGTCCATCCTATGTCGGCATTAGCTTATTTTTTATAAATACTTTTTAATTATCTGCAAAATAGATTTTGTATAATTTTTGCATCATTAAGAAATCTAAAATCATTTAATATCCATATGTTGAGAACCTTTATATTTATTAATTTTGAAGATAATTTGAACTTTTCTTCCTGCTGTGTCTTTATATTTAGGCCTCTTTGCTCCTAATGCATCATTGTTGTTATCTTATTTTTTCCTTTTCCTCTGGATCAAAATTGACCATTGCCTAGGGACAATATGGAACTTTGCCTTTTTATGTCATTCCCTGGATATTTCAGTGCTGTATGAAAATGCTGTTGCAGAAGCTTGGTCAAACATCTATTTAGCATGCACAACACTAAGCTCAATTTTAGTGTCTGTTATTTGAATTTTTTCAAGTGTAAACTCAATTGGACTATGAAGTTGTCAATTCCCATTTTCAAACTCTCTCCTCTTATTAGCAGAATAGATGGAGAAAGAAAGAAAGAAAAACCATGCTCGTCACTCTTCTCAGCATATTTCCAATTCCTACAGGAACTAATGCTCATAATATGAGAATTAGTCTTAGGTACCATGCACCAACATTGTTTCCACTGTTTACTTCGTAGCCCTGGTCCTCTCATTGCAGTTTAACTCTTCAACAAATAGTGGAAGGAGAAGTATTGACAGGTATAGAATAATTTTTGAACTAATGAACAGCAAGTGTAGGTGTAGCTTTCATTTTCTATTTGCTAGATTACTTGAGTTAGATCCACAGGTTTGCCTGGTTAGTTGTTGGTCGGATGGGCAAGAGACACCCACGGGGATGCCTGCGTCCTCATGGTCCAGGATTCCTGAAATACTCACATGCCTGGCTGGAGCCACAAGGGATACTGCAAGGGTAAGGGTTGAATATGAAGGTACTGAGAGGTGAGCGGGATTGGGGCTCATGATGTGAAATTTCAAAAGAGTCAATAAAGAATTATGTTTAAAATAAAAAAAACCTACAAAGATACTTCAGTTAATAAAGCGCATTAAGTCTGGCAGTGACATAGGACAATAGTGCATGGTGCTTAAACCAAATGGCTTAAATGAATGGGGAAACAAGGATTCAGGCAATATTGGGAACAATAAGGTCTCCCGCAGAGCTTTATCAGACTTCTTGTATAGATAGTAGCATCTTAGGACAGTACATCTGGGATTACAAAAGGAAAGCCAAATAATGTATTTAGGAATGTATTTTTGTGCTAGATCTTCTAAAAGAATAATTCAGTATCTTATACAACTGTCTGAAACTCCAGCTTCAAGGATTTCAATATCGGCTACCGGCTTTCTTATTTACTGAGTTGCATATACTCAGACAAATAAATAAAATTATAATATAAATATTTAAAAATTTGTATTTGATACAAAATATATAAAATGTTACAATCATTTTCATTAAAATTGGGAAATGACACATATAGGAACATATTGGTTATGAAGTAGAAGATTTGTTTAGCCAGTCCTTTCTGATGATACCTTTATTAGAATTTGAGTATAAAAAAATTGCCAAGCCTCAAGTGAATTATTTTCATAGGATTTTTAAGTAATGTAAATTTTTTATAATTTTACCAATGCTTGGAAAGGGTTGTCTCTAATATCTTCCTGGAACGAAGTGAAATGTATTAGGTAGTCTTTCAATGGCATTTACTCCCACGAGCAGGGTATGAATCAGGCAAGTGATAGCACTTTCATTTTTAAACTGGATATTTTAATTAATTGGTTAACATCATGGGAAATATATCCATTAGCTTACATTCTACACTTTCGTAGCTCATAAAACTGCTTTATTTTCTTTTTTAGTCTTAAAATAAATCAAGACAAATGCCTAGAATTCATTTTCTTAGGATATTAAAATACTGTTTGCCAAGGAAAAGAAAACAGCTGCGAATTTTAGGGGAGATATGCTTTATATTTTAAATTATAATTCAAATATTTAAACGCATTGGACTTTCATTCCAGAATAATTAAAATTGGAAAAAAGGTATTTACAAGAAAAATAGCACAAAATTGTCCTTTAATACATAAAGAAAGATAGATCATTTTAACATAGCCTGGAAAGTTATTGAAACAAAGGAAAGAAGTAGGAATGTCATAGATTGAAGCGACTGAATGAAATCTAACTTTAAGTTAGTTTCATGTAGCCATAATATGGGATAATGGGATGTGTCTATGCCCACATGGCCACTAGCACACATAATTTCTGGGTCAAAGAAATGAGAAAATATGAAAGCTTGCTTGGTGTCTTGTGACATACCAGTGTTCGTCTTTGCAGCTACAGTAGATTTTGAGTCTTTGAAGCTTTTGCCGAGGGATATCCACTCTTTAGTCCTAAGGTTGATTGTTGCATCTACACCTAGCATCAAACTCAGTCAGATATAGATAGTCCATTAAAAATTTGGCTTTTGTCACCTCACTGACCTGATTGGAATCTCTTCAGCCTTTTTGCTCTCTTGGATCCTCACTGTGCTTTTGCACAGAGTCAGAAAACTTTGGTGGAACCTGCAAAGTGCAATACAAACCAAGAGAGTATAAATGAATGTGTGTTACGGTGAAGAGTCATGAACACTAATGACATCTGTACTGTTCCTTTGAAAGAGGATAAGCATGAGGCTCCAGCAGAAGCGGGAAGGAAACATGACCAAAAGGAAACAGAATAGTATTCCATTTGAGTTTCTCATGAATAAACAACTCAACTCACATTGTTTTTCATTGGCCCTGTATATTGTGACCCTTTTCTATCTCTCTTCTAATATTATGTTTTTGCAAAAATGAAGCTCAAATTTTTAAGACATCCAACATTTTAAAATTGAATATTGCCTACTTTACATGAGATTTAAATTTTACTATTCTTTTTCACTGTCATATTTTTCTGCTTTTTATTTGTTTAGTGTTTAAAGTCCTCAGTTTCATATACTATAAAAAATAACACACTGAATAAATTTATTGCCTAAGTCACCATGCCTCTCCTGACTTTGATTGGTTTATACAAGGAGTGAGTCAAATAAATTTTAAACTCTTCAAGTGCACCAAAATTTATCATAGAAGATGCATTTACATTGTGATTGAATGTCAAAGCTAAACTCTTAAGTGAGATAAACACTTCTAAACAAAACTGTTAAGACTCACCTTTTTACAGCGTCTGGGCTTATGATTGTTCCATGTAGGAAGCTGTAACATAGGCAGATCTGAGTCTGAAACCACCAGTCAAATGAGATGTTTCTTAGGCATACTCAGACACTGCATTCAAAGCCCTGTTCTAGGACAACTTAAATGCAACCCCCAAATGTGGTTTCCTAGGGATGCAAAACAAACAAAAACAAACAGAAATTTCCTTGTTATGAGAAGATGATTTTCGTTGTACTGCCAGTGTAGCTAATGTAAGAGAAATCCAATGTGATTGATTGCAGAAAGAATATGGGAGCGATAACATTATAGAAAAATCTTGAGACCTCTGATTAGAGTGGAATTGTCAGATTGGCTTTGGAAATCAGGACATGATAGCCTCAGCAGTTTAACTAATTTTTTCATAACAATTAGTGCCCAGTAATCTTTCATTGTATGCAGCAATGTGGCCCTGATCATGTGATGCATACACAGTATTGTGACACTGAGTGTATGGTGTGTACACAGTGTTGTATCACTGGGAATGTGGTTTGTACACAGAGTAGTGGCCCTGACCGTGTGGTCTGTACACAGCATTGTGGTACTAACCATGTAATGACTTTGAGCTCTCTGCAGCCAGTAGAAATTCAGGAGCATACTTGCCACAAATCCATTCCTAGGTAGCACACTGAATCCAATAATTCTCATGGCTTTGGCATGAATTAGATTTTATTACTGCTTTTCTGTATGTTTATTTTTTTCATGTGTAACTACTGATTGAAAGTAAACAAGAAGAGTATTTTCATCAAAGTAACTATTAGAGATATGTCAAAATGAGTCAAAAATTTCCTCAGAGCTGAATCACCACTAGAATGGCAGGAAATACAAATTGTACCAACGTTACTATACATTAAGATGTCTCATATGCCTCAAGAATTAGATGCAAATATAAAATATGGTCAAATGTTTTGGGCAGTATTTCCACTTATTGGAACTATAAGTATCAATACTTACAGTCTACTGAATGCTTGGAGAGAGTAGTCAGAAATTCCAGTCTTGAAATTCAGCAACACTATATGGAATATTAAAAGCATACCACTACAAAATGTGAATCTTTGTACTTTAAAATACAAAATGTTTACTAAAAATACCAATTAATGTTCCTTAAAAATACTGTTTTTTTCTTAGTGATAAAAATTCAAAATCCAGAATAAAAATAATTTATAGCATTGAGAGTGGTTTCCAGGAAGCCTGACCTACATTTTCAGCTCCTGACAACAAAGGTCTGCAGAAGATGCACAATTCCTTGAATGTGTGGTCCATGGTTAGACCTGTCAGTGGGAGATGGGTAATTTTTTTCTGATAGTACACCTTAATGTGTTCTTACTGTTAAAAAAAATTCATAGACTCCTTGAATATCAAAAATTTGTAATCTCTCATTGTGGAGCCCAGAATCTAAGACCAAAGTGCAAAGAAGTTCAATGTATAGTGAATTTCTCTACTGAAATTGCAGAGGCATGAGAAAGAATGAGATCTCACTGGTGCCTCTTATTCTTCTAAAGTGGTCATCAATTGTATTGTGTCAGTGTCCATCACACTTATGACACTATTCACTCTTATGCCTCCGTAGGTTCCTTCTACATGCTGGAGACTATCACTTGAACACAAGAATTGGAGGAGTGGTCCAATTGTTTCTGGCAGGGCCACAGTGCCCTTACTCCCTGATACTTTCTGACCATGTCTTTCCAACTTTCTTGTAACTTTTCTTGATTTTGCATCTCCCTTTGCTTACGTCTGTTAGAAGTTGAAGTGCTAGGAGCAGTCTTCATGTCTGTTGTGTCCCTCTCATTTCTGATTCTAAGTTTATCTCAGTTTGTACTTTTATGTAACTTTTACTTTGAATGTTCAGTGCAGCCACAGAAAGCCCAAAACATTACTACAACAGTCACAGTGTACCACTCCAATGGTATTCTCTATGGTGCATAGAACTTCTCCAGTTTTCCTACTTACTTGCTTAGGGATGCATGGGAGAGCCCTGCTGAGTATCTTCTACTTGTATGACATGGCTGAGCTAACCAGTCTCATATTTGCACCAATCAGTTCATTGCTCATTTGAATTGATTAAATAACTGGTAATTTGATACAGAGGTTTCAAGTAGGAAAACTATCAATGCCTGCAAAATTTCCATGTGTAAGTTTTCCCAATAATCCCCTATACCTGAAATTTTGAAAATCATAACTAAATATACTATAAAAATGAAAAGATAAGCCATATACTTGTAGAACTCAGGCAAAGACATGAATTAGGAAAGTATAAATATCCAGCATATACAAGGAACCTCAGATGATTAATGAGCATGACAAAGAATTCAGTTGTAAAATTGGCCAAGGAAATTACACTGACACGAGAGTGTGCTCTGTTGATTTATCCTGTTGGTGCTCCTGCTGATTCTTTCTCTAACATCAGACCCAAGTTTCCATCTCTGACTATGAACTAGCCATTTTCCAGGCAATTTCTAAGTCTTCAGAGTTAGATCAGAACTGTAGACTGAGCAGCTTCAGGGTCATTGGCCTCCCCAGTGTGAGACAGCAGCTATAGACCCATACCATATGATGAGCACTCAGTCTCAAGTCCCCAGGAACTACCAGATTCTTAGCTTCTTGAGTATAATTCGGTCATTGTTGCTATCGTAACATAAATTGACTTAAATTCCTGTCTGTGTGTGTGTGTGTGTTTGTGTGTGTGTGTGTGTGTGTGTGTGATGGTTCTGTTTCTGTAGACAACTCTGACCAATATATCATGTGACTTGAAGAAGGCACAAATGAGTCCATAATAGAAAGCTAAATCATTCATATTTGTTTACTCACCACTTGTTCACTCTACCAGAATATAAACATCACAGGTCAAGGAGACCAGTTATGATTGTGTGTGTTTGTGGTTTGCTGCTGTAGATTTAAGGAGAGAGAGAAGTTTGCTATACTGTAGTAGAGTAGATACCAGGATATTTAATAAATGAATTATTAGCCCTGTAAAAATATTTGCCAAAGAGAATTACCCAGATGAACCCTAAGACAAAGAATTTAAAAAGTCTATCATAAAACTCATTAAAGATACAAAGAAGCAACTGAATAAATTAAAGGGAAAACTTTGGAGAATAAACACATTAGTGACAGAAAAAAAAAGACACAACCATACGACTGATGGAAAAGACAAAGACAATCCAAGACTTGAGAATGGAATTTAATAAGAAGACAGATTGAATGAAAATCAAGCTAAAATAAAGAAGTAATTTAAAAATCAAATAATGTAACCAGAAAACTCAAAGGAAAATCTAATGTATTTTGAATGAAGTGGAATATAGAAGATTATCAGAATGTCAGAAAAAAGTAGAGCATCTGGACCAAATAAGCAAGGAGCATACATATATTGGTTAAAGACAGAAAAGGAACAAAAGGAAATGTGGGACACCATAAAAATATATAAACCAAAACCAAACAACAGAAACCTCTGATCTATAAGTGTAGATAAAAAAGAAGTGACCCAAGTCATTGGCATAGACCAGTCAGATTCTCATCAAGATCATAGTAAATAACTTCCATAAACTATAGAAAGGCACAACAATACAGATACAAGAAAAGCAAAGAATATCAAATAGACTTTATCAGAAAAGAAAGTCTCTATAGTGTATCATAGTTACACTACATAAATATACATAACAAAAGAAGTGTGGTGAAGGATGCAAGAGGAAATGTCATATATAAAAGAAAGTCTATCAGATAAAGGCTCATTTTTCAACAGGAACATTGAAAGCCATAAGAGCCTGGATTAATCCATTTGGAGTCTTAAAAAACTATGACAGCTAGCAGACTCTAACAAAATTATCTGCTATAAATGAAGGAGAAATAAAAACTTTTCATGACATAAATATTCTAAACAAGATATATCTGGTAAACCAAACATAAAAATACAGGAAGCATATTTAGGGCCAAAAAGAGAATACCATAACAGAAATACTGTGGAAAGAAATTGGACATGAATAAAAAGAGTAAAAACAAGAATTGGCATTACATCAAGCACAGTTAATACATGTTTGAATAATCACTTAAATAGCATTGGCCTCAATTAATTAATCAAAACACACCAACTGACTAAATGGAAGAAGAAAAAAAAACACCTATCTGTTATCTATAAGAATTTCATTTTGGAATAGGCACCATCTTAGAGTAAATGGATGGACCAACTACTTCTAACTACCAACAACTATAGAGTTGAAAAAGTAATGGGCAAATCCCCAGTCAGAGTAGCCTCAAAGAAAATAATATAATCTAGAAGAAATCCAATGAAGAAAATTAAGACATCAGAAGATAGAAATTAAGAGTAGCCTTAGAAATGGAAAGACATAGCATGTTCATAGATTGGTAGAATTAGTGTTGTGAAAATGACATATATATATATAAATATGCATATACATATGCATATATATATATATATATATATATAGAGAGAGAGAGAGAGAGAATAAATTAATTTGAAAACACAAGAGACCCTGGATAGAAAAAAAAACCAAAGCAGTTCTTTTTTTGGCTTCTTGAGACTGTGTTTCTCCATATTTATTTGGAGGCTATCCTAAAGCTCACTCTGCAAACTAGGCTGGCCTTGAACTTACAGAGATCCACCTGCTTCTGCCTCCCGAGTGCTGGGATTAAAGGTGTGCACCACCAATGCTCCGCTGAAAGAAAACAGTTCTTAACAAAATGAACAATGATATAGTGATTACCATTCTGTATTTTAGGATATATTATAGATCCACAGTGATAAAATTATATGGTACTGACTCAAAAACTACAACAACAAAACAATGCCCAAAGCACTGGACATCTATTCCAGAGATACTTGAAACAACCTAAATGTCTTTCAAGTGATGGATGGACAATGAATATGTGATATGTATGTACCATTAGAGCACTATCAGTTGTAATGATAAATAAAAAACTGTGCTTCACTGGTAAATTGATGAAACTAGAGAAGATCGGCCGTGCCCGCTGCACAGCCTGAGTCTGAGAATATGGCGAGGGGTGTCGGGGATTGATGACACAAACCCAGAAGGCTCCTCAAGAAGGCTCTCCTTTATTCCTATTCTGGCTCGTTATTATATACCCTGACACCAGTGGTGGAGGTGGATAGTCTTTGGGAAAGGTCCAGGTCAGAACGGTTCCCGTGGGCCAGCCCTTTTCAGGAACTTATTGCCCCGGGCATTGTATTGTTTTTAGTAAACATGTTTTTAGTAAACATTGTCTTACAGCTACCTACTCCCAGGCTGATGGGGAAGTGGGTCTCTGCTCAAGGTCTGGTGTCCCCACAAAGATCTTTTGAGTGAGGTAACCCAGACACAGAAAGGAAAACTCTATGTGTTCTCTGTCATTGATGTCTCTGATATTCAAATCTTTCAATGGGACAAATCTGTGAGTAATTGCATAAACAATGAAAATAAATACAACCATTGAGGGGATGGATGTTTGGAGAGAAATAGAGAAGGGTACTAAAGATGCAATCAGATGAATGGGAAAGAGTGGTCTCTGCTCCAGAGTGGAGATTAACTAAAAAAGTAGAAATAGTGTATAATAACATATTAGGGAATCAGAAAAAGTCATAAGGAAATATGCTGTTAATATTAAAAAATCATAATACAAGTAAGCCTGTGTATAATCATGCATATAGAGTTTAAATGAATTTTTCTCATCTGAACCAATAGTCTTCTCTACCACAAAAATTGCAGCAACAAATGTGAGAAGTCCTCATTTAAGTTGTTTGTCACATCTCAAATACTGAAAATCGCCATTCCACAGAATGTGCTGTGGATTCTGATCTCTTCTGTTTTGATTTGGAAAAAGCAATATAGTGTATAGATGAACTAGCCTATAATACAAGCAAACCCCTAAATAATCAATCTCCATCCCTCCCTCTCTCTCTCTCTCAAACCTCCACCAGGCCCTCTTTTTCTCTTCAAACCCCACCAACTTAGAGAACCTCCATACAAAGGAAACGCACCAAACAGTCCAGTTCCACATTCCTGGCTACTATTACAGCTTCATCCCCTGATTTGCCAGCTACTCAAGTCCTTAACTAAACACTCAGCTTTTGATCATACTTGAGAACAAATCCATCTTATGGCAGACAAGTCATCAACCCTAAACAACTAACCATAATATCTTCTCACCTTAGTTTGTAGATGCAACTCCTCTGATACTGATCTCTGGGATAGACCCTCCTGGGAGTAATATTGTTCAAATATACCTGTTGTTACACTTCAATTCAGCTTAGTAGAGAAACTTACTATCTTATTATCAGGGCACAGAAAACCCATAAGTCTAGTACAGGAACCCTAGTCAAATACCTAAGACTAGCAAAGTCACAGATCTTTGAGGAGAATCTACAACAATCATTCATTAAAACATCATAACTCCTACCTACATTCTAAATGTGTTTCATTATACCCATAGATAAGCCTCGCCCTTCAAGGATGGAGACCATTAAGGAAACAAAAAACAATCAGTATGTAGAGATGTAGAACCCATTTTCAATGGATACATATAAAAAACCAACTGCCATACATAATGTAGAGAACATTTTGGAAGAGGGAGGCTGAAAAAATTGTACAGACAAGAGGATCAGGGATTTTGCTAAGAGATTATAGCTCCTAATAACATCAGAAGATATACCCATTATGTACATAAACATGAGTGATACTAGAAGAGGAGAAACACTTTCACATCAGGTAGAAATGCACTGAGCAGTAGTGATGAAGAACATGAACAGAATGTAAATGAGATGTAACTAAACACAGCAGTCCATTTCAATATTTTACTGTGAAATTGGACATACTTATTCTACAGTTTAATACTCTGTATTTGAATAAGAAAATTACTTCAAGCAATTTCAACTATGAATAAAGCATATTCCAGATCTTTTCACTGGAAAACTATTGTTTTATTCCTATGTCACTTTACTAAATTGTATCTTCTTTACTATACCCAAATGTAAAGGCTTCAGATAAAATTTCAAAGATTGTGTTTTATGTTTTCTCATGTAAGATGTTACATGCTGATATTGCCTGAAATTCTTTTAACGCTTTCTTCTCTTTTCAGTTATAAATGAAACAAAGGAAAGTTCATAAGCTCAATTATCCATTTCTATTTCTAGTGTGAAATGGATGTACCATGTGCCATATCACAACCCCTGTTGAAAGGTAGTTGGAAAAAAAACTCTTCAGGGAAGCCCTACATATGTCTGTATTTGACATAGAATGTCTGCAAATAGTTACTTTTGTTTGATTTGCTCAAGGAGACTTCACAATAGCCCTACATGTATTCAACATGGAAATGGAGAGACAAGGGAAGATTTTTGTAAAAGTATTTCTCTTGTTCCTATTCAAATATGAAACTACCCATCTTCTTTGTACTATCTCTGCTGTCTAACATGGGGCCATCAAGTATTGTTGAAAAATTTATTAGAACAATAATGTGAGGGATCCCCCTGATACAGAGGTGGCCAGAGTTGAATATCACTGCTTTTCGATCCCTTCTTTCAACTACCATAGGTCCCTCTCCCTTCTAACAGTCTTGTGGGTCTTGAGAATAAATCATTTGGATTGTGTCTGTGCCTTACCACTTGTAATAGTTGGATGGTCTCCACAGCAATTGTCATTCAGATCATATGTGCTTATATAGCTTTTCACATTTAATTCCTAGAGTGATGTAAGGATACTTATTATTTTATACATCCACTGATAGATTTTAAAATGCAGAATGGATGGAGGACCCTTTAATTAGCTAAGAGCCCTAGTAATCATTAACATGCTTGTTAAAGTTCAGATAGCCTAAACACCTGAAATTTTCAGAAAGTGGCAGCCTCTCAAAAGCCATTATTCTTAATTTTATTTCCCCCCAAATAAAATTCAATTGCATTCTTGATTTTCCACAATGGTATTGAGCAACATATGACAATTTTAAATTGTGTGGGTTTTGAGTTATACAAGATATTTATATAATGCATATACCGGAGATATTTAAAATAATCATCATAGTTAAGTTAATTAGTGTATCACGCACTTGATTTTAAAATCTCTAATATGAATATTTCAAACTCATATGTATCCTACGACTAGGAAAATTACACAGAAGGGAAGAAAGTTTGGATTATATAAAACTTCAAAGACCTGTTTACATATTTTTCTATAAATTTTTGAAGTGTATGCCTTTTTAAACCAAATTTTTCTTTTCCTGTTTTTTTCTGAAATTTAAATTACAGAGAAAATGACAGTATGAAACTGCAGAGAAAATGTCAGCTTTTAGTGTGTGTGTTTTCAGAAGCAAGTCCAAAGAATGTGACAACAGAAAGCACTGGACTATTCCATAGACTCATCTACTCAGGAGCTCTAATGAACACTGACTCACCTTCCAAGTTTATTTTTGAAATATTCATTTATATAATTATTTTAATTAATGTATGTCTGAGAGCATATGCCATATGTATATGTCACATGTGTTCATGCCACATGTCTGTCCACCATATTGTGTACATGTTACATATGTGCAAACATCCACAGTGATCAAAAAAGTGCATCAGACACCCTGGAGCCATGGTTACTGGTGATTATGAACCAGCATGTATGGTTACTGGGAACCCAACTCAGGTCCTTCACAAGAACAAATCAGAAAGTTGTCTTAACCTCTGAGACATCAATCTCTCTTCACATTTTAAAATCAGGAATATGGGGTGCATGTCTGTATTCCTGGCACATAGTAGTCAGGCTGAACTTTGAGTTCCAGGCCAGCCTGGCCTACATTGCCAAGTCTAAGCCAACCAAGGACCAAACTCTGTCTCTGTAAAACAAACAAAAGAGAAATGGTGTATCTTCAATAAATTACACTGTTGGTTGCTTTCATAAAGCATGTATGTGTTACTATAATAATTTATTAACACCCTGACTAAATAAATATATGCCGTCTATCTTGTTGCCAATTTCTTTATTCTTTACTCATTTTCACATAATCTCAGTATGAGGCCTTGACTGGCCTATGTAGGTATATAGATTTACTGTCTATATAGATATACTACAAGAGTGTCTTCCAATTTACAGAGATCAGTCTGTCTCTGCCTCCTGCATGCTAGGATTAAAGGCATGTACCATATCACATTAAGCGCAATGCTTACTTGTCTGCTGGGAAAAAAAACCCAAGGACTTCGAATCCTAAAAAAAATTGTTATTACATTTGTTTGTTGTCTGCCCAACCACGTAGAAATCAGAAGGTGTTCACTTTGGGGATTCTGTTTTCTCCTTCACCTACCACATTGGGTACCAGGGATTGAACTAAGGTTGTCAGACTTTGCGGCAGGCACCTTTACTCACTGAGAGAGTTGTCAGCCCCTTTAAAACTTTTTGTTTGTTTTGTTATCCAAGACAGAGTTTCTCTGTGTGGCCCTCACATTTAAAAAAATGTCAGGAATCTGCATTTAATTTGAAGTCTTACAGGTTTTTCTCATTGCTTCCAGACACTAAAACAGAACAAAACAGAGAACAAATACTGTCTTGGACAAAGTATCACTGGTGACCATGTCTAACACATTGACAAAGACGAGTTGTGGGAGTCAACTATACTAGAGATAGAGGTCACCTCAGGAAGAGACACTAGCCTCAACTATGCTGAAATGAAGATGGTAATGTCCTGCAACCATGCTTAAAACCAAAGTTATCTATTTAATGGGTTATTTGTGACTTTTCTGCAGGAAGATGGGTTTCATAAAGGTAGGAAACTTGTTCATTTTTCCACCATTGCCATCTTGAGACCCACAGCTATGTCTGGCACCTAGTATAAATTCTACATACACTTTTTCAGATACACATTTCCTCAACTACTCCTATGTATCTGGAGACCAGATGTTATGGAGATAAATCATTTCATGGTTTCAAGGGACAGAACATGCAAATGAGGCAAGGGTGTCTAAACTGGAGCTGAGCACCCAACTGATTGCTAGTGACCACTTGTGAAATAAGCAAATGAATCAAGCACAGATTACTCATATACTAAACAGACTCCCTTGGGTTTAACAGCCATAGTATTTGAATGCATCTGCATATTAAATGCATCAGCATATTATGTGCCACATTATCTCAGAAATTGCATATTTGATTTGACCACTGTTGCTAATAAAAATGACCTTCTAGGAAAGGATTTGCATAGCAAGCTCATAGTACTCATTTGCTTTGTGAGCCAGTTAATTTAGCATGCTATCAAAATTATACAATTTTATATATTAATGCAAGCAATTTAGATGTTTCAGATATACCATGAAGCTCTTATAGATTGAATGAAATATGACTTTTCATCTACACATAAGCAAATGACCTCATAATAACACAATTATCTTTGGCTGATCAATTCTGGGAATTTTGTTGGTTTTTATGTCTCAACTGTATTATATGAGATATTTCACATCTCATCGTATTTTAGTTTTAAGGAACAAAATGTTTCTTGCTTTTCTATTAGACATTTTGTCTGTTGGTAGTTGGTTATGGGTTGCACGTAGCTAATTTTGGGTTCTTAGTACTGATAGAATATTGGCTGGGCCTATTAAGTTCTTTCTATGGGTTTCCTACTGTATCTACATATATAAGATTTTATTTATTATTAGTTTTGAATTATGTGTATTTGTGTGGGGGTTATAATGACAGGTATCTTAGAAGAATCAAAGATGTCATATCCTCATGGTTCTTGGTATCAAACTTAGTTTCTCTATAAGAGCAGTACTTATTCGTAACCACTGATCCATCCCTCTAGTTCATCTATCTTCGTATTTAAAGAAAAACAAATATCATATTCAGTTTTCCTAAGAAAACATTTTATTAAACACACATGAAACCTGGAATTTGCTAATGAAATTGTGTATGGTATCAAATTTGCCTTTTGTCTCCCTTGGAATGTCTAGATCTCAGCTGTGCTATACCCCCTTGGCTCCCTTGCCTGGTATTTCTGGAAGGAATGAAGCATTGCATCCATCTAGATAAACAGTAGGATCTAAGTTGGGGTATTATCTCTGTTTGTGGATCCTGAAAGGTTAATAGTAATACTGATAGATATGTTAACAAGCCCCTGTGTACTTCTTATTCCAAACCCTTTTGTCGAACAACAGCATTATGACACAATATGAATTGTAATTATCATCTTTTATTCATGGCAGGATAGAGGACTAAGTGCCTAAGAATTCTTGCTGTGCAAGTGTCAGGGCCTAAATTTGGATATCAGTGCACACCTTAAACCTTGGAGGGTCTCTTACATGCCTGTAACATGGGATGAAACAGGAAGATAAATACATCTTACTGGATGCACATATGGCTGAAAACCTGATTTCTGAGTTCAGTGAGAGACCCTGCTTTAAAAGGAAGTAGGTCCAGAGTTACAGAGGTCACCAGACACTTTCCAGTGGCTTTGGTGTGTCTATAAGTATGTGTACTCTCACATGCCACAATAATCCCCTTAGAGACACAAACATGTATACACTTTATACATGCACACATATTCACACACAAAATAAAATAAAACAAAATCCTCCAGGTACAGGTGGCACAATTCCCATGGGAGTACAGAGACAGTCATTGGTTAATGGAATTTAAAGCAACCAAGTTAGGTAAAATTTACAGTCTTGCTATAAAATTGCACCAATTTTTTCATTTCATGGTAAAACAAAACACATTGTTAAATATTTTTAAAACTTTATTGTTGTGAATAACAAATCGAAAATAAAGAAAAAGAATGTGGTGCTCTTAAAATAGTCTATAACTATCTCTCCTCTTTCTTTTCAGTAAAAGACAATTGGTCACTCTTGTTTGAGGGATGGGTTGTGTTAATGTTGACAGCCTGATACTACTTCCCTACAAGCCAGCTCTCCTTGTCCTGGAATTTCACTGCAGAGTGTTCCCTGAAGTTTTGAGAACTTGCTTAGTACATACACCTTCCACCCATACAGGCTCCATTTCTTCAGTAAGTGCTTTCCTCCTTCATTTACATTAATATACAAATCTACACTTACTTCTTGCTGATTGAAAAAGATGCTTGAGAATCTACTTACAGTGAAGAAAACAAAGCAATGGTTACATCTCAGCACATTTCCCATGCTGGTTCACTTTGACAAAATAAGCAAAAACTATACTAGAGGGTATTAGACAACTGGCAACATTTTGTTAAAGCAAAGAAAGTAAGGTTTTATCACAGCTAGGAGGTGCAGCAACAATGGATGAAGAAATCATGCTTTCTGCTCCTCAGAAGCATTACCCTCAGGGCAAATATGTATGATAGACAAACTCAGTTCACCTCAGAAGTTTACTGTCACAAACTGGACTTATTTCAGGTGATCATTGT
Organism: Mesocricetus auratus; assembly: GCF_017639785.1. Lineage (NCBI taxonomy): Eukaryota > Metazoa > Chordata > Mammalia > Rodentia > Cricetidae > Mesocricetus > Mesocricetus auratus. The sequence goes on along the minus strand of NW_024429266.1, from coordinate 75,710,040 downwards.
ACTCTAAGTGTTTGCTGGTAGTTTTGCGTCTCTGAATATAATTTCTATTTTTAAAACCTTTAAGAATTTATTCTAACTTGCCTGCAAATCCACTTGTACTCATGCTAAGATATGATTCTCAATGCAATGGTATTGAGAGGAGTCTGGACATTTAAGAGGTCATGAGTCAAGACTGTTAATGTCTTTATTTAGAACAGGGGTTGTGATCACTGCTGACACTTTCTTATGGCCATGTGTGCAGACTGAAGTGGGAGCTGTTATTAAGCAGCCCTGGCACACCTTTCATATTTTAATATATGTGTTCTGATCATTTTCGTATACTACTTCCCCCTTCTCTGCATTTCCATGAAGCACTGAAAGTCCCTTACTTTAACCTAATTATCTTGGACTTTGAGAACTTTGAGTTAAATAAAACACACTCCTTTGGTAATAACCCAGCCTTGGTTATTTTGATACAGCAAATAAATTATTCCTAAGAGAATATGAATAAAAATATGATTCACTTCTAATCATGAGTTCTTTTTAGTTGCTTATTTCCAATTCTTTTATTCCTGAGAAGGTACAGAAGAACACATTTTGCATATTTTTAGAATACAATGAGCATATCAAGGATCAACCTCACTGCTCACAGATTTTTACAATCATCAGTGAGGGCAAGATAACATCACAGTTTTAAACTCAAGGCCTCAAATCAATCTGAGAGATTTATTGTATTGAGGAAAATTCTGCTTGTTGGTATATTTTAGTAAAACTAATCTTTATAATTTGTATTTGGGCCTATATAAGATCTCATGTTTTGGATTCTAGCAGAAGATAAAACTTTTAGTGGACAATAAATCACCTTCACTTTGATCTTATATTGGTGTAAGGAGGTCATTACGTAGGAAAAAATACAATAATTGAAGATCTGCTATGCTAAGGAATTCTGAAACTCCAAAAATGTTTAAAGTTAAATGTGTACATAAACTTAAAAAGTAAAAGAAGAAGGCTTAACTCTTGCTGCTTTCTATGAGACATTAAAGATGAAAGTGCAGGAAAATATCCTTTAGCATGGAGACTTTTTGTTCCTTATTCAACTTGAAGGTGTATCACAGCCTCTAATGTATTTCTTTATTTCCTGTTTACTATTCTTCTCTCATAAATTACATCCCAAATAAAGGTTCTCCTCCATCCTGTCCTTGTAGTCCCTCCCCTGCATCTCCTGTCTCCCTAGATCCATCCATATCACCTCCTTTCTCAAGGAAGAAATGAAGGCCTCCAGGGAATATCAACCTAACATGGCATATCAAGTTGCAATATGACTAGGCACTTCCCCCATATTAAAGTTTGGCAAGGCACCCCATTAGGTGGAAAAGGTTCCAAACCAGGAAAAAGAGTCAGAGACAGGCCCTGCTTCCACTATTATGAAGAACACTAAGCTACAAAACCATAACAGAGGACCTAGGTCAGATCGATATATATGCCCTGATAATCAGTTCAGTCTCTGGGCCATTTTCTTGTGGTGTCCTTGAGACCTCTGTCATCTACAATTCTTCCCCCTCTCCTACAGAATCCCTGAGCTACACCTATCCACCTAATATTTCATTGTAGGTCTCTGCATCTGATCTCCTCAACTGCTGGATGAAGTGTCTCCAATGAAGATTTTGCTAGGTTCAGTTTAAAGCATAACACTGTATCATTAGAAACCATTTCATCTGTCTATCTATGTATCTATGTATCTATGTATGTATGTATGTATGTATGTATGTATGTATGTATGTATCTATCTATCTATCTATCTATCTATCTATCTATCTATCTAGTGTTTCTTTCTATCTTAGAACTCTGAGCTATGCAGAAACTTGTGAATGAACCTCCTTTCAGTGTCAAGCATGGGCTTTGTTCCATGGCCTGGGTCTCAGTTTGGGGCAATCATTTGTTGGTACTCCCACAAGTCTTGTGTGTGACACCTTCACTCCAGCACATCTTTTAGATGGTACAAATTGTAAGTTGAAGGTTTGAATGACTGTGTTTGTGTCCCAATTCTTACACTGGAAGCCTTTCCTGGTTCCAAATGATTACTGGTTCAGGCTGCTATTCCCATTCTTAGTAGCCTTCACTTATAGTCACACTCTTAGATTCCTGGGAGTTTCCATTGCACTAAGTCTCTAGTTCATCCCAGAGATACCACCCACATGAACCCCAATTCCAGTCATCTCTCTCAGTACTCTTTCCCTCCATACTCTCCACATGATTCTTTGTGTCCCCATCCCTACCCAACCCCAGTTTCCACTCATGAAATCTAATCAACTTCCATTTCCAAGAGAGATTCATGCATCTGCCTTGACCTTTCCTTGTTACATAGCTTCTCTGACTCAGTGGATTGAAGCATGATTATCCAATATAGCTAATATTAACTTATAATGACTGAATACTGAGACAGGAGGTCAATGCAATATGGAATATAATATATTTATTTACATGCAAGCTGAGGGGACAGAAAGCATGGTTGGCTCCAGAGGCAAAGAGTGCTGCCTTTTTCCTTTCACTTTCTTTTATCCTCACCTGTGTCAAGTTTCCCTATCTCTGCCCTTATGGGTAGAAAGAGTTTTGTGGGCTCACCCTTACAATTCCCCTTTTAGTCAAAATAGAAGATTTAAATTTGATACAAACTCAAACATATACAACATATATACATAGAGGGTGATAAGTAAGTTATAATCTACTTATATCCTAAGCTAAACATATCTATCCCATCTAAATTCTAAACTTATCTGAAAGGGATGCCCAAGTCTGAACATCTCCTTCCAATCCCAACCCTAATATAATTGAAAACTAACTTTAATAGGTGTAAATTATCCTGTGATATCAACAGTAGGGAAATGGGGTGTTGAATTCTCAAATTTACTTCCTGTTTAAATGGGACAATGGCAATATCATGGGGACTTTAGGAAGAAAATGTTAGTGTAACAAGAGCCTTAAGTAGGATAATTGGTCTCTATTTGACAGGAGATGCTTGAATGAAGTTCTTGACTGAAATTCTAATGTTGATTGAAGCTATTGTCTGAAGCTCTGACCAGATTGTAGAAGGTATACCTTATCAGTTCATTGGTCTGGAGTTGTGTCGATCAATGTAGCTCCAAACTGGTTTCAGGGTGGTACTTGTCAGGTGGAGTTGATGATGTTCAGATGCATCAAGTGAGATCAGGTAGATTCAAAGAAGTGGGGCCCCATTTTCTTTTTGAAGTTTCTGAAGATTGCTGTTAGGAAATTCCTTGTTCTCTGAAAAACTCAAATGTTAATATTAACAATGAAATTTCCAACGTTTATATGTATGCATATTGGGAAAGGTAACAATAAGTTAGATAGTAAACTTGAGAGAAATTAGACTTTCAGAAAAGAAACCGAGTATAAACAGATGACAGTCCCTAGTTTTGTTTTCTTGTTTTATATCAGTGGTTCCTTGATATAATACAGAACTTCTTAATTTTATTTTAACAACATGCTTAGATTTAGAAGAGAAGAGCCAATCCAACTCCAAAGCTCGTTTCTGTTTAAGTGAATTGGGACCAAAAGATCATTAGGAAGTAAAAAGAAATACATAATATAAAGCACAGAATTAAGAGAATTAGACATTGATACCAAACATTAGATTCTTCTTTGTTTGATGGTTCTTTGGGTAACTATCTTCTCTTCTTCAGGTATCCATACATCCAGTATTTTTTCTCTGTTTGATGATTGGTGTCCCTGTAAAGACAAAAACAAAGCACTTCTCTTCCCTTTTATGAGGTCTCCTTACGCATAATAGAATATGACCTTGTGGATGAGGTGTCATCTTTACTTATCTTGAGGTTTCTCCTGTTTGGATCAAATCTTGATCAGTTTTGATGGAATCCAAAGTTTTTCTTCTCCTGTGGAAAAAAGGGCAAAACCTATTCTCCAACTTAACACATAACTTTATTCCCAAACTGAGGTCATAATATCCTTGAAATATACCAGTTGGTTTAGTACAGTTTTTTCTGTAGTCCAGTGTCTTTCTGCAGCTATTTGTCCTTTCTCATTAGCATTAAGAATGTTCAGCATTAGTAAAGCATTATGTAATCTGTGTTTGGAGGACTTTGTTCCCCCTGGCTGTTTATGAAGCATTTCTTTTAAGATGGGGTAAGATCTCTCAACTACTGCTTGTCCTATAGGATTGTCAGGTATACAAATTACATGTTTTATTTATAATATTTGAAAAACTATTCCAATTTGCTGGAGATATATGCTGGAGCTTTGTCAGTTTTTATCAGGGCAGGTGTACCCATAAAAGCCATTACTTTTAAGAAGTGTCTGATAACAGAATCAGCCTTTTCAGAGCTGAGAGCAGTAGCCCATTGGAAGCCTATGAACATGTCTATGGTATGGTGTATGTATTTCCAACTTCCAAATTCTGGAAAGTGAAATATATCCATTTGCCAAATTTCATTTGTGCAAATAACTTTGGTATTACTGCCTGCTGGTAATGGAGTTCCATTATAGAATGAACAGGTGGGGCAGTTTCTTGCTATTTCCTTGTCTTATTGCCAAGTGATAGAAAAATTCTTCTTTAAGTCTTTGCTATTAACATGGTATTCTTATGAAATTCTGAAGCTTCCAACACAGTTCTTATTAATAAATGAACAATCTCATCATTGTCTTTTGCTAGAGGACCTGGCCAACCCATATGGAATCTGATGTATGATATATATATATATATATATATATATATATATATATGATGAGTTCTATTTTTGACGTGTTTCCTGTAATTGTAGAAACAATGATGTTAATTCTGTATCATCAGGAACAAATTCTGTAGTCTGGATGTATAAAATGACTCTTTCTGCATACTGAGAATCTATAAATGTATTGAGAGGCTCTGTAAAGTCTTTAAGTACCATGAGAATGGTGTACAACTGTGCCTTTTGTACAGAGTTATAAGGGCTTTGAACTACTTTACTTATATTTCCTGATTTATAACCCACCTTACCTGACTTGCATGCATCAGTATAGAATGTAAGAACTCCAGAGAAGCCGGGCGTTGGTGGCACTCGCCTTTAATCCCAGCACTCGGGAGGCAGAGGCAGGCGGATCTCTGAGTTCGAGGCTACCCTGGTCTACCGTGCGAGTTCCAGGACAGCCTCCAAAACAATGCAGAGAAACCCTGTCTCAAAAAACCAAAAAAAAAAAAAAGATTTCCAGAGATAGGTTTTTTTTTTCAATACGTGGAATGATCCAAAATGTTTTCTTTATGAATCTGATTCTCTCTGTTTTGGGATAATAGTTACTAATCCATTACCAAAAAGTCACTGCAAGCCCTTTGTCAGTATTCGTTATTCTTCCATAAGAGGAAATTCCTCATTTATTAAAGGTATAATAATCTCTGCTAGGTCCATTCCAGTTAGTTGACAAAGCCTTAACTTACCTTTTAAAATTGAATCTGATTTTTTTCTATGTATGTCTTCAGTCTTTTATTCTGCTTATGTGGCAGAAATACTAATTCTAATATGATGTCTTCCCTCTGCATTAATATTGAAAGGGGTATTCTCTAGATGGTAAAATAACCAGAATACAGTACAGTTTTGGATCTACTCAGTCCACACATGCTCCTAATATTCTCTTTTCTATCCATTCTAATTCTTTTTCAGACTCAGCTGATAATATTTCTTGACTGTTTATGTCTTTTTTTCCTTTTAGGATCATTGTAAGGTGTATTAAATTGTGCCCTTCTTCTTCAATAATTGTCTGTAGTTGAGAAATTTCTCCTAATAGGATTTGAGGATCATTATATATCTGCTAATGATCTCTCCTGATCTGTACTTTTTGTGGTCTAATTTTCTGTAGGTCTATTTTATAACCTCAATAGTTAATAGAATCTCTCTTTTTTATTTTTTCTGGGGCAATCTGTAATCCGTAGCAAGGTAAAATTTCCTTTACTGCCTCAAATATCTTTTACATCATTCCTTTTCTTGAATCAGCCAACAGTATATCATCCATATAATGGTAAATTATGTATTGTGAATATAGTTTGCAATTTATTTCCGAAGGCTTTAACACAAAATACTCGCATAAAGTTGGACTGTTTGACATTCCTTGTGGCAACACCTTCCACTGAAATCCTTGTACTGGTTAAGAATTGTTATAGGTTGGTACCTTAAAGGCAGATTTTTCTCTATATTTTTTGTAAAGGTATAGTGAAGAAGCAATCTTTTAGATCTATTGCTATAATTGGCTATCCTTTAGGTATCAGAGAAGATAATGTAGCTGTAGAAAGCCCAAAGGCTGAATTACTTTATTGAAGGCTCTCAGATCAATAAGCATCCTCCATTTACCAGACTTCTTTTGATAACAAATGCAGGGGAGTTCCATGGACTAGTTGACTCTTCAATATGTCCAGCATTTAGCTGTTCTTTAAGTAGATTTTCTAAAACCTGTAACTTTTCAGAGGTGATAGGCCATCACCCTACCCAGACAGGTTCATCTGTTAGCCATTTTAAAGGTAGTACTTTTGATTTCTCTGTAGGTGTGGCAGTAGCATCCTGTAACTGTACAGACTGTATGTTCAGCATCTACTTATTGAAGTACCTTACAATATTTTTTCTACCACTAAGTGCTTGTTTATGATTCATATCTGACACAGGAGGAATGTTAATCTGGGTATTCCATTGTTGCAATAAATAACAACCCCAGGGATTTATAGCAATATCTGCAACATATGACCTCCGTCTTCCTCTTGGTCCTTCAGACCCTATATACTCAACCCATCTTGTGCTCTGTTTTTCTTGAGATAGGGTTCCCTAACAATTGAACATTTGCTTCCTGTAAGGGCCAAAAGGAGGGTCAAGATTTTTGAGTTATTATTTTGACATAACCACCAGTGTCTAAAATAATAGATACCTTATTCATTTTAATTGGTAATTTGGGTCTGTGATACTGTATAAAAGCTTGACAAACTGTATGTTTTTTGTTTCCTTCAGTTACAATTGATACCTCTTCAGTAGATAATCTGTCATCCAGAGTGCTATTTTTTACAATACGCAGTTGATCTTCTAATGACCTGGGAGAAACTTTTCTCCACAGTGATTGGTAATGACCGCACCACTTTAGACATGGGGGGGGCATTGAGAGGCACCTTTAAGAGTTTCCAGATTGTTTCCTTGTTTGTCTGTGGTCGATGTACATTCATTGGTCCAGTGTCACCTTTGCCACATCTCCTATATAATTTAGAAGACTGAGTCCTTCTTTGTGAATCATTTCTAGGAGGAGAATTATTTCTAGGAATGTTTTGCATACAATTCCTATTCAGATGTCCTATTCTACTGTAATTAAAACATCTGGTATTATGATGTCTTTTTAAAAATCTGGAGATTTCCTCTCCAACCCAATACTGTATCTCCTCACAGTTAAGGCATTTGTCATCTTGGTGCTTCTTTAGGCCTTTAGAAATGGCCTCTCCTACCCAGGTTCCTGTCTCTTGATCATTATACTGAATATTAGCTGAATACAAGACCCATTTGTCCAATGGTGCTGATCTGATCTTAAATGGCAAAAGTACCTGTTTACATTGTGTATTTGCATTCTCAAAAGCTAGAGATTCTATAAGGAGTTGCCAAGAATCTGAATCAGTTACATGTAATTTTAAGGCTCTGGGTAATCTTTGTAAGAAATCAGTGAACCTTTCTCCAGGACCCTGTACCACTTTTGAACATGGATCAATTTTTTTTTTCTGGTTCATGAACCTTATTTAAAGCATTCAGAGCTGTTGTATGGCATAAAGATAGTGTATGGTCTTCAATTTCAGCTTGGGCCTGTGAATAAGCATACTTATATTCACCAAGGATCTTATCTTGGGAAGCTGCTAAACTTTTTTTCAAGACTTGAATTTGAGGGCCTTGACCTCCTGTCTCCATAACGCCCTCCATTGAATTTGGGAGGAATGATTCAGTACCATTGATATTAAATTTCCCAAATCTGTGGGCATGATTGTATTTATTCTTGCCCAAGAATTCAGCAATTAATTTACATAGGGGCTATGGACCTCATAAGCTACTATGCCTGCTTTATTCCTTTCAGGTCTTTCATTTGTATAGGTTCCCACTGGTAAGTGATATACCCATTCTGTTGCCTCCATGATGCTAGCCTTTCTGTCACAGTTACTGGAAAATGTTCCTTAGGAAGATCTCCTAGGCATCTTGTAGGTATACCTCTGTCATGACTTGGTGCTAGAACTGGTGAATTTGATGTCTCAGACTGTGAGTCATCTAAGAACTGCAGTCTAACAACCACCGATTCTCTGAGTTATTGAATTTCCTGGGTCAAAATTTTTTTCTAAAGACTTAATAGCGTCTTCCCATTCCTTGAACTCATCATTTATATGTGATTCCAAGCATGTATTACTCTCATCCTTAGATGTTATTTGAATGGCATGTAAGTTGCCTTCCAGGAATAGTGTTCTATGTGCTAACCATTCATTATCCTCAGACATGGAATGGATTGTTTCAGTAAGTTTAACAATCTGGTTTTCAAGCTTTTGAGTTTTATTAGTCAAGTCATCATACATGGAACAAGTCGTTTCTGCAAGCCTGATAATGTCCTGCTGAATCGTTTCTATTTTGGCCATACGGGCAGTAGGCAGGGAATCAATTCTAGCCTGTAAGTTGTTATGTTTCAGTTCCAAGTATCTACTTTGCTGGATATTTCCACATTGACCTCAAGATTTTGAATTTTGTCTCTAATTTACCAATAGTTTACACAACTTCCCTGCTTTCTGCCCTATGAACAAGCCCTCTCTTCAAGGATATTATGTTGATTATGAAGCTAATTGTTAGCATTAGACATGAATACATTTGAAGAATGTTATCTCCCATGATATCATTCGCTTAATAAGCAATGAGATCTCTAACATTCTGCATCATAAGATTTTCTGCCATGGTATAGAGTAGGTAATCTTATCACAAACTTAACTGCCAGAATGAAAAATTTTACCTCCAATGATATTCAGTTGAGAAAAGGATGTTTACCTGCAATGACTATGCTTGGCCAGCAAGTGGCACAGGTGTGACTCCAAACACAGCTCCTCCTCTGTGAAACCTCTGTATTTTTCCAAGTAACAGCTGAAAGATTCTAAACAGCTTGTACAGCAAAGTAGCAGACAGATTTGGGGAGGGGAAAGACTGTGTAGATTGGGAGACCTTGGGCTAGATAACAGCCGCAAAACATTTCAGGCAGAACAGGGAATGTAAGCCACAGGACCAGGCTTCCTAGTAAAGTGTGTGCAGTTCCACCTTAGCAAAGGAAGCACATTCAGGCCCGCAGTGGAGGGTTGATGCATGGGGGTGTGGACCCTTGGCGCTTGGCTGCAGGTAAAGGAGATGGAGGGTGTAGAGCTACCTGCCCAGTGCAAATGGGGGGCCTGGCTTACTGGAGATTTGTGCTCTGCTGGCCACCAGGAAAGTCCCTGTGACTGTGCAATGAGGCTTTCTAGGGTGGCAGGGATGGGAGGGGCTAGAATTGCTCTGAAGCAGAGTTCACAGAAAAAAATGAAACTGCAGAGCTTCCTTTAATTCAGGACACTGAGGCACCCTGGGGGTTTGCCTCACAAAGCTCGAATTTGGGGGGCTGGGCGAATCAGTTCTCACACCAGCTAATGCAGAAACATTAAACTACACAAGATATGGATGTCCTATGATATTTTATTGAAAGAGAATTCACTCACTTGCATAGCTAAGAAAGCTGAGAACCAAAGGTCTGGACGATGCTGTCCAGGTCGAAACCAAAACTCAAAAGCAAGAGTCTCCACCCTCTAGCTCTATTTATCCCCATACATTCTACATTCCAGTGAACACACTCACACGGGAGTGGATAGCGCTAAAATCCCTCCCTACACTACTCCTCTTGGGTCTGTATGCTTCTTATTTTGACCTTCAAGGAATACTGTGAAGTTGTGAGAGAGATCTTTTCTATTTCTCATGACGGTGCTTAGTTCTTAAACTTTCTTCTCAGTACTTTATTTTGTTTCATAAGTTTGTAGATGTTATGCATTCTTTTTCATTAAAGTATAGAAAGTGTTTAATTTCTTTATTTCTGCCTTTATTCAGTAGTAATTATGTAGAGAATTGATCAGTCTTCATGAATTTTTAGAATTTATGTTGCTTCTATTGTTACTGAAATGCATCTTTAAACCATGGTGGTCTGAACAGTTACAGGTGATTAATTTAATTATCTTGTATCTGCTGAGATTTACTTTGGACCAGATAAGTGGATAATTTTGGAGAAAGTTCTGTGAGGTGCTAGGAAGTAGGTATATTCTTTTGCAGTTGGTATAATGTTTTGTAGTTATCTATTAGGTTTACTTCAGTCGTAATTGCTATTACCTCCAATATATCTTTGTTTAGTTTGTGTCTAGATGATCTGTTCGTTGTTGAGGATGGGACATTGAAGTCTACCATATCACTATGTGAAGTTCATTGTGTAATTTAAGCTTTAGTAATGTTTCTTTTACAAAAGAGCTGACCTTACATTTGGGCCTTCTTCCCATAGACTTTCTCGGCCAGCAACCCTTCTCTCTCATTTCTGTCCCTTTGTGTTACCTGTAAATACTTAAAGAACTTTCTGTATGAGATCCCTAGAGGCCACACTGAATCTGGATGCAGACATGCAGTTTCTACTATCCTTCCTATCCTCTAACATAGTCTCATCTTCAGACCTATAGCAGAATGCTTACAGGGTACTGTTCTCTCACCTACCTCCTTTCTCTGGGAACTCCAAACCTTGTGGAGGACCCAGCCATCATTCTTCCTCCATTCCCTTTGTGTCATTCACAAAAAATTAGAAATACTCCCTTTATAAGATCCCCATTAGCCACACTTGTTTGGGAATCAGATAGGCACTTTTCACTCTCAACCCTGTCCACTGTTACAGCTACTTCAGCCTCAACTCAACTCCACAGTAGGATGCTTAAAGTGGCCTATCTCATACTAACTCTATTTCCTGGGTGCTCTCCAAAAACTGCTAGTGAACCCAGATTTTGTCATTCTTGTGGATACTCTCAGCCTTCCTAAGCCCTTCCACAGCCTCCAATACCAAGAACCACTTTCTACCTGAGAATCCCAGTTGCCACAACTGACAGCGACTCTGGTTGGTGAATCATTATCCTTCCAGTCTTTAAATACTACTTTTCCATTACTATGCTCAGCATTATAGCAGTCTATTTACCGGTAACCCTCCTCTAACTTCTAACTTAATTCATTTAAGACTCCAACTCTGTATTTAGATCAAGTGTACTCCTCTCCCTATCGTCTCTCTATGGATAGTTTCTTAACTTATTGCAACCTACTGATAGTATCCTGTCTTCCTATCACATCTCAACATCAAGGATTGACAAAATCCCCTTAGCTTATGCCTGAAGATCAACATAACTTTATCTATCTCCTATCTTCATCCCTCTGTCTTCCTCTGCTAGTCTCTGTTCCATAGAAGCAATCCTTAAGAGGTAACTCACAGTCACAACACAATCTTAAGTTCCAAACAAGTCACCAAAATCACCTACCAAACAAAGACAAGACCTGGTATTAATAATTTATAATCATAATTATTCCTACTCCAGATGCCTAGCCATCAGCACAAAACCAGAAACAATAACTGTCATGATAATATGTCTTTTTGCCAGAACCCACTAAAACTACTAGAATGGGCAGGAGATATGTAATATGTTGGAAACACAAGGCAAGGACTTAAAATGTCTATTATGAATATGGTAAAGAACTTAAGAAGGATATGAATCAAACTCTTAATTAAGTCTGTGAAAACAGAAACAGTGAAATGAAATAATGAAATCATATCAAGACATGAAAGTGGAAATAGAATTACTAAAATGTCAAGTTAAGATATAACTGGAAATGAAAACTTCAGGAAGTCAAACAAAAATCTGAGGTGAGCCTCACCAAAGAATAAGACATGGACAAGAGAATTTCAAACATTGAAAATAAGGTAGAAGCAATGTATACACAGTCAAGATGATGGTTAAACCTAAAAAATGTAAGCACAAGCCATCTAGGAAGACTGGAGCACTATAAAAAAGCCCAAATCTATGAATAACTAAAAACTACACACAAGACAACAAAAAAGTCAATTGAAAATGGCATAAAAGGAGCAAGATCTCCTGAGTAAATTGGGAGCACAAGTGAGGGGAAAGAAAAACATGAGGGATCAGGAAGATCAGGATGGGGAGGAACAGAGAAGGAAGTCAAGGAACGAGATACCTTAATAGAGGGAGTCAAAATCTGGCACTAAGAAAATCTCCAGCAATCCACAAGGATGACCACAATTAAGTTATAGTGGAGAGACTATCTTAAATGCCCTTCCCCTATAATGAGATTGATGACTACCTTAGATGTCATCATAGAGCTTTCACGCAGCAGCTGATGGAAGCAGAACAGACACCCTAAGTTAAGCACTGAGCCACATTCTAGAAATCCAGTTATAGAGAAGGAGAAGGGATGAGAAAGGGATCAAGACCATGCTTGGGAAAAACATAGAAACAACTCACATAAGTAGGTGGGAACTCATAGACCCCAGATTGATAGCTGGGGAACCAGCATAGGACTGAATTAGGCCACCTGAATGTCAGTGTCAGTTGGGGGGCCTGGGCAGTCTATGGGGCCTCTGTCAGTGGAACTAGTATTTATTCCTAGCGCAAAAATGGGCTTTGGGAGCCAATCCCTATGGAGTGATACTCTTTCAGTCCACATAAACAGGAGAGGGCCCATGTCCTACCATAAATGATGTGACAGTCTTTGATGATCTCCCATGGGAGGCCTCATCATTCCTGAGGAATGAATGGGCGGTGGGATGAGGGATGGATGGGTGGAATGGGAGGATAGGATGGAAAGGAAACTGGAATTGGTATGTAAAACAGGAACCTTTTTAATAAAAAAAAGAAAATGGGGTACTCAAAAGATAAAACTAATGGCCGAGAAAAACTTAGAAAATAGTTAAACATCCATATCTATCAAGGAAATGCAAATCAAAACTACTTTGAGGTTGCATTTTATGCCATCAGGCAGAGTGACTGCGATTAATAAAACAAGTAACATTTCATGCTTGTAAGGATGTGGTATACAGGGGACACTAATCCATTGCAGGTAGAATTTCAAACTTGTACAGCCACTATGAAAATAAGTCAAGCAAGTCCTCGGGAATCTGGTGATATATCTACCTCATGATCCAGCTACATCACACTTGGGGAAACACCTAAAGAATTCTTCTTCCTACTACACAGACAGTTGCTCCACCATGTTCACTGCTGTTCTAGTCATAATAGCCAAAATTTAGAAACATCCTAGATGTTCATCAACAGAGGACTGTATGAAGAAAATGTGGTATATTTATACAATGAGATATTATTCAGCTGTTAAGAAATGAAAACATGAAATTTACAGATAAATGGATGGAGTTAGAAGAAAAATCCTCTTGAGTGAGGTTATCCAATCTTCAATAGACAAATATGGAATGAGTTCTCTTGTACGTGGATATTAGTTTTTAAACCTTGGTAAGGTATGCTACTATCTATATAACCATAAATATTAGGTATAGAGTAAGTGATTAGAGGTGGGAAAGAAATCCTTGTGTCTGGAAAATTGAATATGTAGTTATGGAGACATAAGAGGAGACTGTAATAAGAGGATTAAATAGAGTCTGGAGGGAAGAGGGATGTAAGGGAGGAGGGAGTACAAGAAAGTTAAGATAAGACTAAGTGCCATTTCAGGGGTCATATAGGAACTTATTACAAAAGAAGCTTCTTAAAATATATACAAATATGAAAGAAATCTAAATAAATTCAGTAACAAGACAGAAGACAAAGCCCCATCTGGATAACTCTCAACACCACATGAAAACTCAGTGTCAGGAATGGGTTATGTCTAATTGAGTTATTAACCAAAGGGTCTTCATGGAATTCCAAAACAACTAAGGCTATTGTCAAGGCTACTGGTTTCTCTCCCCAAACAAGTTGTGTCAACTTTTTCAACCTATGCAGATCTGTGTTTGCTAGATCTGGCATCTGAGGACCTAAAATAATGAAATTGACTTCATTCTATTGCTGTTGATAAGGTTACCTCAGGTTCAGTGTGACTTTATATATGAATATTAAAAAAGTAAAGATTCAAGGAAGGTTGTTTTAGTTCAGAAAGACATGATTACAAAAATATGTAAATAAAAATCAGTAAGTATATACTAAATATTGACAGAGCACCCCTTTCCCAGAACTTTCTCAGGACCAGACATTTTGAGGAATATTTCCTGCCACAGACTATAGATTACATCTGGAAAAGCATAAAAGCAAGGCAGAAGACAATATCTAGATGCAGGATACACTGACTAGATTTGGTTCTATAGCTATGTTCTGACATTAAAAAAGAGTGAGCATGTTTCATAAATTGAATATAAATATATAATACAGGAGATACTTTGGAGTATTCCTTTACATTGTGTGAATATATGTTACTATGATTTGCTTAGAAAAAGCTGACTGGCCAATAATTGGACAGGATAGGGATAGGCTGGAGAAATAGTATAAGGACACTGGGAAGCAGAAGAGAAAAATCAGAGGAGTCACCAGTCAGACACAGAGAGGAAATAGGAAGTATTAGATGAGGGAGATTTAACACCATGTGGCAAAATGTAGATTAATATTAATGGGTTAATTTAAACTGTAAGAGTTAGCTAGTAAGAAGCATGAGCTCTTGGCAGATCACTTATAACTAATATAAAGCCTGTGCTTTTGTTCCTGGAGCTTCTCTCACAGTTCCCTAGAGCATTGTTCACCATGAATCATTCTTCTGTCTTCCAACAAGGTGGTAGAGTCATATTGCTAAATACAACACCTATATAACTCATTGAACAGAGAGAAGTCGAGTCTGTGCAGACCTAGAGCCTTTACCCAGCTACACATTGTGCACTACCAGAAGAGAAAGGTAAACACTAACCAGTTACAAAATCTTCTGTCTACAATGGTGATTTTTCTTCATTGTACACTGTTGCAGTCATGGCAGAAAAGATGTAGATATATACAGCAATTATCCTAGATTTAACAGCAACTTAATGAGAACAAACTATACCTTACACTCTTCAGGTGGCCAAGAACCTGAGACTTTGTAGGCTATAGACTTAGGGACCAAAAACAATAATATTGTTCTCCTTAAGTAATATAGTAATAAAACTACCATTAATTATGTTGCACTATACCTATAGATCAGTGACTCCTATAAGTTGTTCTTTGACTCCAAGGCCCATGAATAGGAACACACACAGAAACAGAGAAACACACACACAGACACACAAACACATACACAGACACACACACACACACACACACACACAGACACACACATTAGCATTCTCTACCTTTTGGTTAGTTTGGATAAAGGTTTGCCTATCTTGTTGATTATCTCAAAGAACTAACTCTTTGTTTCATTGATAATTTTATCTAAATTTATATGAGTGTTTGGCTCAAAATTCTAGAAATATTGATAGTTCTATTTCAAGAGTGGATTCTAGATTTGTCCATAGGTAAATGTTGCAACAAAGTACATTTTTCTTGTCTGTTTTATGTCTGGTAAGAGAGACATCTACAGAATTTTTGTAATAAAATCACATCCAATATGAAATCATATGGTAACATGAACATTTCTGAAGATGTGAGTTGTTCCCATGTGACTTGCCATAATGTTTTCAGACTGTTCATCTTCATGGAAACTTTCACCCATGATATTTAATGTCATGAGTTTGCTGTCTTTCACATAGGAGAAGAAGGCATTCTGTAGAAAGAGTGTATCTCATTGGAAATGTTCAACAGGTAAAAATCTTTGACACTCAACCTGCCAATCCAAATTCAATCCCAAGAACCTTAAGCAGAAATAAAGAAATTACTTCTGAAAGTTGCTCCCTGACCTAAACATGTGTGCTGTGGTACCATGAATGTGTACATGCATACTTACACACACATACTTGTGCAAAAACAAATAATAAATAAAATGTAAGAAAATATAGTAAAGGAGGGCTGACAGCTGAAATGAAGTCATTGAATTCTATTGCAATGTCTGTTTTTTTTTCTATTAGGCACAACATTTCAGTGAATTTTATAATTGAAGGAACAACAGATTTAATTATACACATCATGATTCCCCAAATATTCACACTTGTGATGGGCTTAATGCTGTCAGAGAGATTCTCACAGTGTGAATAGCAAGGCAGGAAAGAGAGTATCATGGCCATTATACTTTCTAGAGTCCTCTATGGGATTATTGATGGCATTGAGTTTTGCTACGAAGGTCACTTTCACCTATTTTACCCTAGTCATTATTTGAAGAGAAAAAGAAGAAAAGAAGGAAGCCTAATTTCACCTAAATGCTCAGTTTTCAATTTTTGTAGAGGTAAAATTATCATTAACAATATAATTCTATACAGGACTAAAAGTTTTGTTTTACGTGACAAAATGATTTTTCTATACAACCAATTCCATCAACAACAAAATCAATGTTTACACTAAGAGAATAATATCAAATGATGAATTTGTCAAATATTCAACCTTACATTTCTTTATTGATGATAATTAGTAAACTACTGTATTTATTCACAAATCAGAAGATATGCTCATGGACAAGCACCTGCAGGAGAAGCAAGGTCACTATTTTTTACTCTGGCATTAACTAATCCTTTTAAATAAACTGTCTCTATATTATCTTGTCCATATGCTTTGAACTATCCATCTCATTAACTTTGTATAATGCCAATCTCCATTCAACTCTCTTTTCATTTGTCTGTGTCTTCCGGGGTATACAGTTAATATATTGCTAGGAGAAGTAATTTATTTTATTTTATTGCTGTTTGTTCTCACTAACTTTTCCTTTAGCATATTATGTGTACTAACAATTTGGGTATTCAATACTCACCCTATCATATGAGGTAATCAATAATAAGTCTGAACAGTCATTTTCAACTTCTTGTACATAGTCTAGTATTATAAATTCATTTATGCACATGTAAGATAAAGTGCACTAAATCAATAGTAATATTTTATTTCAGTTGGTGTCAGGAGTGCTTGGAAAACTGAAGTTATTCAACTGCATCCTTTGGATTTTTCAACTGGTGGAGAATATTTCCTATAGGTGCCTATGAACAATAATCATATGTTCTTAAGCAATACTATTAAAAGTACCATTATAATAGAAACAAAATTCGGGACTTCCACAAAATACTTAATTATTATACGAATGAATGTGTGGATTAATTATACAAGTAAGACATTTAAACATATTTTTTACTCTGTGAAGGTCCCATATGTCTATACAATGTATAAATGTATATTACTATATCTATCCACTACTACTTAACTTTAACTCTACTTAGTCCCCCACCGTGTCTCTCCCAAATAGGCAAGACCATTTAGAATAATTCTGTACATTTTATTGCACTTGTTTATGAAGCTAGCTCTACAATTTCCCAAGGTTGGCTTATCGATCTATACTTCCAGTTCTCAATAAGTCAGTAAGGTACCGAGTAGAATATTCTGTTCACTTCTCAATATAAGTGTTTTCTCTGCTTTTGTTGTAAAGTTAGATACTAGGTAATACCATTATAAATTAGGAAAGAGTCAGATACTTTTTCTAATGTTTACAAATTTGATTTGACAATGTATCTTTTGGGTTTAAATTAATAGTAAGTAAACTTTGCACATTTTCAGCATGTTTTTCTTATAATAATAATAATACAGAAAAATCACAAAAAAATAAAAAAAGACCTACAAAGGTGGATTATTATCCTTTATCCTAGAAAAATACTGTTATCTGCTAGGTTCTGGAGACATTCAAATTCATAATGTGGCAACTCACCTGGGTCTTGGAATAATAAACAATGGTCTAACTCAGTTTTTTTCTTTGCTCATAAAATAAAATACTATACTGACAAATGATTACAAACAAACATTGTTGTGGATTTGACTTATACATCACATCTTGGTTTGCTGTTCTATGGAATATAATATTTATAGCTAAAGAGAGAGTTATTAATTGAAAAAAAGTTAGAATTAGAATGAAGCCAAATGAAAGATAAATGCTGTGAATTAGGTGGAAAAGATACTATTTTACTGAATTGCCAGCACTTTAAATAAAAATATTAATATTATTAAGTTTAATTAATTTTTAAGTGACCTATCTAGGCTTCATAATGTCATACTTTCTAAAAGCAGATATAACCCATTAAAGCATTAGCCTTTAATTTTACATTTATTTATAATCATATCTGTATTTTAGATTTTTTGAATTTGTCACTCATATAGTTCATAAAGTTAGTGTGTTAAACATAATTATTTTCAGAATTTCCCTTCTTTCAGCCACATGTTCATGGAGGATATTTGATATCTGGCTATGGACCAACAAACTGAATCCCCTCTAGTCCTTCCAAGGAAAATTAAGATAAAAGCTAATCCTTTAATACCTTATAGATATTAATTCACAGTGCCATGTCTACAACCATGTCTACAGCAAATACGGATTCCAGCACCCTGATCTTAAGGGAGATAGTCAGACCCAGAAACATGAATAACATACATTTTCACTATCCTTGTGTGCTAGAATTTTTATAGTAGACATAGAATCAATGTAACAGGATAAATGAAAGGGACAGAATGAGCAAAAGTAGCTAAGGGGTAAGTTTAGGTGATGAAGGTGATTATGTCACATGACATACTTTGTAAGACTATCTTTATGAAACCCATGATAATAAATGATATCTACTAATAAAACATGAAATTGAGTAATAATAAATATATAAAATCACTGTAAGCCCCTAACAGTCAACATTGTTTGTTAGTGGTGTGACAGACAGAGCCAATGAAATAGAATACAGCTATCCAAAGTATGCTCTAACACACATAGCCAAATTATTTTCTGCATAGTCACCTAAATGATTCACTGGGAAATGGAGGGTTTTTTTCAGTATATAGCTCAGGGAAAATTGGATAATCAAAGGCAAAAGCAACTCTTGCATGATATTGAAAAATTCAGCAAACTAGATCAAAGACCAAAACGTAAGAGGTAAGGTTATGAAACTCGTTAAAATGGGGAAAAGCTTCACAACTTCAAATTTCAGAGAGATTTGTTGGATATCACATGAAATAAAGGGGAAACTGCATGTAAAGAACATTTAAAACATTTTTTCAATGCGGAATTTTAAAAACAAATACCAGCCCTTAGAATGAGAGAGAAAATTTGAAATCATACTGTTGGCATTATTATTCCCAATATACCAGAAAAGAGCAAAGTGCACAAGTAACTCATTATAGACAATGAGAAAAGTTCAAGTTGAAGTGGAAGACACCTGTGTTCACAGGACATGAGAAATTTAGACAGGGCAATTGTGAGTTTCTGGTTAACCTGGGCTACATTATGAATTATAGGTCAGTCTGAAAGATGCAGTGATTTCCCACTTATAAAAAATGAGCAAATTACTACACTATCATTTCTCCAATGACCATATATGAACAGTTAATAATAGATGAAGAAGAAGTCATTATGGAAATTAGGAATCATAGCATCAAGAATACACTACTACACTTGAAGGGTAATCATAAAAGCAAAATAGAAGGAAAAGAAAATGGTCTATACCTAAGGCATGGGGAATATTGAGGAAGAAGAAATATAAAATGAGAAGATCCAGAGGATCTGGGGGTTTGCTGTGAGATTGTGTCTTCTAGTAGCATCAGATACTACACAAATTCTCACTAACATGACTTCATCAAAGTGGGTGGAGAAAACCCATGACGTCTCAACACTACACGAAGAACACACATGCACACAGGAACAATTAGTGAAAAAAAGAGGCCATCAGTTTGGAATAAAACAGAAAAGGAAAGAGAGAAATGACATTATTAAATTTTAATTTTCAACTGTTAGTGAGGAGGTAGAAAAATTAGAGCCCTTATGAACAGGTGTTAGAAATGTAAAATGATGCAGTCCTTCAAAATCTCCATGATCAGTTACTGTTTGAAAACTAGACCCCACTTCTGGGTATATATCTCACACAAAGGAAATCACAGTTTGAAACAGGTATACGATTAGTAGTGCTCACATAACAACAGAAAAAAAAAAGCGAATCGAATAGTCCAATCATCTTACAATGGATGGATGTGTAAATACAGTGTGTAAGGCCATGTCAACCTAAATGAAATTCTGACCCATGCTACAAATGTATCTACCCTGAAGATATTATCCTAAGTGAAATAAGCCAAATGCAAAAAGAGAAAAAACTGTCCAGGGCTTTTTCTTATAGTAAGAATTAAGGTAGTTTAATTTGAGGAGATGAAATCAAAAAACGATGGATACGAGGGGTGTGGCAGAGAGCAGAGGGAGATTTTGCTATCAGTATTTTCAGTATATGAAGATGCAAGTGCTGTGGAACTGGATAACCATGATGGTGCACACCAGTGTGAACATAGTAAGCATGACTAAGCTCTAGGCTGAAAACATAGTCAAATGGTAATCTCACATAGCATATGTTTTTCTAAAATTTTTAATGCACTTACATAATTAACACTCTCATCCATATGCTCCTTTGCCTGGTAAAATTCTAACTTTAACTAAATTGAAACAGTGTTATTCCATGTGCCTTTTCCCCTAGAAATTGCTGATCTCCTTCCACATTTGTTAGTCTCTGTCTGACTTATTTAGAGCAATTGTGATTATTATTAATTTTAGGGTTTGCCTAGTTATAAACCACACGGGATATAAGGATATGCAGAATAACCCCAAACTGAGGAGACACTGTCACACTGGAGCTGTGGGAAGAAGATTTTCTTCTTCTGGTGGAACCGATTGCTTCTTGAAGAAATGCTCTCTCTCCATGTGGTGATAGACAGTTCATCTTTTCTAGGAAGTTTAAAGAATTTCCAGAATCAGATAAGAAGAAAATGAATGGGTCTATATTTGGAAATGAAGACAAATGTTTTCACTGTATGTATTTTATCTTGGTTCTCCATTTCAGCATTAAGTGTGGAAAATTATAAATTTAGTTGTTTAATTTTTTGAAATTATAACATAATTACATAATTTTGTCCCTTCCTTAACTCCTTAGAAACTCTTCCATAGACCCATTTCTAGCTCGTTTTCAGATTCATGCTTCTTTTTTCATTTATTGTTTTATACATACACACACGTATCCCTACATACATGTATACAACCAGCTCTGTCTTCTTAATGTTACCTGTACACACAATTTTTTCAAGATTATAACATAAGTGTAACATTTCTCTCATTTCTTTCCAGAATTCAAGCCCTCTCATTTAACACTGCTATGAACATAGCTGATCAAATGTCCTTATACCAGGACATAGGGTTTTTAGGCTATATGCCCACGGGTGGTATAGCTGGGTTTTGAAGTCATATTGTTTCCCCTTCCCAACTCCTTCTCCATTCTCAACCACTAACTCATTTTCATAATTTTCATTCTCTTAAAACAAAACCCGAAATGTACAAAAGAAAGAATATATGCACAAAAAATAAAAGAAAACAAAACTATAGCAAAAAACTGACAGAGTTCATTTTGTTCTAGCCAACTATTCCCGAGCAAGTGGCTTGCCCCGGAGTGTAGATGATATACCCAGTGTCACTCCATTGCACTCCTTATACTTAAGCCACAGTTGTCAGAATGATCTTTTGATATTACTCCAGGTAATTTTGCTCTTCTATCAAAAATGGACATAGCTTCCCTATGACAAAACACAATTCAAATTCCACTATGAGATGGCCAGCTCTTTTCTATTTCCTTTCTGTATCCTCCCATTTGAACATATGAGGCCAAGCCAACCTGGTCTTATGGCACCTTGAATCACCAAGCTTGTTTTTATTAGAGGCAATGCAAATGCCATGACAGACTTGGAACAGCCTTTTCTTGTATATTTGCTAAGTGGTTTTTTCTTTCGTTCTCTTTTATTGTTCAGTTTAACTTCACCTTAGGGAGATTTCTTCTCTGTCTAACATAGCAGCTTTATTACTTTCTTTATGCTTACAGTGCTATTTTTCCTCACAGCTCCATTAAATGCTGTTTCAGGGCATGATCAACTTGATCAATTCTTTATCCACTACTTTTTCTCCTCATCAGGGCAATTCCACACAGACATTGACTTTTGTTCACTGCGGTATTTCAGTGCCCAGAAGAACCTGCTTCTTGGCACTTGATAGATATATTGGAATGTTGGAATTCCTTTATAGCATTTTAATAAAGGCTTTGACTACAGTGTACCAAAATTAGTTGAGAAGGATCTTTGTGGGTTCAGAGCCAGCTTGGATTATGGAGCAAGTTCCAGGAACCTGTTTCAAAACAACAATGAACAAACAAACAAAAATACTACTTACAGTGCCAGGCTTGGTATCTTACTACTTTAATCTGAGAACTTGGGAATCTGAGGTAGGAGCACAACTTTAGTTCATAGGCAGTGCACAGAGTTCCAGGTCATTTGGGCTAGAGTGGCATGTTGTCCCAACAAAGTAGACAAGAATTAGGCATGAAGGTAGATCCTAAAGTCCCACTGATATGTGATTCTTTATGTCCTCTTGATTCTTTACATCCCTCTGATGTCTGATTCTTTTGCTGTGAATCAGAGAGGGTATTTTGTTGAAATAAAACAGCCCCTAGTTTGGCCTAGTCATATAACTAAATCATCCATTTTATAGACTTGGAAATCAATGTTACAAACTATTGATATATTTTTTTCACTCAAGTGTGGTTGAATGTATAGAATATAGACACACTTTAAGTATTTGACATGCCCCCGATGTTGAATTAATAAATACATACTTGATTTTCTTTGCACAAATACTTTATTCAAATTAGGCAGCTTTTTTTCTTTTATTAATTTTTATTATTTATTTTGAAATTTAAATTTAAATTAGAAACAAGTTGCTTAACAAGTCAGTTCCAGGTCTCTCTCCATTTCCCTCCACTCCTCCTGTGCCCTCCCCCCCAACCCCTCCAATCTACCCTCATTTCCTCATTAGAAACAAGCATGCTTCAAATGTAAATCCCAGCTTCCCCCTACCCCAGCCGTTCTCCCTCCCAAACCACCCCCACCCCCAGTCCAATCCCCACATATTTCCCCAGGGAGGGTGAGGCCCTCCCGGGGGGGATCTCCAGAGTCTGTCATTTCATCCATGGCAGGACCTAGGCCCTTCCCCATTGTGTCCTAAAGTTCATTTGTATGCCACAGTGAACACTAATCTACTATCCAAGGCCCCAGAGATTTCTGAGGCCTCCTTACAGACACTACATTCATGGAGTTTGGATCAGTCCCCTGTTGGCCCCTTAGCCATCAGTCTGGGGTTAAAGAGCTCCCCCTTGTCTTTGTGGGTCTCACCAGCATGGTCTTGACCCCATTGTTCATCATTCTTCCATCTATGTCACTAGGTTCCTGCTGGTCAGTTCAGTGTTATGCTGTGAACACCTGTCTCTGCTTCCATCAGTCACTGGATGAAGGTTCTAGGGTATCATATAAGGAGGTTATCAACCTTATCATTAGGTAGGGGCTATTAATGTAGTCTCTCCGCTATTACTTAGTATTCCAGTTGGTGTTATCCTTGTAGATCTCTGGAAATCTCACTGGTGTTGAAAGAGCTCGAATTTATAGGAATAAAATATAAGGTTAAACAAGGAGGCCACCCCACTAAAGAACTCAGGAAGTGAACAAAGGGCCTCATTCCAGGAACTGGCCAAACGATAGAATGGAATGTATAGTTTAGCAACCTTAATTGCAGAAGGGCTGTAAACCCACAAAAGGCCAAATTCCAGGCTGCTGACCACCTGTGATGAACTGACCAGGGCAGCAGAGATGGGAAAACAAGATTCGTGGGAAACAATAAGATAATAACCACCATTTACTTAGGGAGAGATGATTAACACATACCAAGGTCTGAGGAATTTACAACGTGTAGGTCAGGAGGACATCTACTTCCCCTGGTCAGTAGTCACATATCCCCCAGTCACAAGATAGGGACCCCTCCCAAAGGCTTGTGGTTTTTGTCTTTAAAAGCTGATTGTAACTGAACCTCGGGGCCAATCGGTCTAAAAGCTGACCGAGAGGCCCATCTGCAGATGCCTAATTAAAGCCTCTTGCGTGTTGCATCAGTTGGCATGTGGACTCTTGATTCTTGGGGTGACGAGTCCAGCTTGAGGACCCCTCTTAATTCGAGTGACCCCAACAGCGTCAGATCTCTCCTCAAAGCTATAATGACTCTAACTATTATGGTATCTCTCATCCTGCTCTCCTCTATTCTTACCACAACTCAACATTCCTACTTTCACATGTTTTCTTCTACCCTCCCATTCTCTTTGTCCTGGTTCCCTCAATTCTCCCCCCATGTTCCCAATCTACTCAGGAGAACTTGCATCTTTCCACTTCTCTGGGGTATAATGCATATCTCTTGGGAACCTCCTGTTTCCCAGACTCATTGGCCCTGGGATTGTAGGCTGACACTCCCCTGATCCATGTCTAAAATCCATATATGAGTGAGTACACACCATGTTTGTCTTTTTGTGACTGGGTTACTGTTGGCTTTACGGACGCTGTAACGATACGCGACACACAATTACGGAAAGTGACGCTAAGTATTTTATGTAGAAAATTACTCACAAGATACCAAACCCCGAGAAGCCCAGCAGATCTCAGCTAGCGACTGGACCGGAAGCCGAACTCCAGGAAAAAAAAAGCGAGACTTCCTGTGCGCTGTCTTTTATGCCTTCCCCCGTAACGCCCCCTAGCCATGCCCAAAAGTGGGCCTGACTAGTGACGTAGTTCCACCTACATACGTATACGTCTTTACGTCCAGCCGTATACGTCTTTAGTCCTGCCTAAAGTGGGTGTGGTTAGCGGTGTGGTAAACCGCCCTTTTATTACCTCATCTGTATGCGCCTCTAGTAAGTCACATGTTTAATGGCGGCATAGACTTAGTAAGTCACATGTTTAATGGCGGCATAGACTTCCTCCTACAATTCCCCTTTTAGTCTAAAAAAGGACAACTAACTTGTGTCCATGAACAAAATGTATCAAACATCTATTCTATCTAAACCTAAACTTATCTTAAAGAAACACCCAAATATGAACACCTCTTTCCAATCCCAACTCTAAAATAATTGAAAACTAACACTAACAGGTGTAATCTTATAATATCAATAGTAGGGAGAGGGGGCGTGGAATTCTCCAAACTACTTCCTGCTGAGATGGGACGATGATAATCTCATGGGGACCTGTGAAAAGAAAATGTTAGTATAACAAAATCTGAGTAGATCAGACAGTCTCAGTATGGCAGGAGATGCTTGATTGAAGTTCCTGACTGGGGTTCTAGTGTTGATTGAAGCTCTTATCTTGAAGCTCTGGTCAGATTGTAGAAGATGTGCTGTTTCAGTTTCTTGGTCCGGAGATGTGTAGAGTGATGTAGTTTCAAGCCAGTTTCAGGATAGTGCTTGTCAGGTGGAGTCAATGATGTGGGGCAGTTCAGATGCCTCCAGTCGAATCAGGTGAAGTCAAGGAAGTGGATCCTCATTCTCTTTCGGAAGCAGTTGAAGATTGCTGTCAGGAAATCCCTTGTTCTCTGGAAAACTCAAACGTTACTGTTAACAAAGAAATATTTTAACTTTCATATGTATGCATACAGAAGAGGTGACAATAGGGAAGATGGAAAACCTGAAGGAAATTAGACTGTTCAGAAAAAGAAATCCACAGATAACAGTCCCTCATTTTTTATTTCTTCTGTCTTATATCAATGGCTCTTTGATATAATACAGAAATTAGGAATTGTATTTAAATAATATGCTTGGGTTTAGAGTAGGAGAGCCAATCCAACTCCAAAGCCAGCTTCAGTTTGATGAATGGGAACTGAGGTATGTGAAGAAATAAAGATAAAAGGATACTATGAAAAAGCAATATAGAGAGATTTAGACATTGATACCACACAGTGTGTGTTTGATGGTCCTCAGGGTAGCTATTCATTCTTCTACAGGAATCCATATGTCCAGTATTCTTTGCTGAGTTTACCTGTGAATACAAAAACAAAGCACTTCTCTTTCCTTTTAGGAGGTCACTTTACCCATTGTGGACTATGAATTTGTAGATGGGCTGTTATCTTCCTCCTCCTTAGATGTTTTCTGTTCTGATCGAATTTTAATTAATTTTGATGGAACCCAAATCTTTTCTTCTCCTGTGGAAACAAAAGCATAACCCCTTCCCCAACGTAACACATATCCTGGTTTCCAGACTGAGGTCAAACCATCCTTAAAATACACCGGTTGGTTCAGTTCAGAAGTCTTCTCTGTAGTCCAGTGTCTTTCTGCTGCAGTTTGTCCTTTTTCATCAGCATTAAGAAAATTCAGCGTTAGTAAAGCATTGTGTAACCTGTGTTTAGGTGTCTTTGTTTTCCCTGGCTGTTTATGAAGCATCTCTTTTAAGGTTCGGTTAGACCTTTCAATTATTGCTTGTCCTGTGGGATTGTAAGGTATACCAGTTACATGTTTTATATTATAATATTTGAAGAATTGTTCCAATTTACTGGAGACATATGCTGGACCATTGTCAGTTTTTATTGTTTTAGGTATACCCATAACAGCCATAACCTCTAAGAGGTGTGTAATAACAGAATCAGCTTTTTCAGAGCTGAGGGCAGTAGCCCATTGGAAGCCTGAGAACGTGTCTATAGTATGGTGTACATATTTCAAACTGCCAAATTCTGGGAAGTGAAATACATCCATTTGCAAAAGTTCATTTCTGTGAACACCTTTAGGATTACAACCTGCTGGTAATGGAGTTTGAGTGAACAATGAGCAACTGGGACAATTTCTTACTATTTCTTTGGCTTGTTGCCAGGTGATAGAAAAATCCTTCTTTAAACCTTTGCTGTTAACATGGTGTTTCTTATGAAATTCTGAAGCTTCCAACACATTACCTACTAATAAACGATCAATTTCATCATTGCCTTGTGCCAGAGGACCTGGCAGACCTGTATGGGATCTGATGTGTGTTATATATATAGGATGAGTCCTGTTTCTGATGATTTCCTGCAATTGTAAAAACAATGAGGTTAATTCTGTATTATCAGGAACAAATTCTGCAGTCTCAATGTGCAGGACAACTCTTTCTGCATACTGAGAATCCGTGACTATATTGAGAGGCTCTGTAAAGTCTTTAAGTACCATCAGAATGGCATATAACTCTGCCTTTTGTACGGAGTTGTAAGGGCTTTGAACTACTTTACTTATATTTCCTGATTTATACCCTGCTTTACCTGATTTGTTTGCATCCGTGTAGAAGGTAAGAACTCCAGAAATAGGTGTTTGCCTCACGATACGTGGAAGAATCCAAATTGTTTTCTTTATGAATTTGATTCTCTCTGTTTTGGGATAGTTATTACTAATACTTCCCAAAAAGTCACTGCAGCTATTTGCCAATACTCATTATCCTTCCATAAGGAGGAAATTTCCTCATTCGTTAACGGTACAATAATTTCAGCTGGGTCTTTCCCAGTCTGTTGATGAAGCCTTAATTTACCTTTTAATATCAAATCAGATATCTTTTCTATATATGTTTTCAATTTTTTATTTTGTTTATGTGGCAGAAATACCCATTCTAGAATGATGTAGTCCCTCTGCATTAATAGTCCTGAGGGGTATTCTCTAGATGGTAAAATAACCAGAATACAGTCCAGATTTGGATCCACACGTGCTTCTAATATTCTCTTTTATACCCATTCTAATTCTTTTTCAGCCTCAGCTGATAGTACTCGTGGGCTGTTTAGGTCTTTATCTCCTTTTAAAGCCATTTTCAGGTGTTTTAAATCATGCCCTTCTACACCAATAATCGTCTGTAATTGAGAGATTTCTCCTAATAGTTTTTGAAGATCATTAAGAGTCCAGTAACGATCTCTTCTGATCTGTACTTTCTGTGGTCTAATTTTCTGAGCATCTATTTTATAACCTAAATAGTTAATAGAATCTCCTCTTTGTATTTTTTCTGGGGCAATTTTTTAATCCCCAGCGAGGCAAAATTTCCTTTACTGCCTCAAACATCTTTTCCAAAGTATCCTTATTTGAATCAGACAATAATATGTCATCCATATAATGATATATTAACGAATGTGGAAATTTTTTACGAATTATTTCTAGAGGTTTATTCACAAAATATTGACACAAAGTTGGACTGTTTAACATACCTTGAGGTAGTACCTTCCACTGGAATCTCTGTACCGGACGGGAATTATTATAGGTAGGTACCATGAAGGCGAACTTTTCTCTGTCGTTTTCTTGTAACGGTATGGTGAAGGAACAATCTTTTAAGTCTATAACTATAATTGGCCAATCCTTAGGAATTAGAGAAGGTAACGGCATCCCAGGTTGTAGAGACCCCATAGGCTGAATTACCTTGTTGATGGCTCTAAGATCAGTAACCATTCTCCACTTACCAGACTTCTTCTTGACAACAAAAACAGGCGAATTCCACGCACTATTTGATTCCTCAATGTGTCCAGCATCTAGCTGTTCCTGAACTAACTTCTCCAAAGCCTCTAACTTCTCAGATGTCATAGGCCATTGACCCACCCAGACGGGTTCATCTGTCAGCCATTTTAATGGTAGAGCTTTTGGTTGCTCTGTAGGTTTGGCACTAGCATCTTGCTTCTGCACAGCCTGTACATTTGGCATCTGTTTTCTGTACTGTCTTACTATATTCTTTCTACCACTAGAAGCTTGTCTATAATTCCTAGCTGATACAGGAGGAATTTTAATCTGCGCATTCCATTGCTGGAGTAGATCATGACCCCAGAGGTTTATAGCAATATCTGCAACATATGGCTTTAACCTTCCTCTCTGTCCTTCTGGCCCAATAAAGTCAATCCATCTAACGCTCTGTTTAACTTCAGATAGGGTTCCAATCCCTAAGAATTGAACATTAACCTCTTTTAAAGCCCAGTTTTGTGGCCAGGACTGCTGATTGAGGATAGTGACGTCACGTCCGGTGTCCAGTAATCCGCAAATCACCCTATTATTTACCTTAACCGGAAGTTTGGGTCTATGATATTGTATAGAAGTTTGCCAAAATATATGTTTTGTATCTCCTCCTGATGTAATTGATTCATCCTCTGGAGCTAATGTATTATACAGTGCCGTATTATTTACAATGGGCAGTGGATCTTCTAATTGTCCTGGGAGAGGCTGTCCTCCACTGTCACTGGGAATGACTGGATAATCTTCCTTTTCTAATTGTCCTGGGAGAGGCTGTTCTCCATTGTCACTGGGAATGACCAGATAATCTTCCTTTTCGGGGCTCCATTGAGCCCCGGAAGCCCGTTTCCCTGCTGTAAAGATCTACCTTGTCTGTCTATTGTGGAATAGCATTCATCAGTCCAATGGCGCCCCTTCCCACACCTCCTGCATAGACCAGGAGGCTTAGGCCTTCTGTTTGATGCATTCCTGGTAAAAGCATTATTTCTAGGAATGCGTTGTCTACAGTTCCTACTAAGATGTCCTATTCTAACACAGTTAAAGCATTTTGCATCTTTACGCCTATTTAAATTCTTTGAGATTGCCTTCCCTACCCATGCCTCTATATCATCACAGGTAGGGTATTTGGCATCCTGGTGCCTCCTCAAGCCTGTAGAAATAGCTTCACCTACCCAAGCTCCTGTATCCTGACTTTTACATTCCAGGTTCGCTGTATGTAGGACCCAATCCTCCAATGGCGCTGATCTTATTTTTAATGGCCAAATTACCTGCCTGCATTGAGGATTCGCGTTCTCATATGCCAAAGATTCTATAAGAAGACGCCTGGATTCTGGGTTCGCTACCTGTACCTCTACTGCTCTGGATAATCTCTCTAAAAATTCAGTGAACCTTTCCCTTGGGCCCTGTAATACCTTGGTGTAGGGTTGCATTATCTCTCCTGTTTCACAAACCTTATCCAAGGCATTTAAAGCAGCTGTACGGCACAAAGACAACATGTGCTCGTCATAGGCAGATTGAACCTGCGTGTCAGCATAAGGACCCTCCCCAAGAATCTTGTCTTGGGGTACTTCATGACCCTTCTGCAATTCCTGAATCTCAATTGCTTTTGCTTCTTGCCTCCACAAAGCTCTCCATTGAATTTGGCAAGAATTTTCGAGCACTGCAGAGGCTAATTGGGCCCAATCTTTTGGGGTTACTTTATTTACAGTAGCCCATGAGGTTAGGAGCTCTCTGACAAAGGGAGAATGAAGACCATACATGACAATGGCCTCCTTAATATTTTTTAGATCCTTCATCTGTATAGGCTCCCAGTGATAAGCAATGGGACCATTTGATTGTTTTTTCGTTGCTGGTTTTTCTGATACAGATACTGGAAAAACCATAGGGGAACGCATAGCAACCTTAGGGAAATCATTCCGGCATTTGAGAAGCTTTGGGAAACTCCTGTCCTGACCTGTTGCCTGTATTTCTGATTCTGAAGTATCAGATTGAGTGTCTTCTAAATCCTGCAGTCTATTCATCATTGTTTCTCTGAGCTCCTGAAGTTCTTGGGACAAATAATTTTCTAAGGACGTCATGGAATCTTTCATTTTTTTACATTCATCATTTACATGTGATTCCAAATTTCTAATATTCTCATCCTTAGCAAGTACCTCAATAGCATGTAAACTGCCTTCTACAAATGATATTCTATCAGTTAGTTTATCATTGCTCTCAGACATGGAACAATTCTTTTCTGCTAGCATTTCAATTTTTTGTTCCAGTCTTTGTAATTTGCTAGTGAAATCATCAAACATGGAACCGTGTTTGTCGTTAAATGTTTCCACATTATGTTCCAATTTTTCAATTCTCTCTGTGGAACACATTTTTCCTGATAGTAATTCAATTTTCTGTTCCGTCTCTTTAAATCTGTTCGTCAGACCTACATTATCATTTTTAATATCCTGAATATTATCTACCAACCCTTTCTTACTCTCCTGCAATGAATTTTGCACTTCCTGAATCCTTTGTATTAAGATTTCAAAACTATCCTGCGATGACTGTATGACCTGTATAAGTTTATTCCTATTTTTGAGCCATTTCATTAACAAAATTATATTGATTATGAAGCTAATAGTCACCATCGTGGGTAGGAAGTACCTTTCAGGTAGGTCCTCAACCCTTTCTAAAATCCCATCCATACAAAAAACAAGAAAATTCTTAACATCCTGCATCATAGTGTTAGCTGTTGACATTGTATAAAGCAGTTACGTTTGTTACCAATGGAGTAATTCAGGCCGAAATCAACAGGCTGCCAGCGAAAGAGCACGTGGCCGGAGTCAGCAGGCCGCCAGTAAAACAGCACGTGGCCGCGAGAGAAACCTTGGAATTCCGCCTAACCTTACCTGCAGGTAGAAGGTGCTGGTTCCTGGTGGCAGGAATCGTGCCTTGCCGAGCGAAGTGGTGAGGAACTTAGTGAAAGGAGAGTCCACGTGTGCCTGGTCGGGCCAAGAGAAGCCACTTTTCCGGGGCGCCTGGATCCGGATTCCAATCCCACTTCTGACACCAAATTGTTGGCTTTACGGACGCTGTAACGATACGCGACACACAATTACGGAAAGTGACGCTAAGTATTTTATGTAGAAAATTACTCACAAGATACCAAACCCTGAGAAGCCCAGCAGATCTCAGCTAGTGACTGGACCGGAAGCCGAACTCCAGGAAAAAAAAAGCGAGACTTCCTGTGCGCTGTCTTTTATGCCTTCCCCCGTAACGCCCCTAGCCATGCCCAAAAGTGGGCCTGGCTAGTGACGTAGTTCCACCTACGTACGTATACGTCTTTACGTCCAGCCGTATACGTCTTTAGTCCTGCCTAAAGTGGGTGTGGTTAGCGGTGTGGTAAACCGCCCTTTTATTACCTCATCTGTATGCGCCTCTAGTAAGTCACATGTTTAATGGTGGCATAGACTTAGTAAGTCACATGTTTAATGGCAGCATAGACTTCCTCCTACAGGTTACCTCACTCAGGATGGTTTCTTCTAGTGCACTGCATTTGCCTGCAAATGTGGGGACACCAGACCTTGAGCAGAGACCCACTTCCCCTTCGGCCTGGGAGTAGGCAGCTGTAAGACAATGTTTACTAAAAATAATACAATGGCTGGGGCAATAAGTTCCTGGAAAAGGCCTGCCCACGGAAACTGCCCTGACCTCGACCTTGTCCAAAGACTAACCGCCTCTTCTGACATGCCCAGATCAGTTTTTGGTGTCAGAGCAAAACCAGCCAGGGTAGAGGAGAGAGCAGAAGCTTCACTGGAGGAAGCCTTTCATAGGAAGTTTTCTTGAGCCTTTTTTTGGGCCTGCTTAAAGTTTTCTTTACATCGTTGAATGAGTCTCTGTGTTGTCAATCCTTGACACCCTCTGCACGATTTGGACACAGGCTGCGCAGCAGACGTGACATGCAAATTTCAAGATTCCATTGTTTTTTCCCGCTGAGTAGTGCTCCATTGTGTAAATGTACCACATTTTCTCTACCCACTCTTCAGTTGTGCGGCATCTAAGTTGCTTCCAGGATCTAGATATTACAAATAATGCTGCTATGAACATAGTGGAACAGACATCCATTGTATGAACGGGTATCTTTAGGTATATGCCTAAATTACATAGCTTTTTATGTGCATGTCTTTGGTGGAGATAATACAGGCATGGAAAGCCCATGTTATTAATCTATCAGAAAACAAAAGTTCCAAATTTCTTTCTGTAGCTAGATAAAGATAGAATTCATTGTTACTGGCTTAGAGTGTTTTATTAGAAAATTTTTGTGCTGTCTTTCTGAAACCCCAAAAACCTTCAATGATTAAAACCATTTTATATATTAAGAAGCTTTGTGGTGAAAATGATTGACTAGTCGATATCTGAAAACAGCAATCTATAACCAAAGGGGCCACAGAGATCCTTGAAATAATTGATATCTCATTTCTGGATTAAATTGCTGAGTTTAGCATTTCATTTAAGTTTCAGAAGAAACACATTTACCAATTGTTAATGTAGGCTGGGTATATGGAATTACTCCCTCATATCACTCTTCCTAATGACAAAATGACAGTGGGGCTATATATGGATTGTGGTGCAATGGATTAATCATGAAATAAACTAAGGTAGTTTTCAGTAAGAAAATTTGCCTTACAGTTTCCTTGCATGATGCAGAAGAGTTAGTTAGGTTAAAAGCTGCTATTTGGAATTTGGTGCTGAATGAGCAAAATGGGATGACCCCATTTAGTATCACTTTGTTCTTAGCAGTCCCAAGGCCAGAATCACTCTTCCTCTCACTCAGCCTTTAATGACCAGAGCTTTAGTTAATTTTGGACAGGGACACAGAGAAGACTGGATCAGAGCCATTGCTCAGAGCATAGGGTTGTGCTCTCAGTGAATCCTCTGTCATCTTAAGTAAAGGACAGTGTATACTGAAGTGCAATAGAAGTCTCCTAATTTAATGCGTAAAGAAATGATAAGTCTATACCACCTGCTTTGCTTCTTGCTATCATAATCTTCAAAATCTCATTATTGAGCTTCAGTTTTCCTGGTAATATTTCTTGTACATATAGGAGTCTTGTGCAAATAATTGATTATACAAGTGTAGGTGCCTGGTACATGTGCATGTAGAGACCAAATCCAACATTAGGTGCTGCCTTCCACAATTATTCACCATATTTTTGGAGATATGGTATCTAACTAAATTTGGAGACCACTAATAAAGTAGACTAGCTTGGTAGCAAGCACTAAGGATATGCCTATTTACACCTTCACAGTTCTAGAATTATAGGCACCTGCTACATCAATTGGCATGGTTTTCTCATTAATATTTTATTATAATTCTTTTATATTTCCCTTTCCCTCCAACAGCAGAATTTTTGTATTTATGAATCTTAAAATTTCATACTTCTGTGATGTTCTATGAATCTTAGGTGCAGATGTTGTGTTGTAGATGTATTAGTTGGGACTAGGAATCACATGATCCCCTGATTTCTATATATTTATTAAATCAGAAGATGTAGTTTATTAGTCAACTTCAGGGTAAGTGTCATTCTTAACCTATTTCTTGAGGAAACACTGCCAATTATAAGTAATATAATCACAGAAAAGTTTTCACTTGGCAATTAGGAGGTTGGTTTGCATCATATACATGTGAGCAGAGTGTATATTGAGTAACAGTATTTCTTTATAGTTTAAGGCAGATCTGTTAAGCATTGTGTTCTAATAGTGCAGTGCAGTCGGTGATTACCAACTGAACCACTCCAGCTTTAGTGATAACAACACACACGGTCACGAACAGGGGACAGAGTCTTTCTAGCTCTTCTATCTCCCACAATTTTAAAACCACAAATTCTTCATAGCTACATATTATTGTATCAAAACACATTTTACCAGACTTCTCTAGGTTTTGAGAACTTCTCATAAACCAACAAAGAATTTTGATTTTCTTTTAGAGGCTCTCAACAATGTCTCTCTTCTCATCTTTCTGTTGCCTAGAGTCTGCATTGAAGTTCTCTTGTCCCTTGAGATGACTGGGTCCATTATCATGTAAATGTCTATCATGAGGGTCATTATGATGCATATTCAGCAGGGTGTCACACTGTTCTCCCAACAAAATACTGAATAGTTGAGAACATAAAAAAGGTCAATCCTAATATCTAACAAACCAGATGTCAAATTAAAATCAATCAAAAGAGTTGAAGAAAGGTATTTCATATTCATCAAAGGAAAAGTCCATCATGATGAAGTCTCAATTTTGAACATCTATGCCCCAAATACAAAGGCACTCACATTTGTGAAAGAAACATTACTAAAGCTCAAATCGCACATAAAGTCTCACACACTAGTAGTAGGAGACTTCAACACTCTGCTCTCACCACTAGACAGGACCTCCAAACAGAAACTTAAGAAACAAAAGAACTAATAGAAGTTAGGACCCAACTGGGTTTAACAGACATCTACAGAACATTCCACCCAAACACAAAGGGATATAACTTCTTCTCAGTGCCATATGGAACCTTCTCTAAAATTTACCACATAATAGGAAACATAACAAACCACCACAGATACAAAAAAAACTGGAATAACCCCCGGTATCTTATCAGAGCACCATGCATTAAAATTAGAATTCAACAATAACAAATATCACAGAAACCCTACAAACTCATGGAAATTGAACAATGAACAATTGCACCATCCCTGGGTAAAGAAAGAAATAAAAAAAAAGAAATTAAAGACTTCCAGGAATTCAAAGAGAATGAAGACACAATATACCTAAACTTATGGGAAACTCTGAAAGCAGTTCTGAGAGAAAAGTTCATAGCACTAAGTGCCCACATGAAGAAACTGGAAAATAGTTTTACTAGAGAAATAATAGCAAAGCTGAATATTCAATAACAAACTCACCCGGGAGGAGCAGATAGCAGGAAATACTCAAGTTGAGGGCTGAAATAAATCAAGTAGAAACCAGGAAAACCTTGGGAAGAATCAATGAAACAAAGAGTTGGTTCTTTGAGAAAATCAACAAAATAGACAAACCTCTGTCCAAACTAACCAAAAGACAGAGAGAGAGCATGCTAATTAACAAAATCAGAAATAAAAAGGGGGACATAACAATGGACACTGAGGAAATCTAGAGAATAATCAGGGCATACTTTGAAAACCTGTACTCCACAAAATTCAAAAATTTAAAGGAAATGGATAATTTCCTGGATAGATATCACTTTCCAAAACTAAATCAAGAACAGATAAACAATCTAAAGAGAACTATAACCCTGAATGAAATAGAAGCAGTCATAAAAAGTCTCCCAACCAAAAAAAGCCCAGGCCCAGATGGCTTCAGTGCAGAATTCTATCAGAAATAAAAAGAGCTAATTCCAACTCCTCAAAGTATTCCAACAATAGAAGCAGGAGGCTCACTGCCAAACTCTTTTTATGAGGCTACAATTACCTTGATACTCAAACCTTACAAAGACACAACTAAGAAAGAGAACTATAGACAAATTTCCTTCATGAACATTGATGCAAAAATACTCAATAAAATACAAGCAAATTTTATTCAAGAACACATCAGAAAATCATCCACCATGATCAAGTAGGCTTCATCCCAGGAATGCAGGGATGGTTCAACATTAGAAAAATCTATCAATGTAATCCACCTTACAAACAAACTGCAAAAGAAAAACCACATGATCATCTCACTAGATGCTGAAAAAGCCTTTGACAAAATCCATCACCCCTTCATGGTAAAGGCCCTCAGAGAGATCAGGGATAATATGAACATACCTGAACATAATGAAAGCAATATACAGTAAACCAACAGCTAACATCAAACTAAATGGAGAGAAACTCAACACAATTCCTCTAAAATCAGGAAAAAGACAAGGCTGTCCACTCACTCCACATCTCTTCAATATTGTACTTGAAGTTCTAGCTAGAGCCATAAGACAACAAAAGGAGATCAAGGGGATACAACAGGAAAAAAATAATTCAAGCTTTCACTATTTGCAGATGATATGATAGTTTACACAAGTGACCTGAAAAACTCTGCAAGGGAATTCCTAGAGCTGATAAACGCCTTCAGCAAAGTGGTAGGATACAAGGTTAACTCAAAAAAATCAGTGTCCCTATTATATACAGATGATACAGTAGCTGAGAAAGAAATCAGAGAAGCATCATCCTTTACAATAGCCATAAACAGCACCAAATATCTGGGGATAATGTTAAGCAAAGAAGTGAAAGATCTGTATATCAAGAACTTTGAGCCTATGCAGAAAGAAATCAAAGAGGATACAAGAAAATGGAAAGATCTCCCATGGTCTTGGTTTGGTAGGATAAACATAATAAAAATAGCAATCTTGCCAAAAGAAGTATACAGATTCAATACAATCCCCATCAAAATTCTAGCCCAATTCTTCACAGACCTTGGAGGAACAATAATCACCTTTATATGGAAAAACAAAGGGCCCAGGATAGCCAAAACAATCATATACAATAATGGAACCTGAGGAGGCATCACCTTACCTGACTTCAAGATCTATTATAGAGCCATAGTCCTTAAAACAGCTTGGTATTGGCAGGAAAACAGAGAGGTAGATGAGTGGAACCAAATTGAAAATCCTGATTTTAACCCACACACCTAGGAACACTTGATTTTTGACAAAGAAGCAAAAAGTATACAATGGAAAAAAGAAAGCATCTTCAACAAACGGTGCTGGCATAACTGCATATTGGCATGCAGAAGACTACAGATAGATACATGTCTATGCCTTGCACAAAATGTAAGTCCAAATGGATCAAACCTCAACATAAATCCAACCACACTGAAACTCTCAGAAGAGAAAGTGGGAGATTCTCTTTAACCAATTGGTACAGGAGACCACTTCCTTAACATAACATCAGTAGCACAGGCACTGAGATTGACAATTAACAAAGGGGACCTCCTGAGACTAAGAAGCTTCTGTAAGGCAAAGGACACAGTCAACAAGACAAAAAGCCAGTCCACAGAATGGGAAAAGATATTCACTAACCCCACATCTGACAGAGGGCTGATCTCCAAAATTTCAAAGAACTCAAGAAGCAAGTCTCCAAAACACCAAAGCTTCCAATTAAAAATCAGCGAACGGAACTAAATAGAGAATTCTTAATAGAGGAATATAAAATGGCTGAGAGACACTTAAGAAAGTGCTCAACATCCTTAGTCATCAGGGATATGCAAATCAAAACAACTTTGAGACACCATCTTACTCCTGTCAGAATGGCTAACATCAAAAACACCGAAGACAATTTATGCTGGAGAGGATGTGAAGAGAGAGGAACATTCATCCACTGCTGGTGGGAGTGCCAACTCATACACCCACTTTGGAAATCAGTATGGAGATTCCTCAGGAAAATGGGAATCAATCCACCACAAGACCCAGCAATTCCACTCTTAGGCATACATCCAAAAGATGCAAATTCATACAACAAGGACATCTGCTCCACTATGTTCATAGCAGCATTATTTGTAATAGCCAGAACCTGAAAGCAACCTAGATGCCCCTCAACTTAAGAGTGGATAGAGACATGAGATTCACAGGCAAATGGATGACACTAGAAGAAACCATCCTGAGTGAGGTAACCCAGTCACAAAAAGAGAAACATGGCATGTACTCTCTCATATATGGATTTTAGACATAGATCTGGGGAGTGCCAGCCTACAATCCTATGGCCAGACAGTCTGGGAAACAGAAACTACATTTAGTGGCTGGTTAAGTACTGAGCTGAACTCAAGAAAGCCAGTATCAGAGAGGGAGGACTGATGATCAAAGGGATTAAGACTGGGCTGGTTTAACCCCCAGAAACAGCTGACCAGACAAAGGTTAACTCTTGAATCCCAGGCATCAGCCTGGGAATCCAGCATGGGACTGATCAAGACCCCCTGAATCTGGGTGTCAGTGAGGAGGCCTAGGTAATCTATTGAGCCTTGGGCAGCAGATCAGTACCCATCCCAAGTATACACATGGACTTTGGACTCCCATAGAACAATGTGAGGTGCACTCTCACCCTGAACTCTTGGGGAAGGGTCTAGGCCCTGCCCTATATGAAATGACAGACTATGGACACCCCCATGGAGGGCCTCACCCTCCCTGGGGAACGAGGGGATAACGGGGGGGGGATGGGGGGAGGGCACGGGAGGAGGGGAGGGAAAGGGAGAGGGACCTGGAACTGACTTGTGAAGCAACCTTGTTTCTTATCTAAATTTAAAAAAAAGAATAAAAAAAAAGAGTGGATAGAGAAAATGTGGTACATTTACACAATGTAGTACTACTCAGCAGAAAAAAAACAATGGAATCTTGAAATTCGCAGGTAATGGATGGCACTAGAAGAAACCATCCTGAATGAGGCAACCCAGTCACAAAAAGTCAAACATCATATGTACTCACTCATATACAGATTAGGATAGTGCTAGTCTGCATTTCCACTGACCAAGAGTCTGCATAAACAGGAAAGAACCTAAGAGAGATATGCATGAGAGAAATCTTCTGAACAGATTGGGAACATGGCGAAGGGTCGGGGGGGAGTGGGAGCTGGGAAGAAGAGAGGGGACAAAGAGGAAGACAGAGTAGGTCATGGGGGAGCAGGTAGGTTGAGTGGGGGGAAGAATAGGGGGGAGAGGGAGTCATGGGTTCGAAGACAGATCTGGCACCAGTAAGACCTCTAGTGATCTAAAGGGATGACACCAACTGGCAAGGTAAGCAATAGTGGAGAGACCACCTCAAATTCCCATTCCTGATAATGAACTTGATTTCTATAGCCATCATAGAACCTTCATCCAGTGACTGATGGAAGCAGAGGCAAACACCCACAGTTAAATCCTGAACTGAACCCTTGGAACCCAGTGACAGAGAGAGAGAAGTGATGAGCAAATTGGCAAAGAATGGTCTGGCAAAACCAGCAGAGACAGCTGATCTGAACAAGGGGGAGCTCTTGGACCCCAGACCAACAGCTGGGAGGCCAGCATGGGACTGATCCAGAGTCCCTGAGTCTGAGAATCAGTGAGGAGGTCTGGGAAACCTATGGGGCCCTGTGCAATAGATCAGTGTTTATCCCTGGCATACAAATGGATTTTGTGTGTCTATATCACAAAGAGGGATGCTCTCTCCATCTGGACTCTCATGGGAGTGCTTGGACCCTGCTCTGAGTGAAATGACAGACTCTAGATATCCCCTATTTGGAAGGAAGTGGGGATAGTGTGGGAGGCTGGGAGAGATGGTTGGGGGTGCGGGAGGAGGGTTGGAGAGGGAACTTGGATTGACATGTGAAGCAAGCTATTTAAAATTAAAGTAATAATAAACAAATCCTATTGCTGATCCACAGAGGAAAGTTAACAAATTCAGCCAAGATTTAGTAGCCGTTTCCCAAGAGTGTATGTCTGACATCAGCCTCTGCTTCCTCTCTCCCCTCCCAGAGGCAGGGAAGAGGATGACCCCAGTACCTGGACCTCCTCCACTGCCCTGGCTGGTCACAGCACTGGCAGGGGCTGCTAGCCAGGGCCTCATGCTGTTGTTCAGGTCATTTCCCAGCAGCAGCAGAAGCAGCACTGGTGTTCCCTGCTTTCTATATTTTGGTTGGTTATGTATTTATTTCTTTCAAAGAAAATTTCTTGGTAAGGGATGAGAAGTAAACTTATCTTTGAACATAAAGATAAATATTTACTTTGTAGTTAAGAATTATGCTGATTTGGTAACATTTATGTGGCAGTGTAGCCCTTTCTACACCCTTAACTTCAATAGTCCTAGTTTGATGGATAGGGTCCTATTTCCAGGCATTATTTTCTTTTTGCTGAGTAGTTTTTCTCATTTTCGTCTTTATTCTTTGAAAATGTTATACAATGTATTTTGAACACATTAAAATCTTTCCTGGACCCTCAAAGATCCATACTCCTTTCTCTACTGACCCAAGTTCCTGACCACTTTTTCAAGTAAAGTTGGTATTGATTATATAGCCTTGCATGTGTGGCCCTTATTGAAGCACGGTCAATCCATTGGGGCTGCACATTTACACTGAAATAAAATTGACCCTCCTTATTCCAGTAGCTATCAGTTCCTAATATATTCTTATCCACTGGTGGGACTTCTCACCTACCTCCTCTATCCATACTTGGATTGTTTCTAGCTTGATGTGTTTAAGTCTTGTGTATCCTGTCTGAAATATCATGAATTCAATTTTCAGCTTTCCTAGTCTATATGGAAAATACTGTTTACTTGCAGTTACACACTACCTCTGGCAGATACAACTTTTCCACCCACAAGTTTGAAATGACCCTGAGCCTTGCGATAAGGGATTTGAGATAGACGTCCACTTTAAGGCCAAAAATTTTGCTAATTATTTGCACCTCTACCATGTGTTGATTTTGGTGCTAATTGCCATGTAATACCAACAAAAGTTCTCTTTGGAGAGCTGAGAGATGCACTGATCTATGTATATAATGATGAGGCACTAGAAGTCAGTTTACTATTATTCCCATTTAGCAAAATAAGAGTACTAGGTTCTCCTTTAGGTGTATGTTCTCTATAG
The DNA here is from genome assembly GCF_017639785.1 of Mesocricetus auratus. Classification (NCBI taxonomy): domain Eukaryota; kingdom Metazoa; phylum Chordata; class Mammalia; order Rodentia; family Cricetidae; genus Mesocricetus; species Mesocricetus auratus. The sequence continues at coordinate 75,668,943 of NW_024429266.1, read as the reverse complement.
TCATAGGTTCTTTGTCCTGCACATGGGACCAAATGTGGATCTAAACTTGTATAGAAGACTTTGTCTAATCATAATGTGGTATAATCCCACACCATGTGTGTCACTATTGCACCTGTGTGCATGCCTTACCAGGCTGCTTGTTGTAGCATGAAAGGTTCATAGCTGAGTAAGATTGGTGAGATTGCTTCACTCATCCAGTGGCATGTGTCTCCTCTCAGCAATATGAATGGTAGCCACTGAGGTGAAGTTATTTTTGTCAATACTCCTTTAATTTCTTCAGTGTACTCAAGGTTGAGTTCTTTTCAACAATAATATCTCACTATTAAGTTCTGGAGTGTAGTCAAGGACCCTGATAGTAGCCTGTAATGTTTAGATGTCTATAGGATATTTCTGGCCAATATTTCCAGAAGATATAACCCATTCCAAGCATTGGGCTTTTTATGTGTTAGTGGGGACATTATTGCCACGTTATAGAGAACTCCATGTAAACGTGTGTGTGTGTGTGTGTGTGTGTGTGTGTGTGTGTGTGCGTGTGTGTTTATTTCCAGAAGCTTCTACACAAGCAGGTTTTTCATGATTTTCTCATTATGTTTTAAGAGTCAGTTATTCCTTTCCATATTTCCTCTCTCTTCCCTGTGCTTCAGCCTCCATGCCCTTTAGCTTTTTCTGTTCTGTTATCCCTCTTTAACCCTTTATACTACCATGTTCTATTTCCCCTCTTTGGGTTTTTAATGTGGGATCGAAATTCAGGTCCTCATGTGTTTGGGGCAAGAACTTTACTGAGACATCACCCCAGCACCATTTGTTCCCAATTTACATTCAAAGGCACTGGTATTCATGGCCAATAAAATAGACCAATTATTTAAATTTTTACCTAGGTTTATTTGACTCCAGTTTTTGATGTCAACCTATTATACTATTTTGTCATTCTTAAACCATTTTGCCTTTCAAATAAAATAGCTCATGTCTCTCTGTGATTAAAAGACAGCATTTTTAGCAATCCATGTGATTGATGTTCCCATGTATGGGTTGGAATTGTCACTGAATAAAAATGTTGGCTGCTAGGCTCAATAAAAGGATCGCCTGAGAAGGTGTGAAACTTAGAAAAAGAACAAGCCAGACTCATTGCTGTTATTATGCACTGTGTTAAGTTGGAGGAAATTTATGCCTTTCCTAGGGAAGCTTTAGAGTAATAATCTCAGACAAATGGGGATCCTGTTACCCTAGTATTCTGAAATACCTACACCTGAATTTATTTTACATGTAAAGTACAGTGTTTCTAGTATAGAAGTTTCTAGCAGATACAGCTTTCATTTTACTTGTTAAGCATGGGAAGAAAAACAGTTTGCTGAGAACATTTTTCACAGTTCGGCATTTCCCACTAAAAGTTATTTTTCATAGACTATTTCAGTATCTTGGGCTTCCCTACATTAAAGAAAAATATAAATGCTGTTGTACTGTGAAAGTTTGTGTCATCAGGTCCTACACATAATCACAGACAAATATTATCAGCTGAGTTCATTATATCCAAACAGAGCAATTTCCTTTTATATTTGAAATGCTGTCACATTTTGTTGTGTTTTAATTTTATGGAAATCAGCACAATTGTGTGCAGTTATTCATAGCATGTCACTCCTGACTTCTCAGTGGATGTCCTTCATTCTTCAGTGTCTGAATAACAAGAATCTTCCTCTTTTGCTTCAGCTTTCCAGTATGATTCAAAAGTGGTGTACATTCATCTACAATTTACTGGAAGGAGTCTCTAGGAAATGGTCACTTGTATCCAACAAAAATATGTAACAAAGAGAATTATTTGAAAAAAACCTGTTTTCCTGCCCAGTGAATTGTCCATTGAATACCTCATGAGAAGTAGAATCCATAGCAATTTAATTACGATAAAAAGTCAAACTTACTTGCGTCTATTCTTCAATTGTCATATATCATCAATTTCTTTTATAGTTAAAATAAAGTCATTATTGGTGTTTACCCACCAATTGGTCCTCATATCAAAAATCTTATTCTTTACAAGTACTCTAGTACAGTTAATTGAAGCTCTCCTTATGTATCAAAAGACCCTGGACTGTATAGGATATACTTGGTTTTAACTGCTCATCCTCAGAAGAAATCATTGCTTTTCCTTACAAAAATCAGTGTCAGTTTCCAGGATTTCCCCCTGGGTATTGTAGGGAATAGGTCAAATTGAAGGGGCTCATTTACTGAGTTGTCTATATTCCATTTGATCTTCCAGAAATTCAAAATATGTGCTGAACAACTTTTATAATCATAATATATTTACATATTTTCATGGATACACTTTCTTCTCTAATGAGAATTTAAGTAACTACCACCAAGAATCACTATATTAACTAAGCCATGAGCTGGATGATGGGTACATTGCTATTATTACCCTGCTATTGTGTTTAAATAATAAATTATGCCCCTCTGGAGTCCAATAAAGAGAAGATTTAAATTCAGTAATTCTGACATTTAGTTCTACACACTGATAAATAAGCATGGAGCTGGCCATAGAGGTGCATTTCTGTAATTCCAGTCTTTGGGAGGATGAGAAAGTGATCACTGCGGATTGGAGGCTAGTCTGATCTATATAGAGAGTCCCATTGCAACCAGTGTTATGCAAGAAGTGTCTAGTTCATGAATAAATAATTAAAAGTTATGTTTCCATTTTGAATCAAATAACACTTAAAATTCATAAACACCAAGGTATGGCTGAATTCTCCAGGAAAGGGAGAGAATGGATTTCCATTGGCATAATTCATTTCCTTACAATTCCATTATGTCTTTGTGAATTATCAAATCTTTCTCTCTGTCTCCTCTCTCTCTCTCTCTCTCTCTCTCTCTCTCTCTCTCTCTCTGTGTATCTATCTTTCTCTGTCTCACACACATTATGAGAAAGAGAAAAAAGGCAAGGTAAACAAATGACAAATTATTATTTTTTTTCTACACAGCCTCCATCTAAATCATAGATCATTTTTGTCTTTGAGCAATAGCTTAGGAATCCTTGAGTAAAGAACATGCCAAATTTATGATGTTTAGAAGTTTTTTCCTTTTTTAGATTAAAAGATGAAAATTTTCTTTAGCAGATATAAATCCAGCATTTCTCTGCACACTGATGACAGAAATAGCTGCTGCTGCCTCTTACAGAACCGTGTATATATTCATGGTAAGATCACAAACATACACTGTAGACAGACAACAGGTAGGTATAGACTGATGGGAGACAGGAAGGCAAACTGAGAGATAATCTAATGCTTGGAGAGGCTAGCCATACAAGTGCATACGTTTTAACTTGAAACATTTTAATACTGCACAATAGACATTCTGAGTGCAGCTGTTGAGGAAACTTCTTTCCCACAAATTTGTCCATCCTTTAAAAATATAATTTAACCCTTTAGGAGGCATTTAAAATTCTAAGCATCAGGAAGGCCTTTCTCCACTTTAGGTCATTTTAGGATTTTACTATTTCTCTTACTGATTTGAAATTACCCCCCCACAATTTCATAAAGTACAACCTGTATTACAAATATTTATTTTAAATATGCATAACTAAATTATAATACCAAAATACTACCATTTATATTAGTTTGTAGAAACATAACAGAAACAAATTGAAAGAGTTGATTTTTTAATGATACTATTGTATAAATGGTAATAAAATGCAAAAAACATAATGTCATGTTTTCTTCCTTTCTATTTAAAGTTTAAGTAGGAAAAATTTAGATACTATGAACAGGAAACACAAGAGGTAAGAGTTACATGCAAACCTTAAATAAGGCCTTTCTCTCCAACAACACAAAAAAAGACTTGGATGCCCTTCAAAGTTCAGGAGGAAAAGACTGGTATTGAGAGATGATTAGCAGGGAGTGAGAGTGTGAGCCAAGAGATTTTTTTGGGATCTGCTGGTAGCTTAGAAGCAACAGTTGACTCTGGAAAGTTCTTTAATAAAGTGGGAAGACTTCTCTTTTAATGGACACATCCTAAAGTCATGTTCCATCTGAGTTCCTGGATATGACAGTTTGATCAATGAATGATTCAGAGAAAGAAAAATGAAGATTGTGTTAAATTTGCTAAGATATATTGGGAAGTTTGTGGTTCATAACTTCAACTGAACTGGCATCAAGATGCAATTGAAAAAAATCCCTGCAAATTTTCAAAATAACATTATTTCTTTTATATAATCTGTAAAGTTGGACAGATGCTTTTAACAATGTAAAACTAAATTGAAGGTGAAATGTGTTTACAAATTGAAACCGTAATGGTTATAGAGTCTATCATTTCCAAGTTTAGTTAAGAAGGAGGTCTTCTCTTTCATGCTTTGTTTTTTTTTTTTTTTGTATTACAATGTCCCGGTCACAGTGAGTGCATATTACTACAGAATACGGGACAAGGAGTTGTTCCATTTTAAATCCAGAAATGTCTAAATGTATATTTTCAGGAATATGTATGGATGTATTGTAGACTAGGGAGTTATGGCTCAGCAAGTGCAAAGAAGTTGCCATGTAAGCCTGAAGATGCACAAAAAGCCAAATATGGTGGTGAGACGGAATGCCGAAATGGGAAAATAGGCTGGAAACTCACCAGTCAGCTAGTAAGGAGTAAGGTAACCAGCAAACAGCAAGGGAGACTGCTTCAATCATATAGAAGGTGGGACAAAAGTACTGAAAGCTAATATCAGACCTGTATCTGCACCATGGCATTTAAGCACTTGCTCTCTCTCTTGGTCTCCTTTGCTCTCTCTTGCTCGCTCTTGCTCTCACACTCTCTCTGTATGCCTCTGTCTCTCTCCCTCTGCTTATCACACACAGTTTCAGTATCTTGTGTAACAGTGTGTTGGTATTAATCAGCTTGAAAGTCCATCATCTAATACCAACCTTGCTCACTCATATGTACAACTCTAATTATACATGATGATGAAGCTGAGTGAGTGGGCTGCTGGAATCCTGCTTCAGCAGGGTTCAGGTTCCACAGAAATGGTGTACAGTAAGCTGGGGGAATTGGGATAACTACTACTTTATTGAAGAAAGACTACACATCTTTGTAACTCTATAATTGCGCAAATTACTAAATGGGAGAAAGGGGGCAAGTGAGATCGGGTGTGACTTGTGATCAGGGTTTGAGAAAGTTAGCATTGACTTATACAATTTGATAGGCACCAGTCAGGTATTGGTGGTAGTGTAACAAGTTCCTCTTGCCAGAGATAAAAATCTCTCTCTCTCTCTCTCTCTCTCTCTCTCTCTCTCTCTCTCTCTCTCTCTCTCTCTCTCTGTGTGTGTGCGTGTGTGTGTGTAGGCAGCATTCAGAAGGTCATTGTTTAATTACCCATTCCAAAATGTGAAATCCATTCTAGTAAGTTTCCTTCTGTACCACTTAGAGAACATTTCCTAAAATATCTTCCTTGTTTTTGCTCTTAGTATTTGCTTGGTCTCCTTGGTTTCAAGTATAAGCAATCCTTGTCTTTGATTGCCTGAATTACTGACCAGCCTTCTACTGAATAACTCTTTTATGACTCTTTTTCATACACACACAAACACCCACACCCATACCTACATACATAGTTCTTACCACATAGCTGCTATAAAGAGCTCTTGTGATGTTATAGACACATTTCATATTATTATTTTCTATCTTCAGATTGCTTTATATAATTTCAAAACTGCATTCAGCATTTGGAACAAAGGAACAAGTATGCTCTAATCATTTCTTTGCTTACATCCCTAGACTTATCTTTGCTAAATAATATGTCTTTGTGTTTTCAAGTCCTTGCTATTTACACTTATAGCTTATGGTAATTTGAATGCAATTGACCCCCATAATATCATAGGGAGTAGCACTATTAAGAGGTATGGCAGTCAGGCATTGGTGGCACAGGCCTATAATCCCAGCACTTGGGAGTCAGAGGCAGGCAGATCTCTGTGAGTTCTAGGGCAGCCTGGTCTACAGAGCGAATTCCAGGACAACTTCCAAAACAATACAGAGAAACCCTGTCTCGAAAAATCAAACAGGCAAACAAACAAAAAACAAAACAAACAAAAAAGAGGTATAGATTTGTTGCAGTGGGCATGGCTTTTTTGGAGTGGGCATGGCTTTGTTGGAGTGGGCATGGCCTCCTGGAGGAAGTGTGTTACTGTGGGGGCAGTATTTGAGGTTTCTTATGCTCAGGATACCTCCCAGTGTTTCATTTGACTTTCTGTTGTCTGTCGGATGTAGCACACTCAGCTCTAGCACCAGGTCTGCCTGCATGTCACTATGCTGCTCATCTTGATCATGGAATAGACTTCTGAAACTGTAAGTGAGCCACCATGATGAATTTTTTATAAGACTTGCTGAGGTCATAGTGTCTCTTTACAGCAATGAAACCCCTAAGGCACATAATTTCTCTGTTACCATGTTTTGTATATACTTATTTTCTTCTGAGTTTAATTTAAGGTTCCCACAGAATCAACCACCATCAGAAAACAACTTGACTCAAGTTAAGTACTCCATCAGTAGCTCTGTGTACCCCTACTCCCATCTGGTACAAAAAGTCACATTTTATTGACACACACCAGCTTTCCTGGTTTTCAGACTCATGTCAATTTAGAGAGAGATTGCCAATGACATTTGCATTTGTTTATTTAGTACTTTTCCTACTATCTTAAGTGGCAACATAACCCTTAGCAGAAACTTTAGTTGTATAGGTGAAAGAACTACCAAGAATTAGATGAATTTAACACTGGAGTAGTGGGGTGAAAACCTTAATGATGGGAAATACATGGATTCTTTTTTTCTGAGTCTTTGTAAAAAGAAATGCTGTTATAAGGACAAAGAGAGTTGATCATGATTCTCTATTCAGATGAACTCAGATCATGATGCTCTTTTGGGGACCCCCCCCTGACATAGGAAAGCTGTAACTGACAGTACTCATATTCAGCTACATACAAACATTCCCCAAGGGTGCTCCAGTCTTGTTCTCTTGGAAAATGCAAATATAACTTTGAGTCCATAGTTCTAGAACTGGCAAGAATAGCATATAATTTTTCTATAGAAAAATGAAATTCAAAAGATGAGGGCAATTCCAAGGGGTAGGGGAATCATTTCTATTGCCTGATAAGAGAAGTAGTAAAATGTATGGATATTCTAACACCGTCAACCGGGACAATCAATACAGCATGTCCTACATGAAGAGTATTATGTTAATTCATATAATTATCCATCTGTCACTAGAATGCTACTAGCTCCCACAGCTACATAAACAAATATAATTCCAAAGTTTAGGTCAGATTTGTTCAAATTACTTTCTCTTAAGTAAAAGTTTCTGATTAAAGGAAAAAGAAACAAAACAATCATTTAAGCACTGAGTGTGCTTCAGATAAAACAATAAAGTAATTATAAAATAAGGATGCTTATAGAACAAAGAAAAGTAAGGAAGGATGGGAAGGAACAAATAATGACTCAACAGAACCAAAGAGCTAAGCTGTAGCAATCAAAGAAAACAAAAGACACTGATTAAATTCAACCTCTATTGCTCTCAAAATAATATGCATGTCACATCATTTTTGATGAACTGTATAGAAAAGACTTAAGTCGGAGCCTGGCAAGCATATCAATTCTATTCTCATTACTATTAGAGGAAAGATGCATTTCCTTGATCAATTAGGAGAAATTATCCCTATTAAATTCCAATGTGTGTGTGCAACTGAAGCAAGCTACTCAAAGCAATTTTGTCCTTGCTCTGGCCTTGAAGCATTAGAGGAAAATAGTATATTGTTGTAGGCATCCAACTTATGACTCCTAATCAAGGCACAAGATTTTTTCTTAAGAATAATTTCTATTGTTGTTGCTATTTCAAAGCTAATAGCTGAGTATAAAGAACTGAAATCAAGAGATGGCTAGCTCATAAAATATTTACTGTGCAAACACGAGGACATGCATTCAGAGCCTCAGAACACACAAAGCTGAGAGAAATGCTGGCACAGGTATGTATTCCCACCTCAGATGCAGGGAAATAGAAACAAGGAATCTTTAGAGATCATCAGCTAGACAGTTGAAAGGTAAGTACATATACTGCGCATAGATACATACCAAAAAAGGGATAAGAATTAGAAGAGGATAAGAAGACAAGAGACATTGAGATCTTTAAGTAAACAAGGTTATAGTGAAAAATATTTTAAATATTTTAAAATTTCACCTGCTTATTTTTACTTTTCTGTCTTTTCTGAGGACGAAAGTAAGATCAACTTCTGACTTATAATAATCAAAATGGAATGCTTTTATCTCCCAGTTTCTATGGGAGGTAGGATCCTTACCAACCGGCAGTGGTGAACTCTTTGATCAAAACATATAATTTTCCCTGTCATAAAACAGAAAGTAAGTTTGTTTTAATTTGGGCTACAACAATGAGCAACATAGATGAAACTTCACACCTCAACACTCAACATTAGTACTCTCAGATTGAACTATTCCATATTGCACCTCCTTTAATAAAAGCTTCCCTCTGTGTTTACTTCATTTGATTGGTGAGAAGCCTGAAGGGGACATCTGGAAAACTGAAAATTCTTCATTAACTTTCTAGAGGACTGAAGATCTCTGCAATAGTTTAGAGCAAAGAGTCCACATTGGAGAGCATCTTTTATTCAGATCTGAGTTGATGGACATCAGCTAAGAATGTTTTCTCGACAGAGGAATTTTTCTTGTGCTTCCATTCTCCAGGTACATTGAACTTTAAGATTCACTCTGAAGTGAATCTTATTCATTGGTATTTCTCTTCACCCTTCACTCCTTGTCTTTTCTCGATGTGAATTACAATTGCAAAATATGGCCTATTGATAATATGTGATTAAATTTTACTGAAGTCTAATATTCATTGCAGAATTTCCTGGGAGGTTTGGTATTAGTGTCTAACAACACTACAATATATACCCAAGGACTTTGCAGCAGGGAAATGCCTGCATTCAAATGGCTGCTTCTACAAAGTGAGGAAGAATAGAAATTCAGTGCATGCAAGAAGGCCATGCAAACAAGCAGAGATTTACAAACCAATGCAACTAACATCTGAGAATTGTGAACAATGAAGCTGGAAGAGAATGCAGTACAGTCCCTTTAAACAGTTGCCCTTCATTCTAACTGAACTTGCATTCCTCAGGGAAATAATAATCTTGAATGTTTTTGCATCTGCTTAATGACTGTTTTTAGGCTTTGAGGAATACATTTGTAAATTTTCCTATTATGTATTCAGCAGACTTTTTCCCCAACCTTAACTTTTAACAGTTATTTGCTTTTAAGTTATTTACTTTTAAAAGTGCTTGGCCTGGGCGTTGGTGGCACACGCCTTTAATCCTAGCACTCAGAAGGCAGAGGCAGGTGGATCTCTGTGTGTTCGAGACCAGCCTGGTTTACAAGAGCTTGTTCCAGGACAGCTTCCAAAGCCACAGAGAAACCCTGTCTCGAAAAACCATGGCTTTATTTGTAAAGGCAAAAAACCAACTCTTGAAAATCGTGCTCTGACCCCTATGCCACATAAACACAGTTGCATACAAAAGCACACACTGAAATGCACAAATACACAGTAAGAGGAAGTTTTTATAAACTAAAGAGATGATCTTTTATTTGCATATAGATTTGTAAAAATATATTTTTTACTATTTTATGTCTGAAATTTGACATTTGTTTTTAAATATTTTAGAAGAATAAAATAATATACAATGAATAAAGTCCAAATTTTACCAAGGTTTTAAAGTTTTGTACTCCAAGATAATGCTATTTAATCAAATATTTTAAGTAATACTCTTCTGTTCCTTTTGTTCGAATATATTCTCCAACCCTCAATTCACATGTTGTAATTTAAAATAACAGAGAAAATGAACTAATATTGTTTGTTGCTGTTCTTCTTGAATTAAAGAATTATACTTTGTATTTTTATTTTTAGATTATGAAGGAAAGATCATGATTGGAAGTCAAAAGAAAGAAATCACACCCTTTTCAAGCCTGGTCTAGAAAATGCTCCCAAATAGAAATCTTTGATGCAGTTCTGCCCAAATAATAGAACAGCAGCGTGGCAAAATCAATAAAAATAGGCCACAGCTTCCTTCATTCCTTCCTTTCTCTTTCTTTCTTTCTTTCTTTCTTTCTTTCTTTCTTTCTTTCTTTCTTTCTTTCTTCCTTTCTTTCTGTCTTCCTTCCTTCCTTTCTCTCTCTCTCTCTCTCTCTCTCTCTCTCTCTCTCTCTCTGTCTTCCTTTCTTCTTTACTTCCTTCCTTCTTTCTTCATGACTATTTTAAGAAATATTAATTATAGATCTTTGAAGGTATGGCAAAATTCAGCTGTGAATCCACCTGGGCCTGGTCTGACTTTTGTTGGAAAGTTTTTATTGTTTGTTTCAATCTCCTCATTTCTTACGGGTCTGTATAGTTTGTTGGTCCCTTGGTTAGCAGTGGACAGTTGGATCAATCTAAAATTTGTTCATTACTTTTATATGCTCCCACTAAATGGAGTACAGGGTTTTAAAATACTCCCTTATATCTATTTAAAAATATTCTTTGGTGTTTGTTGGAATGTTTCCCTATTCAGTTTTGATTATGTTAGTTTGAGACATCTTTTTCTTTCTTTTGTTTAGTTGTACCAAGGGTTTGTAGGTTTTATTTATCTTCTCAAAGAATCACCTCTTTCATTCACTGAAATTAAACCTTGTCTGAAAATCCCTCATGGAAGCCCTTAACCTCCCTGGGGAGCGGTGGGGACATTGGCAAGATTGGGGGGCTGAGAGAGGAAGGGAGAGAGAGGAAACTAAGAGTAACATGTGTAAAAAGTTAAATAAAAATATGAAAAAATGAAATTAAATCTTGTCTATGAAAAAACTCTAAACCAGCAGAAGAAAAATGTGATGAATTAAATTACATTTCAAACTAGTCTGTACTTAATTGGGTTGATTAATTATCCAAAAAATCGACAATCTCTAGAGGAACATATCAAGTTCTAGAATTATTCAACATACTTTACATAATTGACATATAGTGGATCAGCAGAAAAGTACTAATTCTCAAAGTAGAAAATAATCAGTAAATAAATGTCAAAGCTGAGATGACTGGATTTTCATCACAAAACAGGCAGCACAGAGGAAGAACCAAGAAGATCAAATGTTTGCGGGTAACATGAGATACATACCAAAACTGGTCTCAAAAATAAAAGTGACTGATGGAAGCAGAGACAGACAGCAACAGCTATCTGGAACTCCTGGAACCCAGTGACAGAGATGGAGGAGAGATGAGCAAAGGGGCAACACCATGCAGGTGAAACCTCCAAAGACAGCTGATAGGACAAGGGGGACCTCTTGAATCCCAGATTGATGGCTGAGAAACCAACAGGGGACTGATCCAGACTCCATGAATGTAGTGTCAGTGAGGAGGCCTCAGAAATCTCTGGGGCCTTGGGTACCAAATCAGTGTTCCCCATGATGTACAAATGAACTTTTGGAACCCACTTCACATGGAGGGATGCTCTCTCAGCCTGGACACATGTGGAAGGGCCTAGGTCCTGCCCTGGATGGAATGACAGACTCTGAAGATCCCCCCAAGCATGACCTCACCCTTCCTGGCGAATAATGTAGGGATTGGAAGGAGAGTTGGGGGAGGGCTGGAGGAGGGACAAGGGAGAAGAGGTGGGAGAGGGAGCTGGGGCTGAAATGTGAAGCATGCATGTATGTTTCTAAGACATAATTCATTTTAATAAAAATTTAAAATAATGAATCAAGCAACAAACCAACTAACCCACAAATCTGCCATCAAAAGAGAAACCTAGAAATTTCAAGAATGATAAGGAAATTAAGAGAAAATCCAAAGGATTGTATTGCTTAAAATATTTTTAAAATAATGATATACATTAAAAAGTATACACCATTGGATTCTGGTAGAGAGTTTCCACTCTCCTTTCTGTCAATCTCTAATTTCTTCACCCTAGCCCTAAAACAGAAGCTTTTGCCCACTCCCTCTATCTATATCCTGGAGAATTCACCTTACATGTGGTAAATACATCTTTTCCTTATACCCCAATCTCTAGTGTCAGCTATTTATACCTAGAAACACTCTTCACCTGGTATCCCAGTGGCCACCCCTTATTAAAAGATCTCAAATAGATAAATGGCACTTTCTTTTGTGTCCTCCTTAATAATCTCTGCATTTTCATCCTCTGACCAATAACAATGTTTTTACAGATACCCCTTCTCCTACCTCTATTCATTGGAGACCACAAGTCTGAGTTCAAACAAAGGGACCCCTACCTCTTTCTCCACAGAGTGAATCGCCTTAATTTCTATTGTGAGGACCTCCTTTTTGCTCCCCAACACCAAATCCTTGGGAAACTTGCTCTAGCTCTTTACTAAAGACAATTACATCCTATGTCTATTCATCTAAGTCCCCAAATGCTTTGGAGAAGCATAAATCCCCCCACCTTGCAAACTGTAGACATAAAATTTCCCTATCATCAAGAGAACAAAACAGAAACTAAGGAATTGAACACCTACCAAATAAACACAGGCATGATAGCCGCACATAAAATTACTTCAAACTTTCCATCCCAGATGTGTAACACCAGCACAGAAACACAATCAATAAAAGGCATGATAATATTTGTCAGCCTAAACCCAGTAACTCTACTATAGGAGATTCTGAAGAATGTATTATAATTCAAGCAAAAGATAAGGTCTTAAAAATAACAATTATGAATATGGCCAAATACATTAACATGGATATGAATAAATTCCTTCACAATGTATATGGAAACACAAACAGTTGAATGAAATGAGGAAACAGTTTAAGACATGAAAGTAGGAACAGACTCACTAAAGAACAGTCAAACTGAGATATAAATGGGCATGAAAAAATTAGCAAGTGAAATATCAGTTCAGAGGTAAGTCTCCCTAAGAGAGTACAAGATATAGAAGAGAGAATTTCATTGTTGCAGATAAGGTAAACGAAATGGATACCTCAGTCAAAGAAAATGTTAAATCTTCCAATTATCCAGCTGCTAAATATCCAGAAAATTTGGTATAGTACAAAAATAACAAGCCTGTAAATAATAAGAATAGAGGAAGGAGAGAAAACCAAGGCCGATGGAGGAACAAAATATTTTCATCAAAATCATAGGAGAAAATTTGCAAAATTAAAGGATGAGGTAGCAATCAAGGTACAAGAAGCATACAGATTACCAAATAGCCTGAATAAAAATATATTACCCAGAATACATAATATTCAAAAAACTAAATATATAAAACAAAAAGGTTAAGCTCTGCAAGGGAAGAAGATTAACAAGCTATAATCATAATAACAACAGTCAACTTCTTAATTGATAAAAAGCCAGACGTGCCTGGACACCTGTGCTATGAACTTAAGAGATCATGTACTACTATACTAGGTAAAACTGTCAAACACAATAGATAAAGAAAGAAAAAACATTTCAATATAAAACCAAATTTAAGCAGTATCTATCTACCAATCCAGTTTTACAAAAGGCAGTAAAAGAAAAACTTCAATCTGCAGAGGTTAAATATATCCAAGAAAATCTAAAGAATAAATATTCACAGGTCAACAGATCAAAAGGATTGGGACAACATGACATAACAACACAATAACAGAAATAAATAAGTACTCTTCATTGATAACACTCACCATCAATGGTCTCATTTACACAGTAAAAAGACACTTATTAACAGATTGGATAAGAAACAAGAATTCATCTTCCTGATGTACACACACACACACACACACACACACACAGAAACTGAAGAAACATTCCCTAATTCTGTATATAATACAATAATTACTCTGATACACAAAGTACACACAGATAAAAAAAAGTACATATTGGTTTCCTATATTAACACAGATGAAAAAAATCTTGACAATGCTTATAAACTTAATTCAGGAACACATAAAAATGATTATCCACAATAACAGTGCAGACTTCATCCCAGAAATCCAGTGATGGTTCAACATATGTAAATCAATAAATGTTATCGACATCATAAACAGACTGAAAGACAAAAAAAATGATCATCTCATTGGATGCAAAAAATGCCTTTAACAAAATCCAATATCCCTCCATGATAAAATACCAGGGAGATAAGAGATACACAGTACTTACCTCACCATAATGAATACATCAAGCTCAGAGCCAACACCAAACTAAAAGAATAGAACTCAAAGCAAATTCACTTACATCAGAAACAAAACAAGGTGGTTTACTCTCTCCAAACATAATTCAACATTGTACTTATAAACTTAATTAGAGCAATTAGACAACTGAAAGTGGCGAAAGGGAAAGACATAGAAAAGGCAGAATCCACAGTATTTTATTTGACATTTAAATGATTGTATACATAAATAACTCTAAAACTCCACCAAGAAACTTTGACAGCTAGAAAATGATGTGAGATAATGCTCTCCTACATAGTCTAAATAGTTCTCACTAGTATTGTTTTAATACAACTCTGATTGACCAGTAGACAAGCAGTAAGTATACATGGGGCTACCAGACTAAATTCTGGGAAGAGGAAAGACAGAGACAGAATTGCTACTCAGAATCAGAGCAAGCAAGATGAGAATGCCTTACTGAGAAAAGATACCAAGCCATGTGACTAAACATAGAAAATAATTATGGGCTAATTTAAGTTGTAGGAGTTTGCTAGTAATAAACCTGAACAATAGAGCAAAACAGTGTGTAATTAATATAAGCCTGTATGTGTTTATTATGGACTGAATGGCTGCAGAACAGGTTAGAATGGAAACTTACGTTTTTAAGAAAAAGTTTCAGTAAAGTAGCAGGATACAAAATTAACGCACAAAATAAGCAGCTTTCATATACACAAATGACAAATGGACCAAAAAAGTCAGGAAAGAAATCATTTTTAAAATCTTCAGGAAAATTATAGTTCTCTGTGATAACGCTACCCAAGATTATAAAATATTAGTATAACACAAATTTTAAAACATTGAATAAAGTAATTAAAGAAGATATCATAAGATTTCCCATACTCATTAACTGGTAGGATTAATATAAAAGAAATTCTAACAAAAACAACACAGATTTAGTATAAGCCCCATCAAAATTCCAACACAATTCTTCCACAAATCTTGAAAGGACTGCTTCCAGCTTCATAAGAAAACACACACACACACACACACACACCAAACAAACCAGGATGGCTAAACCAATTTTATATTATGAAAGAATGGCTCTATGCTATCATCATCATAGATTTAAAGTTGTATTACAGAATTATAATCATGAAAATAGCATGGTATTGGCATGAAAACAGACATATAGATCAAGAGAATTGGATTGAAGAACCAGACAGAAATCCACACACACCTATGAACACTTATTTTATGCCAAAGAAGTGAGAAATATACACTAGGAAAAGTCAGCATCTTCCGCAAACTGTGGTGGTCAAAATGGATAGCTGCATACAGGAAAAAGTAAATAGGGTCATTTTTATCACCCAGTAAAAAGTCAACTGCAAATTTATCAAATATCTTAATATCATTCCAAATGGTTCAAAAACTCTGGATCTTACACAAGAGAAATGTGGAAACATTTTGAACTCGTTGGCATAGGAAAGGATTTCCCGAACAGAACACCAATATCACTAAGCTAAGACAATTAATAAATGGGGTCTTAGGAAATGGGGAAATTTCTATGTGGCAAAAGACATCATCATTAAGATAAAACACCAGGCAACAGAATGGGAAACAATTGTTTTTTTACCAATTATGTACCTGATAGAGAGTTATTATCTAAAATACAAAAAGAACTGAACAATATTTACATTAAGAAGCAAAAACAGCAATAAAAACAAAACTCTAAAAATGGGGTAGTAAGTGCCACAGAGGGTGCTCAGCTCACAAGCTGACTCACGAGTGGCCAAGAAGCAGTTAAAAATGTGCAAGACCCTTAGTGTTCACGGAAATGCAAACCAAAACTATTCAGAAAGTTCATCTTACATGAGTCACAATGTCCAGGATCAATGAAACAAATGATAGCTCATGCTGGCAAGGATGTAGAGTAAGAGAAACACTCATTTATTTCTGGCAGGGGTGCAAACTTGTATAGGCATTATGTAAATCAGTGTGTTGGCTTTTTAGGAAGCTTTTGTGAATCTACATCAAGATGAGCTTTACCACTCTTGTGGATATATCTGAAGGATTCTACATCCTACTGGAAAGACACTTGTTCATTCATGTTCAATTTTCTCTATTCATAATAGACAGAAATTGGAAACAGATGTCCATTAACCGACAATTGGATAAATAAAATGGTGTGCATTTACACAATTGATTATTATCCTACTGTTAAACAAATCAAACTTTTTCAGGTAAATGGATAAATCTTGAAAAGAATCACCCTGGTTGAGGTAAACTAGACCCAAAAAGACATATAGTATGTATTCTCTTATATATGGATATAAAATTTTAAGCTTTTACCAGACATGCTAGCAGCCAATAGCCACAGAGGTTATCAATAGAATAATGAAGAAGGGGGACGAAACTATCTCCCAAGTAAGGGGATATAATTACATAAATAGAGAATTTGCTGTATAGTTTAATGCCACCTTGATACAAGCTAAAAATCATCTAAGAGGAGAGAAAATGCCTCCACCCTAAGAGACACACATAGTTCCCCGGAGAAGGGGAAAGGAACAAGATCTCCTGAGCAAATTGGACGCATGGGGTGAGTGGAGAGGGAGTTAAGAGAAAGAAAAAGGGAGAAGAGGAGAGAAGAGGACATAGGAGGGCAGGAAGACTGAGTCTGGGAAAGAATAGAGGAGAGCAATAAAAGAGATACCATAATAGAGGGAGCCATTAGAGGCTTAAAGAGAAATCTGGAACTAGGAAAATATCCAGAGATCTACAAGGATCACCCTAAATAACAATGTATGAAATAGTGGAGAGGATAACTTAAATGGCCTTCCCTATAATAAGATTGATGACTACATTTACAAGACTTCCTAGAACCTTCATCTAGTAGTTGATGGAAGCAGAAGCAGACACCCACAGCCAAACACTGAGCCAAACTCTTGGAATCCATTTGCAGAGAGGGAGGAATGATGAGCAATGTGGTCAAGACCAGGCTGCAGAAACCCACAGAAACAGCTGACCTGAACAACGGGGAGATCATGGACCCAGTCTAATAACTGGGAAATCACCATAAGACTGATCCAAACGCCCTGAATGTGGGTATCAGTTAGGAGACCTGGGCAGTCTATGGGGCATCTGGTAGTGGATCAGTATTTATCCCTATTGTACAAATGGACTTGGGGAGCCCATTCCACATAGAGGGACACTGTCTTATCCTAGACACACTGGGAAGGGCCTAGGCACTGCTCCAAATGATATGTCAGACTTTGAAGATCCCTCTGGAAGGCCTCACCTCCCTGGGGAACTGAAAGGGAATAGGGAAGGGGAGGAAGAGAGTGAGAGGGAGAGGGAACTAAGACTGACATGTAAAACAAGACTGTTTTGATTTAAATTAAAACAAAAGAGAAGAGAAGAAAGAAAATCCTTCCACATAATTAGGATATAGGCAAGACTGTGAGGGCATTTTCTTAATCTGTGGGGGCAGACTCAGACCATGGTGGGTGGTACCAACCCTGGGTTCTATAAGAATGTATTCTGGTGAAGCCATGAGGATCAAGCCAGAAATTAGGACCGCTCCATGCTTTCTGCATCAGCTCCTGCCTTCAGGATCCTGCCCTATAAGGATTACTGTCCTGGATTCCTTCAGTGATGAACAGTGCTGTGGATATGTAAACTGAATAAATGCTTTCCTCCCCAATTTCTTTGGTAATGGTGTTTCATCACAAGAGTGGAAACACTGATAACTAGGGAAACCAAGAGGAGACATAGACCAATTAGATATCTCTTGCCTTCAGGAGAAACCTTCAATGCCATGGCTAGGTTACATCACTCAGCAATGAGTTACAGATAAATGAGTTGGTGGTATCGCAGGGCCAATGGAGAAGCCCAAATATCTTAGACTATTGCCACGTTTATTAGTTGCTCACCACAAAGGGATAAATGTCCTTTCCTATGTACTGCCTAAGGTGATGTCTGTCTGTCTGTATGTCATATTATTTGGCAGGTCTTAAATGAATCTAGACAAAATGCACAGTTGCCGTTACATTTTTGACCTGCTTAAAAATGTAAAGTATACAACATCAAAGGAATACCAAAACTGCATACTTTAATAAGAGTAATAAAATAAATGTAGACAAAAATGGACACTGTGACTCCTGGAAAATTCTGCATGCAGAAAACCAGATGTTGTATCATGAAAAACTACATTGCCCCAAGTCTTTATGATCCTACAATGCTGTTGCTAAAAGAAAAGCAAGCAGAAAGACTTAAGATGAGTGGTGATGGTGGTGGTATTTTACTTTGTGAGCGAGTGTGTGTGTGTGTGTGTAAGAAAGAGATTGCATGCAGACAGGTGTGGAAATTGTTTATGTGGCACATTTGTGTGTTGTGTGTGGGTATGTATGTACAGGTATGGAGGCAGTTGGATGTATGGAGGCAGTTGGATGTGGACTGGTTTGTCTGTGTGTATGGTTGTGTGTGTACTAGTAGGAATGCGTGTGTGTGTGTGTGTGTGTGTGTGTGTACATCAAGGCATCAAGGAGTGAACATGTCACCATATGGCACATTTACAGTGGATATATTTGAGGGTTGATGTTGATTCAGGAAGTGAACTAAACACTGTTAAAAATTCAACCAGTTTTCTTCAGAGTAAAAGATGACTTGGGGAACTTACCTGTTTCTTATACTCTAGTTACTGTTAATGTTCTCTCCACTAATGATGTACCATATAACTGATAATAGATGCTTATAATTTTAGTGATTTATGGCCCTATCTATCAAACAATGAGTACTTTCAATAGGCTTGAAAAATTCAGAAAAAAGTTACAAACTCTCAAAAAGTTGAATGTTAGTACCAGGTATTTATAATTTAAGGACAGTTAGTAATACTTGTGCTTTTTGGAGTTATTTGGCAGTAAATGATATTATTTCTCAAACTCAAAACCATATTTTTCTAGCTTCTTTTTTATCTTTTGTTTGGCCTTGGGATATTTGATAATTCAAGCATACCGATTATCTAAGAAAGTACATCAAATACTTGGGGTTTAATTTCCCTCTTCTCATTCCCAAGATGTATGACTCTGAAGAGAATTAGGCATAGGTCTTCTTTGTGTTGCTAATTTTTCTTGGAGAGATAAAAATACCAGTGATGGAGCACCTGTAATAAACACCTGCCAAGGTGTTGAGGACTGGTAAACCAGTTATGCCAATGTGCATGCTAATAAGCCTCTTGTAATGTTGTCTGTGACTTCAGCTGGAATCAGAAAGTATTTAATGTTTCCTTCTCAGGATGGGATTATTACTAGCTCTTTCCTGCTTGGTATTTCTTTCTTCAATGGGCTAAAATATGCAAATAATCATTTTAATTGTTCATGAGAACTCATTAAATTCCCATCTTATGATGAGATTTCATTCTTTTAATCAGCAGTTGTTTGGAACCTAATAGAAAACCAAAAAGATCAGTGTTAGCACACTTTGTATGGATCTGGCTTTGCTTTTATTATTAAACAGGAAGAAAATTTTACACTGAAGTGATTTCAGAATTTAATTTAATAAACTATATTTCTTTTTTATTCAATTAGAATTTAAAGTGGTTTCTTATATCAAAGATAAACCATCTGACCTCTTTTATGTAGTACTCATTGAGAATTCTGATTCTGAAAAGCACCAGTTATGAATAGATGCAATCATGTCATTCTTCCTTTCTTTTTCCAAGTACAAAATGTAAATAAAGGTAGAATGTGTAAAGACTGCCATTCACAAAACTGAGACTATCTAAATTAAAAAGCATGTTTTTCAGTCAAATTATCAACCCATAAACAATTTACGGAAATTTTGTCCGGTACAGTCCCTTCATTAGAAAATGAAGAAATTGATTATTGGCAAAGCCATCATAGTGTTTGCCTCCCTTATCTGTATCAATACCCAAAACACTAGGCTATTAAATAAACTGCCCATCCAAGGATAGCAGAAAATAAGAAGTAGTTTATTACTGATTTATGGAGTGCTCAGTCTTCTGATACCTCTCTGAGCTCTGTGTAGTATGGAGGACACCCTTTGCAGCAGTGTCACTAGACCCAGAAGACTGACCTTTTTTTGGAGGATGACCTTGCATAAACAGCTCCCTGAAAAGGCTGTGTGATATAGCACATAAGCTCCCTTCTTTTTTCCTGTGCTGTGGTAATTAATTGGGTGTGTCATTAACATTTCTTTATCCTGAATCAGGTTTGCATATATAAATCAGGCACATTCTTCCCCTTATTCCTCCATCTGTCCATCCTCCCTTCCACTCTGAGATGGACCATATAAATTGGACTCAGGGCTTCAGTAAACTGTCTCATTGAAGCTGACTCCCTGAGGTTCTTTCTATTGTTCTCAAGCCTTCTAAACCCTGCTTATCTCTTCTGCTCTCTTTCTTCCTGAATCACTGGCCAATGTCCCCAGAGGTGGAAAGAGACCCACATTCTGAAAGTCACTGAATCTACAGAATTTTGGTATTTCCAGAAGGGGTAAACAAAACTTAAAGAACAGAATTTGGCATTGTATCATTCTAATTTTACCTTTGTTTTGAAAAATACCAAGAATATAATTATTATACAAGTTGATAAGATCATCTATCTTAGCTAAAGCTTATGACTTCAGTCAGTACCAAAAGTTAGTAACAAAAACTGTCTTTAGATGGTCAAATATGAAGAAAATTGATGCCTTCCAAAATATGATTGATTTGTTAATGGAGGAGAAATATTGAAAGAAATTTCTTTAAAATCAAGGTTGAAATTAGCTTTAGTTTTCCTCTAATTTAGAAAATTCTATATTAATACTCTGTCTTAGTAACTTCTCAATTGTTGTGGTAAATCACCATGACCAAGGCAATTTTTAGAAGAAAGTCTTTAATCTGGCTTAAAGTTTCAGAAGTTAGAGTCCTTAACTGCAGAACCAAGGAACAATTGATTGCTCACATCTTTTTCTTTAACCATAAAGTGGAGTGTAAGGGGAATCTCTGAAGTACTTTAAAACCTCAAAATCCCCAGTGATACACCTGTCCCAACAAGATCACACTGCCTAACTCTCCACAAAGAGATCCAATAAGTATTCAAATATGTTAGACTGTGGGCACCAGTGTAATACAAACAAGCACATGCACCTAGGTTAGACATAACTGGACTTCAGTGGAACTAACATACATCTTCATTGTTATGCCAGTGGACATTAAATTTAATAAGAACTTTGTGTAAAATTTCCATTAGGTTGAGTATTCCTTTTCCCTATAGATTTTATCCCTTCAACATTCTTAAAATATACAAATATCATTTTGACCACTACACAGCTAAGAGCAAAATTCTTTTAAGTTACATATTTCTAATTTTGGAAATATAATTCCACATGAAATTAGGGGATACTGATAACACAGTGCTATTTTTCTTATTGCAAGTGACACATTTATTTTTCTGTCTGCCATTTCATTTTGGTTTTGACTTTCAAATTTTCTAAAACTATCACAATACTATGTATTTCCAGTAATTACTGGTTTTTTTAGATAAAGTGCACATTTCTTTAAATATCATTACAAGTTTATCTATGTCTTCCTACATTAGCAGGGTCAGTGGTCTATTTCATCTCCTGTCTTTTATAGATATTTGTTTTTTCAGAATTTTATTAAATTTTTGATGGCTCAGCCATTCAAGGCTAGGCTCACAACCAAAAGTATATTATATTTTCAAATGTATTATTTCTTTGTGAATACCTTGAACAGTATTTCTTATATGTTTATGGTATCATTAATTTCCATAGTGACATATTTTTATATTATTTTCTGCATCTTAGATTTTATCCCACTTTTAACATAATTTGTTTTGTTTTCTTCTGAACCTTATGGTAATTGTTCTAACATATCATACTTATATTCATTGTGTTTGTTAGATTTCTTTTGTGAAATGTTTTGAGCTATTTATTTCATTTTTAAAGCATTATTAATTTTTGTAGTAGAATTGATAAAAATACATTGGACAAATGGTGTACGGAGTGGATTAAGTGGTCAGTAGTTTCAATTGTTTTTTTTTTTCTTTGTTGCTTTTATTTTTTATATCTTAGAACTAAGTTTTGTGGCCTCTGTATGGAAGCCAAAGCTATTTTAATGCTGTCATTAAAAAAATCAAGTAGTTGACTTCAGTTAAGTGCAGTTTATAAAATGTTATGTGCTGTGATCATCACAAGACACTGAGTGTTTTCCTAATGTTTACATAAAGATGTAGGTGGACTGCTCTGAAGAGAACACTAAATCCCAAGATTTGAGCCCTCCCTGCTGATAAGCTGAAATAACCCACAGTATGTATTAGGAAGCAAAATAAAATGCTACTAAATTCACTGAATGTTATAGCAATTTATTACATAAACCTATGTAGTTATAAGAATTTAAAATGACTAATGTGAAATTGCTGACTTAGAGGACCCCATACATTCCATGTTTTGGGGCACTATGCAAGTGAATTTGGCAGATAAACACAGAATGAGACATAGAAAGTAAAAATACATACTTGTTTTTGGTGATGAGGTTTTGACTCTTTGTTGGGAGAATGGGAATGTGCTATTTATCAATAGTTAATGGTGTTGAACTGTATAGCCACAGCATAAATAAAACTATTATAATAAGCAGCTGAATTAGAAAGTCAACTAGAGTAGAATTGAAGCAGTAGTATCCAGGAAAATTGAAAAAGAATAAGAGAACCAAGTCCTTTTCAAGGTCTTTCTCATTATATTGTTTCTCAGAATATGCATTCACTGATTTTTTTCTTTATACATAGGTAAGCACATGTTGTATTAGCTTCTTTTCTGTTTGTGTGATAGCCTACCCTGAGAAAAGTGGCTGAAAAGAGAAAGGTTTTATTTTGATTTGCATTTCCAGAGGCTCCAAGCAATCAGGGCAGGAAAGGCAGAGCCACTGGGTGTTAGAATATTCATGCCCTTAGGGAGCAAGGAGAGGGATATAACCACCAAAATCCTACAGCAGTGTTGCACTTCCTTCACCAAGACTCCACCTCCTCCCATAAGGCTTCCACCAACTGGAGACCAGCTGTCACACACATGAGCATATGGAAGATATTTTACATTCAAACTATAACTTATGCATTGGATTTTACTGTTGACCTTCAAGCATTTGGAAGTTGGAGAAGATAACAACCTTTTATTTGCTATAATCTTCTACAACTAAAGATGGTCCCATCTCCCAGAATTTTTTAGGTAGATATACAAAGATCCTAGCTTTTGGAAACATCAATATGGATAAAATTAAGATTCAAAATAAGGTGACCAATACTAATTTTTTGAAATGCCATCATTTCTGGAGATTTAAAACCCTTACAACTTACCCAAACATGGCAGAGAAATAATCCAACTTAGGAACATCTCAATAAAGGCTACTAGTGATTCAGTGGCTTGTGAGCATGTTAAGTCTAGAATAACCGCAAGTCTTTTATCAGTGATAAATCAAACTGCACTTGACTTCGATTTCCATGAGATGAGATGGATCAGTTAATGCAAAAGGAATTTTCAAGATTAAAGCATATAGTATTTGACTACCATATCATAGATATGTTTGACATATCTTTAGCATTGTAAATTCCATACCCTTCTTTGTCTTGACAATCCACCTTCTAGAGATCAGAAATACCTACTTTATTTCTCTTCTTTTACAGTATTTTAGTTGCAGTAATCCAATTCACCATAACTATCTTTTATTTGCCCTTTGTTAAGTATTTAATTGAATGACTGATCAAGTTTTTAATCACATCTTAATATGTCAACATTTGTTTCCTAAAACCCAGGAATTATCAATGTTAAGTACCTTTTCTTCATTCTTTAAATATGATATTGGAACTTAAACAAGATAGCTGTGATCCTGAATTCCATGTAATTTGGAAGTTACACAACCTCTGATGTATGCCTTAAATTTATTCAGTCAGTCATCAACATTAAATCACAATGCAAAAGTAATTAGACATGAAGCATCATTTGAACTATGATTTAAGGAGAGACAACCTCATAAATAATGTAATATTCAGCTTAAAAATAAAGCAAAATAACATCTTGTTAATGATTACAAGAATTGATTTTATTGAGTTCTGTGAACTTTTGAGTTCACAACTACCTAATTGTGTGCATTTCTAGAGAATACATATTTTTATTGTAAGTCTATGAGTTCCTAGAAAAAACGTAATTGGAAACAGGACTGCTCTTACGTAAATAATTTGAAAGCACCTAGGCTTCTCAATTAAAATACCTGCTTACGTGGTATCAATACTCAGATCAGATAAGCAGTCTCATGTCCCCTATCCTTTTATCACAGCACAAGAATTAACAACCATTTTATGAGAACAAATGTATGGACATTTTTGAAAAAAAAGCTTCTATTTCAGGGAATTTATGTTCTTTCACCTGCTTGTGGATTGCAGACTACATGCTTGTTCCCTGTGTCATGTTCTCATCCTCTATTAATTTGTAATCATAGCTTTAAATAAGTTGAAATAAAAATAATTAGCCAAGATTGTTGTTGATCAACTTGTAAAGTCACTTCCATGATCGCAGGTCCAGTTTATACCTATAAATGAGATGTTTGCCACAGTAATTTAAATATGTGGACCCAGATATGACATCTGCTATGATAAGGAGCACAGTTGTGGAGTTTCTGGAATGTAGTATCTATGACTGGTAAGGCTGCCTAAATAATCTGCATATAAGTCCCTACAACAACCATGGCTGTTCTGATCCTCATCCTAATTACAAAGATTTTAGCTTTCACTTCTGTCTAGAGTCCCTCATAGTACACCTACCCAGTTGTTCCCTCCATGTTCAGAGTTTGTGAATACTCAGTGGTCATGGTAAACAAGTACTGCAAACTACCCTGCCATTGTAATCAGTACAGAATATGAAATGAGTCTCCAAATACAAAAGATAAACCTTCAAACTGATAAATATCTATCAATTCTATCCCAACTCACTATTTCACACTGTTAAAATGCTCCATGAAACAGAAAATCAACTATAAGGGGAGAATTTTGTGTTCTACTTTTATTAATAAATTGCAGTTCATGTAAAAATTTAAGTCATAAAGGTGTATTTATTTTGGTGGTATAATATTTATGATTTATTAAAGCTTTCCTGAGGGTTCAGAAAGCAAAGTTAGTCACAAGCTATAGATGTTAGGCAGTGGTGACACAAAACTTTAATCCCAGAATCCATAGAGCCAGGAGGTGATGGTAGATACCTTTAATCCCAGGACTCAGGAATAAAAGGTAGGAGGATCTCTTTGTTCAAGAGAGATTGACTACACAGTCCTAAAGGAAACAGTTCACACAAAGGTGATCTCAGCATCTTGGATCACATGCCTTTAATCCCAGAGGTGGGGACATAGAGACAGGAGTGATATGGCTGAACAGAGAAAAGTATAAAGGAGGAGGAGACAGGAACTGAGATCGTTTGCTTCTGAGTATTTGTGGAGGCAGGACTGACAGTTTAGCTGTAAAGGTAAGATCTACTTGTTTGGTCTTTTATTTTTTGTGTTACAAGATATCTAATATATTAAGTTGTAATATAAACACACATATAGTCATGAACATTCATGAAAATAAGTTATTCATTTAATATGTAAAATATTTATTAATTATTCTTTACAAAAGGCAGGGAGTGAAGAAGATGATGCCCTATGCCTTCTTCTGGCCTACACATGGGTATACAGTCACACATACCTGCCCCAGACATTTGTGCATATACAAGCACACACATACGTAGGTAAATAAATAAATAAATAACTACATAAATACACCAGTCTTTAAAAATACATTCCTATAGAAAATTAATCAGAAATTAGCAGGAAAGTCAGGAGTATTGTCATCACTTCATTTCTGAAGTAAGATTTATTCTATGACATTCATTTTGGTTTAATTTTATATTTATGAGATGTAGAGTATCACTAAGAATAAAATATGTACTCTTGAGTTGAGTACAGTAAAGGGAACCTGGGAAAATGAATTCTCTCACCCATTAACCATATCAGGAAAATTACATACCAAATAGAATGCATTAAGTAATTTTTTCAAACAATTTGATTTTGAAGTAGATATCTCTAAATGCTAGTGATTCTGGTAATAAATGTGTCAACTATTTACAGGAAAATTTTAGATTAAAGATTAGGTGTCCTTAATTCGGAGAGACTAGAACAATAAAAAATCTAATTATAAGCACACTGACTTATTCTAATTCATGCTAGTGGTTACCTTCTTTTATAATTCAAATTAATTATGTTATATCCTTTGAATGCAAGTCTGCCATTAGCTGGAAACCTCTGCTGATCCCTTCAGAATTCCACATTCAGTTTGAGGCTTAACTATAGGCCCTGTTGCATACCTTAATAAGATGTAGATCAAACTCTAATAATCCTTGCAGGAGTTCATTTAAAATAAGCTCAATTAAATCCAGTAGGAATGAAACAAAACCTGAAAAATATGGGTTATGTGAATAAATTGTAAAATTTTATCTAACAAGCAGTCTGTGTTATTTAGAGTGTAAAGTTACTGTAAATTGAATTAAATATGAAATAGATTCAATTTTACCTTCTAAAATCAAGAGTAAATATGACTCTTTTGAATTTGAAATTAAATTTGAAGTCAAATAGACTGATTCAGAATGAGTTTTTTTAAACCCCTTTTAAGTGTCATAACCAAAGGTTGGTTTATAGTCCAATGCTCACTGTGCATTTTTCAATGCTAACCTTGTATTGGATATTTCAAAGCTGAAAGGATTTGGGTACTGATTCATGACAAGAAAATAAATGGACAAAAGGGGCTAAACTCAGATGGTATGAGGAATACTTCTGACTGAGTAGGCTGGTGAACAGTATTTCCAGGTCTGGAGACGATGCCCAAAATATATCAGAAAATAAGGTAAAGCCTCCTGGTGATGACACAGGCCTTTAATCCTAGCACTCAGGAGGCAGACACAGAGACAGATGGATTTCTGTGAGTTCCAAGGCCACCCTGGTGTAAAAAAGCTAGTTCCAGGACAACAAGGGCTACAAAGAGAAACCCTGTCTCACACAAACAAACAAACACAAAATGAAAAAAATGAGGTGAGTTGGATTTTCAATTAATATTTTAAATATTTAGAAAAATCTAAAACTGTATGTGAGAATCATCATTTTAAATAAAGGCAGAATTAATAGAACTAATTTTTCTGTTTGTCTGAAATGCCAATCCAGCTGGGTATGATGTTACTTGGAC
Source organism: Mesocricetus auratus (assembly GCF_017639785.1). Taxonomy (NCBI): domain Eukaryota; kingdom Metazoa; phylum Chordata; class Mammalia; order Rodentia; family Cricetidae; genus Mesocricetus; species Mesocricetus auratus. The sequence continues at coordinate 75,641,553 of NW_024429266.1, read as the reverse complement.
TTGAACCAAGGTAAAGGCCTTTAAAGTGTGTACACTTGACTTTACCTACAGTGTATATAGTCCTTCAGGATGGGAAAGGTCTTAATTAGGAAACAGACTTCCCTAATGGCGAAGGATGTTGAACAATTTCTTAAGCGCCTCTCAGCCATTTTGGACTACTCTACTAAGAATTCTCTATTTAGTTCAGTTCCCCACTTTTTAATTGTGTCCTTTGGTGTTTTGGAGAGTAGCTTCTTGGGTTCTTTGTAAATTTTGGAAATCAGCCTCTGTCAGATGTAGGGTTAGTGAATATCATTTCCCAATCTGTGGGTTGCCTTTTTGTCTTGCTGATTGTACCCTTTGCCTTACAGAAGCTACTCAGTTTCAGGAGGTCCCATTTATTAATTGTTGATCTCTGTGTTTGTGCTACTGGTGCTATGTTCAGGAAGCTGTCTCCTGTACCAATTCATTCAAAGGTACTTCCCACTTTCTCTTCTAACAGGTTCAGTGTGGCTGGATTTATGTTGAGGTCTTTGATCCATTTGGACTAAGTTTTGTGCATGATGATAGACATGGATCTATCTGCAGTCTTCAACATGCCAATATCCAGTTATGCCAGTACGATTTGTTGAAGATGCTTTCTTTTTTACATTGCAATATTTTAGCTACTTTGTCAAAAATCAGCTGTTCATAGGTTTGTGGATTAATCATAGGGTGTTAAGTTCTATTCCATTGGTCTACCTGTCTATTTTTATGCCAACACAAAGCTGTTTTCATGACTATAGCTCTATAATAGAGCTTGAAGTCAGAGATGGTGATGCCTCCAGATGTTGCTTTGTTGAACAGGATTGTCTTGACTATCCTGGGCTTTTTGTTTTTCCATATAATGTTGAGAATTGTTCTTTGAAGGTCTGTGAAGAATTGTGCTGGAATTTTGATGGGGATTGCATTGAATCTGTAGATTGGTTTTGGCAAGATTGCCATTTTTACTACATCGATCCTACTTATTAAAGAGCATGGGAGAGCTTTCCATTTTCTGGTGTAAATCAAAGCAACCCTAAGATATCATCTTATTCCTGTCAGAAGGGTTAAAATCAAAACCACCAATGACAGCTTATGCTGGAGAGGAGGTGGAGAAAGGGAAACACTCCTCCACTGCTGTTGGGAGTGCCGACTTGTACAGCCACTTTGGAAATCAGTATGGAGATTCCTCAGGAAAAGGGGAATTGGTCTACCAAAAGACCCAGCTTTGTTGAACAGGGTTGTTTTGGCTATCCTGGGTCTTTTGTTTTTCCATACAAAATTGATTATTGTTCTTTCAAGGTCTGTGAAGAATTGTGCTGGGATTTTAATGGGGATTGCATTGAATCTGTAGATTGCTTTTGGCAGGATTGCCATTTTTACTACATTGATCCTACCTATCCAAGAGCATGGGAGATCTTTCCATTTTCTGAGGGCTTCTTTAATTTCTTTCTTTAAAGATTCAAAGTTCTTACGATACCGGTCTTTCACTTGTTTGGTTAGCGTTACCCCAAGGTATTTAATGTTGTTTGTGGCAATTGTAAAGGGTGATGTTTCTCTGATTTCTCTTTCAGCCCTTTTATCATCTGTATATAGTAGGGCTACTGATTTTCTTGAGTTGATCTTGTAGCCTGCCACTTTGCTGAAGGTGTTAATCAGCTGTAAGTGTTCCCTGGTAGAGTTCTTTGGTTCATTGATGTAAACTATCATATCGTCTGCAAACAGTGAAAGTTTGACCTCTTCCTTCCCAATTTGTATCCCCTTGATCCCCCTTTGTTGTCGTATGGCAATAGATCTGGGGAGTGCCAGCCTACAATCCTATGGCCAGAGAGTCTGGGAAACAGAAACTTCATTTAGTGGCCGGTTAAGTACTGAGCTGAACTCAAGAAAGCCAGTAACAGAGAGGGAGGACTGATGATCAAAGGGATTAAGACTGGGCTGGTTTAACCCACAGAAACAGCTGATCAGACAAAGGTTAACTCTTGAATCCCAGGCATCAGCCTGGGAATCCAGCATGGGACTGATCAATACCCCCTGAATTTGGGTGTCAATGAGGAGGCCTAGGGAATCTATTGAGTCTTGGGCAGCAGATCAGTACCCATCCCAAATATACACACGGACTTTGGACTCCCATAGAACAATGTGAGGTGCACTCTCACCCTGAACTCTTGGGGAAGGGTCTAGGCCCTGCCCTATATGAAATGACAGACTATGGACACCCCCATGGAGGGCCTCACCCTCCCTGGGGGAATGAGGGGATAATGGGGGGGGGTTGGGGGGATGGCACGGGAGGAAGGGAGGGAATGGGAGCGGGACCTGGAACTGACTTGTGAAGCAACCTTGTTTCTTATCTAAATTTAAACTGGAAAACAAAGAAAGTTATTTGAATGCATGTTAAACATTAATGTAATTTTTGAAAGGTTATATCTGATTTTTTTTTACCAAAATAAATCTGGAGAAAAAAAAAAAAGACCCAGCAATTCCACTCTTAGGCATATGCCCAAAAGCTGCCCATTCATACAACAAGGATGTCTGTTCCACTGTGTTCATAGCAGCATTATTTGTAATAGCTAGATCCTGGAAGCAACCAAGATGCCCCACAACAGAAGAGTGGATAGAGAAAATGTGATATATTTACACAATTGAGTTGTTCTCAGCAGAAAAAACAACAATGGAATCTTGAAATGTGCAGGCAAATGCATGGAACTAGAAGAAACCATCTTGAGTGAGCTAACCCAGTCACAAAAAGGGCAAACATGGTATGTACTCACTCATATATGGATTTGAGACATGGATCAGGTTAGTGTCAGCCTAAAATCCCAGGGCCTTTGAGTTTGGAAAACAGGGAGGTTCCCAAGAGACATGCATGATACCCCAGGGAAGTGGAATGAGGCAATATCTCCTAAGCAGATTGGGAACATGGGGGGAGGGGAAAGAGAACCAGGATAAAGAGAAGGGCATAAGAGGAGGGAGAAGAAGACATGGGGGAGCAGGATGGTTGAGTCGGGGTAAGAATGGAAGAGAGCAAGATGAGAGATACCATAATAGATGGAGTTATTATAGCTTTGAAGTGAAAGCTGACATGAGTGAGATTTCCAGAGGTCTATAAGAATAACACCAACTGAAAAACTAAGCAATAGCAGAGAGACTACCTTAATAGCCCCTTCCTGTTGACAAGACTGATGTCTACCTTATATACCATCCTAGTACCTTCATCCAGTTACTGATGGAAGCAGAGACAGATACTCACAGCTGAACACTGAGCTGACCCCCTGGAAGATAGTGACAGAGATGGAGGAGTGATGAGCAATGTGGTCAAGACCATGATGGTGAAACCTACAAAGACAGCTGACTGGACATGGGGGAACTATTGAACCCCAGACTGATGGCTGAGATGCCAACATGGAACTGATACTGACTCCATGAATATAGTGTCAATGAGGAGGCCTCAGAAATCTCTGGGGCCTTGGGTAGTAGATCAGTGCTCACCATGACATACAAATGAACTTTGGGAGCCCATTCTACATGGAGGCATGCTCTCTCATCCTGGACACATGGGGAAGGGCCTAGGTCCTGCCCTGGATGAAATGATAGACTCCAGCGATCTCCCCAAGGAAAGCCTCACCGTCCCTGGGGAATGATGCGGGAATTGGTCAGGGGGTGATAAGGGTGGAGGGGTGGGAGAAGGAACTGTGACTGACATTTGAAGTATGCATGTTTAAATAATAACATAAAAAAGGAACCAGAGTTTGCATAATTGATATGGTAAGTGGGGAAACACTGTAAAGGGCACCAAAATAGTAGAAATATCAGCAATATCTGTAAAAACACAAGCAGTAGGTATTTAGTATAGTTTCTCCAGAGTGAAATTCTTGACTAGTTAACAACAATACTTTCTCAAACAGGGGTGAAATGTAGTCTGGAGCAGAGCACTTGCCTCTCATGTATGTGGCCCTGGAGTTAATTCCCAGGAAGACAAAATAAATGAGTAAACAAATACAATTTCAACACACAAGTACAGTATCTTACAAGAGTTCTAAATACAGATGGCTATAAAAAATATAGAGACATCAACCAGTATCTGAAAGTACTTCCATATTTTCATCTGAGATTTCTACTGTTTCAACAGAGGATCATGTAAATTACAAATATGAAGAGGAAAGGATGGGAAAGGTTGATAATTTGCTGTTGAATTGTAGTTAAATAGGGGTAAGGAACTGTAATGTCTACAATAGTATAACTATAGATAGCAATTGTGTGTTAAACTTTCAAAAAGCTAAACATATTTTGAATTTTTTTTACCATGAAGGATTGATAACTGCTTAAGGAGACACATATGATTATTTATCTTGATTTAATTATTTCAGAATAAGCACAGCTATCTAAATGTCAATCAGTATTGCATAAATGTGTCATTGTTAGTCCTCAACTAAAATTGTCTTAAGCACCTGGATTCACTTGTCTGTTTGTGATAGAATATGCAGAAGAACCTCAAAATTGCAAATTATGTGACTTGTCTCCACATATGTTCATAATTTTTTGCTTAAATTTGTTTGCTCTATTATTAACCCCTTGGTTCTAATATACTCCAAATTTCTTCTATTTCTCCAAGAAATGTACAAATGTATATGTATTTTGTTTAACTGGCTCTAAGAATCAATTTTTTTGGACCAATCACTGAGGAATCAATCCTCATCAGTACTATGTGATTTGCTGTTTGCTATCTGCATGTAGGAAAACAAAAAGGAAGATGTGATAGGGTTCAAAGATTTTGCAATTTTTGTAGATGTCATAAAACTGTAATTTACTACCTGTGTTTTTGAAACACTATGCTGTATAATTGATGTTAATTGTGCTTTATATTGTTTATCAATAAAAACAATTTTGCTTTTTAAAAGTTTTATAACCTCACGAATCTTGAAAAAGTGCTGAATTCATACAAAGCAAGTAAACATTTTTTGAGTTAAAATTAAAACGATGACTTACTGTCCAGTTAACACTCCTAAATATAAATCTTCATAACCCCTCATCTGGGCATTTTATATTTTCTGCTTGGAAAATATGTCATGAGGATCCTCACTTAATGACAATAAATTACCAAGTTGCATATCCAAAGAACTCAGGAAAGAGTTTATTCTGCTAAGCTAAGTTGGAAATGGTGACTTAGGACTCATCAGTGAGCAATAAAGAGAGTACAAAGGGCCAGTGTGAGGGCGTGGCAGGTAAAGGCACTTGCAAGCAAGCCTGGCACACTAAGTTTGATTGCTGGGACCCACAGAGTTGAGGAAGAGGTACAAGTGGACATTTCACTTAGTCTAGTGTAGGACAGTTATGTAGGAGGAAAACAATGTCGTCATTAACCATGTGACTTACTAGAGGCGCATACAGATGATGTAATAAAAGAGCGCTTTACCACACCGCTAACCACACCCACTTTAGGCATGACTAAATATTGATTTTCATATCTGACACTAAGTTTAGGAAGGATGATCTTTTGGAGGTCAATTATATCTTCTGGGATTCAGAGATATGCACAGAAATTTAATTCCATATTTTACAAAAATTTAAATGTATTTGTAAGCAGTTAACTGGATTTATGCATTATATTATCTGATTTTGACTAAAACTAATCCTCTTAAAATGAAATGACTTCAAATTTTGCAATTGCTAAGAGTATGAACAGCCTGACAGTTTAAACAGGACATTTTATTTGTATTGCAAACTTGTTCCCCTATGCAGGGGAAAATAAGAACAACAGAAGATGTATCTTTAAAAATTAGTCAAAAAGTTCAAAATATGAAAACCATTATTTCTAGTATATATGTATATCCTTGTCTGATAAGGATAACATCCCTGAAAGGCATTTTATGTTGCATAATTACAGTGTGTGACTGATAATTTTCAGCAGTGATCACCAGGAACCCTGTACCAAAATAAAGATAACTTCAAAAGGTCTTCTGCATTCATATATTTTAAAGTACTTAATCAAGATATCCCCAGGAAAATGCTCTATCATGTGGATTTCACTAAAACAGAATGAATAATATTTCATTAGATCAAAATTTTGTGCCATTGAAAACTTAAATACACCATTAGGGAAATGCAAATGATAACTACTTTAAGATTCCATATTACATCTTTCAGAATGGCTAAGATCAATAACACAAGAGACATCTTGTTCTAGTGAGCATATGGAGCAAGGGGAACACTCCTCCATTGCTGCTGGGAATGTAAACTTGTACAGCCACATGAAAATCAATATTGTAGTGTCTCAGAAAATTGGGAATCAATTTACCTCAAGAACCAACCATACTATTCTTGGGCATATACCTCAAACGTGCTCCATCCTACTAAAAGACAAAAGTCGCAAGACTGGGATACCAACCCAATCAGAAAACCATGAAAACACAGCCTGTTCTTCCTGTAAAACGAGTTGGGGTAATGGTGGCTCAGAGCTTGTCGGCGTGGCTAACCAAAGGCTCCTTTAACTTGAGTCCCATTCCCAACACTGCCTGGAGGGCCAGAAAGGAGAAGCTGGATGCCCCAAAGATAGATCTGAACCAGACTGGCCGAAAATGTCAATGATATGAAATGATTCATATACTCATGGATAGTATGTCCTCAGAGAAGCTTCATCATGCAGAGCTTGGAAATCCTGCAGAAGAAGAGGGGTGGATTATAAGAGTCAGTTGTCCAAGCGCACCAGCAAATAGATCCAACAGGCTACAAAACCAGCCAAGTATGGCTTACAAGGGTTCACAGAGACAGAAGCAACGATTCAGGAGCTTGTATGGGTCTGGATTAAGTCCTCTGTACATACATCGTGGTTTTTAACTTGGTGGTTTGGTGGGATTCCTAACAGTGGGAATGGAAGTAACTCTGACTTCTTTGCCTTCTCTTGGCACTCTTTCCCTCCTATTTGATGTGAGAGTTTGTGCCTAAACTTATTGCATTTATTAGCCCATGTTCAGCTGAAAAGCCTGAGAGGTCTGCTCTTTTCTGAAAGGAAACAGAAGAGCAATGGACCTGGGGAAGAGGAAAAGTGGTGGGGAACTGGAAGGAATGGCAAGAGGGCTTGCTGCAGTTGGGATGTTTTATATGGGAGAAGAATAAATAAATAGAATACATACACTTCTATTGTCTTTTGTCATTTATGAATCTATGTTGTGACTGGTTGTATGCATATTAAAGCAGCAAAGTAATATCAATATACATTTTTGTGGGGATTCATTTTATTAGTATTCATTGGATTAGCATACATAAGATGAGCTTCACTATGGCATTTAATTACCTACTCTGTTTTTGCTGTTCCTTCTCCATTGCTTTCTGTCACTATCCCCTCCCTTGCACCTATTGGTCAGCTTTCTCTCTTTAGTAGCTCCTTTCCTCTTTCATGTCACACATATTCAATTACATTCTTTGGTATGTATTTATGAGAAAATATGTATATACTGACATGAAATTAAAACTCAGTAATTTATACCCATGCATTACCTAAAATTAGGAATCTAAACAAGTGAATGTTTATTTCTTATTTTGTTTATATAGTATTTAAACTTTTTCATGCAATATATTTTGATAATGACTTTCACTTCCTCCTACTCCTCTAATATCCTTCCCATCTCCATCAACACCAAATTTTATATGGCCTCTTTCTGTTTAAAAAATAAAATTCATCATCCATCTTTTTATAGTTGTTTTTTTATTTTTGTGAAACTTTATTTCATTTTTTGGTATGAAATTTATTTTGTCTTATTGGTCTTTTTGCTTGTTTGTTTTGAGCCCATGTCTCTCACTGAATTAGAACCTCGTTGCTTTGTCCAGATAGACAGGCCAGCAAGCTTCAAGGATTCTCCCTTTTCAGTTTATGATAAGGAAGAAAGACTTTAATTTACTAAGGAATTTCCTCAGCCAATATGCTTTGAGTTTTCTTCCATTGTTTTTTCTCTTCTTTTATATATTTATATTTCTCTACAAAAAATCTATTCTCCATTGCAGAGACAATTTTAAAGCATAGGTGACTGTGCAGGTAAGTTTTTGTTAACTTGACAGAAACTGGAGATACCTAGGAAGAGGGGTACTCAAATGAATAATTGTTCCATTATATATGTCTGCAATTATATATGGGAGATTATTTTCTTCATTAGTGATTTTTATGTGAAGTCCTAGTTCACCAAGGCTACTGTTTGAATTCTAGGCCTTTTGAGTCCCTGTCCTGACTTCTTTCTTGAAGACAGACATGGAAGTCAGCTAATCCTCTCTAAAGCTACTTTTAGTCATGGTGTTAATCACAGCAGTAGAAATCAGACTAGGATAATAACTAAAGTAAAAATTATCACTTATGGTATTAAAAAATTCATCTTGAGGGTTTTGACATAAGAAGACATAACACAGGCATGGATACTCTTATCTGCAAGAATGATTTATTAAGCAGGATAATAAACTAATTTTAACAGAATATATCTGTAAAGAAAATAACAATAAAAACAATAGCTTTACAATGGTGTACGTTTCTTCATAAATTGTATTTTCTTATATTTGTGTGTGTCTGTATGAGTTTTTGGTACCACCTGTGGACAAAGTGACTGAATAGAGCAGAGGCTATTCAATCTCTGTAAATGGAGCTACAATAGCATGTGAACTACCTGGTATGGATGCTGTGAACTTAAATTAGATGCCCTGCAAGAGCGATTGGGATCTTAAGTGCTGACCCATCTCTCCAGTCCCAGAAAAAATTTAATACACATTAAGGAAATTAACAAGCTACAAATGTAGATGACCATATATAAATATATTTATTAAGAAATACTTTACCAATGAAAATAAATCTATCAGTTTAAGAAACAGATATTGATGACACATCTTGGTCTTATATGGAAAATAACTAAAAATCAAATTAAATAATTTAAAACATTATGATCATGTAGTTATACAAATCTGTTTTAAAGAAAGAATTTCCTCAGCATAACACAGAATCCACATATGACCATTGAAACTTATTTAAAAAGGAGAAAAATTATTATGGGCATATAAAATGCATGGGATTTTCAATTAAATAGTGAATTCTATGAGTAAAACAATGATTCTCAGATTTGATAAAAAGTATAAGTTTAATAGATGTGAATGTTTCAAATTCTCAATGTAAAGAATAATAGAAGGTTACACATCCAAAGCAGCTATCCCAGGAAATATTGCAGTCACTTATTCCTGGAGTATTTTATCTCTGTAGTTGATTATATTATCTAAGTATTTGCCTACTATTTGTCAACTGGAAAGCTTCATAAACGATGGAGAAGCTGCCCCTATTAATAAAACAAAACAAGAACAAACTTCACTGTGTACTCATTAAGTGCAAAATGACACTAGTGTGAGATAGTAACAGTGGGAGAAACTGCAGAGATAAGGAGGAAGTGGAAATGGGGTTAGCACGTAGGTCTTTGCTCAATCTGCTAAGTAATTCCTTAGTCTAAAATTTAACTTACCAATTAATTACAGAAAAAAATGAAGCAGGAAGGCACTGATGTTTTTAATACACAATGAAAGATGAAAGCAGGAAGGCTTGTGTCTAATATGATTTCTCTCCAAAAGAAAAATACTGGATGACATTTTTGTGTTAAAGAAATTAAGTTTGAAGGAAGCACTGACCTGAGGTTAATGAGTCTGGGAAGGTTTGTCAAACAGAAGAATCAGAATGTTGACTGTGGAGAAAGAGATGTTTAGATTGTCTTGTTAGGGCAAAAGTTCAAACCCATGTCAACTCTAGAATCCAGTATTTCTAATCACAACATGTTCAGTAAGTCAAATAGTTTCTTTGAACTTTTATTTTTATTTTAGGATTACTAAAAATGTTTTTAAAAGACAATATGTGTAAAAGTTGTGTGTGGATTAATAGTAGTACTTATTAAAATAACAAGCCAACCAAAACCCCGTTTGAGAAGTGTCTGGGTTGTAGTGTGTAGGTAGCTATTTCCTCTGAATTAAAACATTTTCTCCTGAAGAGGGAGAAATGCTCCTAAAATCCCAGATGTCAGAAATACTCACCAGACTATGGGAGCTCCAAACTCTTACAGTTCCCTGAGACCTCTCTGTAAGGTTTTCAATTAGTGGCAATCTTTGGGTGGAGATTCCTGTGGGTAAAGTTGACTCCTGGGTGAGAGGGAGCCTTTTGGATGCTGCCTCTGCCTGGTAGCCACCATGCACAGGTGGGCTTCTCAGTGATGCAAATACCTTTGTATCTGTTAGCTAGGTTCCTTCAAACAACATCTCAATTATGCTTGAAGAACAAATCTAAAAACCCATGGTGTACTAAGCTAGACGTGGTAAGGTTTTTCCTTTGGCACTAGTAATTTATCTGAACAGATATGAATTTTGGTTCACATCTACTCAGGAAAATCACACACAAAAATAAAGTTAATATAATAAAAGTTTAGGTGAAAAGGAGTTTGATACAACTCAAAACTCCAAAAGATAAAGAGGGTATACTGATTAGTCTCTTAGAAAGTATAGCAGTAATAATGATATAAATAGCTCCTTCTAATATGCATTGCATGCTTATTATAATCCCCAAAATAATTTAATGTGTTTTTCACGCAATTTGTTTTACTGTATTCAGATATGGTAGGTGAGGAAATGACACAATCAAGATCAGAATGTAGAATGAGTATTATCTGAATAAAAATAATGTATTCTGCACTCTATTAATATTTATATTATCATATGATTTAAGGTTATTTCTCAGTGTTTATTTTGAAATGTAACTAAAAGCAGTGTACCTAGTTATATGTTTTTAATACTCTATGGTATCAAAAATTAAAATAAAGATTAAATAATAATTTATACTAAATGTCAGTGTGTGTTGAAGAATATAAAAACCTAACTAAAGCATTTCTAGATTATTCAAAATAAGGATTTTGAACTCTTCAGTTATAATTTTATTTTTATAATGCAGAAGTTAAAAATTTCTTGAAAGGTAAGTTGACATTTTATTAATATTTTTAGCATCTAATTCTTTGGCTAAGTTAAAAAATAAAGTCATATTAAAGGAAAGGTATGAAGATAAATTCTAATCAATTAGTCTGATTTGTTCTTATAATTGAACTCACACTTGGGAGAATGATGTGCGAGTTTTATTTTACCTTAATACTGAATTTACATTATTTCATACCCATATATAGGCTCCTCTTATAACAAATAAATAAATAGTTAAGCTGATGCCATTTGTACTTTGGGTCTAAACCCACAATAATAATATTGTTTAAATTTTAGAATTTATAAGAGAATATAGAACATTTAAAATCACATTTTAGATTTTGCAAGAAAATATATAATTTGATACTTTAGGACTACTTTCTAAACTCTCTATTGCTTTCTAAAATATTCCCTCAAATTAGCATTGACTTTATATGTCTGGGAAAGATTTAATGAAATTAGAGTCACTAAACTAAAACTATTATTCTTTTTGCACAATAACTTTTATGATTTTGAAAATGTAATCATAACTTTTATCTCATTTTCTTTCCTTTGCCTCCCAAATATCTGTCTTTCTCAAAATTATGCCATTATATGTACATACACATGTAATAATTTCAGAGCTTGCCACATGGTGTTGGATAACCAGCTGGCAGGCTCTTCCTTAAAAAACAATAATGTGATTTTTCTCTTCCATGTTAGCATGTCGTTTGGTTTACTTATTAAGTTCTTGGTTGGGTGGCATATTGATGAGACTCTGAGTATAGACTCTGTAGTATTTATATTAGAAAAAATCTCGCAGCATATGTCCTGCTCATCTAGTTCTTAGAATCCTTCTTTTTCCCTGAGTTATAGGTGCAGGAATAATATTGAGGTGTGTTAGTCAGCAATGGGAACCCCGTGATCTCTTTCTCCCTACATTTTGGTCTATTATAGGTTGTCTTAATGTCCTCCACCTCTTATACAAGGAAGTATTTTGGGGAGTGGTGAGAGCTGATAAATATACGAAGCTGTAGGTATAAGAATAAATATTTTGAAAGAAGTTTTCTACTGTGAGTAAATTGAATTTATCTCAGAGAGCAGGATAAACCCACATATTCAATTCCGTAAATGTAATAAGCCAAAAAATGGAGTTAAAGACAAAAATTACAAATAATGCAAATAAACATTGCAATAGGTGCAGCAGGGAATTTATAAACTCTAACAAGCCTTTATGACCAAAGTCATAGACAGCTTAGAACTAGAGGAAATATAACTCACTATAATAAAAGTTATAAATGATAAACACACAAACAAAATCATCTGAAATGTGAAAAAGAAATCCCACTGAAATCAAGAATAAAATGGCATTGTACATTATTCCAATTTAGTTTCAATATAGTGCTTGAAAAACTAGCTGGAGCAATCAGGCAAGATAAGGAAATTTAGGGATAGAAATAGATAAAGAAGGAATTAGACTATTGTACTTGGCATCATATTATGCATTAGATATCCCAAATACTCTACCAGTAAATTTACAGAATGAACAATTGCAACTATGTATCAGAATATAGAATCTACTTGGTCAAATCAATAGCTATGCTATACACTAGGAACAAACATACAGAGATGAGATCATGTATATACACCCATTCAAAATAACTTCAAAGAAAATCAAATAACTAGCAATGACCCAACAAAGGAGTGGAAAGGCCTCTACAATCAAAATTTAAAACTCTCAAGAAAGATATGGACACTAGGAAATGGAACTACATTCCACATTTGTATAGTCATTTACAAATTCAGTGCACTTTCTTTTTTTTAACAGCCTTCAATTCACTTTCTTTGTTCTGAATATTTAGTGATTTTTACTGTAATATGGTGTGGGAATTTTTTATCACCATCTGTATTACATTGTTCAATGTGCTTCTTGTATCTGTATGTGTGTGCATGTGTACTGAAATAAAAGAAAGAAAAAAATAAGAAAGGCAAAGTGGGTACTTTTCATCAGTCCTCCCAAGATATTCCACTAACCAAAATCATCATTCAGAACAGAGTTAGTGCAAGAGGTTTATTGTGGGAGGTGGAGGATGAGAGGGAGCGAAGGCCATGTGGATAGACTGTGTTGGAGTGGGAACATGATAGAGGCAGGGAAAGACAGATGGACAGACAGAGAAAACAGGAAAGAGAAAAGAGGAAGAGGAGAGGCAGGAGCTGTAAGAGAGGAGCAAGAGTCAGGAGAGGGACGAGGATGTGTCAGGCACTTTTAAGTTGTAGCACAGCTGATGGTGGAAAGATACCTTTCAATATGTGATGATGTAACTGCTTCAACAGCAGAGGCAGGCTGCTGCAGCAGCAGAAATTAACAGTGTGTCTTTCATTGGATTGGGGAAGTTTTCTTCTATGATCTTCTTTAAGATCTGATCTATGGCCTTGACCTGGGATTATTCCCTCTCATCTATTTGTATAAGTGAAAGCCTTTATCTTTTTATACTGTCCCCATTCCCATATTTTCTTTGTTTATGTTTTGTAGATTTTCTACTTTATCTTTGAGTCCTGATATTCCATCTTCCTCTCAATTTGATCTATGTTCAAAACTTTCCATTAAGTATTCTAGGTAGGTTACTGGGGTTTTCAATTCTGCCACTTCTTGTTCAGCCCTTCTCAGTGCTTCTAACTTTCTATTGAATTCTATTCTGAAATACCAAGTTGCTGTTGTTATTTCCTTTAGCCTTATGTTTGTTGGACATTACGCAGGCATTTATTCTAAGCTCACCCTCTATTTCTTGTTGTTTTCTTCAAATTTCCTAATCTTCAATGAAAATTACACTTGTGCTTTTAAGCTCCGTTTTCTGAAGTTCATACATTGGAGTTGGATTGTACCTTGTCCTTTCATATTATTTGTATATTTTGTGACTTAATCTGTATATGTGGGCTTTGCTTTAGTTTTGTGTGTGATATGAATAGAGAAGTCTAGGAAAGAATGCAGGATACGTGTGCCAAGTTGAGTTTAAATATTGAGGATGGCTGCAGTGAAATAAAATGATGTATAAAGGGGACTGGGACCCATGACGTGCATTCAGGTACAACTCTAAAGTTCAGTATTATATCTGAAGATTGGGGAGGATATCTGGAGGGGTGACTCAGGCAGAAACATTTGTCTAGATACAGCCAAAGAAATTTTAGGATCTGACTGGGCAGAGAGGTTAAATGTGACACCAGAGTGATCTATAGTTTAGAAGCAGACAGGGAAGGACCTAGTGGAAGACTTCAGGTTGACAGGAGCATAGGCAAGGGTAACTAAAATGGTCTGGGTATCCTGGATATGTGATCTAGGATAGTTTGGCTTGGGAAAGTTAATGAAGGGGATAATAAACCATAGTTAGTAGTCAGATCTTGGTGAAAGATGTCCGATTTTACATTATTACAGCACTTGGAAATTTTAGAACAAAAATGAATGCTATGACCCTCATTGGTCTCCTTTCTCTACTTTCTCTTTAGAACTTAATTCAGGAAGTTTAGATATCCAATTTCTTCACCTTCAACAATTTTATGATTTGATTTAAGAATTAACTCTCGATTAAATAAAAATGAAAGGTTGAAATTTGTAGGTAGAGGGAAGGAACGACACAATATTTTATTGTGTATGGTAGCCAAGACCCAGACAGACAAATGTCATGCTTCCTCTCAACTGTGGTACCTAGCTTTGCGTATACAATTTAGAGTAACCAGAGAAACCAGAAAATTCTCCATGGGTATAAGTGCTCTAGAGAGGGTAATAACAAGATACACGTTTTAAGAAACAGTTTCTGAGGTAAGTAGGGAGGAAGGGTTAATTGAGAAGGGAGGAAGGGAAATAAACACAGGATAGGAAAAAAGAAGGTATAACTAAGATGAAAGATTATCAAAAATACTTAAGAGAAAATATTAGTTTAAATTTATACAAAATTATATATAACAATTATAAGTGTATGTATAGTTTAAATGAAGTTATACCACTTAGGCAATCAAAGTTGTTTATAAAAGCCATACAATATCTAACAACACCAACAAGGAAACTGGCATTGAACATTTTCTTTGTTAGGATTTCTATTGCTGTAAAGAGACACCATGACCACAGCAACTCTTATAAAAAAGCATTTAATTGGGGTGGCTCACTTGCAATCGAAGGTTTCATATACTATCATCATGCTGGGAAGAGAGGCAGCATGCAGGCAGACACAGTGCTGGAGCTGAGAGTCCATTCCATCTTCATACAAGGTAACAGGAAGTGAACTAAACGCTGGGTGTGGCTTTAGTATATATGGGACATCAAAGCCTCCACAGTGACACACTTCCTCCAGTGCAACTCCTCCTAATAGTGTCACTGTCTTCAGGGGCCATTTTCTTTCAAACCACCACAGGTATGAAAAGTCTCTCTTAGGGCAGTTAGAGAAGTCTAAGCAATTCTCAAAATAATACAGTGGATGGCTGTTTTCTTAGATTGATATCAAGAGGTTTAAGATAATCCCTATTGCTGAACACATTATGTACCTTGGACACAGGACTTGGAATATTCTACCTGGATCTGACCTGAAAGCCTCTTCCCTGAAGGATAGTTTCATGGTTCCAGAAAGTACTATTTAAGCTAGCAAGTGAAAAAGCAATCAATAGTCCTATCCAGCTATGAAACCTTTGAGCCACAGAAAGGACAAGCATGGCAAAGCATCATTAAATGTTGCAATAGTGACATTATTATCTTGGCATTCACCAATGCTAAGTGGACTTAAGACTTATTCAGCAAAATGAAATCATGCCTGGTGTTGGAAACCAAGTCAAGTACCCAAATAATATAATGGACCTTAGAAAGGTTTGTGTGTGTGCATGTGCACATGTGGCTGTGTGGGTTCTTGCACATGTGCATTCACCATGTATTCACACACATATGTATACATACAGAGAGAGAGACAGACACAGAGAGATTCTCTCACACACACACACACTGTCTCTCTCTCACACACACAGAAATACACACAGAGACAGAGAGACAGACACACTCTCTTTGTCTCACAGACACACACACAGAGAGAGAGAGAGAGAGAGAGAGAGAGAGAGAGAGAGAGAGAGAGAGAGAGAGAGAGAGAGAGAGAAACAATTCAAATCAATTTACTGTTTGGAGATTTACATTTCCCAGATGGCTTTAAATAAGTGGATCCCTTAATTTTTTCAGATTCAGAAACAGAGAGAAGGAACAAAATCACACCAAAATTCTTTGATGAAGATTCAAAGAATCATCTTACTGTATAAGTCCCTATATTTACTATGTAGATCTTATATCAAATTATATGACATGTTTATTTGAACTATAATATTTCACAGGTTTTGAGTCCATGACCATCATTGTGAAGAGCATGGTAGCAGGTAGACAGGCATGATACTGCAACAGTAGTTGAGCACTCACATCTGATACCATAACTAGGAGAGAAAATTAGTGCTAATTGGAGATGGCATAGGCTTTTGAAACCTCAAAGTCTGCCACATCCGTCCTCCAACAAAGCCACAACTCCTAAATCAGTACCAAACATTTCCATTATCTGAGGGCCAAGTATTCAAATTTATACGCATGTTGGGGCCATTTCCACTGAAACCAAAACAATATGCCAACATAAAAGGGGAAAAAAACTCTCATGTTGTTCAACCCCTAGACCAGTTGTTCTTAACCTGTCACAACCTGTGGGTCATGACCCCTTTGGTAAACTTCAAACTCTAAAAATAATTACATTATGATTCATAACAATAACAAAATTACATTCATAAATATCACCAAAAATAATTTTACAATGGAGGTCTCCACAGCATAAAGGACTACAGCATTAGGAAGGTGGAGAACAACTATCGTAGACAAAGAACTACAGACTGTTGAGAGAAGCAGAATTAGGATCTCTGAAGGATGAGACCACCAACTGGTTATTTTACTACAAGGCAATCAGTCCTGTAAACTATATACATAAATAATAAATTATACTCAGAAGGTTGTATTTATTAGGCATGTGTTTATATGTGTGGATGTCTGGCAATATTATTCAAAGGAAAAGAAGTCATTAATTTGAAAGGGAGTAGCTAGAAGGGGGAGACAAGGAAGGTGTTGGATAAAAGAAAAGGAAAGGAGGAAGTAATGGAATTAAATTACAATGGAATATACATTTAAAATATTTCAGATCTATATTGAAATTTTTGCTTTCCTAATAGTTGAGTATGGCAATCTTTCTTTCTTCAAGCCTTGATGACAACATATGTACTCTGTCCATTCCAAGTAATTCACAATATGAAGAACTTTGTATAGCCTCCTGCAAAAAGTTACTCCAGGATTAAAAGTGATTACGCCATCATGAATGAATTTTTCATATATAAGGATATAACAGGACTTAAGGAAGAGAGAGTAAGTCATCGGTCAGCTTAGTAAATGCATATGTAACTTAATGGAGAGGATTTTACAGATCAAATTTCAGAATCTAGATGTATCATCTCTGATCATCTATGATCTGGGAGCCCTTTGGTCTCCTTAAAAGTAAGGCTAATAGGAAAGTATGTAATATATTTCAAATAGAGTCAAAATATGAAGTCAATGAAGGACTGATTGTGAGAAGTAATAAATTGGTGAATGAATGAGCTGATACAGTAGCTAAAGCACTCAGCACATTTATAGGGAACTGAGAGCCTGCCTCTAATTCCTTAACTTGAACGGTCTTTATTGCCACACGACAAGTGATAGCTTACTGCTTACATGGTGGTTGGAGTTCATTTGCTACTGTGTTATGAAAGAGTTAATTGACAGAATAAAGATCAGCTGGATTGCAGAAGAATTGCCTGGTTAGTGAAATATTGAGGTAGCTGGAAAAGGAGAATTTGAATGTAATATTGTCTGGAAGGGCTATAGTTCACAGTGGTATCAAACAGGTCAAAAATGCTGAATAAATGTACTCTGGGACTTGAACTGTATGATTGAAAGAGGCAAAATACAGCCGTGATGTGGTCCTTTAAACATCTTGTTTTATTGTATGCCAGCAGCATGGCATCTTTTTAAGGAAGGTCTCTTGACACTTTCACAATATTGGAAGATAAGACTCAGCCTTCTAAAAACACGCCTGTGTACTTCACTGGCATACAATGTAAGTAGACCTTGGGTCAAGTTTCTTGCTTTAAAACCCTTCTTGGTTTATGTCTGGGAAGATGCTCAAACTGACAGATGAGCTGTACTTAGGGCTGTTTCCTCATGAAGAATACCAACTTCCCTCAAT
Source organism: Mesocricetus auratus (assembly GCF_017639785.1). Taxonomy (NCBI): domain Eukaryota; kingdom Metazoa; phylum Chordata; class Mammalia; order Rodentia; family Cricetidae; genus Mesocricetus; species Mesocricetus auratus. The sequence goes on along the minus strand of NW_024429266.1, from coordinate 75,623,329 downwards.
TCATTCTCTCTAACTTCAAAAGTAAAATCTGCACTTAAGCAGGAAAGTGTAATGTGTGTCCATCTAAGATATTCAGATCCCTTTTACCAAGATGCCTCTGTGTATGTGATCTCCTTTGCCAAGATGTATTTTTGCTGCAGTGGCAGTTGTTTACCTTACTCAGACATCATCTTATCTTGGCTGTTAGCCTGCTTTTTCTTGACACCTTCTATTTTTTTCATTCTCTCTTTTCAATTTGTTTTATATTTGCTTTGTCTTTTCTGCCTCAATATGCTCATTCAAATCCATAATAAATTACACAGAGTCAAGATAGTACTTTAGAAATATTTTCAGACAGATTTGTTTCCATACAAGTACTGATGTTCTAGATTGTTCCCTTTCCCAACCTCCAATTGCTTTTGAGGAAAATACTTTCTGTTTTCCAGTGAGAACTTTCTCAAACAAGTCAGTCATTTTCAGCTTTGAATGTCACAAACGATTTTTTTGTAGGTTCTTATACATTTGTATAAGGAAATAAGCATGGAAGCTGGCTTTGTGGAGAAAATAGTGATTTTCTAAAGTTTTCAGCACATTAGAACTAAACTGGGAAGTTCTAGAAAATACTAGATCACCTGTTGAGTACAAATGCAACTCTATTTCCCTAAGACAACTAGGAGAAGTAGGATGGAGACAGAAATTGAAAAGTTAACATCTATCTCATTGAAACAGGGAAGTCACAGGGACAGGAGAGACAGATTGTCTTGGGCCTTCTTAAATAAACTTGTTCAGAATTAGATGGTATCAAAGTGTTCAAAAACAAAATGAGATGATGTAAATGACTATGGACTTACAACTGTGGTACTCAGTACTGAGTAAGAATATGGCAATAGTTGTGAATCTGGTAAAATTTTCAATTAAAAACTTGGATCTTTGTACCTGAATTGTAAGTATCATATGAGGCTCAGGCATTTTAAGTTGTCAGTTTCTCATTTTTTGGCTATGTCTTCTTCCCTATTTTCCTCCACCATCTCTCACACTGCATCTCAAAATAGTCATTTGTCTCTCTAAATTTGCTTCTCATTATTTGCTCTTGAGTAATATTTTTAGTTGACTTAACTTGAACTTGGTTATTGTCCACGGTGGTTGTCTCTATCCAATAACTTCAGTGATATTTCATTTTACTTGAGTTTTTAATTTCTAAATGAATACCTATGTCTAAATCCTAATATTTTTAACATTGTAATATTTGGCCATCTTTGGTCAGAAGTTTATACTTAGTTCAAGAGTCAATAACTGAAGGATCAACTGTATTAAACAGAACATGAGGTTTCTCATTTTAAGGTCATGCACATAGCAAGATATAAGATACTTGACTGATATTTACAAAACAACCGTATGTGTAGAAAAAAAAATCTGTGGTTAAGCCATATTGAGAAATCCTCAGAAAACCAAGATTAAATGGGTAATATAGAACTTCTCATGTGGATCCAGAATAACAGCAGAATTACAATGCCCATTTTAATATTCCAAATTAATTTTTCCAAAGACCTTATTTGCTTGTTTTCAAAAAGAACTCATTGTATATTTTTCATATCACACTTGAAAGGTTATTTGTTTATTTTGGAGAGGAAAATATTTGTGAGAAAATATTGTTCTACTTTTTTTTGAAACACATTTACGCATAAATGTGTAAATTTGTTTATTTGCTTGAGATCTATTCAAGCACTCTTAAGGCAAACCCAGCCATAAACAATAATGATAAAGACTAAAAATTCACACAGAGATTTGGCTAGCAGTTATTGACCTTAGTAGTAATTATGAGCTTTTATATTTTAAAAAAATAATCAACATTTTAATACTATTCACTGTAGATTTAACTTCTAGTTAAATCACCATAGGCGAAAGAATTGCAGAAAATATTCCATTTCCATAGATAGGTATGATAGTGATATATTAGAGGTCGACACATAGAGATTAGGTAAGACTGATGGCTCATCAGAGCCACCCACTGTGATACTGACAGTTCCCTTATTGTGGAATACTGTAGCAAGGAAGCACATGTCAGGTTGTCTCCATTTTTCATTGTGAAATCAAAGAACTGCTGACTTAAAACTAGATAAGGATTTGCTTCTAAGTTAGGAGTTAGCTTTTCTCATAGGGAGGGGAGATTAGGACAAATTTTTCTAGAGCATATTTCTAAAGAGACTTACCTCATACTCATCATCCAATGATCTAAAGGTCCTCATGAGGAAACGTTGTGGAATAGCTGTCTTCCATGCATTGTTTACTTGCACTCTCAGAAACTATAATAACTAACAGAAGACCAGGGCAGGACTTGTCCCTTTGCTACTGCGTTATGTATGGAGGAGGTGATCATGAAGGCATACCTCTCCCTGAGTAATATAGACATGCCATTATTGATTGTTAGAGCTGGGGGAAACTTATGATGCCACACCTCTTCCTGGCAATCTTAGGCAATTAGGCATTATTGAAAGAGAAGGTTTTTTTTTTATTTTTTGTTCAGTAGTATCGCCACTTAGAAGTTGCCACGTTCCTCTAAATAACTCCCTCATGTATGTTCCTGTAAGACATCCCTCATCTGAATCTAATGTATCTAAACTAATACATTATTTCACAAAGCTAGACTTGGATGAATTGTGTTCTTTGATCTCTAGCTCTCATGACCTACCTGGGTAAATAGGTATCTACTGGTCTCTGTAGTGAATGTTCACATGACTGGAGGTGATGATGCCTGCCTTTATAAGGTTACTGAAAAAAGAAAACATTTAGTAGCACATGTGAGGAAATTAATGAAATCACTTAACAGGGCTTATTAACAGAGCTGGGGCTGAGAAGATAAAGCAGTAAATGAACACTTCTTGTGAAATCATGAGGACATACATTTATTTCCCAGGACCAACATAAAAACAAAACAAAACCAGGCATAATGGGACCTAAGAGAGAGGTCTTAGTGGTTAAAAGGGTGTCCTCATCTTGTATAGTACTGGAGTTCAATTTACAGTACTCATGTCAGGCAGAAGCTTTGTAGCATGCTGTAACTGTAGCTTCATGTAACTGCAGCTTCACTGGGCCTGACAACCTATTCTGGCTTGTAACAGCAATTATCCTCATGTGCACACACACATGCATGCACTCAAACTAAAATAATCACCTTTATAAAAAGCACAGCCTGGTAATGGATGTGTGTCTGTGAAACATTTTGATGTTAGGTTTGGGGACACAAAGGGGCCTGAAACTTTATGGCCAGTGTAGCTAAACCATCAAGCCTCAGGTTCAGTAAGAAACATCAAAGAGGACACCAAAATCTTGCTCTTGCCTCTACATATGCACACCCACACTCCTATATAATCACATACACATACACAAATACTACACATAGAGCACTCATACACACCCCTCCCTCTTACACAGACATACACACACACACACACACACACACACACACACAGACATATAAAGGGTGAGAAAAAGAGAGAGAGGCTAGCTAAGGCTATTTAGTTATGATGTTACCAGAGCAAGGAACTCAGACTCCTATTGCTTGGACTGACACCTGACATAGGCCTTTTGTCATACTATGGCATAGTACTTGACATAAAACAACTTATAACAATGAGGACTGATTTTGGTTTACTATTTCCTAGGTTTGAATCAGAAGTGAATATCCCCATCAATTCCAGGCCTGTGGAGAGCCAAATGCTCATGGCAGCAGAAGCATGCAGTAGAGGTTACTCAGCTCATAGATGATAGAGAAGAATGTACTATACCAGGTATAACCTTCAAAAGCTACTACCAACGACCTATTTTCCACTAAAGGTTTTGAAGTTCCCATCACTTCCAAAAATAACATTATCAACTGATGTCCAACATGTCACCACAAGAAGCTGATGGGGTCAATTAGCATTAAAAAATAACAGGGGACTAGAAACTTTGTAATATAAAATGAAAGTGGGTAGGCTGCTGTTGTTTTAGTTCCTTTTCCTGTTGATATGATGAGGCAATTTAATGGTTTTATTCAGCTCACAGTTTCAGGTTACAGCTTAATACTGTAAGGAAGTAAAATCACAGGAGCTTGACAAAGGTGGCCACACTGTATCCACATCAAACGCAGAAGCCAAGGAATTAATAAATGTATGCATGCTCTGCTCACTTTCCACCCTCTTGCATAGTTCAGGATCCTCTGCCCATGGAAAGATGCTGCCAAAAGTAGGCAGATATTCTCACCTTAACTAGCATCATCAAGATAATCTGCACAGAGATATACACAAGCCAACTCTAGATAAACCCTAGGTTTTTCTAGATTTTGTTCAGTTGAGAGTTCACATGCATAATAGCAGTACATAATCATGCATTATGTATGTAGGAAAGCTGGAAGAGGACAAGTGGGAACTTAGACAACCTATGTGGTTTGAGGAGTTAACTGGATGTCAGAGAAATGAGTCAGATGTTAAAAGACCAGGACTATGTACTATGCTTAGAAAGGACCTTACTTTGTTTCCACATCCATGTCAGTTGGTTCACAACAACATGTAACTCCAGGAGATGTTGAGATGTTACACTGTCTTCTGGCCTCCTAGAACATCTGCACTGACATGTATACAGTGCACATGCCCCACATATGTGCATAGTTTAAAAAAGAAAAATAAAAGCAAATCTTTAAATAGATACTTAGCCTTCTGCATTCTAGCTTTGGAACACAGGTGAAATTTTAGGAAGTTGCAAATCACTAATTTGTACTTATTGGGGCTCAGTGTTGATGGGACTCATTGATGGTTTCTAGGTCAGTATGCTAGAGTTGCGGGCAGGTGTACACACATGTGCAGCTATTGTCCATGTGCAAGTGCAATTGTGCATGCATCCATGTGTCCATGTGTCTTAAGGCCAGAGATCAACCTTGTATCTTTCATTGGCAGCTTGTTTTTTTCTTTATTTCAGAGTCTCAGGATTGGAATAGCAGGTCACTTTTTTAGCTAAGTTGGCTGCCCATAAAACTCCAGGGATTCATCTGTCACTACCTCCCTCCCCAGCACAGAGATTTTCAGTATACTCCACCAAAATTGCTTTTTACTTGAGTGGAGAACTATCTCCCTACATGCCACATATGTTTTAAGATATACCAATACCATTGCTCTTTGTATAGTAAGCATGTGAGCTTCCCACTCCAATTCTTCTTTGCTGTGTACAGAAAAGCCCAGGGATGTCTTTTCTTGTTATCATTGATCCCCCATTCATAATATGTTCTTAAACATATGTTTTGCTGACATTAATTCTGTATCCATGTTGACCTGTAACCTCATTCAGTACTTAAATTCAACACTATGTGGTCTGCACAATGATTTTACTATGAATTATGATGAGAGTGCATGGGAAGTAAAGAAAGCAAACCCACCTCCTTCATAGCCATCAGGTTTGTTTTATCTGGAGTTTTGTGATCTTACTGGAAAGAGCAACTGATTGGTTTACTTGGAAATGAAGGAGCTAAATTAAATAAAGCTATTTCTGATAAAACAGAGGCCATCCTGATGGCAGAGGAACAAGCAGTACATGTTAGAGGAATTCAAGTGAGGCTGGGGGATAGTTGTCATTGCCCAGCCAGTATCTCCTTCTTAGTGTGAGAATCGACCACACAAGAGCAGTTATCTTGTCAAAAAATAAACATTTTCAAGCATTGCATTTTCAGCAAGCTGTTGCAATAGAGCATACAAAACATACAACAGGAAGGTGACACATTCTCCTGGAGTACCGTCTCCAGCATATGTAAGCTGATGCTGATGGCTGCAGAAAAGTTCATAAACAAAACGTCAGGGTTCCTGAAGTATACTTCTGAATATTTTTCAAACATATCCAGTTTTATTACAGCCAAGACAGAAAGCCTCCATAAAGCAGCTTATGTTTTATAATTTATTGCATCATTCTATCTTCACAATGAATATGTGCTATCACCTTACAGCTTTTAGATTATTGGTAAAAGGAAATAAGTATTTTGTACTCTGAAATGTTTGTCCTCTGGTTTTATAACACAGATACTTGTATTTATGGCAGAGAATAGATAATTTAAACATCTGTATATTATGAAATGATTGCCATCCTCTTTCAGGCATGATGCATTAGCTTTCTTTGTGTCTGATAAGATTGCTTAAGATACCAGCTTCCAAGTGCTCAGTGGTTTTGTACTTGTAGAAACCAGGATGCTCATCAGATATCTAGAACTTGTTCTTCCTGTTGGAGTGAGCAGTGCCATTCTGTTCCTCTGCACTGTTTCCCATCATGCCAATCATGCAGTATTTCTGCCCCAGACTACATTATATGTCTTAATGGAATCTCCACTAGTTTCAACTTAGCTGTCACAAATGTTGTTTTTTCCATGTCCTGGCTACTCTGAGCAATGATACAATGAAGATAGGGATAGAGTTGTATCCTCCACAAACTGGCCTCACTTCTTGTGACTGATGAAACACCCAGAAATGGGATGATTGATCACATTGCATGTTTGTTCTGCCTTGAATTTTTTGAGAGGTCCCATAGTGTTTTCTGTTTTCTCAGTCATTTCATGTCTTTATGCACCAACTGATATTTTGAAAATAAACTATAAATTCTACCCTAAATATGTGACAGACTTTAATGATACCCCATGGGAGGCCTCAACCTTCTTGAGGTGTGGATTTGGGAGTGGGGTGGGGTATGGTGGAGGGAGTGGGAGAACAGGAGGCAGCGGAACTGGGATTGGTTTGTAAAATAAGATTATTTTTTTTCTATAGCCATTTTTTTATTATTTTTTTAAAATTTAGATAAGAAACAAGGTTGCTTCGCAAGTCAGTTCCAGGCCCCTCTCCCTTTCCCTCCCGTCCTCCCGTGCCCTCCCCCCATCCCCCCCCCCGTTATCCCCTCATTCCCCCAGGGAGGGTGAGGCCCTCCATGGGGGTGTCCATAGTCTGTCATTTCATATAGGGCAGGGCCTAGACCCTTCCCCAAGAGTTCAGGGTGAGAGTGCACCTCACATTGTTCTATGGGAGTCCAAAGTCCGTGTGTATACTTGGGATGGGTACTGATCTGCTGCCCAAGGCTCAGTAGATTACCTAGGCCTCCTCACTGACACCCAGATTCAGGTGGTCTTGATTAGTCCCATGCTGGATTCCCAGGCTGATGCCTGGGATTCAAGAGTTAACCTTTGTCTGGTCAGCTGTTTCTGGGGGTTCAACCAGCCCAGTCTTAATCCCTTTGATCATCAGTCCTCCCTCTCTGATACTGGCTTTCTTGAGTTCAGCTCAGTACTTAACCAGCCACTAAATGTAGTTTCTGTTTCCCAGACTCTCTGGCCATAGGATTGTAGGCTGGCACTCCCCAGATCTATGTCTAAAATCCATATATGAGAGAGTACATGCCATGTTTCTCTTTTTGTGACTGGGTTACCTCACTCAGGATGGTTTCTTCTAGTGTCATCCATTTGCCTGCGAATCTCATGATTCCATTATTTTTTTCTGCTGAATAGTACTCCATTGTGTAGATGTACCACATTTTCTCTATCCACTCTTCCGGTGAGGGATATCTAGGTTGCTTCCAAGTTCTGGCTATTACAAATAAAGCTGCTATGAACATAGTGGAACAGACATCTTTGTTGTATGAATGGGCATCTTTTGGATATATGCCTAAGAGTGGAGTTGCTGGGTCTTGTGGTAGGTTTATTCCCATTTTTCTGAGGAATCTCCATACTGATTTCCAAAGTGGCAGAACCAGTTGGCACTCCCACCAGCAATGGAGGAGTGTCCCCCTTTCACCACATCCTCTCCAGCATAAATTGTCATTGGTGTTTTTGATTTTAGCCATTCTGACAGGAGTGAGATGGTATCTGAGAGTTGTTTTGATTTGCATTTCCCGGATGGCTAAGGATGTTGAGCACTTTCTCAAGTGCCTCTCAGCCATTTTAGACTCCTCTATTGAAAACTCTCTATTTAGTTCTGCAGCCCACTTTTTAATTGGGTCCTTTGCTGTTTTGGAGACTTGCTTCTTGAGTGCTTTGTAAATTTTGGAGATCAACCCTCTGTCAGATGTGGGATTAGTGAATATTTTTTCCCATTCTGTGGGCTGCCTTTTTGTCTTGCTGACTGTGTCCTTTGCCTTACAGAAGCTTCTCAGTTTCAGTAGGTCCCACTTATTAATTGTTGATCTCACTGTCTGTGCTACTGGTGTTATGTTCAGGAAGCTGTCTCCTGTACCAATTCGTTCAAGCGTACCACCCACTTTCTCTTCTAAGAGGTTCAGTGTGGCTGGATTTATGTTAAGGTCTTTGATCCATTTGGACTTAAGTTTTGTGCATGGCGATAAATATGGATCGATCCGCATTCTTCTACATGCCAGTCTCCAATTATGCCAGCACCATTTGTTGAAGATGCTTTCTTTATTCCATTGTATATTTTTAGCTTCTTTGTCAAAGATCAGATGTCCGTACCGTGTGTGGGTTAATACCCGGATTTTCAATTCGATTCCATTGGTCTACCTGTCTATTTTTGTGCCAATACCAAGCTGTTTTCAGGACTATAGCTCTAAAATAGAGCTTGAGGTCAGGGATGGTGATGCCTCCGGAAGTTGCCTTGTTGAACCGGGTTGTTTTGGCTATCCTGGGTCTTTTGTTTTTCCATACAAAATTGATTATTGTTCTTTCAAGGTCTGTGAAGAATTGTGCTGGGGATTTTAATGGGGATAGCATTGAATCTGTAGATTGCTTTTGGCAGGATTGCCATTTTTAATACATTGATCCTACCTATCCAAGAGCATGGGAGATCTTTCCATTTTCTGAGGGCTTCTTTAATTTCTTTCTTTAAAGATTCAAAGTTCTTACGATACAGGTCTTTCACTTGTTTGGTTAGCGTTACCCCAAGGTATTTTATGTTGTTTGTGGCAATTGTAAAGGGTAATGTTTCTCTGATTTCTTTTTCAGCCCTTTTATCATCTGTATATAGTAGGGCTACTGATTTTCTTGAGTTGATCTTGTAGCCTGCCACTTTGCTGAAGGTGTTAATCAGCTGTAAGAGTTCCTTGGTAGAGTTCTTTGGGTCATTGATGTAAACTATCATATCGTCTGCAAACAGTGAAAGTTTGACCTCTTCCTTCCCAATTTGTATCCCCTTGATCCCCCTTTGTTGTCGTATGGCAATAGCTAGAACTTCAAGTACCATGTTGAAAAGGTATGGAGAGAGTGGACAGCCTTGTTTTGTACCTGATTTTAGAGGAATTGCGTTGAGTTTCTGTCCATTTAGTTTGATGTTGGCTGTTGGTTTACTGTATATGGCTTTTATTATGTTTAAGTATGTCCCTGTTATCCCAGATCTCTCCAAGACCTTTACCATGAAGGGGTGTTGGATTTTGTCAAAGGCTTTTTCAGCATCTAGTGAGATGATCATGTGATTTTTGTTTTTCAGCTGGTTTATATGGTGGATTACGTTGATGGATTTTCGTATGTTGAACCACCCCTGCATCCCTGGGATGAACCCTACTTGATCGTGGTGAATGATTGCTTTGATGTGTTCTTGGATCCGATTTGCCAGTATTTTATTGAGTATGTTTGCATCAATGTTCATGAGGGATATTGGTCTGAAGTTCTCTTTCTTGGTTGTATCTTTGTGTGGCTTGGGGATCAAGGTTATTGAAGCCTCATAGAAAGAGTTTGGCAAAGACCCTTCTGCTTCTATTTTGTGGAACACTTTGAGAAGAATTGGTATAAGCTGTTCTTTGAATTTGTGGTAGAATTCTGTACTGAGGCCATCTGGGCCTGGAATTTTTTTGGTTGGGAGACTTTTGATGACTGCTTCTATTTCCATAGGGATTATAGGTCTATTTAAATTGCTTATCTGTTCTTGATTTAGTTTTGGCTAATGATAGCTGTCCAGGAAGTCATCCATTTCCTTTAAGTTTTCGAATTTTGTGGAGTACAGGTTTTCAAAGTATGATCTAATGATTCTCTGGATTTCCTCAGAGTCTGTTGTTATGTCCCCCTTTTCATTTCTGATTTTGTTAATTTGCGTGTTCACTCTCTGCTGTTTGGTAAGTTTGGACAAAGGTTTGTCTATCTTGTTGATTTTCTCAAAGAACCAACTCTTCGTTGCATTGATTCTTTGTATTGTTTTCCTGGTTTCTACTTTGTTGATTTCAGCCCTCAATTTGATTATTTCCTGGTGTCTGCTCCTCCTGGGGGAGTTTGCTTCTTTGTGTTCTAGAGCTTTTATCTGTGATGTTAATTCTCTGGTATAACTGTTTTCCTGTTTCTTCATGTGAGCACTTAGTGCTATGAACTTCCCCCGTAGCACTGCTTTCAAAGTGTCCCATAGGTTTGGGTATGTTGTGTCTTCATTCTCATTGAATTCGAGGAAGTCTTTAATTTCTTTTTTTATTTCCTCTTTGACCCAGGGATGGTGCAGTTGAGCATTATTCAATTTCCATGAGTTTGTAGGTTTTCTGCAGTTTGTGTTGTTGTTGAATTCTAATTTTAAGGCATGTCAGGTAATGTCTGTCTTTGAGGGTGAGGTGTGTTTCTTGTATGCAGCAGAAGGAAGGGTTCTGTCTTCGAATCCATTCTGCTAGTCTGTGTCTTTTTATGGGAGTGTTAAGGCCGTTAATATTGAGTGATATTAGTGACCATTGATTGCTCATCCTTCTTCGATTTGCGATGGTTGTTGTTGGTGGAATTATGGGTGGACTTTCACTCCTTTGTTCTTTTGGCTGTTGGTAGAGAGGGATTCTCTAATGCTTATGTTTTTCTGGTTGTAGTTAGCTTCCTTGGGTTGGAGTTTTCCTTCCAAAATTTTCTGTAGGGCTGGGTTAGTGGACACATATTGGTTGAATCTAGTTTTGTCATGGAATATCTTGTTTTCTCCGTCTGTAGTGATTGAGAGCTTTGCCGGGTATAGTAGTCTGGGCTGGCACCCATGGTCTCTTAGTGTAGGTAGAATATCTATCCAGGACCTTCTGGCTTTCAGAGTTTCCATGGAGAAATCAGGTGTAATTCTGATAGGTCTGCCTTTATATGTTACTTGACCTTTTTCCTTAGCTGCTCTTAATATTCTTTCTTTATTCTGTATGTTTGGGGTCTTGATTATTATGTGGCGAGGGAATTTTTTTTTGTGGTCCACTCTATTTGGTGTTCTGTAGGCTTCTTGTACCTTCATTGGCATGTCTTTCTTAAGGTTGGCAAAGTGTTCTTCTATGATTTTGTTGAATATGCCTTCTGCCCCTTTGAGGTGGATTTCTTCTCCTTCTTCTATACCTATTATTCTTAGGTTTGGTCTTTTCATGGTGTCCCATATTTCCTGGATGTTTTGTGTTAAGGATTTGTTGGATTTAAGGTTTTCTTTTTTTTTATTTTTGAGGATTTTATACATGAGTGCTATAATTACATCATTTCCACCATCTCTCCCTCCCTGCAACTCCTTCCTTCTCAGCCCCACAACTACTTCTCAAATTCATGATCTCTTCTTCTCTAATTATTCTTCTCTATCTCTTTTTTTTATTTTGGTTCTTTTTTTTCTTTTTTTTTTAATTTTAAATAGCTTGTTTTACATGTCAATCCCAGTTCCCTCTCCCTCCCCTCCTCCCGCACTCCCCTTCCACCCTCCCTCCCACCCTATTGCCAAATCCTTCCACATAGGGGATGTCTAGAGTCTATCATTTTACTCTTGGTAGGGTCAAGGCACTCCCCTAAGAGTCCAGGCTGAGAGAGCATCTCTCTTTGTGCTATAGGCACATGAAGACAGATTGTATACCAGGGATAGACACTGATCCACAGCTCAGAGCCCCATAGGTTGTCCAGGCCTTCTCACTGACACTCACATTTGGGGGGTCCAGATCAGTCCCATTCTGGCCTCCCCCCTGTCGGTCTGGGGTCCAAGAGCACTCCCCTGTTCAGATCAGCTGTCTCTGCTGGTTTTGCCAGCCCATTCTTTGCCAATTTGCTCATCATTCCTCTCTCTCTGTCACTGGGTTCCTTGGGTTCAGTTCAGTGCTTAGTTGTGTGTTTGCCTCTGCTTCCATCAGTCCCAGGATGAAGGCTCCCGGATAGTTATAGACATCAAGTTCATTATCAGGAATGGGCATTCGAGGTGGTCCTTCCACTATCGCTTAGCTTGCCAATTGATGTTATACCTTTAGATCACTCGAGGTCACTCTGGTGCCTGATCTGTCTTCGATCCTATGATTCCCTCTTCCCCCTATTCTACCCCCACCCCCTCAACTTCCTGTTCCCCCATGTTTTCTTTGGTTGATAAATCCATTTCTCCTAGTGTATCTTCAACACTTGAGATTCTCTCTTCCATCTCTTCTATTCTGTTGGTAATGCTTGTATTGGTAGTGCCTGACTGTTTGTCCAGCTTTTCTGTTTTCTGCCTTTCTTCAGATTGTGTTTTTTTTTTTAATGTCTCTATTTCAGTTTTCAACCCTTGCAGCGTTTGCATTGCTTCTTGCAATTTTCTGTTTATCTGTTCGTCTGTTTGTTGCCTTTTATGAACTTTTTGGTTTATTCTTTTTTCCATTTCTTGCAATTTTTGGTTTGCTTTATGTTCCATTTCTTGGATTTTGTGCTTTGTTTCTTCTTCCATTTCCTGCCTTTTTTGGCATGTTTCTTCTTCTAATTCTTGCATTTTTTGTTTTGTTTAAATAAGATTATTTTTAATTGAAAGAAAACTAATTTAAAAATATAATTGTTCTGGCACATAAATTGTTTCATTTATGTTTCCTATGTCCAAGTTCAGTGGTGGCACATGCCAGCAGGATTTTTTGAAGGAGGCAGAGGCAGGAGGATCATGAGTCCTTTTCTCTATCATAGATTTTCAGTTACAATTGTCACCCAGTAATCTTTTGAAATGTTTCAATATTAATTTGATTTTTATTTAAACATTTGGTTCTTTCTTGTAATCTTTTGATTTCTTTTTTGTTTTTGTTTGAAGATTATTCATTGCTGTTCATTTTATCATTTTTTATAATTTTTGATTTAAAATTCTTGTCTAAAAATCCTGACATTAATGATTTTTTTAATTGGCTAATAGTCTGTTGATTTTAGTTTGTTATTTGAATTCCAGTCCCCTGAGTTTTCATGGGTTCTAGAGGGAAGAGTGTCTGTTTCAATTAGAGGTGAAAGTGTTCACTGAATTTTTAGACTATCCATGTGACATGTGGGAATGGCATCAGAGATCTACCTGTGATCTATACACAGAGGAATGTATTCTGGTAATTGAATTATGGGGATGAGCAAAGGGGTCAAGACCATGCTTGAGAAACCCACAGAAACAACTGACCTGAACAAGTGAGAGCACACAGGTCCCAGTCATAAAGCTGGTGAACCATCATTGGACTGAGCCAAGCCCTCTGAATGTGGGTGCCAGTTAGGAGACCTGGATAGTCTATGGGACCTCTGACAGTGGAACCAGTATTTATCCCTAGTGCATAAATGAACTTTGGAGCCCATTCCCCATAGAATGATACTCTGTCAGCCTAGCTACACGTGGGTAGGCCTAGGCCCTCCCCCAAATGATATGACAGACTTTGATGATCCCCCCATGGAAAGCCTCACGCTCTGTGGTCAATGGATGGGGGTTGAGATGGGTGTGTCGGTGGGGGTCATGGGAGGATGGGAGGGAGAGGGAACTGGGATTGATATGTAAATTAAGATTCTTTCTAAATTAAATCAATGCATTTTAAAAAGTAGGAGTTAGAAGACAGCCTTGTTTCCTTCTCCCCTGATTCATCAGGTAGATAATTGAGAGTTAGCATTTTTCAACTTCTTCTTGGTCTGTACTTATTGGCTAATTCCCAAGTTCAGTGCTTCTCTGCAACTTGGACTAACAGTTAAGGGAATCACATAGAAAACCCAATTCTCTTTATGAATCATTAGTCAATTCCAAAGTAACTAGACAACCTCCCTTTCTTTGGTATCATTTAATTTCATTTTTATATTTTGTCCTGGGATTGCTATTCCCTCTCTCCCTCTCTCCCTCCCTCCCTCCCTCCCTTACTCCCTCCTGTCTGTCCTTCCCTTCCTTCCTTCCTTCCTTCCTTCCTTCCTTCCTTCCTTTTGTCCTTCCTTCCTTCATTTTTATTCCTTCATTGCTCTCTTCCTTCTTTCTTTCTGTCTAATTAGCATGTTGAGTAATAGAATGAAATGAAATGTTCTTCCCCTCATTTTTCCTGTTTATCCTTGACTTTCTATGTGCTATTTCAGCATGCAAATACATCTGGGATTTCTTTCTTCTGTAAAAAGGTGTGCTAATTTTCTCCCTAGAATCTCTATACTTATCTTCACTAATTTCTTTGCTTAAATTATGAAGTATCTGGTAATTTTCTCACTCACATAAAGGGTTTGACGCAGTTTTAGACATGAAATCATAAGAAAACATACTGCATTCTCACTCTGAGCTTCCTTGCCAAATATCCTAAATTGGATTCAAGATGTTTCATCATATTTTCCTCTCAAGTCAAACAATTTTTGAAATAACAAGCAGCATTTCTCTCCTGAAGCCCCACCAGATGAAATAATAGTTAGCATGATACTCCTCGTGTATGACAACATGCATGCATCTGGTTAGGTCATGCTTACAATCTGAGATAGGATTTACTTTACAAGTAAATTGAAAAGTAGTAATAGTGTTTGTCATTGGCTGATGGGCAGTCCTATTGTTACATACAGAAGTTGAAACTCAATATGTTTTTTTGTCTGAATATTTTGTCACACAGTGTACCCCTAAGCTGATCTGCATCCTCTGTAGTAATAAAATCATTGCTACAGAATGATGATGTTTCACTCTTCTGGAAGTCAAGAGTAACAAATTCTTTCTTATTCAGGAAATTGCCATTTTAAGCATGTTGTAAGTTTTATTTATTTGTGGGACCAAGTGCCATAAGTTTCATGCTGAAAGGATAGATGATGATAACTCCTTAGAAAATTGCCTATAAAGTGATAACATCAAGACTGTTGCATTAAAGATGAATTCTTTTATGACGTGTTTCCAGTTATAATAAAGAAAAATTAAGGAAATCTAAATGATACATATATAGAATCTTGAATTTTGATTGCTTCATAAAAGGCAAATGCATAACTTTAGGTATGTGAGAATGTTTCTGTTTTATACTCCAAGAAACCCAACAAATGTGCTCTAACATTTTTTCCTTTCAACAGATTTTTGTCTGAATGATTATTTTTCACACAGCTTTGTAATAGATGTTGGATGAAATCAGTAGCTGGAAAACAGGATAAGTGTGGTTTATAGTCTCCGGAATCCAAAGTAGAATGATATACCTCTACCAGCCTATTATGTTTACAAAATAAGAGCTGATACCTTCCTCTTAAAAAGGCTATTTTTCTATACACATGAATACAAATCAGCCTCACACTGAAACAGCTTGGAACCACTAAGCAGCGTGTTGTGATTCTTCTAGGCTCGCCCAGGGCAGGTGGACTTCAGTAAAGGAGCTTCCTGGGACTGACAATCTTTGAGGTAAGATCACTTACAGACATATATTCTGTAAACTCTATCTTCTACTCACTAAGAGTGTCTGGAAGAACAAATGGGGTTTTATATAAGGCTACACTATATATTGTAAAACTGAAATCAAAACAGCTAACACTCCCCAAATGACAGCACAGTTTATAGAGACATCTGAAGTTTAGATAGGCTTTGTTGCTCAAGTTTACACACTAGTACCTACAGTGATAGCCTTCTGCAATCACATGTACCTTTGCATGTAGAAAGCCACATATTTTAATAACTTCATATTTGAGATCATAAGCCTTTTGTAGACTTTCTAGAAATCCCTTTCAATAATTGTTTGAGCTCTCTCTGACAAATATCCCAGCTGTGAAATTTCAGTCTTAACCTCTGATTGATGAAGTGAATCTTGGTTTTCTACTTTAAGATTTATTATTGTCACCCATATTTTCATTGTAATTAGTTTAGATTATTAATTAAAATTATAACAAAACCCAATGTTGTCTGTGTAAAAGCCATAAAAGGAACACTGAAAATGCAGGTTATAGAGACACTGGTCCAGCTGCATGGCCATTTGGATATCAATTTCTTGTCCTGGACTTTGATGTGGACAAAGTTTTACCTAACAAGAGTTTTGAAGGGAATATGAGAAACAGAATGACTCTGTTTTGTTCTTGAGTCTAGCAGGTCTCAGAACTAACATATATTTCTGTTCTGCTGAAAGAGTTCTGAGGCACAGGTTTCTGAGTTTATGCTAAATATTAGCAACATATGTATTCACTTAAAAATTACCAAACCTCAGCCAATTCTGTTTTGAAAGACTCAGCTCAAAGTTTTCTTTCCTGGGCCCATAACTCTGTGGGTATGCCCTACTCTGGCCCCATTCCTGGTTGTTCCTTCCCAGAGGCAAGCATATTAGAACTGTTCACACTAAATCAACCCATTCTCTGCAGCAGCTATAAGCACTGAGTGCTTTTCCAGAAGGTCCAGGCTCTCAGCCCCTACAAGGTAGTGTACTACCACATATAACCAGTCCCAGGACCTGAAGGCTTCTTCTATCCTCTATAGGCAAAACACACATAGTACACAGACAGATATGAAGACATAACACACATACATGTGAAATAAAAAGGGAAAATAAAACATTAGAATTTAATAAAAATAATATTTTCTAGAAGTACTACATAGGAATTTTGAATTTTTAGAGATTTAAATATGTATTTAATAAATGACCTAGTATTATTATTTGATATGAAAGATTTTTTATTTTTCCCATTTGAAAATTGATTTATCAAAAGTTCATGAGAATATAGCTAGCTCTAGCTGAAATAAATTGTTTTGTTTGTTTCACTACCTTTTGATTCTAATACAGGACATAAATTTGTTTAGCGTATAGGTGGAACAAATCAAGGATGCAACTTTGGTATTTCACTTGGTGCGTCTAATAGCACTTGTTATTGACTCAAAAGCAGTTTCACAAGAAACAGAAGAGTGATGGCAATATTTTCTTTCTGACTAAGAAAGGCCAGGTGTACATTTGAAAAGGATTACATTGGAGACATGATCCTTCTACAACGCCAAAATGATGCTTCTGTGATGCTAACACGGCAAGTGCTAGCAACTTGATCTGAACTGTTTTGCCTGACGAAGTCTTGCAGACTTAGTGTGCCTGGTGAAAGCTGGCTCTGATTTTAGTACTAAGACAAAAGAGAAATTTACCCTCCTAAATGCTTCAGAATAAAGTGATGGATTCTACACAGAGCACAAAACAAAAGTGCCTATTATAAAAATTTCCTATTTGATTCCCAATCATGTTTACTCTTTGGATTGGTAAGAAGTAGTACAGAGTAAGAAGGGTGGATCTTTCCAAAGGGAAGCTGGATAACTGGCTGGTCAGAAAACGTTCTGTGATCATTCCCGAGTTGATGTTACAAGGATATTGATTAAGTTACATAACTGTGAATTTGAAGATGCAGAATTTCCTGTTGATAGTTTGGACATGTGATTATTTTAAGGGCCACACATGTTTGGTCCTCAGAGAAGCAAGAAAGTCAGAAATGATCCCACACTGCTTTTCTCAGATTCTGGCATCAGGCCTTTGACTTGAGCCATGTCTCCCCAAAGAAACAACTTAGAGTAAGGCTGTCATTTGTTGCATAAGGTTCTGGTCTTCCATATTTTTTTTGTCTTGTGAAATCCTTGACTTCACTACATGTGTGACTGGGTTCCCAAAGAGGTTAAAAGAGAGTGGTCAGTCCCATGGAAGTAGATGAATGATTGGTTGTAAGCTATCCTGGGATTTCTGGAACTGAACCTGGATTCTCTGAGAGACCTCACCATATCTGAACTGCCTTTCTACCCACAACTCCATTTTATTTTATTATTTTTAACTTTAATTTTCATGAAAACAGATATGGAGAAGAGTAAAGACAGTGTTTTTCAAAGTTTCAAGCTGGATTGTTATTCTTAATTTGTTATTCTTAATTCCTATTTGTTATATGGTCAGTTAATTCCAAACACACACACACACACACACACACACACACACACACACACACACACACACACACTAAAGAGGTAGAATCAGGGGAGTGCCAGCCTACATTCCCACTGCCAGAGAATCTTGGAAACAGGTAGGACCCTAAGAGAGAGATGCATGGTACCCCAGAGAAGGAGAATGAGGCAAGATCTCCTAAGCAGATTGGGAGCATGGGGAGGAGGAAGAGAGGGGGAGAAGATGAGGGGAGAGGAGGAAATGGGGGAATAGGAAGGTTGAGTTGGGGAAGAATAGAGGAGAGCAGGACAAGAGATACCATAGTAGTGGGAATCATTGTAGTTTTGAGGAGAGATCTGGCACTAGTGAGATTTCCAGAGGTCTACAAGGGTGACACCAACTGGCAAACTAAGCAATAGTGGAGAGACTACCTTAAATGCCTCCTTGATAATGAGTTGGAATACTTCCTTATATGCCATCCTAGAACCTTCAACCAATGACTGATGGAAGCAGAGGCAGACACATACAACTAAACACTGAACTAAACTCCTAGAAACCAGTGACAGAGAGGGAGGACTGATGAGCAAAGGGGTCAAGACTGGGCTTGTTTTACCCAAAGAAACAGCTGACTTGAACAAGGGGGTGCTCTTGGACCCTGATTCATGGCTCAGAGGCCAGCATGGGACTGATCCAGACCCCCTGAATGTGGGTGTCAGTGAGGATGCCTAGGCAATCTATGGGACCTTGGGTAATAGACCAGTATTTTTCCCTGGCGTACAAATGGACTTTGGGTGCCTATCCCACAATGAGGGATGCTCTCTCAGCCTGGAATCTTGGGGGAGGGTCTAGGCCCTGCCCTAAAGGAAATGACAGACTCTGGATACCCCCCATATAGGGCCCCACCCTCCCTGGAGAATGCAGTAGGGATTGGGTGGGGGGTTGGAGTGGTTGGGGATGTTGTGGGGAGGTGTGGGAGGAGGGAAGGGAGAGAGATCTGGGATTGACAGGTCAAGTAACCTTGTTTTCCAATTTAAATTTTAAAAAATCTATAACAAAAAAGAGGTAGGCTACTCTTTAGTATGGCTATTGCTCTCTGTTCAATCCCTAGTCAGAACAAACTATTGTGTTACTCACATTAAATTGACAAGCTACAAGGAGCCAGCTCCAATGATTTCTGGAAAGATGCAAAATGAAGAACAGTACCTTGGAGCCTAGAGTTTATTTGCTATAGCATGTTCATTATTATTTTGTGTAAAAGTTACTTAATTTATAAAGATGGAATGTATGTTTATAAATTAACTTTGTGGTTTTTCTACTTTAAAACCTTTAATAAAGGTATAAACATAAAACTCTTAGTCTCTTAATACACTTTATGAAATCAAAGAGGGGCTGGAGAGATGGCTCAGCCTCAGCAGCAACTTGGGTGTGTACAAAATATAATCCTTACATTTACAGAACAGTTAAAAAGGAAATTAGATTTCCTATTGCTATTATTAACAAATTTTTATTTGCGAAAAGATGTTAGATGAGGGAACTATGTCAGCCAGATATTACTTGTTTACTGATATTCCCAGTATAGATTTTTAAATGGGCCTATACTATATCTGTCTGTGACGCCAAGGGATTGATGTATGTTGCTAAGTCACAACCTGTTGGGGGAAAAAGAGTCACTCGAGGACCATACTCTGGAAGTTCAACTGGTGTGGGAAAAGTAAAAAAAAAATCTTACATCTTGTATGTTATAATAAAGCAGGTAGGAGGCCTTGGCTGACTCCTTGGCAAGCAGGGGGACAATTCTGCTAGGAACACAGAGATTAAGTGAGTTTTATTAGAAACTGAATGGGGGAGAAGAGAAAATAAATAAAGAGACAGAGGAAAGAAGAGAAGAGGGAGACAGGAAAAGTCCTATCTACACTGGGGGAAAACCAGGAAAGACAGCTAAGTGGGAGATTGTCTTTGTTTTAAAGAGTCAGTGTACATATAACTACCATGTGCAGGTAGGTGAGAGGTGGGACCGGGTTTGCCTGTGTCACAACATTTTCCCCACTCTGTTAATAACTGACCTACAGCCTGTCCTGGACATCTCTTCTTTTATTGCTAAAACTGACCATTTAAGACCCATTTAGCTTTGGTTATTCAATGCACATCATTACCACATGTGCTTCCTATTAGCAGTCTTTTCTGAGCAGGTAATACAGTCACTACTAATGACGAGGTGCATTTCCTACGTTTCCAGTAATATGGTCCTCATGACGAGGTGTCTTTCCTGGGTTCCAGGTACCGTGGCCTTTACTTATGATGAGGTACGTTTCCGAGGTTTCAGGTAATGTGGTCCTTTCTTATGATGAGGTGAATTCCTAGGTTTCACATAATGTGGCATTTCCTCATGACGAGGTGCATTTCCTAGGTTGCTTTAAAGAGCTCTCTCATTTCCTCCTACATCTTGAGGAAGACCTGTTCTTTGGTCTGTTTTTCCAAGTCAAGGTAGCAGCACTGATTAATACTGGCTACCCTGAAATTCACTATATAGATCAAGTTGATCTTAAATTCACAGAAATCTGCCTTCTTCTAGGGGTGAGCCACTAGGCCAGGATGAGAAACTGTTCTTTAAGGGCTAAGTTCCAACAGATTTCTTGACAGTAGATATTGATTTAACAATAAAATCAAGCCTTGTGAGAAACAGGTACAACTGATCCTTCTTCCTGTAGTTTCTGTGTATATATGTACTAGCTTGCCATATTTTATTAGTAATGCCTGGATAAAAACTGCCTTAGTCAGAGTTCTATTGCTGTAAAGAGACGTTATTGCCAAGGCAACTCTTTTAAGGGCAAACATCGAATTGCACTGACTTACAGTTTCAAGGGTTTAGTCAATTATTATAATGCTGGCAAGCATGGCAGTAAACAGGCAGACATGGTGCTGGAGAGGTAGCTGAGAGATTTACATCTGGATCCACAGGCAGCAGTAAAAGAGAAAGCCACTGTGTCTGGTTTGGGCTTCTAAAACTTGAATGTCCACCTTTACTGACATAGTTCCTCCACCAAGGCTACACCTCTTAGTTCTTCTAAGAAGTAGCACTCTTCAATGACTAAGCATTCACATATTACAAGCTTACAGGGGCTATTTTTTCTAATCCCTCCTAATACCTATGGCAGTTCCCTTGGATATGCAGAGCACAACAGATACTAAGTCTCATGACCTTTGTGATTTTAGCTAAGGTCACACTGGGCAAGGCTCTGCATTTTCATTTCAACTCTTAAAAGGAAATAAGTGTCTACTTTCTAGTCTGTGTTATGGGATTCCTTGTCCTATTTTTGTGTCTTTTATGCTTTGAGAAACCTGATGGAGAAGTTGTGCTTGCTAAGCAAGCTTCATTTAGGCATGAATTATAGTGCTGTCAATCACAGGTTTAATACTAAATAATCAAGAATACATTTCAAATAAATGATCTTTGAACAGAAGCATCCCATAAAATAGTCACATATTTGCCACCAGAAGCTCCCAAGAATATAAACCAGTAATTTCCACAAGGACAATTGTTCAGGATACATCAGTTTATATGTTGGTACCAGAATTGGTTTATTACTGTGCTAAGCCTAGCAATGTTTTTTGTTGATAGAATGTGAACTTTAGGACTTTGTATTAGGAAAGCAGTTGGATGCTTTAAGTGGTATTTAACAGGGTATACTATTAGAATCATGGAAGACAGTAGTGCTGAAATGTAGATTACAACAGTGGGATCAAGAGATTTTAGAGGGGAGGACTATTATTAAAATTCCTAGAGATCATTTCTGTAATATTGTGGCAAAGAATGTGGTTGGTTTTTGCCCTTGTCCAAAATGTCTGCCTGGGGCTAAAATAAAGAGTTTTGAATTAATGGCATTAGCAGAGAATATTTTTTAAATCTGCCTATTATCGACTGTCTTGTGGTTATTAGTGACTAGCAGTATGCAGATCTATAATGTAAAGGAGCTAGATTAGCATGGAAAAATAAAAAATGTACAGTTTGAGGAGAAAAGGAGCACTAGGAAGTATAATGGAGGTAAGTTTAGTGCTTAAGGAGATTTTAAAAAATTAAAGAAAAGCTTGATGCTAAATGAAATAAAGGGAGTGGTTACCTGAGGGCAAGGCCTCAACAAGCAAACTTTCCATCTTGTGACAGAAAATTAAAGAAAAGTTTAGGTCCTTGTGTGATGGCACACACCTTTAATCCCAGCATTCTTCAAGCAGAGGCAGGCAGATCTCTGAGTTTGAGGCTAGACTGGTCTACAGAGGAAATTCCTAGATAGTCAAGCTAAGTTACTGAAAGAAACCATCAAACACAGAAAGCTGTTGAAAATGAATTCGAATGAGGGGGACCAGGAAATAGCCCTAGCAAACAACACAACTTGGCAGCTTTAGCCACATAGTTCTGACTTTAGAGTCAAAAATGCAAGAAAGGTGTTATGGATTCTCCACTGCAGCCAGGCATGCATCAAGGGTGTCAGTGCATGGTGGCCCCGAGAGGCCATTGCATGAAGTCTGGATTTTCTTGGAGATCCCAGAATCTCGGACATGCCAGAGCTGTGGGATACCAGCTGAGGAAAGATGAAGGCATGGTATGGAATCAGCCCAAGAGAAAGAAGTGTATTTCATTCAAAAATGCTGAAATGAGTTCAAGATCTGGAAAACGCTTTAAAATCAGATGCAACAATTTGGAGATGGCCCTTCTGGTTTTATGTCTTGATTTGGTTCAGTATTTCTCATTATGCTCCCTTTCTTCCCTTTGGGAATGTTAATACTTATTCTGTGCCATTGTATGTTGGAAGTATGTGATATGCTTTCTGCTTTTTGATTAAACAGGAACTTACAGGGACTTGCATGAATCTCAGAAGAGACTTTGGACTTAGAATGTTTAAAGTTTTTTAAGACTGTTACAGACTATAGGGACTTCTGAGGTTTGATTGAATGCATATCTTCATTTTGATGTGACAAGCCTTGGGAGGCCAGAAATGGATATAGTGGTATGAATAATAATGCTCCCTATACACTCATAGATTTGAATGCTAGGCCAACAGGGAATGGGGTATGGCCTTATTGGAGTATCTGTGGCCTTTGTGGAGGAAGTGTGTAACTGATGTTGGGCATTGAGGATTCAAATGTTCTAATCAAGCCTTGAGTCTCTCTCTCCCTGCTCCCTGCAGGTCTGGATGTAGACTTCTCACTTCCTCCAACACCAAATCTGCCTGGATGTCACAATGTTTCCCATGTTTGAACTGTAAACCATTCCTGATCGAAAGCCTTGTTTGGTTTTTTGTTTGTTTGTTTATTTTTTGAGACAGGTTTCCTCTGTATTGTTTTGGAACCTGTCCTGGCAATTGCTCTGTAGACCAGGCTGGCCTCTAACTCACAGAGATCCATCTGCCTCCTACCTGAGTGCTGGGATTAAAGGCATGCAGCACCAAATCCTAGCTTGAAAGCCTTGTTTTATAAGAGTTGCCATAGACAAAGTGGTTCTTCACAACAATTGTACATTGAGTAAGACAGCTTTCATGACAAATTTCTGGAATATTAGTTCTCAACTTGTGGGTCATGACTCCTTTGAGGTTGAATGGCTCCTTCACAGGGATCACATATTAGATATTTATGATTCATAAAAGTAATAAAATTATAAATATGAAGTAGAAACAAAAATAATTTTATAATTGGGGAAATATATTGAAGTGTCATAGCATTGCGAAGTTTGAAATGCACTGTTCTAGAACATAATTGTGAAACTGTGACTCAATTATGCTCATAGGAATTTGCAGATAACAATGTGGCATGTGTGTGTGTGTGTGTGTGTGTGTGTGTGGTATGTGTGTGTTGAATATATGTGTTGTGTTTTGTGTGTTGTGTGTGTGTTTCTAATGAAAGCTCATTAATATATGGAGGACTTTCCTCCAGAAATCTAGATAAGTATAAAAATAATTCAGGATAATTTGTGAATTTGTGTATAATACATATGTCATGAGCTGGGCATGTAACAAAAAGTGGCAGAGTGATTGCTAAAGTGTATATGAAGTCCTGTTTCCATTCCCAGATCCAAATAAATTCGATTATGATGGTACATACCTATATGGCAAGCACTCAAGAGAATCCCTAGTTCAAAGTTATTCTGTTTGGGACAGTGAGTTCAAGACAAAGCATGGGTGCATAAGCCCCTCCCAAATCAAACAACCAAATGAACAAAGATAAACCTTGTATATCTTAACATCCAAATAGAATTATCTCAGATGGATTCTGATTCTTACTATTTACTCTTAGAAAATCAAATATGCAATGAATGCAGGATTGCGTAGCATAGTGTCCAATCACAGGTAATTTTCATTATTTATGCATGCACACTGACACTAAGAACCACACATACATGGTGCAAATTGACATTGAATAATGTATAGATAACAGTCTAGTAACAATTTCCCTGGTCTCACATTATGAAACACTTTTTCAGGAGATCCCTCAGGTCAGTACTAGAAGCATATAACCACCTGGTTCATTCCTTAAAGTAATAATCTGGGACTAGATATGGAATTTGTTTTCTCAATGAGGGGTTTTATCTAAAATTCCTAAAGCTAAGGCTAGTGAGATTCCCAAGGTGATTAACTTATGACAAACATTACTAATCATTATGAAGTTTTGGAGTGGGCTGTAAGATTAGAATGCACACCCCTGAGTCTTTACATAGCATAGGTTATCTACCACTGGGGGACAGTTTGAGGAGAAAATCATCCTGAAAACTATGATAAGATGCACTGAGAGCAAGTTATTACCCCCAGCTTCACATCCCAAAGTACATCAGAAGTTTATAGGACTGCACTTCTACATCTCTGCTCATATTCACACACATTTTATAGTTCATAAAATTATACTTTCTGAGTGCGTGACGGGGGTACTGGTACACTTGTATGCTTGTGTGTGTTGTTTGTATCTACACATTTTCCTGTAAAAGCCTTAGGATGCCATTAACTATCCTGCGTTTCACTCTCCCCAGTGTTCTCTAAGGCAGGTTCTCTTACTGAACCAGAAAGAAGGTTGGCACCAAGAAATCTCTGTCCATTATCATGTCCCTCCACCCATTTTATTGGGGTTATAGATGCTTGGAGCCATGTCTAGCTTTTTTACATGGATGCTGGGTATTCAAACTCAGCTTTGTTTGCTTGTGCAGTAAATGGTATTACCCACTGGGACATTTTTCCAGTCCTTCAGGTTTTAGGGTGTTTATTTGTTAACACTATCCTTATAACTTTTAAAAAGTATCTTAGTTTTCAGATACATAACACTTTTCAAATTTTTGTACATTATATCTAAATAGTAAAAATTAACATTGTTTTACCAATAAATATCTCATTTTTTAAAAACAAAGAAGCAATAATCAATGTGGTGTAGATTTTGTGTGGTTTACATATATTGCAAAGTTTCAGATTTCACATCACTGATTGTGAGTGTACTGGTGTTCTTGATTCAGTCTGAAAAGCTTCTTTTAAAAAGGCAAGGGAGGAGGGGTGGGAGGGGAAGCTGGAATTGACATGTGAAGCATGTATGATTCTAATGCAAATAAAATCCTATATTGAGAAAAAAAGACATATTTGGGTATGTAGGCTATAATATGTTTGGACAGCAAGCTTACCATGTTACTCTTGCTATTACATATTCAAAGTGAGATAATAATACTAATTTCATAATTATAAAAGGATACAGTTACTCTTAACTAAAACAAGTTTCATTTTTTGTCAAGGATCGTATTTTGAAATACAGAACTCCTTTAAAAAAAACATTAGCAAGCATCTTTTGCAGATAGAAATTGAAATCCTAGATTGTAGGCAGAGCATTCAAATTCAAGACACCAATGACATAGATTTCAATGAAAATATGCAATAATGAGGTCATCCCTTTCCATTATTCTCAGTTTTTACTACAGTGTCTTAAGTATACAACACATTTACTAAGAATCATGTACATTGTGTCATAAGCAGCACTATATAAACATTCCATAGATGAACATCATCACCTATAATGAGGAGTAGCACCATATGGAAATTGGTTTTGTAAAATAGCTACTGGTAGTTAACACTCTTCTGTTGTTAAAATGCAAGCTTATGCTGGGTACAGCAACTCACACGTGCAGTTCTAAAATGTGGTACACTGGCAAGGAGCATCAGGAGTTCAAGGCAAGGCTACCCTCCTTAAGTTAGAGGCCAGTCTCGGTTAAGTAAGATCTTGTCTGAAAAAAGAAATGAATATAACCTAAGCTTACAATAAGTGATAGTAATTGGAATATTTTTCATATAGTTTTTATGTGTAAGAGGTTAGAAAATTTATTTCAAGTCTGACACCTGTGGGTTCCTCCTTACTACAAATTAAATTACAGTGCCCCTTCCCAAACTCATGTTGGTATTTAATCCTTCAATGCAACAGTATGAAGAGGCATTGATAATTAAGTTTTGAGGACTCTGCCTTCAAAAGGACACTATCTTTCTGATCTAAGGATTGGGATAAAATATTGTTAAATTAATCTCCTGATGTAGGATACAGGAGGAAATGAAGTTGATTCCTGTAAGGAGAGTGTACTCCCTGACTGGACGTTGAAACTTCCAGAACCATTAGAAATAAATTTCTACTCATTTAGGCTATGAAGTCTCAGGTGTGAGATTTATTGCATCAGTATAACTGGATCAAGATATTCCTCCACTTTTGAAATATCAGTCAGTAGCAGTGGTAGTTTGACTAGGTATTATGGCCCTCATAGACTTATGTGTTTGAATGTTTGACCTATAGAGAGTGGCACTATTAGGAGGTGTGATCCTGTTGGAGGAAGTGTGTCACTGTGAGACCAGGCTTTGAGGTCTCAAATGTGCTCCAGCTATGCCCATTGTGTGGCGGTTTACTTCCTGTTGTCTGTTAATCAAAATGTAGAACTCTCTGCTACCTTTCCAGCTCCATGTTTGCCTTCATGCTACCTTGCTTTCCTCCATGATATTAGACTGTAAGCCAAACCCTACCAAATGTTTTCCTTCATGGTGTCTCCTCAGAGCAATAGAAACCCTAACTAGAACAGTATTCTTCACAAATATATTAAGCTATCACAAAAACAATAAATGACTTTGAACCAAAAGTTGCTCAATAGTGATTTTTTTCTTGTTAGTCATATACATTACTCAGGATCTAGTTAACTTCTAATTTCTAACTTGGATAGCATCAACAGGAATTTCCAGCAACAAGGATTTATTAGTATTTTTTCTCAATGTAACATTAAAAGACAATTAATACAGTCATTTTTAGAGTAGTCATGGAAATAAATTCTTAGGATTATGATTAAAACTTATGTGCAACCATAACTTTCCTAGGTGATTACAGAAGAAATGCATTTAAACATAAATTAATAATAGGCAGAACTTGCCACCTAGCCCTGTAATAATGATGACTAGACAGAAGATGGGCCTATAGACATGAATATAAAATTACAGATATGTTTTCACATCAACAGTTTCCTACATGTTCTTATTTTTTACAGATTTTTTCCAATTTATGGGTAATTAGCAAGCATATAGTATACAAATATTTGTTTAATAATATGGAGAGACATGACAAAATGTTATCCATCCAATATTTCAAAATTGTAGTAATAGACAATAATAATGAGTAGATATGTTTAAACTTATTTTATTGTTGGCTGAACTATATGGCATTTTAATAGCAGATGATTGCAACATTTTTTCTTCCAAAGATCCAAGAAACTTAAAAAGTACAAAAATACTCCCAGTTGAATAACTGTTGTCCCATACATATTTTTACTTAAATATGCATTTTACTAACTTCTAGCCACTCTCATTAAAATACAGAATGCCTACATTTCCTCACCAGTTGGAAGCTCATGCTTCTGTTTTTCACGTCATTTCCTTATCACAGATTATGATTAAGCCAACCCTGGGCTTTGCAGATTGAAATGTGAGTAATATGCAGATAGTAATATTCAATATACATGCATCTCTATAGGAATGTTTCATATTTTGATAACCTTACATACAAGAGTCTCATGTGAATTATAGCCATGTTATTTTCCTCATGGCCTATTAATTTATAATGTTTCTTTTTTAGTAACATAATTCTTTATTCATTCTTTGGGAATTTCACACCATATATTCCAATCCAGTTCACCTCCCAGTCATCCTGTTTCTGTCTCCCTGCAGCATTCCCCCCAAAAGAACCACTTCAATTGATTATAAACAAAGCAAACAAAAAAATCTTCCTCTCCAGCTTTCTCACATCTCCATTCATTCTGTCAGCCCTGGGAGTGGTGGTGTGTCACACAGTAAACCCTTTTGTTCAATCAGCCCCATCCATGAATGTTCATCCTTTCTAGCAAGTCATATATGGAAAAGAATGTGGGCCTTGGTGGTAGTTGATCTGGCCAGTCCAGGCTGCTGGGGCGCTACCACTCAGGTTGGGAGCAAAGCAGCTCTTTTGAAGCTCATGCTGTAGGGTGGGGCCATTACTCCCAGTGAAGGGAAGGGTACCTCTCAATTGAAGAACAGGATCAGCTCTCCTGTTACAGTGCCTAGCAACGGGCAGGGCCAGCTTTCCCAGGGCCAGTGAAGGGAGGGGCCTACACAGCATGACCCTTAGACTATAACAAGCATGGTTCTCATGGCTCCCTGGCATCAACTCAGATCCTGACTGCAATAGAGCCATGGACTCAGAAGTAGCTTGGTCCTGGATGACACCATGGGCACAAGTGGCAGTGCAGGCCACTCAGATCAACATGGTCCCAGTGCCAGCACAGATCTTGGACACCTTCATGGATACAAGTTGCAGTCTAGACCCCAGGCAACATGTGCCATAGACAGGTAACGGGGGGGGGGGGAGGGAAAGGGAGAGGGACCTGGAACTGACTTGTGAAGCAACCTTGTTTCTTATCTAAATGTAAACTGGAAAATAAAAAAAATAAAATAAAACACTATGTTACTTGTAAATTAAAAAATAATGAAACAAATAATTTCTTAAAGTGGAAATAGAATTTCCATGTAGTCTAGTAATCCTCTGAGATTATATAGACATACATCTAAAGGGATTGACCAGCAAATAGTTGTAGACTGTAGTCTACAACTGTAGCTTGAAGAGGAAAAAAGTTCAGCTATAAGTTACACTGAAGTTGAGTCTTGAGGGCACAAAGCTAAGAGAAAGAAGCTAGTTAAAAGATGCCAATCCTGAACCACTCCACCAGATGAGTACCCCAGAGAGTCAAATTCATAAGGGCTGAAAATACGGATACGGAGTTTAGTGACCGAGAACTGCAGGGTTTTTTTTTGTTTGTTTGTTTAAAAAATAATACAGACCCCAGTTGAAATGAGACCTTGGACTCAGACATGATCCTCAGCAGCAGCCTGGGCCCAGATGTGACCATTGCCCCAGGTGGCAGCACAGGCCTCACAGATTAGCATGGATCCTGTAGCAGCATGTCCCTTGAACACCAAAATGACATCAGATGAAGGCCCAGATCATTGAAATTAGCATGACCTTCCAGGAGATCAGGAGCCACAGACAACAACACAAACCCTGGCTGTGGTAAAGCCACTGACCCAGATATCTCCCTATGCTGTAACATGGGCCTGAACATCACCATTCCACACCCCCCCCCCCCCCTCAGGGGCATCATAGTCCTCAGTCACCAACATGGACTCAGGTGGCTAAACAAACCCCAGACATCCACATGACCTTCAGTGCTTACTGAAGCCCTAGACACCATCAAGGATCATGGTTGTGGTATGGGCACAGAACCAGACATGTCTGTTGATTGCAGTCTGGACTGGATGTCACCCTGACACTGGATGGCAAGCGTTTGTCCCCATGTTGCTTCTACAGTTTTGCTTCTTCCCATAGCATATGAACCATTTTGCTTCTCATTCTCTCCCAATGAATTTTAACTTGGATTAAGGACAGAAATTTTATTGTTTTCTTTAACTTTCTTCTACATATCTCTCTTATTTTGCATTGTTAGCATTAACAATTATAAAGTTACAAAACTGAGCAACTCTAACAATGTTTAAGGTACTCCATGTCATACATCATCACATATTCACACAAAATTTAATTCATCATGCCAAAATACCCATTATGTCTGTTGCATTAGGATAAAAACTTGCTTCAAACCTCAATTAATAGAAAAAAATGTTATGTATACACAACTTTTGTAACTTGTATTAAATTTTTCCTTGGATAACTTCATGCCTGTGTGAGGGGAAGTCCTGTGTATATGTCAATAAAGCACTGTTGGCCAATAGGGAAGCAAGATAGGTGGGACTAGGAGTCGAGGAGGACTCTGGGTAGGAGAAACATAGGGAGTCAAGATGTAACTGCCATAGGGGTAAGAAACCCATCCCCTTTTCTCCGGTAAGGGAAATACTTAGATTGGCAGTTATGGGGTAAATATTTAAGTCAGAGCTAGCCAGTAAGAAAGAAGCAAGGCCAATAGCTTCATAATTAATACAGCGTCTTGTGTGTTATTTGGAGAATACAACGCAGCAGAGCCCAGGCGAATGGCGGGTGATAAACCAAAGCAGCTAGCAAGGAAAAGCCTCCCTTTACAGACTTACATGTTATAGTGTTGGCCATGCAGAAATGGCTGTCTATAAAAGAAGTTTCAATAATCATATAGTTGTGCCATCTATGACACTGGATGTCTCAAATGTTCAGTATACTCCAGAATCCTGAATCCTGAAGAAGCAGACTCTTTTTTTTTGGTTTTATGAGACAGGGTTTCTCTGTATTGTTTTGGAGGCTGTCGGTCCAGTCCAGCCTTGAACTCACAGAGATCCACCTGCCTCTGCCTCCTGAGTGCTGGGATTAAAGTTGTGTGCCACCACTGCCTGGCCGAAGAAGCAGACTTTAATTGTCATGAAGGAATGGACTTGCAAGTGAGTGCAAGAGCAAGCAAGGTAAGAGAGAGGCTTCCTTCTTCCTGCCCTTTGCATAGACTGGCAACAGGAGGTCTGGTTCAGACTAAAGGTAGATCTTCCCACCTCAAAGGTCTGGATTATAAATTTAATCTACTCCTTAAAGACCCAGATTACTAGGTGGCCATTCTACTTCCAATTATTTAAGAAAACAAACAAACCAAATTCTCTTACCAGTGTGCAGTCATTTGGATTTTACTTAATTCCAGATGTAATCAAGTTGAACAGAGAATAGCCATCACACAAATGAAACTTACATAGATGTTTTGGTGCTTTGTGTATAACTACCAACATTTAGAAGCAATCCTAATGTCCTTAGAAGGTGACAGATAAATTGTGATACACTAAGGCTATAAAGATAATAGCATTAAAAATAAAAGTGCTATTGATCCATGAAACCACATGGAAGAAGTTTAATGAAGAAGCTACATGAAGTATTATTTCAACCATATGATGTTCTATAAAAGGCAAAACAATGGGCATAATAAATTATCAATGGTACACAAAGGGTATAAGAAATGGAGAATGAATAAGCAAAGCATAAAGGACATTTAAGGTGGTTGATATATCATTAGACATTTGTGAAATATGAGATGAACTCTAATGGAAACTATGAACTTTGGATTATACTAATGTGGCATGATACGTCATCAATTTTAAGAAATGTGTCACTTTGGTATTAAGTGTTAACAGTGAGGGAGGTGGTGCAGAATTTTCCTAATTTTTCTGTAAGAAGAAAATTACATTTACATTAAAATAATGAAATATATTGTGATAGTTAATTGTAATCAAGTTGAATTGACTAAAGGATGTTCAGATAGCTGGTTAAATAATGTGTCCAGGTATGGTTGTGAGTGTTTCTGAGTGAGAGAATTATGATTGCATTGCATGTGCTTTCCTGGAGCAATGTAAACAAATATCTATTCATGACTTCCAGCTGAATGGAATATATTTTTGCAAGGCATGCGAATATACCAGTGTATATGTCTAATTTTTAAGAATTTATTTTGTCTTCTTCATGTTTCTTTTTAGTTTGGTTATGGGATTGCCCATCTTATTTATGTTTCAAAATAGCTAACTCTGTTTCATTGATACTTTACATTATTTTTCTATTTTGTTTCACTAATCTCTGCCATGATTTTAATATTTACCTCCATCTACTTATAGTTACTGTTTCTCCAAAGCTATAGGGATATGATCAAATTATTGGAGTTCTTTTTTATGTAAGTACTTGCATCTATGACCTTTCCTATTCAGACTGCTTTCATTACATCTCAAAGATTTTGATTTTCATTCAATTTTAGGAATTTTAAACTTTCTTGATTTCTTCAGTGACACTTTCATCATTCTATACTATGTTGTTCAATCTCCGGGAGTTTGTGTTTCCTGTAGTTTCTGTTACTGTTGATTTCTAACTTTATTGAATTGTAGTCAGTGAATTCAAGTAGTTGTTTCAATTTTTCCTATAATTTCTGAGACTTGCTTTGAATCCTAATGTGTGATCTATTTGGAGAAAACTCTGTGGGCTGTTCAGAAGAATATGTATTTTGTAGTATTTGGACAGAATGTTCTGTAGATATTTATTAAGTCTGTTTCTAAGAGGAACCTCCTTTTTAGGGCTGCCTGACTTCAGGTCACTGAAATCCTGGAGAGAAAACTAAAACTCACTTACCAAGGTGCTGCCCACATATGCCGGAGGATGCAATCCCTGATATCTCCTCCCTTCCCAGATGAAGATGCAAGGGACTTATCCAGACAAGCTGACCCAACCCACATTCCCATACTATTATTCTACCACCTCTTACATTCAGGTTATTTTGTTGTTTTCTCCTTTCTCTTTTCTGGACTTCAAACTCCCAAGAGTACACATTTATACAACCACCAACAGGAACAGGTCCTCGTGACAGTCACAAAAGAAATGGAATTTCAGTCCCATTCATCAGATAAGACTAGGAGATACACAGTCACATTGTAGTTGATTTCATAGGTTTCCCTGCATGGGTCCTATGCTTGGTTATAAGATTATAAGTGAATACTTATAGAACGAGGTGGTGCAGAATCTGAAGAAAGGTTAGAGAAACAATTCTAGTATCATGTCACCTGCAAAATTCAGTTGTCCTAGTGTGCCAGATATTAATAGTTCTATTGAATACACACTTGTTAATGTATGCACTTGTTAAAAAGAAATGAAAAGTAAAAAATTTTTATAGAGTCAGCAAGGCCACAATTGCTTGTACAATTTGATTCTAAGAAAGGAAATTATTGATTTTTTACTTAGTATCCAATGGAGGTGGCTGAACCACTAAGTACAGCAAAGAGAACAGAATCTGTGAGAAACTGTGTCTCTTTAAAGGATGGTGGGGAGGCAATTCCATCTAGAGTCATTGAGAAAGCCCATGATCCCAAGCTGTGATAAAATTAACTATAATTAGCAAACTATAATTATTCCCAGGTCTACCTTCTAAGCCCATTTATATCTTCAATGTTTAATGTGAACCAATAGTACCTGGCTCTTGTTTAACTCATGGATATCAATGAGGCCACTACGCCATTAATTTTCAAGCAATTGCTGGGGAAGACAGATACAAACATCATTATGTTATAGTCTGATAAAGTAGAGATACAGGGGATGATTTCTTACCCAGTAGCACTTTCGGGGTCACATTTTTGATTTTGATTTCCGTCCTTACTGTTTAGATCTCTTCAACAACTAGCCTAGCCTGCCAAGTTTCCACAAACTCCTTCTCAGAGAAATATCTAAGACCCAATCTGTGCCTATTTTCTCTCTGCTGAGAATGCTGCAAGTTGTGTATGTGTGTGTGTGTGTGTGTGTGTGTGTGTGTGTGTGTGTGTGTGTGTGTGTGTGTTCCTATGGCATTGATGAGCTCCCTCTGGAGTGTATATGTGTATATGTGGACCATTTTGACTTGGGACAGATAAGTATAGATCAAGATCATTACCAGCTGAAATATCACTTCCCTAGTTCAACTTCTAAATGCCTAGTTTCAAGAAAGAGTTGCTAATAATTCCCTGAGGTTTAAGCTTATATTACGAATGGCCCCAAACTTCTTTTTTTTTTTTTTTTTTTTTTTTTTTTGGCTTTACGAGACAGGGTTTCTCTGTATTGTTTTGGAGGCTGTCGCTCTAGCCTGGCCTCGAACTCACAGAGATCCGCCTGTCTCTGCCTCCTGAGTGCTGTGATTAAATGCGTGCACCACCACTGCCCGGTGGCCCCAAACTTCTAATGCTCTTATGCCTGTAGGAGAAGGAATGTGGTCTGGTGAAAGGTTAGTGTTGGGGACCAAGTTTAGGGTTTAGTATTTGGGTTCCAGCTCAGATTAGGATTAGGATAATGGGTGTTAGAGATAGGGTTAGGGAAAGTGTTAGGTTATAGTTGGGTTAGGGTTGTGTTGGGTAGAGAAAGAGTGTGGATTACAAATAGGGATAGAGTGAGTTAGGGTTGTTATAGGATTATGGTTAGGCAAATAGTAGTATTGATGTTAGGGTAAATATTAGGATTATGGTTAGGATTAGGGTGAGGAATTCATTTATTCTTAGGTATCAGGGTTAGGGTAAGTTCAAATACAGTGTTAAGGTTAAGATTAGAGTTAGGTTCAACTTTAGGTTTATAGCTAGATACTGAATATTTGGTTAGGTGATTATGATAATATCTAAGATTTGGGTGTTGATAGACTTAGGGTTATATTTTGGCTAGAATTATGGTGAAAGCTAATATAAAGTCTTGATTAAGGTTATCTATAATGAATAGGGTTTATTATATACTAATATCTTTGTTAAGAGATATCAACGTTTTGGTGTTTTTCTAAATGAAATATTAGGGTTACACGTAGGGAGAGGGTTATGTTTTCTCCTGGATTAGAGTTCAGGATAGGGATAGTCTTAAGGACATTTTCAGACCAATGTTAGTGTTACAGTTAAGGATAAGTAGATAGTGCATTTTATTTCCAAGTTTGTTGTAAGATTTTGTTGTTTACTTACTGTGAATGTTAGGGCTTCATTTGTCGTTATTCATGAATTGAATTTTAGAGCTTTGTTTATGTTATCTTTAGCGTCATTCGTAGGACCATTGTCAGGTTTATGAAATGGGTTTACTGTAAGGATTGTATTAGTAAGTTGGCATAGTAACTAAAATTATCATTAGAACTGTGATTAACCTATGCTTTAGATCTACTTCAGTGTTCAGACTAGAGGTGACAATTTCATTTTGGGTTAGAGATATACTTACCTCTAATGTTTGAGATAGGGTGAAGTTTAGGGTGAGAGGTAATATTTGGGTTACTACTCTGATTAAGGTAGAGCAAATGTTAGGTTTGTGAATAGGGCTAGATTTATAAATACATTTCAAGCTAGTATTAACATTAGTGTTTTGATGAGTATTTGTTTAAAGGTTAAATATAGGGTTAGTTTTAACATTAGAATGTGTGTTGGTTTTGGTGCAGAGTTTTGCTAAGTGTTAAGGTTATGTTAATGGATAGTGTTAGGACTGTGGCTAGTATTATGGTTATGGTTAGTGTTACAATTATAATTAATTGTCAGCTTCATTTAATGTTAGAGTCATGGCCAGGGTTAGTGTTATATGTAAATATATAAACAGAGCTACATTTAGGCTTAGGAATCAAGTTAGGAACAAAGTTTTGTGTAGCATAAGTGTTAGGGGTAGAGGTAGTACTAAAATTATCTTTAATGTTAGGCTTAGTTTTAGGTCTCTGACTATATTCAGTGGTAGGTTTATGGTTTGGGATATAGTTATTTTGTAGCTATTATAAGGGCTTGACAGGGTTAGTGTTAGGATTATAGTTAGGAGTACAGTTATGGCCAAAGATAGCTCCAAAGCTAAATATATTTCTAGATTTATTTCTAAGGCAAATATTAGAGTTTTATATAAGGATATAGCCATGCTAAGCTGGGGATAATTCTAGATCTATGAATAGTTTGAGGTACAAATCTAAGATTATTAATTAATTTATAGAGTTAGGTCTCAAGATATTATTTATGTTATTTCTAAAGTTAGCATTAGAGACAATGGCAGGATTAATGTTATTGTGAGGGCAAGGATTGTCATTAAGTAGGTTAGAGCTGGTTTACTTATAGGTACAGAATAGAAAATTTAAGGTTGTGGTGTGTTTTTATTAGGCAGTGTAAGACTATTCTTCATGTTAGAGCTATGGTTTGTGTTCATTTTATGTCTAGTTAATGGATTTGTGCTTGACTTGGGGTTACATATTTGTTTAGTTCTAGGTACTTATTTAGTGCTGGTTTTTCAGCTAAAGTTAAGTATAGGCTAAGATCTGGGTTTAGGTTAGTGTTCAAATTCTAGGGTGAAAGTTAGTGTTAAGTTTGGGGTTAGGGCTAGACTTAGTTCTGGGATTAGATATATATCTAGAACAAGGTTTAGAATTAAAACTACCTTATCTCTTGCCATTATTATTGGTTAAGACTAGAGATTTGTTCTATGGTTTTTGCTTTAAGTCTTAAGGCTTTCTTTATTAATATTGTTAATGTTATTTATAGGGATAGGATTTTGTTTGGGATATGGTTATGGCTAGCACCACAAAAAGGGTTATACTTAGTGCTAGGGTTACAGTTGGTAATACAGGTAGTGTTTTAGTTTTATTTTGTAGTAGGCTTAGGGTACATTTAAGCAAGGAAGTGTTAGCTAGTGTTAGATATAAACTTTCAAATACAGCTATATGCAAGATAAATATTATGTAGAAGTTGTGGTTAGGGACAGACTAGTCTTATGCTTAAGACTGCGTTAAGAAATTCCCTTGACATACATTAGGAAAAGGGGTACAGTTAGTATTAAAATTGGATTGTTGTTAGTTTTAATGTTGGGATATCTGATTAGAGTTAAAGTTTTGCCTCTGTTCTAATTAGAGTTATTGTGTAGTTAGTGTTTGGGTTAGAGTTAGACAATTTTGTGTTAGGATTTGGTTTAGTATTATTACTAGGGTGTAGAGAGAAGCCTTTTCCTTGCCACCCACTTTCGTTTTTCCCCACCAGTCACCTGGTCTGTGCTGCATTGTAGTTCCCAAATAACACAGAATGCTGTATTAATTATGAAGCTGTTGGCCTTGCTTATTTCTTACTGGCTAGCTCTGTCTTAAGTATTATCCCATAATTGTTAATCTAAGTATTTCCCTTACCAGAGAAAAGGGTCCAGACTTCTTACCCCTATGGCAGCTACATGATGATTCTGTGTGTTTCTCCTTCCCAGAATACTCCTCGACTCCTCGTCCCACCTATCTTGCTTCCCTATTGACAAACAGTGCTTTATTGACATATACACAGGACTTCCCCATAACTATGGCTAGTGTTACAATTTTCTACTTAGATTAGTGTTAGTGGTAAGGGCTGTTATTGCTAAGGGCATTTTAGATATAGTTCTAATATTAGCATCATATTTAGAAGCAGGGTTAGGGTTAGGATAGACACAGTGTGGATAGTAGTCCTACCCTTTACAATTATGAGAAACAACATAAAATATCTTGGGGTAACACTAAACACACAAGTGAATGACCTGTGTTACAAGAACTTTGGGTCTTTAAAGAAAGAAATTAAAGAAGATACCATAAAATGGAAAGATCTCCCATGGTCTTGGATAGGTAGGATCAACAAAGCAAAGATGGCAGTCTTGCCAAAAGCACTCTACAGATTCAATGTAATCCCCATTAAAATTCCAGCACAATTCTTCACAGACCTTGAAAGAACAATTCTCAACTTTATATGGAAAGACATAAGAACAAGGATAGCTAAAACAACCCTGCACGATAAAGGAACTTCTGGAGGCGTCACCATCCCTGACCTCAAGAACTATTATAGAACTATAGTCCTGAAAACAGCTTGGAATTGGCACAAAAATAGACAGGTAGACCAATGGAATCTGATTGTAAACCCTGACATAGACCAACACACCTACAAAAACCTGATTTTTGATGAAGAAGATAAAATCATGAAATGAAAAAAAGAAAACATTTTCAACAAATGGTACTGGCATAACTGCATGCTGGTATATAGAAGACTGCAAATAGATCCACGTCTATTGCCATGCCCAAAACTCAAGTCCAAATTGATCAAACTCCTCAACATAAATCCAGCCACACTGAACCCCTTAGATGAGAAAGTAGCTGGGGTCCTTGAATGAATGAGTATAGGAGACCACTTCCTGAACATAGTACCAGTAGCACAGACACTGAGATCAACAATTAATAAATGGGACATCCTGAAACTGAGAACCTTCTGAAGGCAAAGGACACAGTCAGCAAGACAAAATGGTAGCATACAGAATGGGAAAATATAGTCATCAACCCCACATCTGACACAGGACTGGTCTCCAAAATATATAAAGAATTCAAGAAGCTATTCAGCAAATACCAAATAATACAATTAAAAAGTGGGGTACATAGTTAAATAGACAATTCTCAATAGGGGAATCTAAAATGGCTGAAAGAAAGTGCTCAACATCCTTAGCCATCAGGGAAATGCAAACCAAAACAACTGTGAGATACCATCTTGCTCCTGTCAGAATGGCCAAAATCAAAAACACCAACGATAGTTTATGCTGGAGAGGATGTGGAGAAAGGGCATCTCTCCTCTACTGCTGGTGGGAGTGCAAACATGTACAGCCACTTTGGAAATCAGTAGGGCAGTTCCTCAGGAAAATGAGAATCTGTCTATCACAAGATCCAGCAATTCCGCCGTTAGGCATATACCCAAAAGATTCACATTTATACAATAAGGACATCCTTTCAACCATATTCATAGCATCATTATTTGTAATAGTCAGAAGCTGAAAGCAACCTAGGTGCTCCTCAACTGAGGAATGGATGGAAAAATGTGGTACATTTACATAATGGAATACTCCTCAGTGGAAAAAATGGAATCTTGAAATTCTCAGGAAAACAGATGGAACTAGAAGAAACATCCTGAGTAAGGTAACCCATCACAATCAGACAAAAATGGTATGTACTAACTCATATATCGATTGTAGACACAGAGCAAATGATTGGCAGCTACAATCCACAGTGCCAGAGAAGCTAGGAAAAAAGGAGGACCTTAAGAGAGACATACATGGTTCCCTCCAGAGGAGGGAAAATGTACAAGAGAAGGGTGGAGAGAATGGGAGAGCAGGACATGAGAGAGCAGGAAGTTTGAATCAGGGGAAGAACAGAGGAGAGCAAGAAAAGAGATAATATAATAGAGGGACTAGAGGGAAAAGAGATATCATAGTAGGTTAAAAGAGAACTATGGCACTAGGGAAATGTCCAGAGATCTACAAGGTTGACCCTAACTAACAATCTAAGCAATATTGGAGAGGTTACCTTAAATGCCCTTCTCCGATAATGAGATTGATGGCTACCTTGTGTGCCATCCTAGAGCCTTCATCCAGTGGCTGATGGAAGCAGAGGCGGACACTCACAGCTAAACACTGAACTGAACTCCTGGAACCCAGTTGCAGAGAGGGAGGAGTGATGATCAAAGGGCTCAAGACCAGACTGCAGAAATCCACAGAAACAGCTGACCTAAACATTGACAGAGGACTGATGGCTGGGAAAATAGCATAAGACTGTTCCAGACAACCTGAATAAGGATGTCAGTTTGAAGGTTTAGTTAATATCTGGTAATGGATCACTATTTATCCCTAGCACACAAATGGACTTTTGGGAGCCCACCCCACATAGAGGGATACTCTTTTAGCCTAGACACATGGGCGAAGGTTTAGGCCCTGCTGCAAATGATGTGACAGACTTTGAAGATCCCCCATGGAAGGCTCGCGCTCCCTGGGGAGCAGAATGGGGATGGAATAGGGGTTCAGTGGAGGACAGTGGAGGAGGGGAGGGAGAGGAAACTGGGATTGACGTGTAAAAATGTTAGTTTCTAATTTAATTTTAAAAAGGAGGAAAATAATTAGAATTAGACTTGGTTAAATTTAGAGTTATTCTTGTTAGGATTAGTGCCATTCCTAGTATTAGGGACAGACACAGGTTTAGGTTCATGATTAGATTTGATAGCAGAAACAGAGTTATATATATGGGTAGTATTAGGTTAGATCTTTGTTCAAAGTAATTGTAAGTGTTACAACTATTTTTTGATATAGCATTAGTTTAGTTTTAGACCAAATCTTAGTTTTCAGGGTTGAGGTAGGGTTACAATTTCATGTAGCCTAAAGACATATTTATAACTAGTGTTTGAGCTTGAATTTAAGTGTAGTGTCAGGTGTTGGCTTGTGTTCAGGATAGATATAGGGTTATAGCAAGTGATGCGTTTTTTGTTAGAGAGAGGATTTGGATTAAGTTTTGAGGTAGAGTTAAATCTGAGGCTATTGTTAAGCCTATACTTAGAGTTAATATTAAGGTTAAGATTTGGCTTGAAAGCAGAGTGTGCATTAGATATTGATTTCCTTTAATGTCAGTGGTATATTTAGGTATGTAGTTAGGTTTGCTGTTAAGGTTAACGTTAGTGCTGGAATTAGTGTTGGAGCTGGTTTTAGGGTAATGGTTAGGATTGGTAGCAAAGTTAGGGTTAGGATTATGGAAAGGTATAGGTTTGAGTTTAATATGAAATTAGTATAATAACTCCAATAGCTATTACAACCATACTTATGATTGATTTTATACAGGGTTTTATGGTTTGGACTGGAGGTTGGGAATACTGGAAAACATAGAACTGTGGTTTGAGTTAGGGTTAAGTTTAAGGTGAGAGTCAGGGTTTGCATTACTATTCAAGTTATTTCAGGTTAGAGTATGTTTAAGGGGAGATTATGGTTAGAAGTATATGTAGTAATAGCAAAAGGCTAAGAAGGATGTGTTTAGGGTTATTATGGTTAAGACTAAGGTTAGAGTCAGTATGTGAGCTAGAGGAAGTTAGGTTTAATGTTATTGATACAGTCAGGACTAGTTTTAGGCTATGGTTATCTGTCACACTAGGCTCGGGGGTTAGGGTTCAAGTTAAGGTTTGTATTATAGCTAGGATTCAGCTTATGTTCTTAAATTAAGTTTGAAGTTAGGAGTGGATTAGGGTTGAATCTAAACTTGGAAATAGATGTATGTGAGGTCTATACTTAAATTTGTATTTAAGGTTAGGGTCAGAGCAAGGGTTAAGACTAGGCCTCTGATTGGACAAACGGCATGAATAGGTTGCCGTGATATCTTGTTTGTATAAATAATGCTTGTCTGAAGATCAGAGGATGGAACTTGCCACTAGCTAAACATAGAGGTCTGGAGGTCTGTCCAGACAGAAAAGAAGTCAGATAGCCAGGCAGAAACAGGAACTTAGCTGCCTGGGTGGAGACAGGGAGTGAGATAGTTGGGCAGAGAGAGGATATAAACCAGAAGAAACAGGCACTAGCTCTCTTGTCCACTTATCCACTCTGAAGCTAATGCGGTAAAGGTGGCTTTGCCTTGCTCCTTCACTCTGGTCTCAGCATTTTCCCCTAACTCTGCTTCTGGTTTTT
The DNA here is from genome assembly GCF_017639785.1 of Mesocricetus auratus. Classification (NCBI taxonomy): domain Eukaryota; kingdom Metazoa; phylum Chordata; class Mammalia; order Rodentia; family Cricetidae; genus Mesocricetus; species Mesocricetus auratus. Next base: position 75,581,926 of record NW_024429266.1, on the reverse strand, counting down.
TTAATATAGATCTGTTAGGAACTCCATTTACATTATATTTAGAGGGATATTTAGATTTAGAACTAGGTCATTAGGTTTAGACATAGATGTAGTCTCAAATAAAGCTCCATAGGAGCTTGGAAAAATTACAGCATGACATTGTAACACTGACTTTGGTTGTTAATGTTTTTTGTTTTCATACAGAGACTTGGTAAAGTCTTTTCTCAAGGAAAGTCCAATGATGATAAATATGTGTGCCTGTAAGTGATTTCAGGAAATAGAATGAAGATATAATACAATCAGAATTTTTGTTTCTTATGACATATGCTATATTTTCCTAACGACCATTAAATTTAAGCTATATGTTTTAAAAACTCAGATAGGATAAATAGAAAAAATTGTTCCTATGATAAAAGGAATTGCATCTCTGAATCAATTACAGTTCTTGAACTGAGCTGAGTTTTTAGGGGATGGGCCACACAATGATTTATTACTAAAAGTAGTTCAATCGAAGAAAAATTAAAAGAAATGAAGCAGAGTGAGTCCTCTCTCTGATTTTCATAACTCTGGTGGTTCTCAGATCTGTAATGGAAGTGAAAAAATCAAAGCAAGTAGTAAGAAAATATAAAACATGAAGTATTAGACCCATAGCTGTTACATCATTCTCTAGCTGTAATTTAAATTTCTATGCTATGTGTCCATTGGATTTTCTTCTCTCACTCTCCTATTGTTCTGGCATCTCTAATAACATCCTTCCAATTGTCCACACCTTCCTTTCCATTTTTATGTTACTTGTTTCTTATGCTTCTCTCTCCATGGCATCAAAACTCACCTTTTAAAAAAATATAATGTCCTGTATACATTGACGTACTATGCCTATATTCACCTCTACGTGTGTGTATGTGTGGATATATATATGTATATCATAAAGCAGCACCTGTGTTGAAATGATAACATGCAACTTTTGTTCATCTGACTCAACCATCATAATGCTATACTTTCTGAAATTTTCTGAAATGTGACTTTTTAAATCAAGCAGTATTAAATTATATTTTGTAAATATGTTACTTATTTTTGCTATTTCTTAATTCTTTGGTAGGCTGATCTTTTGTTTCTTTGTTATTGTACATTATATAACAATAAACATGGATAGGACTGCATGAAATTAACCAGCTTTTGCACAGCAGCAGAGATTACAAGTAAACAGTCCAAAAAAAGTAAGAAAATCTATACCAGTTACAATGCATTCTTAATCACAAGGCTAGAAGGATTATTGTTTATTAAAGCCAACATGCTGATTCAACAGTTTAAAAGAAAATGTCAGGAAAACAGTAATAAAACAATTTTTTTCAAAACACAAACAAGAGTTGGAAAACTCATATAACTTGATTTTTAAGTAACTACGGAGCTACAGCATTCAAGTCAAGGTGATATTTTTAGAAGGATAAGCATATGAATTAGTGAATTTGAAGAGATTCTAGAAATAAAATACCTTCATATTTATTGTCAATTAATATTTGATTAATCGCAGAAGCAATTTAGTGGGGGAAACACTGTTTCAACAAGCAGGAAGAAGTACAGTATGAAATCAATGTAGTAAAATTATCTTAATTCATATACTTTTTTTTTTGGGTGACTTCATAATTCTTTTTTTTATTTTTCAGTTTAAATTTAGATAAGAAACAAGGTTGCTTCACAAGTCAGTTCCAGGTCCTTCTCCCTTTCCCTCCCCTCCTCCCATGCCCTCCCCCCAACACCCCCTCCCCGTTATCCCCTAATTCCTCCAGGGAGGGTGAGGCCCTCCATGGGGGTATCCATAGTCTGTCATTTCATATAGGGCAGGGCCTAGACCCTTCCCCAAGAGTTCAGGGTGAGAGTGCACCTCACATTGTTCTATGGGAGTCCAAAGTCCGTGTGTATACTTGGGATGGGTACTGATCTGCTGCCCAAGGCTCAATAGATTACCTAGGCCTCCTCACTGACACCCAGATTCAGGGGGGTCTTGATCAGTCCCATGCTGGCTTCCCAGGCTGATGCCTGGGATTCAAGAGTTAACCTTTGTCTGGTCAGCTGTTTCTGGGGGTTAAACCAGCCCAGTTTTAATCCCTTTGATCATCAGTCCTCCCTCTCTGTTACTGGCTTTCTTGAGTTCAGCTCAGTACTTAACCAAGGGAGTCTGCCTCTTCTTCAATCAGCCACTAAATGAAGTTTCTGTTTCCCAGACTCTCTGGCCATAGGATTGTAGGCTGGCACTCCCCAGATCTATGTCTAAAATCCATATATGAGAGAGTACATGCCATGTTTCTCTTTTTGTGACTGGGTTACCTCACTCAGGATGGTTTCTTCTAGTGTCATCCATTTGCCTGCGAATCTCATGATTCCATTATTTTTTTCTGCTGAATAGTACTCCATTGTGTAGATGTATCACATTTTCTCAATCCACTCTTCGGTTGAGGGACATCTAGGTTGCTTCCAAGTTCTGGATATTACAAATAAAGCTGTTATGAACATAGTGGAACAGACATCTTTGTTGTATGAATGGGCATCTTTTGGATATATGCCTAAGAGTGGAGTTGCTGGGTCTTGTGGTAAGTTTATTCCCATTTTTCTGAGGAATCTCCATACTGCTTTCCAAAGTGGCTGAACCAGTTGGCACGCCCACCAGCAATGGAGGAGTGTCCCCCTTTCACCATATCCTCTGCAGCATAAATTGTCATTGGTGTTTTTGATTTTAGCCATTCTGACAGGAGTGAGATTGTATCTCAGAGTTGTTTTGATTTGCATTTCCCGGATGGCTAAGGATGTTGAGCACTTTCTCAAGTGCTCCTCTATTGAAAACTCTCTATTTAGTTCTCCAGCCCACTTTTTAATTGGGTCCTTTGATGTTTTGGAGACTTGCTTCTTGAGTTCTTTGTAAATTTTGGAGATCAACCCTCTGTCAGATGTGGGATTAGTGAATATTTTTTCCCATTCTGTGGGCTGCCTTTTTGTCTTGCTGACTGTGTCCTTTGCCTTACAGAAGCTTCTCAGTTTCAGGAGGTCCCATTTATTAATTGTTGATCTCAGTGTCTGTGCTACTGGTGTTATGTTCAGGAAGCTGTCTGCTGTACCAATTCATTCAAGGGTACCACCCACTTTCTCTTCTAAGAGGTTCAGTGTGGCTGGATTTATGTTGAGGACTTTGATCCATTTGGACTTAAGTTTTGTGCATGGCGATAAACATGGATGGATCCGCATTCCTCTACATGCCAGTCTCCAGTTATGCCAGCACCATTTGTTGAAGATGCTTTCTTTATTCCATTGTATATTTTTAGCTTCTTTGTCAAAGATCAGATGTTCGTACGTGTGTGGGTTAATACCCGGGTTTTCAATTCGATTCCATTGGTCTACCTGTCTATTTTTGTGCCAATACCAAGCAGTTTTCAGGACTATAGCTCTATAATAGAGCTTGAGGTCAGGGATGGTGATGCCTCCGGACATTGCCTTGTTGAACAGGGTTGTTTTGGCTATCCTGGGTCTTTTGTTTTTCCATACAAAATTGATTATTGTTCTTTCAAGGTCTGTGAAGAATTGTGCTGGGATATTAATGGGGATTGCATTGAATCTGTAGATTGCTTTTGGCAGGATTGCCATTTTTACTACATTGATCCTACCTATCCAAGAGCATGGGAGATCTTTCCATTTTCTGAGGGCTTCTTTAATTTCTTTCTTTAAAGATTCAAAGTTCTTATGATACAGGTCTTTCACTTGTTTGGTTAGTGTTACCCCAAGGTATTTAATGTTGTTTGTGGCAAATGTAAAGGGTGATGTTTCTCTGATTTCTCTTTCAGCCCTTTTATCATCTGTATATAGTAGGGCTAATGATTTTCTTGAGTTGATCTTGTAGCCTGCCACTTTGCTGAAGGTGTTAATCAGCTGTAAGAGTTCCCTGGTAGAGTTCTTTGGGTCATTGATGTAAACTATCATATCGTCTGCAAACAGTGAAAGTTTGACCTCTTCCTTCCCAATTTGTATCCCCGTGATCCCCCTTTGTTTTCTTATGGCAATAGCTAGAACTTAAGTACCTTGTTGAAAAGGTATGGAGAGAGTGGACAGCCTTGTTTTGTTCCTGATTTTAGAGGAATTGCATTGAGTTTCTGTCCATTTAGTTTGATGTTGGCTGTTGGTTTACTGTATATAGCTTTTATTATGTTTAAGGATGTCCCTGTTATCCCAGATCTCTCCATGACCTTTAGCATTAAGGGGTGTTGGATTTTGTCAAAGGTTTTTTCAGCATCTAGTGAGATGATCATGTGATTTTTGTTTTTCTGCTTGTTTATATGGTGGATTATGCTGATGGATTTTCATACGTTGAACCATCCCTGCATCCCTGGGATGAAACCTACTTGATCGTGGTGAATGATTGTTTTGATGTGTTCTTGGATCTGATTTGCCAGTATTTTATTGAGTATTTTTGCATCATTGTTCATGAGGGATATTGGTCTGAAGATCTCTTTCTTAGTTGTATCTTTGTGTGGCTTGGGGATCAAGGTTATTGAAGCCTCATAGAAAGTGTTTGGCAAAGACCCTTCTGCTTCTATTGTGTGGAGCACTTTCAGATGAATTGGCATAAGCTGTTCTTTGAATTTCTGGTAGAATTCTGCACTGACGCTATCTGGACCTGGAGTTTTTTTGGTTGGGAGACTTTTGATGACTGCTTCTGTTTCCATAGGGGTTATAGGTCTATTTAAATTGCTTATTTGTTCTTCATTTAGTTTTGGCAAGCGATAGCTATCCAGGAAGTCATCCAATTCCTTTAAATTTTCGAATTTTGTAGATCACAGGTTTTCAAAGTATGACCTAATGATTCTCTGGATTTCCTCAGAGTCTGTTGTTATGTCCCCCTTTTTATTTCTGATTTTGTTAATTTGTGTGTTCACTCTCTGCTGTTTGGTAAGTTTGGACAAAGGTTTGTCTATCTTGTTGATTTTCTCAAAGAACCAACTCTTCGTTGCATTGATTCTTTGTATTGTTTTACTGGTTTCTACTTTATTGATTTCAGCCCTCAATTTCATTATTTCCTAGCATCTACTCCTCCTGGGGGAGTTTGCTTCTTTGTGTTCTAGAGCTTTCAGCTGTGATGTTAATTCTCTGGTATAACTGTTCTCCTGTTTCTTCATGTGAGCACTTAGTGCTATGAACTTCCTCCGTAGCACTGCTTTCAAAGTGTCCCATAGGTTTGGGTATGTTGTGTCTTCATTCTCATTGAATTCGAGGAAGTCTTTAATTTCTTTTTTTATTTCTTCTTTGACCCAGGGATGTTGCAGTTGAGCATTATTCAATTTCCATGAGTTTGTAGGATTTCTGCAATTTGTGTTGTTGTTGAATTCCAATTTTAAAGCATGGTGGTCTGATAAGATGCATGGAGTTATTCCAATTTTTTTGTAGCTGCTGAGGTTTGATATGTTGCCAAGTATGTGGTCGATTTTTGAGAAGGTTCCATGTGGTGGTGAGAAGAAGGTATATTCTTTTTTATGTGGATGAACTGTTCTATAAATATCTGTTAATCCCAGTTGGGTCATTACTTCTATTAGATCCTTTGCTTCTTTGTTGAGTTTCTGTCTGGTATTCCTGTCTAGTGGTGAGAGTGGTGTGTTGAAATCTCCCACTATTACTGTGTGGGGCTTTAGATGAGATTTAAGTTCTAATAATGTTTCTTTAACGAATGTGGATGCCTTTGTATTTGGGGCTTAGATGTTCAGGATAGACACTTCATCTTGGTGGGTTTCACCTGTGATGAGTATGTAATGACCTCCTTCATCTCTTTTGATTGGTTTTATTTTAAAGTCCAGTTTGTTAGATATTAGGATTGCTACCCCTGCTTGTTTCTTGGGTCCATTTGATTGAACAATTTTTCCCAACCTTTAACTCTCAGGTAATGTCTGTCTTTGAGGGTGAGGTGTGTTTCTTGTATGCAGCAGAAGGAAGGGTTCTGTCTTCGAATCCATTCTGCTAGTCTGTGTCTTTTTATGGGTGAGTTAAGGCCATTAATATTGAGGGATATTAATGACCATTGATTGCTCATCCTTCTTCGATTTGCAATGGATGTTGTTGGTGGAATTATGTGTGGAATTTCCCCCCTTTGTTCTTTTGGCTGTTGGTTGAGAGGGATTCTCTAATGCCTATGTTTTTCTGGTTGTAGTTAGCTTCCTTGTGTTGGAGTTTTCCTTCCAAAATTTTCTGTAGGGCTGGGTTAGTGGACACATATTTCTTGAATCTAGTTTTGTCATGGAATATCTTGTTTTCTCCGTCTATAGTGATTGAGAGCTTTGCCGGGTTTCGTAGTCTGGGCTGGCATCCATGGTCTCTTAGTGTAGGTAGAATATCTATCCAGGACATTCTGGCTTTCAGAGTTTCCATGGAGAAATCAGGTGTAATTCTGATAGGTCTGCCTTTATATGTTATTTAACTTTTTCCTTAGCTGCTCTTAATATTCTTTCTTTATTCTGTATGTTTGGGCTTTTGATTATTATGTGGCAAGGGGTTTTTTTTTTGTGGTCCACTCTATTTGGTGTTCTGTAGGCTTCTTGTACCTTCATTGGCATGTCTTTCTTAAGGTTGGGAAAGTTTTCTTCTATGATTTTGTTGAATATGCCTTCTGCCCCTTTGAGGTGGATTTCTTCTCCTTCTTCTATACCTATTATTCTTAGGTTTGGTCTTTTCATGGTGTGCCATATTTCCTGGATGTTTTTTGTTAAGGATTTGTTGGATTTAAGGTTTCCTTTGTTGATAAATCCATTTCTCCTAGTGTATCTTCAACACTTGAGATTCTTCCATCTCTTCTATTCCGTTGGTAATGCTTGTATCGGTAGTGCCTGTCTGTTTGTCCAGCTTTTCTATTTTCTGCATTTCTTCAGATTGTGTTTTTTAATGTCTCTATTTCAGTTTTCAACCCTTGCAGTGTTTGCATTGCTTCTTGCAATTTTCTGTTTTTCTTTTCATCCATTTGTTGCCTTTTATGAATTTTTTGGTTTGTTCTTTCTTCAATTCTTGCATTTTTTGGTTTGCTTTTTGTTCCATTTCTTGTATTTTGTGCTTTGTTTCTTCTTCCATTTCCTGCCTTTTGTGGTTTGTTTCTTCTTCCATTTTTTCATTTTTTGCTTTGTTTTTTCTACCATTTCTTGCATTTTTTGCTTTGTTTCTTCTTCCATTTCCTGCCTTTTTTGGTTTGTTTTTTCTTCCATTTCTTGCATTTTTTGGTTTGTTTTTTCTTCCATTTCTTTGAGGGATTTTCCTATATCCTCTTTTAGGGCCTCTATCATTTTCAAGAAAGTGCTTTTAAGGTCGATCTCTTCTGCTTCGTTCTCATTGGAATGTTGCGGTCTTGCTGGTGTGGAGTCTCTAGAATCTGGCGGTGTCATATTGTTTTTCTGTTGCTTAGTGTTTTTTTGTATTGTCTCTTTCCCATCTTTTCTTCTAGTGGGTTTAGAAAGAGCCCCTTACGGGTCTGGGGACCAGAGTTCCCCTTTGGTGGGTGCTAGCAAGTCCAACAATCTGGTGGTGCTTCTATTTCTTGTCCAAATGCTGGTCCCATGGGTCGAGAAGAAGAACATGAATCTGGGGCGCTTAGCCTCCTACCTGGTCCCCTGGACCCTATGCTGGGTCCTGTTGTACCTGATCAGGAACAGCTACTCCCCTGGTCTCCGTGGTTCCTCTGGTTTCCTGGTCTCGTTGGCGGGAGAGAAGACCTGGAGTCTGGGGTGCTTGGCTCCTGCCTGGATTGGGAGCTCTGTGCAGTTCCCAGGTGATCTGCAGTTACTGGAACACAGGCCCGGAAGCCGGCCTCTTTACCTGATGCTGCCGGAGGAACAGCTGCTTCCCTGGACTCTAATTCATATACTTTTATCATATATAAAATTCAAATTAAAAATTAAGAGTTTAAGGAAAATACAGATAAAATGTTTTCTGACCTTTGAACAATCAAAGAATGAACAGAATCCCTCAGAATCAACAAAAGAAACGGCAGGTAGGTCTTCAGGGCCCACCAGTATTCCCCATGTGAGTTAGAACTCGAATACAAAAATGGCTCTTCTGTTTGTGTCTCCCAGAGACTTGACCACATAGAGGGAACAATGTCATCTAGAGGACAATGAGCAAAGCTGTAACATGTATTCCTTCATAGACCTCAGGGGGAGCAAGCCCTGAAAACACTTCATTTCACATGTATAACCAGAAAATGTTTGTCTGTTGTTTCAGGAACTCAGGCTGGGTACTTAGCTTTGGAAGTCCTAGAAAAGTACAACACATAGGTTACCGTGGTCCTGCCGTAAATCTTTTCTCTGAACCTTACTCATTGTAATGTAATTGCTGGTTAAAGTGGGCTCTGCCCTCTATATCTCATTAAATTCTATTAATAGAGGGATAACTTTTGTTTTCATAGGTGTACCCTCAAAAGTTACTACTCACCTGCTATAAAATAGTGTCAGAAAGTATAAACATACTTACTGTACAAATGACATAGATATGCAACATTTAATAATTTTAATAAGCAAAATCTGAATAGTACCAAAGAAGACAGCTATAGAGGATATGTAAGAGAAATACTGGACCTGAAGACATATCTTAGTCAGATTAAGGAGCTATGTCAATGACCAAGAGTGCTTACAACATTTGCAGGGAAACCAGGTTCAATTCTCAGCACCTATGTGACTTACAAACTCACAACCAGGTATAAATCTAGTTGCAAGGGAGCCAACGTTCTTATTTCCCCCATAGGCAGTATGTACCCAAGTTTACACACAGGAGTTCAGACAAATATTCATATACATTCAATCAAAATAAATCTTTAAAAAGTAGCTTGTCTGCCTTATACATAGACTTAGAGCTAATAAATGTTAGTGATTAGTTCATATAAAACAACACTGGTGAACTACCCAAGAACAATCAGATGAATATCACAGAACTAGGTTTGAGATTATTAACAGCAGTGTTGGTACACGGTTTTAAAAGAACAATTGGTAATTATTTCTGATTTGCAGGTCAGACTTTCTGTCAGGGATATTCTTGACATTTTTGTAATGTAAATATTGCCACAATAATGCACAAAGAAATGGTTGTTGAGGGTGTTTCGATAAAAGTTTATTTGAGAAAGTAGGTAGTAAGTGGATTCTTTTTTTTTTAACTTTAGTTTGTAAAGGCATGATCCTCAGCTTTGTTTGTTAAATCTAGGCACAACAATTCAGTACTGAAATGCTTTGTGCCTCACCTTTTTTTGATCTAGTAGAAGAATTACTGCAAGGAATAGTTCCTCTGTGTATTTTAACACGTGGTGATATGGTCCTCATTGTAATGGTTTAATCAGTGTACAATTCACGCCTGGGCAAATGTAAATGAAGTGCTTACTCCTTGGTAATTTAAAACACTGCTGTCTCATGAGCAGCTATGATAAGCTTTATTGACAAGATTGCTTATTATAAAATTTACTATCAAGAAGCATGTGGTCATATTTTATCCATTCTTTTTCTAAATGTTAAAAGAATTGTTGTCATGGCAGTATATGTTTATAAAAATACTTTCTTGGGAATTTTATTGTGAAAATAGGAACAAAAAATTTAACACATTGTATGTATTATATGTTAATTTTATAATTAAAATCATTCATTAAAAAATGCAAATCTCTGGCTCCCTGAACCCAGACTTCTTCTATTGAGCAGGCCTTTGAGTTGACTCAGTGTGAATTCTCAGTGTCTCTCTTAGAACAGTTTTTACTTTGCCTCATCACCTTCATTTCTGCATGAGAATCATACTGATTATCTTTGTGCATGAAAATGAATCCTGTAATATTCTAAATAATTTCATTCAGGAAATAACCTATTAGACATATGTATGTAGAGTTTTATACAGTGATCCAACAGACACATGCTTTTTAGTGCAGAGTTTGCTGAAATGTCATAGAGTTAGAGGGCTGGATTTTTGTTTGTTTTCATTATCTTTTAGAAAAGAGATTCCCGGTGGTCATTACTGAGAAGTGAGGGACAACATAGTAAAGACATGATCGGGGGACTGGAACATAAATTAGAATTAAGCTCCAAAATTTAAAATTTAAATTCAAGTAAGTTATGTGAGTGTTCCAACTTAATAAAGTAGAAATCATTTAATTCCATCCTATTGGGTTTAATTTTTTAAGGGTTCAGTATTTCATTTATTGCTACTCTGACCTTTCTGACTCTTTGAAGTCTGATTTTCATGTTTTTCTAGGTCCTTAAGGTGGAATGTCAGCTCATCTAGCTGGAACCGGAGGTCTTTGATGTGTGCTCTTTGCTGTCACCTTTCTTCTTAGAAATATGTATACAATATCACACAGGTTTTGATAAATTGTCTAACCAATTTCACTTTCCTCAAGAATTTTTTAAAATTCCTGTTTAATTTCTTAATTGACACATTGTTCATTATAGAATGTGTTTTGGCTTCCATTCATTGTAACGTCCAGTTATTTCTAATATTGATTGCTACTTTTAATTTATTGTGGACAGAGGATAGTTAACTGGTAATTTCCATCTTAGATTTGTTAAACAGTGGGAGGATTTCTTTTAAGGTTAGGATGAGTAGACTGATGGGATAAAAGAGAATGTGACTATTTCAGGTTGTTATTATTGTTTGCATTAAATGCATACAATAGGTAAATCCTGGTCAAAAGAGATTGGTGATTGCCAGTTACTTACACGTATGAGTTATGTGTATGCGTGTGGGGTGGTGGTGGTAATTGCATGACAAAGTGAAGGCTCTAAATATCCTGTAGCTGTTCACATTAAAAATTAGTTATATGGACAGGGCGTTGGTGGCGCACACCTTTAATCCCAGTGCTCCAGAGGCAGATGCAGGTGAATCTCTGTGAGTTCAATGCCATCCTGGTCTACAGAGCAAGTTCCAGGACAGCTTCCAAAACAAAAGCCTGTCTTGAAAAACCAAAAAAAAAATAGTTATATGGGTCTGGAGAGTTGTCATGGTGGGGAAAGGCATCAGGGCTGAGTTCAGATCTCCAGCCCATATAAACCGCCAGGTGTAACAGAATTTGTCTGTAATCACAGAGTTACCCAACACATACAGCAGGACTGTCTTTCTAGTCAGTCTAGCCATAATGGTAAACTCAATGTTCATGGACAGGCACTGTCTCAAAAAACTTGATATAAGAAAGATATCATGATATAAACATGTGTCGTCAACACATACCAACACAGGCAGGAATATCTGTATAGTTATATGTGCATGTATATGTGCATACCTTGCAGACCCACACATGCCCATGCATATGCACACACACAACATTAATTTAGTAATCCCCTGCTTACTTAAGTTAATTGAAATGGTTGAGGCAAGTCTTTTTTTAAAATAAAAATAACACATTTTCTTTTGATTTTATATTATCCCATTATTTAGAATACTGTTTTCTCCCATAATATATTCTAATTACAGATCTCCTCCCTCTGCTCCTCTGAGTCTCTTCCCCCTCCCAAAATCTGGATCCACTCCCATTCTGTCTCTCCTTAGAGACAGAAAAAACAGGCTTCTAAGAATAATATATAGTAAAGTATAATAATAATAATAATAATAATAATAAACTAGCACATTGTAATTAGAAAAGATATGAATGAAAAGAATGAAAGAGAAGGAGCAAGAAACAGAGACCCACTAGTTTGCACACTCATAAATCCCATGAAAACACTGAACAGAAAGCCATAATATATGTAAACGATTGTTTGAATAAAAAGAGAGAAGAAAATATATAAATTAAAATTAATACTTGATAAAAAAATTTAAAAGGAAAATCCCTAATACAACATGGTGAGAAAAAAAACCTCCAAAGATGCTGTTAATTCGCTTTCTGTTGGCCACTTGCTGCTTGGCATGTGGCCTGCCCTTAACAGCAGTTTGTGTCCCCAGTGAGACTCCCATGGAGGAAACTCTATTTTTGCGTTCAAGCGGGTATTATTTGGAAATGCCTTCTGCTTTAGGGATGAGGTCACACATCTACTTTTCCTTGCAGGTCTAGAATTCTCTCTGATGCTGAACTGGACGGGCTCTGCGCATGCTTCCTTAGTCTCTGTGATTTCATGTGTATATCCAACTTGTTGACTCACAGGGCCTTTTTTTCTTGGTATCATTTACCCCTCTTGCTCTTCCACTCTTTATACCTCCATTTCCAAGGGTTTTCTGAGGAGAGGGAATAGATGGAGACATACATTTTAGGGCTGAGCGTGTCAATGTTTGTCACTTACTGCATATTGTCTGGCTGTGGGTCTCTCTTTTTGTTTCCAACTAGTAGAAGAGAATGCTTCTCTGACTTGGTTAATCAGGACACTATGACCATAACTGCATGTTATTAGGGGTCATTTTATTGCTATATTTTGCTGTTTTCTTTTGTTTTTAGGACAGTACATTTGGTTTTACCCTACATCCCCCAGATTGCCTTATCTCAGGTTCTTGGTCACCCAAGCAGTGTCAGGTTTTTATTTCTTCTTGTGGTATGGACCTTACATCAAATCAATCAGATATTGCTTGGCCACTCCTATAAGCTTTGTCATGATTGTAGTAGCATATCTTGCAGATAGGACAGCATTGCAGATAAAAGAACTTGTGGCCGAGTGGGTGCTCAAGTTTCTCCTTTGCTTGCTTGCAGATTACCTTCCTACACCAAACAGCCTAGAATGTAGGGTAAAGGTTGTGTGGGTGTCAGGCTGACATCTTCATGTTCTATGAATTGTGTAGATCTTGTCTTCAGCAATGGGGCCTTGCTCTTCGTTTGTGGAGAGGAAACTGAAACTGTAGTCTTGGCAAAATACTGGACCTGGGTTCTTTGGAAATTCCCAGAGGATCCCAAAGTTAACATCTCAGTCAGATATATCCTCATCCGTGCCCACCTCCTGTAAAGCAAGATTCACTGGGTGAAAAGAGATTTCTAACTGGGACTCTCTCTATCCCATTACTTGATGATATCATTTAGATAGCCTCCATATTTGTACAAACTGTAGGAACCTTCTACTGTATTAAGTATCTATACTACTTCTCACATGACCCTTAATTTTATCTGTGTCCCTCCATATTCCCTTCCTTGTTCTGATCTCTCCTGTCTCTCCAGTGTTGTCCTTCCTATTCCACCCCATTTTCTATAGCTATCGATTCTACTTCTGTTTCCTAGGGATATCTATATGCCTCCTACCCCAGTTCATTACTCAATATCTAACCTTTGTTGTTCTACAGATAATAGTTTGGTTATCATAGACTTAACTGTTATTACCCACATATAGTAAATACATGCTATTTTGTCTTTATGTATCTTTGTTAAATTATTAGGATGATTTTTTCTAGTTCTATTCATTTTATGAGAATTTCAGTACTTCATTTTTTAATGGCTGAGCAATACTCCATTGTGTAAATAAATCACATTTTCTTTATCCATGTATTCAGGCTAGGGGAATGTAGGTTAGTCCTAGTTTTTGACTGTAGAGTACCAGTGTACACAGTTGAGCAAACATCTCTGGGGTGGGATGAAGTGTCCCTTGGTTGTATGCTTAAGAGTGGTATAGCTGGATCTTTCTAGTCTCAGCTTCCTAAGGAACTGGCACTCTTATTTCCATAACAACTCTATAAGTTTGCATCACCACCAGTAATGAATGAGTGTTCTTCTTGATTCACATCCACACCAACATTAGCAGTCACTTGTTTTATTGAACTTAGTCATTCTGATTGACATAAGACAAAAATCTCAAAGTTGTTTTAATTTGCAATTCCCTGGAGGCTAAGGATGTTGAACATTTCTTTACGTGTGTCTTACCCATTTGAGATTCCTCTTTTGAGAATTCTCTGTTCAGATCTGCATCCCTTTTAGAGCTAGGGGTATTTGTTTTCTTGATATCTAGTTTCTTTATTTCTTTATATATTTTGGACATTAATCCTCTATTGCATATGCAATTACAAAAAATTCTTCATTCTGCAGGCTGCTGTTTTTTATTAGTGATATCCTTTGCCATGTAAAAGCTTCTCAGTTTAATGAGGTCCTAATTACTAATTGTTCTAAGTTCCAGTGCTAAGTATTTTGTTCACAAAGTCTTTTCCAATGCCAATGATTTCAGGAATATCCCCTGAATCTCCTTTCTATCACCTTCAGTGTGTCTCATTTTACAATGAGTTCTTTAATCCATTTAGAGTTGAGTTTAATGCATGGTAGTTGGTATAGATCTATTTGGACTATTAAATAAGCATCATGACTAATAATTTAATTTAATCACAATTTTGATTAAGACAAAAATTAGGATAAAAATTTAAAAAACAAGTTTATGTATAAAACTTCCATGTTTTCAAGAAAAAAATTAGTGCAGATAATCTGATTTTTCAATGAAAAACAAGGCTTTAAATACATTAGAAAAGAGTGGGTGACAAGACACTTTGATGTTAAAACACAAAAGCTGAGAAAAGAACCTGTGTATGTGATCTGATATTAAAGGGCTGTTATCAATTCTATACTTTCTCACACAATAAAAATCCCTAACCATTTAGATTTAAAGAAAAAAATAATTTATGAGGTGAAGACCTCTAGCCAAATGACCTAAATGTATATTGAAATCAAATGACAAAAGGAAGACATATGTGCCTAATTAATCAAGTAGACATATACCATAGAAAACCTGTGACCTTTTTAAAAACACATTTGCTGAGGGGAGGTAAAATCATTGTGTATGTATTTAGTATTTAGATCCCAAATGTAGCTAGTACTAACAAAAAGGGACTAGCTAACTTATGAAAACACTGGATCAGCAACTGAGAGAAAATTATATGTTAGTCACAGTTTGATCAGACTTTAAAACAAAATGCATCTTTAAAGAATATGATCAGACTTTGAAGCCTAGGAATTATCATCCTGGTGATTTTTATAATAACTATATTATATGAAAGTTTCATCTATTTTTGAAATATGCAATAGGTTTCCTACTCTCACTAATATCAGGAAAATATATTAAAATTATCATGTCTTATGGGAAATAAGAAATTATTTAATGTTGACAACATTTTTCTATGTTCCTGTTCTGTTAGCTAGAAGTAAATGATTGAACATTAATGTTTTCGTCAATTTTTCAAATCTTAGGAAATCCATTCTCTTCAAATTTTTAAAAATTTAATATTTTACTGAAAATTTTTAAGTTTTTAATTATGAAAATAAATCTGAAGAACGGAGCATGTTTAAAATTTATATTTAACTGTTTTAAAAGTATGTTGTACTTAAACTTCAAATGAAATTTTTATTTAAAACCCCAAATGGCTTTTAGGGAGCTATTTTATTATAGCAATTAATCTGGTTGTTTTTCTTGTGCATTGAATGTTTTGCAATTGAGTAGTTACTATAATTATGCCATTACAATAATTATGCAATTACTCTATGTAATTATATCATTTAATTATATAAGTATGCTTACAGGAATTAGTTGTATAATCAGAACATGTAATTACATAGTAAAATGGAAAGCTATATTGTAAAGGACACTGCACATGAATGTATTTGGCCTATTTAAAAATAAGACCACTCAAAAATTTAAGATTAATTTTCTGTAATATTTTTATAATATTTAAAATATTAAAAAGAAAACTTTTTGGATTTAAAAAAGATAAAGCTTTTCATAAAATACAATATTTGGCATTTAGTTAACCCATTAAGGTATGTGAAGCTTTCTAATTAAACTCACTCCTAGTAAAATATCCAATATAATATCATGGACTTCATTTATTGGTAAATTATCATATCTCTTCTCTCATGGTTATTCAAAATCAACTATCTCTAATAGTCTACTTTTCTATCACATCCTATCATTGACCTATTGATCTGTCTGTCTACCATCTGTAGTCTGTCTGACTCTCTATTAATCTATCAACTGTCCATCATCTATTTAACTATCACTTTTAATCTGTCTATGGTCTATACACATTTCATTTACTATTCCAACATTCCATTGTTTTATTTACTTATTTATTTTTACTTTTTCGATACAGGGTTTCTTTGTATTGTTTTGGAGGCTGTCCTGGAACTTGCTCTGTAGACCAGGCTGGCCAGGAACTCACAGAGATCCACCTGCCTCTGCCTCCCAATTTCTGGGATTAAAGGCATGTGTCACCAACGCCTGGCTCCTATACTTCTTTGTATCAGTTTTATTTACTGAAAATTAAGATTTCACATTGACAATGCTGTGTTGAATCCCAAAAGCCCTTTTGCTTATGTTTGCACTCCTTACCTTGGGAAAGATCGCTTTCCCTGTTCTCAGTGTCTTTGATTACCTAGAGAGTAACTACTCAGTCTCTTTCTTGTCTCTAACCTTGTTTGCCAGTTTCATCACTTTGAAACTTTCCTTCTTCCACAGAATTAATGAGCAAATGGAGATACTCTGAGACTTTTGTAGAGCTGTCATTCTATATTTGATTTTAACTGCTAGATCATCAGTTTTCACGTGCTTGCTAGTACTTCATTTGAGTATCTCAAAGGAAAACTTTGTTCTAACACTTGCTTTCCAAGTTTTAGTTTTTAAAATTGTATACTTTATTCTATGTTTATTGATTAGCATTCTGTTGTAATTAAGAACTTTATCTCTCCATTCACTGACATGTTCACCATGACAGTTTTAAAGAATACTTAGTAGAAATTTAATATTGTAAAATCCAGTATTTATTTAGATACTCATTTTTTTCCTGTTTTTGGCAGTGAGTTCAATGAAGTTGAATTCTGCTCTTTTCGACAGATATACATCTGAGTTTGATTCTCTAAATACTGTAACAAACTTTTAAAAATAAATTTTATTTAAATTATAAGCAATCTTATTTTACATATGATTCCTAGTTCCCTCTTCCTCCCATTCTCCCATTCCCATCAAAGACCCCCATCCCATACCCCATTCATTCCCCAGGGAGGGTGAGGCCTTCTGCGAGTAATCATCAAAATCTTTCAAGTTATTTGGGGCAGGACCTAGGCCTTCCCCCATGTACGTAAGCTAACAAAGTATCCTTCCACAAGGAATGATTTACTGAAAACTAGGGATGTACCCTGGTTCCACTGCCAGAGGCCACATAGACTACCTAGTCCTCCTTGCTGACTCCCACGTTTAGGGGGCCTGGTTTGTTCCTATGTCAGTTTCCTAGCTGTCAGACTTGGGTCCAAGTGTACTCACTTTCTCAGGTCATCTGTTTCTGTGGGTTTTCTCAGTGTGGTCTTGAGCCATTTGTTGGTCAATCCTCCCTCTCTGAAACTGGATTCCATTGAGATTGTCTCAGTGCTTTCCTGTGACCTCTGCTTCTGCTTCCAACAACTACTGAATGAAGGCTCTGGGATGGCATTTAAAGTAGTTATCATTTTCATTATAGGGGAAGGACATTTAAGGTCATCTCTCCACTATTGCTTAGGTACTAGTTGGGGTCATCCTTGTGGAACTCTGTACAATTCCTTACTGCCGCATTTCTCTTTAAACCTATAGTGGCTTCCTCTATTGATGTGTATCTTCTTATTCTCCTATTTTCCTCTCCACACTTAGTCTTCCTGATTCCTCATGTTATCTCCCCTCCTCATTCTCCTACCTTGTCTCCACCCATGCTCCCAATTTGTTCAGGTACTCTTGTCTTTTCTATGCCAGTGGAGGACCCTGTATGTCTCACTTATGGTCCTTCTTTTTCCTTGCTTCTTATCCCGACATTCTCCCCTTCTCTTCTTTCCATCTCCCTCATCTCTCCCCATGTGCTCCCAATTTGCTCAGGGGCTCTTATTCCCCTTCCCTTCATCTTTGAGGGAATCATGAGTTTTTATCTTGGGGTCCTCCTTGTATTCGAGCTCTTCTGGTGGTATGGATTGTAGGCTGGCAATCATCTGATCTGTCTAATATCTATATATGAGTGAGTACATACCATCTTTGCCTTTATTTGTCAGGGTTTCCTCACTGAAATCTTGGCTCACATATGCCACTGGAAGACTAGAGGAGATAAAGAGATCCCACCTTTACACACTCAAAGAAGGGATGGGAAGATCACAGTATAAAATCATACTTAGAAACAGAAATACAAATATGAAACCACCAAAATCTAGGTATTACACACCAGCAAGACCTGAAAATCTCAACACAGATGAAGCAGAAGAGACAGACCTTAAAAACTATTTAATAAAGTTGATAGAGACCCTTAGAGATGAAATGATGAAATCCCTTAGAGAAATAGACGAAAAAACAAACAAAAAAATACATGAAATGGAGAAAAAGACAATGCCAAAAATTCAAGAAATAAACAAATCTCTTAAAGAATCTTTAAAAAAAGCCATAATAACACCACCACCAACAAATCCAAAACAAACAAGGATCAACAACCAATGGTCATTAATATTACTCAATGTCAATGGTCTTAACTCGCCTATAAAAGTACAGGCTAACAGAAAGGAAAGGAAGATAGAATCCGCCCTTCTGCTACATACAAGAAACACATTTCAACTGGAGAGTGGATAGCCAAGACAGGAATAGAGGCCAATGATGCTGTCTAGTTTGCTTTGCTTCCATGTCCCTCTAAAGGGATTCATTGGCTGGAAGGGTCTGGTGGCTGCAGGTCAGGGCATTCAAAGAAGTTAAGGTGGTCTGGGAGTGCCCCTGGTACTCACCTCTCTATCAGAGGGTGGAGGGTCAAGACATGAATAGTGGCTGATGATGCTGGCTGCTTTGTCCCTCTTGGAGATTCCGTGTCTGGAAAGGCCTGGTGGCTGTAGGTCAGGGGACTTGAAGAGGGAAAGGTGACTTGGGAGAGCCCTTGGCACTAACCTCTCTACCAGACAGTGAACAGGCAAGTTAGCAATGATGGCCAATGCTGACTACATTTTACTGCCTCCAGGTCCCTCTAGGGGATTTGGTGGCTGCAAGTCAGGGGACTCAAACTGGGAAAGCTGTCCTGAGAGAACCTTTGGCACACACCTCACTCTCTCTCTCTCTATTTCTCACTCTACTGAAGGTTGGAGGAGCAAGATAGGAATGGAGGCCAATGATGCTGGCTGCTTTCTTCTGCCAACACATCCCTCTGGGGAATTCGGTGGCAGGAAGGGTCTGGTGTCCTGGGGTCAAGGAATGGAAGAGAGAAAGGTGGCCTGGGAGAGCTCCTCTCTCTCTCTCTCTCTCTCTCTCTCTCTCTCTCTCTCTCTCTCTCTCTCTCCCTCTCTCTCTGAGAGTGGCTGAGGTTGAGGTCAAGGGACTCAAAGAGCGAAAGATGGCTTGGGAGAGACCCTGTCACTCACCTCTCTCTCTAAGACAGTAATAATGGCTGACAATGTTGGCTGCTTTGTTATGCCTCCATGCCCCTCTCTCTACTGGAGAGTGGATGAGCAAGACAGGAACCTGTAAAAAGCATTTTCCAGGTTCATTTCCCTCCCTTTATCTGGAAACATTTCTTCTTTTGTGCTGAATGGAGTTTGGAAAGTTAGACTGTGTTTCATTTAGTGACTATTTCTCGAGTGTTGGAGTCACGTTAATCATTAATTAAAAAATAAAACTCAGGGAAAAATATTATGGAATAAACCTGAGATATCCACATAGTGACCCAAACATAATCCTGTTCCTTTCCACTTCCAGGATCAAAAGGATCAGGCAATACATTGACTCCTGCTCCCCCTCCTCCCCAGTGTGTGATGATATGTCTTTCTATTTCCCTCTGAGTCAGACAGGAAACTCTTTGGTTCATCTTGGGGAGATGAATGTGAACTCCACTCTCTGAACAAAGGTTGGATGCTATTGATAGTCTCAGAACAATCAACAAAAATAGATCTTTCCAAACACTAGGAAGTTGCTTTTTGCCAAAGAGCTCAAATAACAAATTGATGGGGGGGGATGCTGTTAGATTGATGCATGGTTCACATACGCATGTGCAGAGGTCCAGAAAAAAATGTATTGTGTAATTGTAAATTATCTATCATCTATCCACCTATTAATCATCTATCTATCTGTCTGTCTATACATATGTGCACTTCCATAAATAATTATGAATTTATGTTTATTTTCCATACGAGTACAAACATATGAAGAGTCAGCTTTAGTTTTCATATTCACACATTATTTTTATTTCTTTTTCAAAGGATATTGTAAAATGTGTTTTAATCATATTTGTTCACCCTCACCCATTTCTTCCCAGACCACATCCTTCCTTCTTTTCCTTTTTCCCCATAAATGCCAATTTTAGTGTCAAATATTTATGAGTGTATTGGCTTCTTCTGTAAGGTGATTGACTTAGCAATGGATACACTCTTAGAGAAAATGAACACCACTTCTAATAGCAGAGACCAATTTCCAATATCTTGTCTATTTGGGGTTAAACTTTTTGCCAAACTCTACTATCCATGCTAGGACAAAGACTGAGTTGAGCATGTACAGGCCTTTTACACAATGATATAACCAGTGAAAGTTCATAGGCACAGTGGCCCCGCTCTGTTCATAAGATAATTATTTTTTAAGTATGTTTTTTATTTAAATTAGAAACATGCATGCTTCAAATGTCAATCCCAGCTCCCACCTTCTCCCTCCACCAGCCCTCCACCCCACCCAGCCCAATCCCCACATCATTCCCCAGGGAGAGTAAGGCCCTCCTTGGGGGTATCTCCAGAGTCTGTCACTTCATCTAGGTCTTTCCCCATGTGTCCAGGCTGAGAGAGCATCCCTCAATGTGGACTGGGTTCCCAAAGTTCATTTGTATGCCATGGTGAACACTAGTCTACTATCCAAGTCCCCAGAGATTTCTGAGGCCTCCTCACTGATACCACATTCATGGAGTCTGTATCAGTCCCCTGTTGGCCTGTTAGTCATCAGTCTGGGGTTCAAGAGCTCCTCCTTGTCCAGTCAGATGTCTGTGTGGGTTTCACCAGCACAGTCTTGATCGCCTTGCTCATCACTCCTCCATCTCTGTCACTAGGTTCCAGGGGGTCAGTTCAGTGTTTAGCTGTGAGTATCTGTCTCTGCTTCCATCAGTCACAGGATAAAGGTTCTATGATGTCACATAAGGTAGTCATCAATGTTATCATCACGTAGGGGCTATTAATGTAGTCTCTCTACTATTACTTAGTTTTCCAGTTGGTTTTATCCTTGTACATCTCTGGAAGTCTCACCAGTGTCAGCTCTGTCCTCAAAGCTATAATGACTTCAACTATTATGATATCTCTGTGTCATTAACTGTTACTGGATGCTTGTTGTCCCTTCTTCTTCAATGATCAGTATGCATTTGGAGATGTTGCTGCATACATATTCTATTTAGGATTCAATATTACTGGAATATATTATGCTCTGCACTTTGTCCATTTGGGATGTATTTGTTTTTCTTTATCTATAGGAAATAGAGTCTCCTCTTTTGAGGATTGAAAGATGATTTAATACATGAGTATAATATGGAATTATATCATTAGGAGTTGCTTCTAACATTATATCTATTTAGAGCAATAACAGTAGAGACTATGGCTTGTCTATCCATAGGTTCTTGACAGAATAATGTTTCCAGTTGTGAGTTTAATCTTGTGGATTTGGACATATATTGTTCATGATATCTATTGGACCTGTGGGAGCGCTTTTCTAGGTCAGTTGTGATTGTACCTTATAGGCTTCATAGCTGGGTAATACTGATGAAAGTTAGCCATGAGGGAGAGAGCTTACAGTTGAGTACCAGATTGATGTTTGAAGCATTCGTAGCATTCTGTGACTTAAATATTCGAATTATGGAAGTTAACAAAGAATACTAGAAATACCTTGTAATTTAGGGGGATAACTGGACAGCAACTCTAAAAGAAATAAATTATTCCCTGGAATATAGCTTATATATTTTAGTCTCTGTTGACTAGTGGGGGTGGTATCAAGAGGACTGGATGCTCTTCCAGTGCACCAAGACTTTTATTCCAAGAACCCACAAAATAGCTACAACCCTCTGTAACTCTACTCTCATAGACTATGACTCCATCTTCTGGCCTCCATGGTCATTGTTACACAAACAAGACCAGACACTCTTACACATAAAAATGAAAGCGCAAAATGGAAACAATAAAATTATGAATAAATGAGAGGAAGACCATCATCTAATATTCAAGTTGACTTTGAGAGAACTATATTCATGTTTTTAATTTAATGATATTATCAGGGTTAAAAGATCATCACAATGATAGTTATTTTCCTTTAACTATCTCACACTTTCATGACAATATTTAAATATGTGTTTGCCTTTATGATAATCTAATCAAATTGATTATTTTATCCAGGAAATTTCTTGGAATCTTGTCTCCATAGAAATTGGGAAATTATAATTGGGTTTAAGCCATTAGAAAGTCTGTATTACCTGGCTGGTGATGACGTTCGGTGCTTGGGATCCCAGCAAAGCCTGGGGTCTTTCTCAGATTGAGATTTTAAGCACAAAAATCATGCTCTGGCCTGACATTCTTCAGTTAACAAGGACAGTTAGCCAGAAGTGGAGCTAAAAATGCCAAAACCAAAGTTATTACATTTAGAAACTATCCCTGAACTATGTGTTCTATATAACTATGGGTTAGATCTTTATTTTAGTTTTGGCAGATGGTGCTGTCTATGTACTGAGTTTTACAGCCTGAGTGGTACTTCTCTAATGGAGTCAATTGTGCTATGGTCTTGGGACCTATTATGGTCTGGGGCCCTATTAATTGTCTAATGAATAATTCCACTCCAAGCATTTGCTCTATCAAAATTTAGAACTAGGAACCATGGAAACCTGCTGTGAGACTGTATTTCTTAGCATTGATAAGGAAGTTTTCACAGATGATAGCTCAACAATCCTACATGAGACCAAACAAGGACAATAACAATAAATGTGCTAACACTGAATGAGGGAAAACTCAAAGAGTCCCACCCTGTAAAAACTACAAGCAACTAGCTAAGGAATACTGAGAAGGAGGAAAATGGACTTCCCAAGGGTGAGCCCCATTATGGATTATGCAATATTAAGTGATCAGCCCTGAAATCAGATACAATCAGAGAAACATATGAACTCATCAGACTATGTAGATATATTAATACATATGTAGTAATAATAACAAAGAAAAGGAGACTATGAATTTGAGAGGAAGAGAGTTTATTGTGGGAGGAAAATTGTGTTTATACGTTAAATTTCAAAACCAAAATGAAAAATCCAAACATTTAAAAATGTTATTGTAATTTTTTAAAAAAAGTTTTCTCTTGGTCCCTCCTAAAAATAAGTAGATCTTAAAATTTTTCTTACTGGTAATAACCTTTTTGATTTACACATATAATATCTATGAAATAGTATGTTAAGTCATATGGGCAAATGTCAAATAGTGGTATAGGTGGATCATGTGGCAGATTTATCTTCAGTTTTTGAGAATTACTTACTAATTTTGAGAGTGGATATACCAGTTAGCATTCCCATAAACAAAGAATAAGGAGTCCTCTTTTCCCACAACCTTACCAACATTTTTTGTGAGTTGTTTGATTGATCTTGGTCATCCTGGCTGGAGTGAGATTAAATTCCAGCTATTTTTGGCACCTATTTCCCTAGTTGCTAAGGATGATAGACACTTTTTAAGGTTTTTTTCTAAGACAATATTTATTTATTCTATTGTGAATTCTCTGTTTAGACCTGAAATTTATTCTTAACTAGGTCATCTCTTTCCTTGATTCTTTGTTTGGGGTTTATTTGTATATTCTGAATATTAATAATCTATCACATGTAGACCTGGCAATGTTTCTCTCCAATTCTTTGGGGTTTACTCTTTACTCAATTGTTTACTTTGATGCATAGTAGAGTTTCAATTTATGAGTTAACACTGGCCAAATATTGGACCTTAATTCATAGGCAAATAGAGTCCTATTTCATAAGTCCTTATCTATATTTATATTTTGTATGATTCTAGCTGTTTATTTTAAAATTTTTTCTTACATATTTTATAAAATTGCTTGCTTCACATGTCAATGACAGCTCCCTCTCCTTCTCCTCCTCCTGCACCCTCCCACCATCCCCAACAGCCTCCCACCCCATTCCCACCTCCCTCCACACAGGGGATATCTCAGGGCATGGTCCAGGCCCTCCCCCAAGAGGCCAGGCTGAGAGAGATCTTGTAGTCACTTTTAATATTTTTAGGTTGTGAACTGCGGCCTTTGACACACATGGATCTAATTTTTTTCAGAGAGACTTTGCATTCTTCTTTTTCCTATTTATTTCATTCTCTTGCTTTATTTCTCTGACTACTGCTTACAGCACCATCAGCAATTTGCAGGGATAATACACATCCCATAATTATTTCATATTTTAATGAAAATACTTTGACTTATTTCTCTATTTAAGATAATGTTGGTATTTGGTTTGTCATACTCAGGCTTCTTTTTTTGTTTATTTGTTTTTGATATGTGAGATATTCAGATTGCTAGTATTTCAATGAGGAAATTCTTGCATTATATCTATGGGGTTTGTCAGTAAGTCTGTAGTTCTGACTCATTGTTGTATTTCTTTTTAACTTGGCTTGTATGACACAAAAGTACTAGGTTCATAGAACAAGTTTGGGATTAACTCTTTTGTATCTATTTTTGGAAGAGTTTCAAAAAGATTGCTTATAGGTCCTATAGAAAGTGTGATAAAATTCTTCTGTGAATCCATTTGGTCCTTGACTTGTTTGAGTTGGAATGCTTTTTTATTACCATTTTAACCTCCTCCTTTGTTATGAGTCTGTTTTGGCTGATTGTATTTTATCGGCTTAACTATGGCAATTTGAGTGCATCAAGAAATTCATTCATTGATTTTAGACTTCCCAACTTAAAAGACTACAGTTTTAAAAATATTCGATTTGCGTATACTGTGCTTCTTTGTTTACTGTTGTTATGTTTCCATGTTTGTTTCTTACTCTGTCCTTTTGGATCATCTCTTCCTTTCTTTTGGTTCAGTAATCCATGGATCTTTCAATGTTCTTTTTCTTCTTAAAAGAATTGTTGATTCTTTGAATTATTTTCTTGATTCTATTTCTATTTGTCTTTTTAATGATAAAGTTGAAAATGGTAACTTTATTAAAGCGTCATGATGGTACTTTATGCTTTTAGTTGTGCAAATAAATACTGTCTTCCTTGACTCAAAGTGACATATTATCATTGAAGTCCTTACCCTCAGTGAAGAAAGTATGGAACCCTATGTCTACTGGTTATTCATAATACTATCAAAAAAATGGAGAACTTAAGTTCATATTCAGTTAAAACCAGTTTCTATGCAGTAAAGGAATAATTCTGTTTTATAAATATATTTAATATATTAAAATGGATATTTTTAAATATTTCAGAATCATTATCAGTTACTAGCTTTCTTTTCACAGACTTGTGGTATGCATGCATACATATGTGCACATGTATATGGATGTGTGACTTCTTCTGGGTGTGCTTATGTGTGTGCCTGTTTATATGTATGCTCAAGGTTGATTTTGATGTTTTTCCTGTATTACTCTGCAACATATAATTTATGTAGAACCTCCTCCTGAACAAGGACCTTGAAATTCCAATTGTATAATTAGAAAACCTATGTGGAATATACTGTATCTGTCTCCCATAGTGGAATATAAAGTAAATACCATGCCTATCCAGAACTTTCATGGGTCTTGGGGAGCTTCATCAATAAAACCATCCCTATAGTCTCTGGACACTAAAATGTCTGTTAAATACAAATAGAGTTCATTTCAATGACTTATTCCAAAAATTCTTGTTTTAGAGGCCTCCCATTCTGTCTGTTTAACTATCAAACTATAAATAGTCAAAACTCTGTATTCTTCTTTCTCACAGTATTCTGACTTCATTACTAAATATTTCAAAGTATGATGTTTACAAAAGTTTTTACTGTGTGCAAAACTGACTGATCAAGTGAATTATCTTCAGAGATCCCTTGTGAGAAAAGTAATGCAAATGTTGCCAGTGGGAGGCATGCATGCATTTTTGTAACTGCATAAAATATATAAATTATAGACCCTTGCAGGCAAATGGATGGCAGTAGAAAAAAAACATGCTGATTGAGGTAACCCAGTCATAAAAAGAGCTCACCCATATATGGATTTTAGTTATGAATCAGGGGATTCCCAGAGAGTCTGGGAAAAAATAACCTTCATCCAGTGATTGATGGAAGCAGAGGCAGACACCTGCCACTAAACACTAACTGAACTCCTGGAATTCAGTGACTGATAAGCAAAGGAGTCAAGACTGGCTGGTTTAGCCCACAGAAATAGTTGACCTGAACAAGGGGGAGCTCTTGGACACTAGAATGATGGCTGGGAGGCCAGCATGGGACTGATCCAGACCCTGAAATGTGGGTGTCAGTGAGGAGGCCTAGGAAATCTATGGAGATTTTGGTAGTATTTATTCTTGGCATACAAATGGACTTTGGGTGCCTATCCCACAATGAGGGATGCTCTCTCAGCCTGGACTCTTGGGGGAGGACCTAAGCACTGCCCTGGATGAAATGACAGACTCTGGAGATCCTCCATCTAAGGCCTCACCCTTCCTGGGTATCTGAGTAGGAATTGGTAGGGGGACTGGGGGACCTGGTGGTGGGGGTGGGGGAGAGGAGGGGAGGGATTGACATGTAAAGTAAGCTTGTTTCTAATTTAAATTTAAATTTAAATTAAAAAAACTAAATTAAACAATGAAAAAAATAAAAAAATGAAAAATAAATATTTACTAAATATTCAGTTTCTGCACAGTTTAAGAGAAAAAATACTAGTTTGCTTGTTTAATTATTAAAATATTCTAATATGCTTTATTCATAGTAAGAACCATAACAAATTCTAAGCAATATTTATAGTTAAAGTGTCCTGAGTGTTTACAATTAAAAAGTGGAAAAGAATAAATTTTGGTATTCATCAAGATGAGAAATTATTTAAAAAGTGAGATTTATAATGTTTACTCTACATCCATTTTGCCTGACTCAGTACAAAACCATATGAATTAATTTTTTAAAAGTATTTAAAGGTTTCAACCTTCAGGTTCAGACCGTATCAGTGAGGGGTCCAAATCCCAGCCTAGAAGTAGTGTCAAAGGCAGGTCTTTAATTAAGTGAAAGGTGTGAACTCCAGCCCAGAAGC
Source organism: Mesocricetus auratus (assembly GCF_017639785.1). Classification (NCBI taxonomy): domain Eukaryota; kingdom Metazoa; phylum Chordata; class Mammalia; order Rodentia; family Cricetidae; genus Mesocricetus; species Mesocricetus auratus. The sequence continues at coordinate 75,554,850 of NW_024429266.1, read as the reverse complement.
AGCAGAATAGAGAGGCCCAAGCTTCAGGCCTGGAGCAGCATCAAAGCGAGGCCTGAACCCCAGCCCTGAAGCAGAGTCAGAAGGTGGCCCAGGTTTCAGGCCCAGAGCAGTGTCAACGTAGTAAAAAACCTTAGACCTAGGAGCAATGTCAGAGGGAGGCCCCAGCCTCTGGCCCAAGAGCCAGGATTGATCACTGGGTAAGATGACAACAGTGGTTTCCAGCAGTAGGTTCCAGAAACAATCACAAGAAATTCCTTTGGGAAAGAGCACCTGTGTTCCAGCGAGCATCAACTGACACTTCTCAGGTGGAAATATTTGGTTACTGTTTTGACCACTGGACCCTCAGCTCCACCTACACCTTCAATAGGAGGAGTGCCTACAGGAGCTGTAGGCCCACTTGAACTTCAGGGAAACACCACCTGAGTATTTGTCTCACTTCCACCAGGAGAAGCATTCTTTGGAATCTCTGCTCTACTTGTTCCTGAAGGAGCAGTCAACAGAGCCATTGCCCCAACTTCACTAATTGGAGAAAGGGAGAACCTCTGAAGCACAAACTTCACCTATACAGATTAGAGGAAGAGATGCATAGACAACAAGATAAAAATGCACTCAACAATACAAAGATTAATAAGGAACCACTAGAAACTAGTGGTTCTACATCAGCAATACCTGAACATCCCAACACAGATGAAGTAGAAGAAAACAAACTAAAAATAATTTTATGTGCATGTTTATAGCCCTTAAAGAGGAAATGAAAATTTCCCTTAAATAAAGGGAGGAAAAGGCAAACAAAAAATTAGAAGATATCAACAATTCCTTTAAAGAAACCAAGAAAAAAGAATCAAACAAGTGAAGGAAGCAATTCAAGATATGAAATCTGAAATAGAGACAATATAGAAAGCACAGAGGGAATTTTGAAATGGAAATTCTGGATAAATGATCACTAACCACAAATGAAAACATAAACAGCAGAATATAAGAGATAGAAGAGAGAATTTCAGACATTGAATGCAATTTGAAGGAAATAGATTCATCAGGGAAAGAAAATTTTAAATCCAACAAATCTTTAGCATAAAACATGCAGGAAATCTGAGAAAAGATTGAACTTAAGAATAATATGGATAGAAGAAGGAGAAGTTCAACTCAATGGGAAAGATTTATTTATTCAACAAAATCAAAGAAGATAAATTTCCCAACCTAAAAAAAGACACGCATATGAAAATACAAGAGGCTTATAGAACACTCAATAGACCTGACCAAAAATAGTCCCTTGCCACATAATAATCAAAATAGTACACAAAATAAAGGAAATTATGAACTGCAAAAGAGAAACTCCATAAGCTATCATTAAAAAGGCCGACCTATCAGAATTACACCTAATTTCTCAATGGGAATAATGAATGTAGAAGGTCCTGGTCAGATCTTATGCCAACACAGAGAGACCACAGATGCCAACCTAGACTACTTTACCCAGGAAAGTCTTCAATAACCATAGATGGATAAAACAAGATATTCCACAATGAAACCAAATTTAAACAATACCTATCCACAAATCCAACCCTACAGATAGTACTAGATGGAAAATGCCAAGCAAGGCAAATCACCTTCATCCACCAGAACACAGGAAATAGATGAGCTTACAGCATCAATTCCAAGATAAGGGAATTGAACACATAATGACATTACCATCAACAAAAACAAAATTACAGAAACTTGCAATCACTGGTCATTAATATCCATTAGTATAAATGGTCTCAATTGACCTATAAAAATACTTAGACTAATAGATTGGATACAAAAACAGAATCCACCCTTCTGATACATACAAGAAGCACACCTCAAACTTACAATTAAGACAGATATTTCTTTATAGTAAAGCGTTGGGAAAATTTTTCTAATCAATGAACCTGAGAAACAAGCTGGTGTAGCTAATCTAATATCTAACAAAACAGACTTCAAACTAAAATCAATCAAAAAAGATAAATAAGAGCATTTCATATTTATCAGCCGGGCGGTGGTGGCACACGCCTTTATTCCTAGCACTCGGGAGGCAGAGGCAGGCGGATCTCTGTGAGTTCGAGGCCGGGCTGGATCGATAGCCTCTGAAACAATACAGAGAGACCCTGTCTCGTAAAAACAAAAAAAAAATTTTTCATCCAACCATACTTATCACAGGAGAAATCCATCCAGAGGAAATCTAAATTCTGAACATCTATGCCCCAAACATTAAGACTCCTGAATATTAAAACTTAAATCGCAAACCAAGACCCATACGCTGATAGTGTGATACTTCAACACCCCATACTCGGCAGGTCTGCCAGAAAGCAGCGTCACAGAGAAATAAAGGAACAAATAGATGTTATGACCCAAATGGACATAACAGAAATCTACAGAATGTTTCACCCAAACGGAAAAGAATATACTTTCTTTTCAACACTTCAACCGTCTCAAAAATAGACCACATACTATGTAACAAAGGAAACCTCATTGTATACAAAAAGTTGGAATAAACTCCTGTACCCTATCAGCTCACCACAGTTTAAAGTTAAAATGCAAAAGAGACATTAATTTCAGAAAGCCCCAAAACACATGGTAATTAAACAATGATCAAATATACTCTACCACTGGGTAGAGGAAAAAATAGTTAAAAGACTTTCTACAATTTAATAAAAATGAAAAGATAAACCCAGGCATTGGTGGCACACACCTTTAATCCCAACACTCGGGAGGCAGAGGCAGGTGGTTCTCTGTGAGTTCAAAGCTAGCTTGGTCTACGGAGAGAGTTCCAGAACAGGCTCCAAAGCCACAGAGAAACCATGTCTTGAAAAACCAAAAAGAAAAAAATGAGCAGATAATATACCTAAAACTATGGAACAAAATGAAAGCAGTGATGAAAGGAAAGTTCATAGCAGTAAATACCTACATAAAGAATCTAGAAAAATTCCACACTAGTGAACTAATAGAACCACTGAAAACACTAGAACAGACAGAAACAAACTCACTCCTAAGGCAAGAAAAAGTCAAGCTGAGGGCTGAAATCAATAGAAGAGAAACAAAGAAAACAGTGAAAAGAATCAATGACACAGAGTTGTAATTTGAGAAATTTAACAAAATAGACAAATCTTTATCCAAACTAACCAAAAGAGAGGCAAAAATTTACAAACTAGCAAAATCAGAAGCGAAAAGAGGTCATAATATGGAGGAAATTCAGAGAATCATGAGGTTATATTTCAGAAACCTGTAGTTCACACAATTGGAAAACTACAAGGAGATGGACAATTTTCTTTTTTTTTATGAGACAGGGTTTCTCTGTATTGTTTTGGAGGATATCTGTCCAGCCCGGCCTTGAACTCACAGAGATCTGCCTGTCTCTGCCTCCCGAGTGCTGGGATTAAAGGCGTGTGCCACCTTTAATAATGGCAATTTTCTAGAAAAGTACCAAATACCAAAACTAACTAAGGAACAGATAGACAACTTAAATACACCTATAACCACTAAGGAAACAGAAGCAGTTTTCAATAAGCTCCCAGCAAAGAGCCCAGACCCAGATGTTCAAAGAAGAACTAACACCAATATTCCCTATGTTACTCCACACAATAGAAATAGAAGGAACATTGCCAAACACTTTTTGGGAGGCTCCAGTTACCCTCATACTGAAACCATACAAAGGCACAACTAAGAAAGTGAATTACAGATCAATTTCCCTCATAAACACAGATGCAAAAATACTCAATAAAATTCTGGCAACTGAATCCAAGAACACATAAGAAAAGACATCTACCATGACCAACTAGGATTAATCCAGGGATACAGGAATGGTATTGAAAGACCCCAGGCGGGGGACTTTCACGGGAGGGAGACCCGAACCCAAGGAACACCGAGACCACGAGCTTGGATGCAACAGCAAGAGGCTTTATTGATAATACACGGGTACCCGGGGCATCTCAGTCTCGGGAACTGAGAGCCCCGAGCTGGGGACTCAGGGGTCCTTTTATAGCAAAAAAGCGCAGTACAGAAGCGAGAAGCCTAGTTACAGGATCCTGATTGGGCAATGAGGCCGGGGCTCACAGAATGAGGGCTATTGAGGTTTCTCTCAGAACTCAAGTCTCGGCCTTGGCCCTATCTGAGGAACAATAGGTCTCTGTGCCTGCCCAATCTTGCTGGGCTGGCTATGCGGACGCTATGCAGATAGCAGACACCTGTGTTCTGCCTGGACAGAGATAGTAGTGACTATTCAGCTGTAAAGACCTTGAGCTGAGCTTCTTTCTTATCAAAAATGACTATTCGGCCGAGCTGTGGGGGAAAGGAATTTTCCATAGGCCTCAGCCACCTGTGCTGGGCCGGGGTCTTTCATTCCCCCATTGCTCTTGTAACTGAATGAAATCTTTCATTCAGAGGTTTCTGCCATCTCGAAATCCCTTTGCTTTAGCTGCTGGTATTGTTGAGTCAAAACCAGTGATTGTACAATTGATAACCTTTCTTTTATAAACTGGGTCAGTCTGTTTAAGATGCATGGCCCTATATGTCCCATTGGGGGCTATCAAGTAGCGGCTACTTTGGGGCAAAGGCTCAGTAGCATTGCATAGTCCTTGATGTGTAGCGGGGACTTTACCTATATATATAGTCCCTTTCCAGACACTTCTGAGATGGTTAATTTATGTTGCATGGCTGTCCCACAAAGAGCCTCGGCTGTGGCCTGATTTGTATATTTGCCCACAACCGCTAAGCCTTCATAATAGGGAGGTTGCGGAGTCAGACAAAGCCAGCATTCCTTAGTCTTATCTGGGCGAGTTAAATTCAGAGTGGCATATGTCCCTTGGATCAGGGCTAATATTCTATTTCCTGTGCCTTTAAGGGGGGGGACCCGAGGGGGGGTTTGGGAGTGCTTTCTGTAGGCTCGGGAGCAGCTGTGGTTTTAGGCAGGGTCAGGGGCCTGGTATCAGCCTTGGGCATGAGTAGGCTAGGCTGCTTTTGATCAGCAAGGACCTGGTTAGGGCCTATGGCCTGTGGATTGACCGGAGCCACCTTACATCTGATTGTAAAGATTACTCCCCTGTCTGGCCCGTATAGATACCAACGCAAACCCCAAGCATACCCAGTCTGCCAGTCCGGGGCTTGCTTTCCCTGCGCAGTGAAGGAAATGGCAAGAGGCATACCTATCATTCCAGATTGTCCTTTGTCCCAGCCTCTGCGTACTTGTATTTTATCCCAGGATGAGGACGGCCTCCAATATGCGTCCCCTGTAGTCTTGCACCCCAAGCTGCACAGAAAAAGTAGTCATATCCCCCACATTTCTGGGCCTGTTGCCAGGCACGCCCATCTCGGGGGCAGACATAGAAGTCCTTTGAACTTAGCTGCTCTCTGGCTCTTTGATCAACATACCCGGGGGTGGTTTCTCTGGAGTCCATGAGTGCACGTCGACGTCTGTAAAAGTGGGAGCCACTGGCGCATACCTTTGGGTGGCAATGGGGAATGTCCCAAGTGTCCAACCCTGCTACTAAATCATAAAATTCAGGCCACAGAGTAGGCCATCATGTCCCAAGTGCATGTGGTTCCGTGACAGCATAAATGACCTCCCCCATCTGGGAGAGGACCTCCCAGGTTAATTTATAAACGGCATGGGGACTGGAGACCACACCAGTGTTTGATTTTATGAGGAGGGCTATTAGCAGGAAGGAGAGGAGCGGGTACGTTTTATTTTTAAAGGATTTTGAGTGCGTTGAGCTTTCCATCCTGGGTCCGGATCCTCAGGGAAGGCAGCTTTTACGTGCCAGGCATGTATCCAAGCAGCAATCCCGTCCACCTTGAGAGCAGTAGGGGTGGTCAACAGGACCGTGTATGGTCCCTTCCAGCGAGGTTCAAGGTTCTTAGCCTGGTGGCGCTGGACCCAAACGCTGTCTCCCACGTAATAGGAGTGGGGGGACAATAGGGTGTCTCCTCTGGTCTCGGTAGGCTTGGGCCAGAGGCTTCCAGACTTCCTGCTGAACCAGCTGGAGTGCCTGCAGGTGAGCTTGAAGAGAGGGGGAATTGGCATAGTCAGAAATATCTTGGTCAAAGAACTGAACAAAGGGAATGGTGGTTCCATGTAAAATCTCAAAAGGGGTGAGGCCATGGGGGCCCAGTGTATTCCGGGCACAATAGAGGGCAAGGGGGAGCAAGAGGACCCAGTCTTTAGTGCCAGCTGCCAGCGATAATTTAGTTATAGTCTGCTTAATGGTTCTATTTATTTGTTCTACCTGTCCTGAGCTTTGGGGTCAGTAAGCACAATGTAATCTCCAATTAATCCCCAACAAGGTGGCCACAGACTGACTTACCTGAGAAACAAAGGCAGGCCCGTTGTCTGTCCCCAATACCTGTGGCATTCCGTAACGGGGGAAGATTTCTTCAAGAAGTTTCTTGGTGACCACCTTCGTCGTCTCGTGCTTGGTGGGGTAGGCTTCAGTCCATCCCGAGAAGGTGTTAACAAAAACCAGGAGATCTGTGAAATCTATTTCCCAGTGCACCCCAGGCCGGTGCCCCCGAGCTCGGGTCCCCATGGGTAGCTTTAGCCTGGTCGCATTTACGTGGGCGCAGGCGTCACATCGCTCAGTCACTTGCTTTAGTATTTTCCCAACAGGTGGCGGGTATTTTCTTCCCGGGCTAATAGTTCTCGCATTTTCCTGGAGCTCAAATGAGTGAGTTTGTGTAGGCTGTTAACCAGATATCTAGTCATTAGGCGGGGAAGGACAGTTTTCCCTTGATAGGTCCAGAGACCATCATGTACTCGGGTCGCCCCCAGTCTTTTATCTCATAGTCCCATGACGGGGAGGTCTTCTCGGAAGCCTCATTAGTTACAGGGACTACAGCTGCCTGGAGGAGGTGACTGCTGCTTTCCAAAGCCAGGGCAGTCTCCCGGGCGGCCAGGTCTGCCCTCCGGTTTCTCCGGGCGACCGGACTGTCGCCTTTCTGATGCCCTGGGCAATGTATAATACTGAGGGCGGTTGGCAAGTGCAGAGCCTCTAAGAGGGCCAGGATTTCCTTTTTGTTTTTAATGTCTTTGCCCTCTGAGGTCAATAGCCCCCTTCGCCTATAAATTTCACCATGGATGTGAGCGGTGGCAAAAGCATAGCGGCTGTCTGTGTAGACAGTGAGTTTCTTACCTTCTGCCAGTCTCAGGGCCTGTGTCAAGGCAATCAGTTCTGCTCGTTGGGCTGATGTTCCTGGCGGCAAGGCCTCGGCCCAAATTGTTTCTGACTCAGTTGTCAATGCAGCACCGGCTTTCCGCTCTCCTTGATGTACAAAGCTGCTTCCGTCCGTGAACCAGACAAGGTCAGGGTTGGGGAGGGGTTGATCCGTGAGGTCAGCTCTCGTCCCATGGACCTCAGCCAGGACCTGCAAGCAGTCATGAGTCTCTGCTTCCCCCGGATGGGGAAGTAGCGAGGCGGGGTTCAGGGTCACCGGAGCCCCGGAGTGAACTCGGTCCTTGTCCAGCAACAGAGTCTGGTAATGGGTCATCCTGGCATTGGTGAGCAAGCGGCCCGGTGGCTGCCTGAGCATAGATAGTCAGAGGCTGCCCCAACGTCAATTTGTCAAAGGGTTCAGTCAGATCAGGTAACCCCAGAGCTGGGGAGCTGAGCAGAGCCTTCTTGATGTCCATGAAGGCTTTCTCCTGGCTCTCCCCCCAGTCAAAGTTGTCCCAAGATTCCCAGGTCTGCATCCTGCCATTCAAAGGCAAACAGTGGCTGACTGTCTTTGTGTAACCGCAGGCAGAAGAAGGCATCCTTTAAATCCAGGACTGAGTATCAAACATAGTCAGGTGGCAGTCCACTCAGGAGGTTATAGGGATTGGGGACCATGGGGTGTATGTCCTCAACCCGCTTATTGACTTCCCGGAGGTCCTGGACCGGCCTATAGTCATTGGTTCCTGGCTTCTTGACTGGCAACAGGGGAGTGTTCCAGGGGGACCGGCAGGGGGTTTGGGTCTCTGAAAGGTCCTTCTTTCTAAGTGAGGCCCCCTTTTTCCCTCTTTCTACCTATCCTGTCTCTGCGACTACTGTGGCCAACAGTTTAGTCATTTCTCTGTTACGCTTCTTGTCCCTTGCTATCCTGTCTCTCTCATTTCCTGTCTCTGACATTCTGTTTCCCTCTTTTCTCTCTCTCTCTGAGCTTCTCTTTTATTAAAAAAAATGAGTTCTGTCTCCCTCAATACATCTGGTAGTGTATACCCCTGTCATATGGGGTATACATTCTGTAAGCTTCCTTAAGTCTTTCAAAAAATGCGGCTGGCGATTCCTCTGCCTTCTGAACTATCTGTCTTACCTGGGCCAAATTTATAGATTGCTTATCTGTCTCTCGGAGACTCGATACAAGCAACTGGCATTAAAGACATAGATGGGTCCTACCTGCCTCAGTGGTGAAGTCCCAGTCTGGGCAGCATCAATTTCATTTGGAAGCTGCGTAGGTTGTCCATTTGCCCCAGGAACAATTTTTCCAGGCTTCAAGAAGGACCTGCTGTCTCTCCTCCGAAGTGAGGAGGACCTGTAAAAGCTGTTGGCAATCATCCCAGGTGGGCTGATGGGTAGTAAGAACCGACTCCAATAAATCAGTTATTTTCACAGGATCTGCTGAAAAGGAGGGGTTATTACTTTTCCAGTTATAAAGATCTGAGGCAGAGAACGGCCAGTACTGCAACTGGCCATCATGGCCCGTCCGGAGGCAGGGCCATTGAATCCGGGAGCGGGCTGAGGCCACGGCGCCACCCGGAAGGGCCGGAGCGTCTGCCGGGGAGCGGGGGGCGAGGGGCGTGGCAGCCGCTCTCTGACCTGGTCCATCGCGGGCCGCAGGGAGGCAGACACAGCTCCCCTCGCATTGTCGCCAGTCGCGCCGTCACATTCAGGGCGCCCTTCGCGCAGCGGCTGGGACGCTGAACGCGAACCGGGAATGAGCTGCAGTCCGAGCAGTGCCTGCAGCTGCGGCGGTGGCGGGGGTTAGGGAAGAGGAGGGGCAGGGAGGGTCATAGACCAGCACTTCCCAGGTAACTATACTTGGTGCGGGTGGCCCTGGGGTCCAGGATCCATGACTTTCTCTTTCACCTGGAAAATAATTTGAGAGTTAAAGGTGCCATCTCGTGGCCAGCCAACATCAAAAGTTGGCCATTCAGAAGAGCAAAAGGTGATCCATTGCTTCTTGCGCGCATCGACAGTCTGGTTACGAGCATCTCGAGAGCGATGACAAACGACATTCAGACGGACGAACAGATAAGAAACAAAAACAAACAGATTTTCGCTGCGCGGCTTTGACGAAAGTCAAAAGCAAATTCAGATCGGGGACGGGGGCCTTGTGCTCCCGTCCTTGTCCCCTATCAGGATGGAAACTCCCTCGGCCAGCGGGACTTCCCCAAACAGACGGGGCAGATTCCTAGGCATCTACCCGAAACAACCGAGTCCCTAAGAACTCCAGCTCCAGATACAGACCTACCCCAAACAGACGAGTTCCCTAAGAACTCCAGACGGGGCAGATTGACATCTGCCCCAAACAGACGGGGCCCCAAACAGACGAGTTCCCTAAGAACTCCAGACGTGGCAGATGGACATCTGCCCCAAACAGACGGGGCCCCAAACAGACGAGTTCCCTAAGAACTCCAGACGGGGCAGATGGACATCTGCCCCAAACAGACGGGGCCCCAAACAGACGAGTTCCCTAAGAACTCCAGACGGGGCAGATGGACATCTGCCCCAAACAGACGGGGCCCCAAACAGACGAGGCAGATCGTGTCCTAGAGCTGCGGTCGGTGCCACCAGATACAGATGTATACAGCTGTATATTACAGACGCAGGCGCAATAAAACAACAGGCATAGACAGACAGACAGCAGACAACAGAAACAACAGAAATTTAGTCCGGACAATTCTTACCTCCCAGAAGTGGGTCGGTGGTCCCTGGGCAGGGTCTCAATTCCCGGCCAGTGCACCAAATGAAAGACCCCAGGCGGGGGACTTTCACGGGAGGGAGACCCGAACCCAAGGAACACCGAGACCACGAGCTTGGATGCAACAGCAAGAGGCTTTATTGATAATACACGGGTACCCGGGGCATCTCAGTCTCGGGAACTGAGAGCCCCGAGCTGGGGACTCAGGGGTCCTTTTATAGCAAAAAGCGCAGTACAGAAGCGAGAAGCCTAGTTACAGGATCCTGATTGGGCAATGAGGCCGGGGCTCACAGAATGAGGGCTATTGAGGTTTCTCTCAGAACTCAAGTCTCGGCCTTGGCCCTATCTGAGGAACAATAGGTCTCTGTGCCTGCCCAATCTTGCTGGGCTGGCTATGCGGACGCTATGCAGATAGCAGACACCTGTGTTCTGCCTGGACAGAGATAGTAGTGACTATTCAGCTGTAAAGACCTTGAGCTGAGCTTCTTTCTTATCAAAAATGACTATTCGGCCGAGCTGTGGGGGAAAGGAATTTTCCATAGGCCTCAGCCACCTGTGCTGGGCCGGGGTCTTTCAGTATAACATGTGAAAATCCATCAATATAATCCACCATATAAACAAATTGAAAGGAAAAACCCACATGATCATCTCACTAAATGCTTAAAAAGCCTTTGACATAATTCAACACCCCTTCATAATAAAGGTCTTGGAGAGATCAGGGATAACAGGAACATAAATAAACATAATAAAGGCAGCATACAGTAACCCAACAGCCAGCATCAAACTAAATTGAGAGAAACTCAAAGCAATTTCAGTGAAATCAGGAGCAAGACAAGGTTTTCCATGCTTCATATCTATTCAACATAGTACTTGAAGTTCTAACTATAGAAATAATAAAACAAAAGGAGATCAAATGGATACAAATTAAAAAGAAGTCAAACTCTTGCTATTTGTTAATGATATGATTGTTTACATAATTGACCCCAAAAAGTTTTACCAGAGAACTCCTACAAGATTAGCTCAAAGATACCAGTAGCCTTCCTTTATGCAGATTATAAATGGGCTAAGAAATAAATCAGAGAAACAATACTCTTTATAACAATTACAAATAACATAAAATATCTTGAGCTAACTGTAACCAAAGAAGTGAAAAATTTGTATGACAAGAACTTCAAGTATATAAAGAAATAAATTAAAGAAAATGGAAATGTTTCCCATATTCTTGGACAGATGGGATCAACATGGTAAAAATGGCAACCCTAGCAAAAGCAATCTAGAGATTCAATACAATCCACCTGAAAATTCCAGCACAATTCTTCACAGGCCTTAAAAGAGCAATTCTCAACTTCATATGGAAAAACACCAACAGCAAGAATAAGAATAACAACAAAAACCAAAGATAGCCAAAACAATACTATACAATAAAGAAACATCTGGATATATCACCACTTCTGACTTCAAGTTCTACTATAGAGTCATAGTAATAAAAAGTTTGGTATTGGCATAAAAGCAGACAGGTAGACCAATGGAATAGAAGTAAAGACCCTGATATCAACCCACATATGGACAGCTAATTTTTAATAAATTTAAAATATAAAATGGAAAAAAGAAAACATATTCAACAAATGATGCTGGTATAACTGGCTATGAACATGTAGAAGAATGCAAATAGTTCTGTATTTCTCACCATGTAAAAAACTCAGGTCAAAATGGGTGAAAGATGACAATATAAATTGTCTTGATTGAAACTCACAGAAGAGAAAGTGGGAAATACATTTGAACGCATAGCACAGAAGATCACTTCCTAAATTAAACACCCGTAGCACAGACACTGAGTGCAACAATTAATAAATGGGATGTCCTGAAACTGAGTAGATTCTGTAAAGCAAAGAACACAATCAACAAGACAAAATGGCTTCCTACAGAATGTAAAAATACCTTCACCAACCCCACATCTCCCAGAGAGCTGATCTTCAAACTGTATAAAAAAACTCAACAAAGTAGACATTAAACTACCAAATCATCCAATTTTAAATGAGTTTCAGATATAAACAGAGAATTGTCAACAGAGCAATCTCAAATGACAGAATGACACTTATGGAAATGCTCAACATCTTTAGTCATCAAGGATATGCAAATCAAAACAACTCTGAGATTCCATCTTACACTAATCAGAATGGTCAAGATCAAAAACACCAATGACAACTTATGCTGGAGATGATGTGGAGAAAGGGGAACATGACTTCATTGCTGGTGGGAGTGTAGATTTGTACAGCCTCTGTGGAAATTCGTATGGTGATTTCTCAAAAATTAGGGATCAACCTACCTCAAGGCCCTAAAATACCACTGCTGAGCTTATACCCAAAGGAAGTACATTCACACCATAAGGATATTTGCTCAACTCTGTTCATAGCAACATTATTCATAATAGCCTGATCTTGGAGAAAACCTAAATGTCCCTCTACTGAAGAATCGATAGAGAAAATGTGGTATATTTACGCAAGGGCATACTGATCAATAGTAAGAAAAAGTGGCATCCTAAAATTTCAAGGCAAATAGACAGAACTAGAAAAAAAGATCCTGAGTGCGGTAACCCAAAACCAGAAAGACAAATATAGCATTTACTCACTCATAAGTGGTCACCAGACATGAAGGAAGAGATGCCCAGCCTATAATCCACAACCTTAGAGAAGTTAGCTAGAATTCTCTTCCAGAAACAGATGGAAGCATATTCAGAAATCCACAGCTAACCAGTGGGCCAGGCTCCTGGTGTGCAATCAAAGTAAGGGCGGAGGGATAATATGAACAAAGGTTTCAAGACTATGATGGGGAAACACTTAGAATCTGCTGACCCAAGCTAGTGAGAGATCACTGACACTGGTCTGCCAAAAAGGGAACCTGCACAAGACTGAACTAGACTCTCTTAGTATAAGTGACAATGCTGCAGCTGGGATATTATGAGGCCCTTGGCAGTGGGTTCAAGATATATGTCTAGTGCATAAATTGACTTAGTGGAGCCCATTCTATATGGGCTTAGTCTCGACAGTGATGTGTGGAGGACTGGAGAGTTTCTTTCGTCCTGCCTCAACTAGATGATGGGGCAGACTTAGAAGTCTTCTTAGGTGAGGTCTCACCCTCTCTGAGAAGCAGATGGGCGGTGGTGTTAGAGGAGAACGGGGAAAGAGGTGGGAGAAAGGAGGGGCAACTGGGATTAGATTGTAAAAACTGTATTTAAGTCTTTAATACACTGACTTCTAACAGATGACTTAAGTTGAAGTATATCCTATTATCTTAGCAAATTACTCATATTAATAAATCCTCATGTACAAATTTTAAGAGGTGAAATGTAGAGTGAATTTCTTTACCACCAGGTCCTGCAAACCCTTAGTCCCAGATAAACACACTGAGGCTTATGTTAATTAGAAGCTATTTGGCCAATGGCTGAGGCTTCTTTTGGCTAGCTCTCTCTTAATTATTAACTCATTTTTATTATTCTAAGTGTTTCCATGAGATCTTGACTTACTGAAGAATATCCAGAATCCTATCTTCCTGGTAGCTACATGACATCTCCCTGGCAGCTTCTCTGTGTCCTCTCCCCAGAATTCTCCAAATCTGGTAGCTCAGCCTATATTTATTGCCTGGCTACTGGACAATCAGCATTTTATTAAACCAGTAAGAGACACATATTCACAGCATACAGAGAGCACACATTCTCCGTTGGGGAAATATTCATATGAAGCAAGTTAAAATAAGAATAATTATGTAATTAAGTACTGAATTAGTAATTGCCAACAAGTTTTTCTATGCCTCTACAGAAACTTGTTTCAAGTATTTTTATTTTATAATGGATGATCAGATTACTTGTATTGCTGCAGCTAGTGAAACTAAGACAAGTGAAAATAACTAATATATATATATATTTGCCATATACATCTTTATTCACAACTTACCCAGGATTTGAATGTGGGAAATGTAAAGCAAAAATTGCACTGTCTTTTCTATCACAGTATTAAATAAGATAAACATAATTAAAAAAAATAACTGTATGAACTCTATTTAGAGGGGGAGATGTGGTTCAGAGGATAGGAGCAATTGATGCTGGAAGAAGACAAGAGTTTATTTCCTAGTTCCCACATGGCAGTTCAAAACTCTGTAACTCTGGTCACAGGCCAGAAGCAGGCACCAGATTTCATTACAGATGGTTGTAAGCCATCATGTAGATGTTGGGAATTGAACTAAGAACCCTTGGGAGAGCAGGTAGTCATCTTTCCAGCCCCTCTTTTAGCTTCTTATCAAAATCATATGAGTGGATAAGTAATGACTTTTATGAATATACTGCATCGAGGAGAAGGAAGAGATATGAGGAAACTAGGGAAGACAGAAAAATGAAACTTATAGACCAGAGTCATACACAGTACTTGTCCCAAGACAAAGTAACAATAACATTATAAATTTCTAAGTCTTCACAATCCAGAATTTAGTATTAACTCAATGTGATTTTTGAAAGTATGTACTTAAACTAGGTGCATCAAAGCCATAAAATATTGCTCATATGCAGCCTAAGATACCCAGGAGATTCCAAAGGGTTGTTTAAAACATCTTAAAAATGAGATGAATAATTCATATATTGATTGGCTAATTTTTTAACTGTGTTGTATTACATAAAACAGCATCAAGGTGGTATTTCTAGTTCCTTTCTATTTTTTTGATGTGAGCTTTTTTGGAAATATGAAATCACTTATTTGGTTGACATGTTTTAGCAAGACAGTACCTGCCTAAGGAACTCTTTAAGACATTTATAAAGGCAGCACATAACACATTAGCCATTTTATCAGCATGTAAATCTGATGCCATATGAGGATAATCTCATTTAATTTTCATAAGAGTTATTTGTTTCATCTCTTGTTCATTCTTCGGGGTCAGGCCTGTGTATCAGGCTGCCCCCCCCTTGGACCGAAGAAACATGATGTCAGAAAATCTGGCTGTTATCAGAACTGTTCACAGTGAAATGTATCAGGGAAGGTAGCCTGAGATTCAAGCAGCAACTTGTGTGCCAAAATCTTTAAGTAGGACTGTCACTTTCAAATGTAATTTTGCTGTAATGATTTATTTCAGTGTCTCTCTAGAATGTGTCTTAAAAATCAAATTCTCTTTCTTTAAAAGCAAGGAAAGATTTATGGGGAAATTCCCCCTTGGTTGTATTTTAAAGGACACTCATATATATTAATTTCATCATCTACATTTTGTAATTTTAAAATATATACATGTCTTCTGACAACTCCCTGTATGACTTTAGAGTCACATTTTTAATATAAGTTGACTGTATGGACAAGAGGCCAATGAAAGCCTTAAAATTTTCACTGTTTGCCAAAAGTTATATCTAATAGTGATTAATAATTACTCTTTGTCACAGTTTCAGCCCCTTCTGTTACTTTTCACTTCTTTTAGTCTCATATTTCATTTGATTTTTAAAACTGGGAGCAGAGGCAAATGTTAAAATAAATCACTTTTACAGAAATTCATGGATTTTTGAATTGACTCTTGAAGCTTATGCAAGAGAACTAAGTAAGTCATTTTCTCTGAACAAGTATTGCCACAGAGAATATTCTCACCCCATGAGATACACAAATTTATGAATTTAAATAATAGATTTTTCTAGAAATATTATTTTATGTAAACATGCTTGCTAAAGTTTCAGAATTAAACATGAGTAAAATAAAAAACTTTAATATTTGCATAAGGTGACATGAGTCAACCTTTGGGGTCTATAAAATCCCAGGTAAGATAGCAGATCAGAAAGGCTTATTAAATAACCAAAATGATATGCACTGATCTCCATTGTTGCAAAATCCAGTAGATGTAAATGTCCTTGTCAGTCCAGGTGATCTCTCCATGTGGGAGCAAACAGGAATGATCAAGATGTTGCATGGGGCATCAAGTGACTCTGGTGATAGTCATAGAATCCTGCAGTGTAGTGCTTCCCCCCATGCTCAGAGGGGTCAGTCAGGAAGATGACTAAGAACTGGATACATAATTGGTCAGGAGGTTGGTTGAGGTTCCTAGTTATGCTGAGGTGTGGAGTGCAGGGCATAAGTCAGTGGAAGCCATGAGACAACAGTTTGCAATCTCAATTTACCCACACACGCATCACAAAGCTTTGAGGGTAGAGACACCATAGAGCTGGGAGCCAGAAAGGGTAAAGAGTCCTACACAATTTTGTGAGCATAATGCCTCCTGATCAGTCCTTCCAAGGCCACCACAAAAGCCATGAAGGACTCGAAGTCTCCCTTGTTTGTCACAGCATGAACTGAAAGATAGCACCAAGGAGGAAAGTGAGAACTAAATCACTCAACTCGGTAAACTGTGCAAAATCTCAGTCAATCTGAAGTCTACTCAGGACACAAGAAATGGATCATCATGATGACTGGAGTCAGATTCCCAGTAACTATTTCTGGTGGCTCACAAACACCTGCTATTCCAGTGCTAAGAGATTCAGTGCCCTCTTCTGACCTCCAGAAACAACCATAAACATAAATAAATAGATAGATGATAGATAGATAGATAACTGCATACATACATACATACATACCTGTATACATACATAGAATAGGAAAATATAATAAAAATAATTAATTAACTCAATCAAATAGGTAAATGTTTCAATTGTCAATAGGACAATGCATACACTAACTCTGGTTCTATGTTTGAACAGGAATTACAAATACCACCTCTACCATAAATAAGGGTTGGTACATGAAACATCATGAAAAGAATATTCAAAATTCACCTCACCAAGGAAAATATTTATTGTTACAATCTGTCTTTGTATATATACATAAAATGTTTCTTTAATAGATTTCTAAAAATTTATTGATGATGCAATATTAGGTTTAAATTTTTTCATTCTTCTGAAACTGTAGGTTTGATCATGCAGCATATTTCATAGCTTGAAACAATTTGTTGCAATTTGAGTATCTTTTTCTTTGAGTGTTTGTATGGATGTATGTATATTTGCACTGTATTTCTAGATACTAACTCTAACTAGTAAGCCAACCCTTATTTATAGTCTGATCTGTTGTAACACTCTCAGCTCTTGTTTGTTTACCACTCATACTACCAAGAATCTGTCCTATAATTTTTGTTTATAAATGATGCTAGAATTCTGCCTGGTACTCATCATGATTAATATGAGGAAGTTTTCCTAATAGAGGTCTTTATTTTGTGTAGACTGCATTTAGAATTATTCCAATAATTCCATAAATTTGTTTAATGTGTGCTTATCCAATGGCTAAAATCTCGTTAGTTTCCAAGCTTTTCCTCAGGGCTTGTTTACTGAGTAGTGATTTCAAAGATGCTGGCTTTGTCACCAAAATATTGACTCAATTTCTTTGACCATGACTTTAGTGCTTTCTGCTATCAAGGCATTTGCCTATTGAGCCTAATGTGTCAGAAAGGTGGTATAACATGCACTTTTGCCTTTGAGTTAACCATAGAAATTATAATCAGGCTACTGCTCTTGACATGAGTACAACTGATATGTGTTTATCTTTTTTAAATTTTATTTGTTTGTCCTTCTGAAGAGCCAATGCAGTGCTTTAAAGTATAAAGTTTTAGATGAAGCAGTTTTTCATTGATTTGGAAAGAGCTTTGTTTTTTTACTTTATTTAATTCTATTTTAGTGTTTGCAAGTACATTTATTCTGCTTACTCTATATCTTTTTGTTCTGTTTTCCTAAGCATAGATTATTTGAGAATGTCTCTTAAATGTGCTTGTGCCTTGGGTGTGCTTTGGAATAGTGACATCTCAACAATTGCAATGTATAATGTTTTAATTTTCTTCCATTCTCAAGCTTCAAATTTCCCTTTTGATTTCTCCTTTCAATATTGTTTATTTGAAACATCTTCAGTAGCTGCCAAATAATCAGTTGTATTCAAAACATCTTTATATAATTGATTTCTAGCTAATTCCATTTGGGCAGTGTACTGGCTTTATATGATCTGAATCAATGTAAGTTTATTGAGTCTTTCTTTATAAGCAGCATATGGACAATCTTTGTAAACATTTCTTATGCACTTGAGAAAAATATTCATTCTGCTATCAGTGGGCATTTAGGACAAGCTGGTCTCCAGGGATGTCTACAATTTTATATTCTTACTAATTTTCTGTATAATACTTTCATCAATTCTCAAAAGAAAAGTGTTGAAATCAGCCAGTTGTTCCTTGTATCCTAAATCTTTGTTGGTAAGTGTTTTTATCATCATACTCCCTTGATGAATTTGCTCCTGTATTCGTATGAAATTATCCTCCCAGTTTCTTTGCAAATTCTTACTTAAAATCTTCTTTCTTTCAATTTTAGGCAGTTATTATAGATCTATTTTTGAATAGTGTTAGCATGACATATCTTTCTCAATATTTTTACCTATAACTTATTAGTATCTTTGCATCAATACTATGTTTTCTGAAAATACTATATTATTAGATTTGATATTATTCTTTTAATTGAGTCTGAAGATATCATTTTTTAGGTTGAAGTGTTGAGACAGCTTGGTTATTAGCATGGCTGAATTTATGCATTCCTTGCTGTTTGTTTTAGCTAATCATTTTTCTTCGGTCATTTGTTCCATCTCTTTTAGTTATTTGGAATCAGAATTTTTAAAAATGCTTATTCAAACCACAGTTTTACATTTTAGGGAAACACACATTTTTCAAACATTCAAGAATATCAAAGATTTTTTTAAAAAATTTAAAAAACTTAGAAGTTTTTCTAATACTGGAATTATAAAATATGAAATATTGTTCCAGAAGGAAAGGAAATAATAGATGAAATAAAAATATGTCCTCAAGAAGGAACCGATCTCAATTTTGAAAAGATAAGTATCTGTTTTCATTTTTCTTCCTTAAATTTCTTTAATGACAACTATATTTTTAATTTCAGAATTGCAATAATGGACCTTGAAGAATATGTCATGCAAATGTATGTAAGATATGAAACACTAACAGAGAATAATATTAATTATTTTATTACAAACTTACTTTGAGGAGAATAACAGTAAAATATGAATATGTTTCTAGATATTATTTCTAAGGAGTAGCCATTGAAAATAATACAGAATCAATATAATAAATATTTCACAAAGAATTCTACATAAATAGTTTGTCAAATACATTACTTATTATGAATATTAGTCTCAACTTTGCCCTAAGACTCAATATTTTAAGAAAGTAATATCTGGACAGAAAAGACAATCAGCTCCAATAATAGGGAAAGAAATTAGGCAAATCCCTTAATTTCAAGTGTTTACTACCTACAGTGCAGGACATGGGGAAGAACAAACAGGAGCATGTGACTATTTACAAACCAAAAAATGGCAATGAGGACAGACACAGGTCCAGAACTTTCTACCAAGACCATGAAGAAATAGTAGGATGACTTCATGTGGATTACTGTGTATCTATGGAACTGCAGAACTCGCTGGGAGAGAAGTCAGATGTCAGGTGAGTCTGAAGGAAAGGCAGCCAACTGTGACAGCTATTGTAATATTGGTGACTACTGAGCATTTTCAGAGTATAAAATAACCTGAGAACATGTCATTTAAAACTAATAGATATTACTGATTTTTAAAGCATTTTATTTATACAATATACAATATAACATACAAAATAACATATAAAGACCTTGTGCATGTGGTAATTTCTCACATGCCCAGTTTCTCTGCTTAGCTGTCTGAAGGTCTCATCACAGCAAAAGTAATCACCAATTCAATAAAATAGTCCCCAAAGGCTACAATCAAATCAATCAAGTTTAATAATGTTCTGTTTGCTCAAGCTCAATTAATCATATCTGCATTTGGCAATATTATAATTACTCTTCTCAGGATTATACTTAACAAAAGACTCAGACTTCAAATTCATTCCTTTTTACATGATCAAGAATGTCCCCATTTTGGACAGCATTGTAAGGAGCACAAACTTGAATGCACAGCAGAAAGTGTCACCACAGACAGCATCCTGATAGAGCCAAACCTCTGGCAAATGTTAGTTTACCACTTTTTTTCATCCAAGGAAGAGTGAGAAGACACTCTATGGATGATGAAGTGCCTTGTGAACTGCAATTAATTATACTATAATGGCAGGTATAAAATCTTCATTAATATTTAAATTGCATTTTGTACATGTGTACATGTTTATATGCATTCAGGTACTTAAGTGTGTATCGTACATGTATTTGTACAGGTGTACATGCTTATAAGCATGCAGGTGCTTGGGTGTGTATTGATGCATATGTGTAAGGGAAGGCTAAAATATAATGGATACCATTCCTGAGATGCCATATATCTTGTAATTTTATTGTTTCATTTATTTTGATAGAGGCTCTCATTGGCCTGGAGACTATAATAACTGTTCATAAGAAGCCCCCAGGACCCAATTGGCAGCATCTTGCCAGTGCTACAAACATAAGCATATGCCACTATGACGAGCTTCTCTTACCAAGGTTGGCAGACTGAAGTCAGGCTTTAAACTTGTAAGACAAAAACTTTGCTAATAGCACTAAAATCAGATCACAAATTTTGTACTTTTAAGTGTTTGTACGCAGTCTCTATCCCTATAACTTCCATCATGCATAAGAATTTTACTCTAGGGTAGTAGATATGAATACATTTGCAGTCCTCCATGTGCCCACACCAGTTAGACCAGCACCATTTGTTGGAGATGCTTTCTCTTTTCTATTTTATAATTTTGGCTTCTTCATCAAAAATTAGGTGTCCATATGTGTATAAATTTACATCTGTGTCTTCGATTCAATTCCATTGATCCACCATCTGTCTTTATGCCAATACCATATGGTTTATCATATTACTGTAATGTACTTAGTTTCTAAAATGCCATTTATCTATAGTATTAACCTAAGGGGATGTTTACTTCATGATTAACACATTAAAATACCAGCTGATTCTGTGTTTCTCTAGTTGGGCAAAAATATGATGAAGGTAATTCTTAGACTGACATGGTAGGTACAGAACATGTGCACATTAAACAACAAAAATGTGTTGTAAAATATTCAAAGATAGCTTGAATTAGCATACACACTGGTTTCAGCCTCTTGTCCAATGGGAATTCTGAGGCTAAGGTGTTTTTTCATCTTTGGTTCTGTATATATTTTGTGTGATGCTATTCCTAGGGAGGTAAGAACAAACATCTACTCACCCTATACAGCTACCTGAAAACAGACAGAGAAAGATTACCACCAAAGCCCAATTGGTGAACCACTGTGTTTCATTGGGATTACTTCCAGGAACATAGGTGAGGGGACACTTACCAGAGCTAAAATGACTCAAAGAATGTGTACCAAAATCATATCCCAGCTTGGCTGATTGTTCCTGAGAGCTGCTGAAAAACAGAGCATACTACACCACACAGCAGTTCCACAATCTACAGTATCCTTTGCATGTGGCTCAACTGCTTTTATCCTCTTCCAAATAGTAAGGCAGGCCTCCCCTGTTGCTGGTGTGTTTCTTCCTGGTAGCTTGAATGAGTTGAGCCATTTCTAGGCAGCTCAATTTTCTGAGAACTTTTTCAGCAGTCCTACTGCTTATCTAAGTTGGTGAATGGAGGGACCTAATGAATCTGGTCACTCTCAGACAATTCCTGAAGAAACTGGTCCTTTACTTCCTGAGCTTAAATGAGCTGCCCTGGCATTATGGAAAGTTTTACCCCCATTTAAAACATTTGTTTGCTTTACTTCCCCTTTAACATCCTCTTCCTTAATGATCATCCTTCCAACATGGATGGCATTAATCTCAGAGAAAATAGCCATACAACATCATGCTTGCAATATAATCTCCAATCCAAGCCCAAATATTGAGTTTCTTCATTTCTTCTTAGATCAATTGTCACAGAACTTCGTGAGAAAAATTTGCAGCAGAATACTTCTGTGGAAAAGAAACTTCAAATAGATCCACACAGCTTACAGTAAGCTGAAAAGATGACAAGAAACAAATTCTGCAAGGGAAGATTCACAAATACTCCAAGCACCTTATGAGACAATGGGGAGTGCTAATCAAGTCAGGACACAACAATCACAATTGTAACCCACAGAATTGTGACCAGCATCTGAGAATTGTCATGCATGCCTGTGGAACAGATTAGCATTTGCAGTGCAGCCAACAAAGGAAGATGCAGAGGAGAGAGATCTCTGCAATTGAACATACTTCTGAGAGCAATGAAAGGAATACCAAGAGATACAAACTGAATAAACCAAGAAATTTCCAAATCCTATATTCCCACCTCATTATCTCTCCCCTCTCCATCTTTTCTTCCTTTATTTAATAACAAGTTTCAATTTATCAGCTTCATTCAGTCCTTCCTGGTATTGCCCTGTGGAAGTCCCTTTTGTTCCCCCCTTTCATTTTTTTTTAAATTTTCCATTCTCAATTTACACAAACTGGCTTAGTTTATTTGTTCCTTATGGCTCAGTTGCCTGAAATGTGACTTGATCTCCCATTTCCAGAGACCTTTATCATAAATCCCCCAATCCATCCCCTTTGTGACTACTAATCTATTTATGAGACATTTATTATATAATTCTATATTACGCTCACTCTTCTGATTTCTCTCTAGAAATTCAATTTTAATCACTGTTCATACTCTGACTTTTATAATTTTGTTTCTTTTCCTCTCCACTCCTTCTAACACTGACTAAAACAATATTATACACATTATTATCCACGTTTCTATATTCTTGAAAAAATTGTCATCTAAGAATTGATTATTTTAAGTTTAGGTAACACTTGCCCTAACTCTGTATTGTGTCTATTCATTTATACTGACTGTTTTTACAAGTGACATTCTGGAGATAAATTTCAGTGCCTAAGCTTCAGAGGAAAATAACCCCTCATCCATAGTATAGCCTAGTTCCTCTTGAGTATTGTTACCACTCACACTTAAAGATGAAATAAGGCTTAAATTAAATCTCTCTCTTTTGATAACAGACATGCATAATGATCTGGTCAAGCCCAAGTCAGTCCATACACCAGCATGGGTAACAGAGTTGGACATAAAATTTCACCCCTGGAGGAGATACCGACAATTGTTAGCTGGATGGAGGGAGAGAGTAAGTTTTCTCTAAGAGTATTGAAACCCTGTTAATTTCTACACCCTAGTGAAAGCTGCACATTGAACAATATTTAGACCCATGGGTTAATGAGGTTAAAATTTTAAAATAAAGAAGACAAAGTTGGGGGATGATTGTGGTGGTTGTAGTTAGGGGATGAGACTTCATATGATCAAAACATTATGTAAGAAGTAACTAAAGTACTAAAAATTTTTAAAAGAAAATATAATTTAATAAAGACATAGATACATTGAAGAAAAATGTATGCTAGAAAGTAAAAAAAATCAGTAAGTTAAACTGAAAACTCTATGGAAGCATTGTAGATACAATAAGCAGAGGTCTTGAAGACAGGATACACAGATTGGAATGTTTAATTGACCATGAAGGTAAGTTAATGGAAAGTGAAATGAAACATATGGAAAAAATAAGAAAAGATAAAATCTAAAAACTTTGGGCATATAAGATGTGGTTGTTTGCAAGAAAATGATGCCCAAAGGGAGTGGCACTATTTGGAGATGTGGTATTGTGAGAGTAGGAATGGCCCTCTTGGAGGAAGTGTGTCACTCTGGGTATTGACTTTGAGGTCTCCTATGCTTAAGCAACATTCATTGTGACATACCACTTCCTGTTGCCTGAAAGGCAAGATGTTGAACCCTTGGCTACTTATCAAGCATCATGTCTGCCTGCATATCACCGTGATGGCCCATGATGATGAAAAAACTAAACCTCTGAAACTGTAATCTACCCCCAAATAACTGTTTTTCCTTTATAATAGTTGCTGTGGTAGTGGTGCCACTGAATAGCAATAAAATCCCTAACTAAGACAGAAATTGGTACCAGTGACTAGGATATTGGCAGACCAGGCAGGCTTTTGTTTGGAATTTTATGGACTTTGGGAGTTTGGGTTAGGAATGCAGTGGAATGACTTAAGTGCATTTAATGAGCCTTACGAGTAGGAGAATGGAAAACAGTAGTGCTGAGTGTGAGAAGAATTTTAGCATATTGCCTACAAACTATTCTCATAATATTTTTGTGAAGGGCTTTTTGCCCTTGCCTGAATGTTTGCCTGAAGATAAAGCAAAGGGTTTGGGATTTATTCCCTTGGCAAAGGAAATCTCAAAAGAGCTTACTAGAGACTCTGTTGTGTGGTTACTAATGTTAACTCTAATGAAGATTTATAATGAAAAGGAACAAATTGAGCAAAGAAAAATATTTGAGGAGAAAAAAAAGCACCAGAAAGTAGAATGGATTTACCTTCTGTGTTCCAGAAGATAAACAGATTAAGAAATGCAATAAGGGTATGTTGACCTCAGTGCAAAGTCCCTCCCAGCTAAATTTCCAACTTGTGAAAAGGAATTAAAGGAAAGCTTAGTGATGGCTGTGGGGTACAGGACTTTAATTTCAGAACTGGTAAGGCAGTGGCTACCGAATCTCTGACTTTGAGGACTTCTTCATCTGCAGACCAAGTTCAAGGACAGCCAAACTTAGGCAATGAAGGAAAACAGAAAACTGGTGAAGACGCAGTTGAACAATAGGATATTATAGCCCCAGAAAAAGCAGAACTTGGCAGGTTCAGCCATGTGTTTCTGAAGTTAAGGAGACAAGAAAGGGAGTATGAAATTTGCCTCTATGTTTAAGGAAAACTTCTGAGGCCAGAAATATATCAGAGGTGTCCCTGAATGGAGGCCTAGAGAGGCCACTTTGTGAAGCTGTAAAGTTCAAGCCTGGATTTCCTTGGAGACCCCAAGATGTTAGTAGAGATAGGAGAGCCATAGAATACTGGCCAAAGAGATCTGCTGAAAGGAAGGAAGTATAACCAGGCCAAGAGAAAGAAATGTGGTGCAGTCAAAGAAGGTGAAAGGAGTTGGAGATCTGAGGAGTGTTTTCAGATTAGACATGGAGATACGGAGTTTCGAGTTTTCCCAGTTGGTTTTCCATCTTTCTTTGGTACAATATTTCCTCAGTAAGCTCCCTTCCCTAAGTTTTGGAATGGTAATTCGTATCCTGTGTCATTATATGTTGGAAGTTGGTGATCTGTTTTTTTTTATCATTTTTTATTTTAATTTTAAATAGCTTGTTTACATGTCAATCCCAGTTCCCTCTCCCTCCCCTCCTCCCGCACTCCCCTTCCCCCCCACCCTCCCACCCTATTGCCAAATCCTTCCACATAGGGGATATCTAGAGTCTGTCATTTTACTCTGGGTAGGGTCCAGGCACTCCCCTAAGAGTCCAGGCTGAGAGAGCATCCCTCTTTGTGCTATAGGCACACGAAGACTGTTTGTATACCAGGGATAGACACTGATCCACAGCTCAGGGCCCCATAGGTTGCCCAGGCCTTCTCGCTGACACTCACATTTGGGGGGTCCAGATCAGTCCCATCAGTCCCACTGCCAGTCTGGGGTCCAAGAGCTCTCCCCTGTTCAGATCAGCTGTCTCTGCTGGTTTTGCCAGCCCATTCTTTGCCAATTTGCTCATCACTCCTCTCTCTCTGTCACTGGTTTCCTTGGGTTCAGTTCAGTGATTAATTGTGTGTTTGCCTCTGCTTCCATCAGTCACAGGATGAAGGCTCCCGGATGGTTATAGACATCAAGTTCATTATCAGGAATGGGCATTCGAGGTGGTCTCTCCACTATTGCTTAGCTTACGAATTGGTGTTATCCCTTTAGATCACTCGAGGTCGCTCTGGTGCCTGATCTGTATTCGATCCTATGATTCCCTCTTCCCCCATTCTACCCCCACCCCCTCAACTTCCTGTTCCCCCATGACCAACTCTCTTCCTCTTCACCCCCTCTCTTCTTCCCAGGTCCCACTCCCCCCACCCCTTGTCATGTTCCCCATCCATTTGATTTTGATAGAATGTGCCAGGCAAAGAAAGAAACTCCCCACATTTTGTAATTAAATTACTAAAATATGCAAAACAAAAGTGTATTGAAAGTTTCCATGAAGAAACACTATGTCACATATGAAGGCAGGCTGTTAGAATAGAAGTTGATTCCTCAACAGACTTTCAAAGCCAGAGAGGCTTTTGCCAATTTATACTTCACATTATGAATGTTGGCAGTTGCTAACTCAGACTACTAACCTCAGAAAAACTGTCTATCACAGTCAAAGAAGTTCCCATTTTCTCAGTCAAAATGATCTTTGTTTGTGTGCAAACCATGAGATATGAGGTGTTTTTCTCTCATACAAAGGTAGAGAATTTTTTGTTTCTTTCTCCATAATTAAGTTTTTCCAAGGTTTTGATTTCAAAGATATGGTGATACAACCTGGCAGGACTATGTCAGTGCATAACAATAGAGGACGTCCCCAGTAAGGGCTGACATGGAAAAGGGTTCTTCAGTTATCTCCAGTCCCTGAATTTTCTCAAGATTCTTAGCGAAAATATATTTTCGTATATATAACCCCTCCCTTGAACCTGGGAATCTCGGTAAATATCATTGTCTGCTGAGAGAAAAGAGCCATTGTCTTCCATGATATACATATTGGTAAATTACCCATTACCTAGTGTTCAAGCAGAGAGCTCCAGTTAAACTTAGGGAGTCACCAGGCAAAATGAAAAGATATGATAGTGGGAGGGGAACCCATTGGGAGAAAGGACTTAGTGGACAAGTGGAAGGGGATTGCCGGGGAGGAGAGTGTAAGCAGAATGTGATATATTTTTTTCAAAGAATAAATAAAATAAAATTGCTATAAATTTCAAGTAATACAGTTATAATTTTGAAATATATAAATACTATATTTAAAGATTAATTTTATTATTGATGAACAACTACAAATTGATTCCTATCAAAAAGTTTATTGATATCATTGTTTGGAATGAGTTTCATCTTTCTGTGAGCCTTATAGTATGAAGTTAGCTTTGCTTGTGATGTATATTCTTTCTCTCCCAAACAGTGAAAGAGAGAGAAGAAAAGAAAATCTATGGACAAGAACTTAAAAACTAGGCTGGGCTGTGGTGGCACACGCCTTTAATCCCAGCACTCAGGAGGCATAGGCAGGCAAATTTCTGTGATTTCTAGGCCAGCCTGGTCTACAGAGTGAGTGCCAGGACAGGCTCCAAAGCAATACAGAGAAACCCTGCTCTCAAAAAAAAAAGTGAAAAGCTAAAGTAACACCAGGTGAAATTATACACACCTATATCCTGGGACTTATGGGGATAGCAACAGCATCAGGAACTCAAAGTCAACATTGACAATTTAGCCAGCGTGAGGACCATTCTGTATCAAAATGTTTATATCTATGTTTTAGAATTCATTGATTTATTTGAGAAAGATTGATTAAATTTCTTCTAATATGAAAATAAAGTAGTATGAAACATCTAGGATGAACATAATAAATATAAATTTAACCTTTTTTTCTGTTTTTCCAATATAAAATACTATGGCTTCATATCACTTTAAAATAACTATCTAAATATATATTAATAGCTGTATACTGGGGAAGTGTATAAAATATATGGAAAAATAAATAAACTAAGCCTTTATTTTCAAAAACATATGTGCATATATATTGTGTTTTTTAAACATTTTGTTAAATTAGAAATTACTGTTTTGAAATCTATTTCCATCTGGCTAATTTTTTAACATCATTTTTACCCATAGACATTAGTCTCATGATAATAAATAAAGCAGCTTTAGATAAGGGACACATTTCCTATGAAAGCAGATTGTATTTTGCTATAAAATCATGACAACAGTGTGGTCCTAATTGCCTCTTTTAGACATTGGCAACCAGCCAATGAATTATGTTTTTTTTTCACCTAAAAGACATAATCAAATAGTACATGAAGCTTTTGTTGACTCTTAGATATGTAAATTAGGAATGGTATTTAACAAGTTATTTTGTCATTCTTCTGAGAGGAAACATTGATTTGCAAGCGTAATTACACTCACTGTTTTTAGAACAAACAAGTGGTTTCTATGACACAGTTTTGAAGCCATCAGGGTCACAGGTAGATTTCCTCCCAGTAATGCCTCTTCAGGAGATGCCTGGGCTATTAGTTTAGAATTCATATTGAAAGGACCTGAGATTGACGATGTATTCTGGGTCCACTTTGCATTTTAAAATCAACTGGGCTGTCTGATAAGTGACATTTTCTCAAATGTCACAGTGAGTCTGTCTACACCTGTGAACAGGGTGCTACTTTAGTGGTAAAGTACATCTTTAGTGGTAAAGTAAGTTCAGACCCCATTTAAGTCTATGAAAGCATATAATAAAAATATCCTTTTGGGTTGACCTAAAAGATGTCTCTGAATCCCTTGAGACCTATTGAACCTGTTTTGTGCTCCCAGGCTACAAAGACAGTCCTAAATGAAGTTACCCAAACTATGGAAAAATGATCCCTTCTAAGGAGATCACTAACTTCAAGAAAACAAATTTATATTTTAGATTTCTGTTTTTCCAACCAAGGCACTTAAGGCTTTTACATAAGTCAGGAATCTCTTTTCTAGTCAAACTTTTGGAGAAAGTTTCTTTTAAGTATATATAGGATGAAACTTTTTGAATTTAATTTAGGATCAAGAAAAAATGAAAGCTGGTCTGGACCTAGAAATCTGCATCCAAATATCATGTTTGCAGGTAAAAAGTTATGCTTAGTCCTTAACTGTGTTATAAGAGAAAATAGAGGCTTAATTTACTGACATTGGCCCAATTACATATACAGGAATTGAGTCTCCAGAGACTTCACAAAATGGTCCTCCAAGTTTATTCTGAGCAGCATGCAGAAACTGTTTATAGTTGCTCTATTCCTATGGGGATGAAGTAAAATCTTAGAATCTGCATCATTTAGTACTTGCATATGTTTTTACCAACTCCATATCACAGTATATATGAAGTTGATGACAACATTCTACCTATAATGACTGTATTTGTAAGATTTACTCTTATTAAGCTTGGACATTTCCATCTATCTCCATGCTCACCCTTGTTGCAATATAGTAGACTGCAGACCACTTAATTAATGATAATCATTGAAGCAATAAAACTTTAATACAACAGCATCTTTGCCATTTTTCTTTAAAATAAATTGAAGTCCAGCCTTACTATGAAAAACAAACTTATTTTACTGTTCTTTTCAAATGATTAATTACACATGGCCTCAATTGTGTGTTATTGTAGTACAGAAGCAAAACAACATTTATTAAAGATCAATATCATACCCAGGCAATATGTTCAGGATTTTGCAAACATTGTTCTCTTAGTTTTTTTTTTTTTTTGCAGCAGGACTGTGAGACAAGAATCATTTTCATCACATTATAATAGCGAAAGGTGACAGATGTCAATAGCCTAGTGTGCCAGATGTGACACTCTGTTAGTAAGCTGTAGATCCAGAGTGCACAAAGACCTATGATTTTAAGTCTATTCATACTGAATACCTTGAGCAAGGAAATTTCAGCATTTTACCTACAGACAATAATTTAATCACCTTGTAAAATAGTTAATTGGATCTTGACTTGCCTCCAAAGCAACTCTTTTAATTAGTTATGCACCATAATTTAATAGTTACTAATAAGAAGGAAATACAGTTTATTGAGTTCAAAAATGCCTTTAGTTCTTTCTACTATCTTAGGAACTAGCCACATATACTCAAGTGACAATTAAAATGAAATTAATCTACAGACTTAGAATCTCAATCTCACTAGCCATAAGTATTTAGTCTTGACTTCAGGCTAGTGTATGTGCCACCAATTTCCTTTAATGTAATACACTTTTTATACAGTTAAAGAACTATTTCACAGCACAAATAAATGTAATGTATCTTTGCCCAGTTACAATAATATTCCAGATCAGCATATACATATATGTGAGGACCACATTTCAGATCACCCGGACTTCATGTGAAAGCTGGGTGAGCATGGCAACCTACCTGTTTTTTCCACTTTGGAGGCAGACACACGAGTACTCCCAGAGTAAGATGAGTTCTCCACTCATTGAGAAACCCTGCTTTGGTATGTAATATGGAGGGTTATTTGAAGAGGACATCTGGTATTAGCACGTGTGCACACACACCCATGTGTACATGCAGGCCCATGTGGATGAATGCTCCCCCCTCCATATATGTGGTCTTTCCTATCTATTTTCAGAAGTTATGAGTGTTGTGTGGTGCCAACAATTGTTAAAAAGCATTGTTAAGAAGACAGAGCATCGTGTTGGGAAATGCTGATCTATTGTAGAGAGGGGAGTGATGCCTCCCCTGCTGTTCCTCTCATCCAACACTGAACTCCCTTAGCAGTCATAGCTCTTGTGGCCAAGAGGAGAATGATTCCGATTGGGGTACAGGTAGAAAAATTCAGTTGTTGAGGTTTATTTCATCAGATGTAAAGCAAATTTAAAATACAGCTTTCAGAAGGGAGAACAGTGAAAGACGAATGGCCATACAAGGACTTCTCCCAATATCTAAGCTTCTCATTCTAGTTCTTCAATTTCTCCATTCCTTCCCCTCAAATTGGGTGGTCTTTTTTCCCCTGAAATGTGCAGAGAGTTTCTTATAAACTGTTTTCACTCATAATTCAGTCTGTTTCTATAGGATGAACAAGACACAATAATGTGTATAAAGGTGCAACGACCTAGAGTCTTGGGATGTTTACTAGGATAAAGAGCAGCAGTGCCATTTACATATGCATCTTGAGTGCCTGTTCAAGTGTATCCTCAAGAGTTTGCCAAGGCATGCTTCGTGTTTTAAACCATCATCTTGTATTTGCTGATATAGTCAACTTGTCTGTGTCATAACCAGATGCAAGGTCACTTTCTTTCCTTCCTATTTTTGACATAGTTGTTTTAAATACAACATTTATTCTCGAGGTAACACAGATTTTATAGATATATTATATATTTAGGTAAAGTGTAACACATACAGAGATGATATTTGTCTTAGTATATAATATCCTAACAAGACCACCATATAGTCATTGAAAATACCACTGTCAAAAGTGCATTTATTCCTGTTAACCTACCAATCATTATTGTTTAGCTTAGCCAACTCGACGGGTGTTCAGAATACTTACATTAATATACTTGAGCAAATAATTCCCAAACAAAGGTTGTTTTATAATAAAATGTAAAGTTACTATGTGGCTGAACAGGGCGCTGATTTTTCATTGAAGTACAAACCCTTATAACCATGGCTCAGGAAACAATTTAAATTAAAAATCCTAAATAGAGTTGTTACTGAATGCATGCACATCTGTTTACCAGTATCTAGCTAAGAGCTTAGACATCCTAAGCTACAGACTGTGTACATACTTATGTACATACAGAAACATAAGTATGTTTACAAAGAAATGCTCTTTTAAGTTAACTTACACAAATAACTACTATATTAAATGAAGTTAAGGACTGTTTCAATGAAGTTCTGAGCATTCCATTCTAGCTTATTGGTTAGCACCTTTGCTACTGCGCAATGCCTTGAGAAGATGATTGCTCAAGAAAACTAATTGATATCATCATCCATATGGTTGTTATATAAAATTATAGAAGTGGAGTGCATTTCAAAATATTTCATTAGATAATCTTGTTTTCAAAGAACAAATGATCATCATCACCCTTCTGACTTCATAAATTACCTTTCTTGTTTCTTTATTTCAAATTTCCACTTGATACACACACACACACACACGCACACACACACACATATATATACATACATATATATATGTTGTAGAAATTCATGTACTCAGTGGAGGACTTCCTTGAAATCACATTATTTTTATCATTTATTTTTCCATAACCAGAGGGAATTGTCCAAACCTACACAGCTGAACACTAAGTGCTATACAAGCCAGTAAGGACTGTGATCACAAAGTCTATGCAACTTAAACTTTCTCCAGAATGCAATTCAGTTTTTGAGACACTTGGTTTGAGTTCAACGATTTAAAAAAGTAGACAAGCATCGGAGTTTGTTTGACTTTCACAATTACAGGGAATTAATTTTTGAGATGAAGTACCATAGTAACCAGAGATAAACACTTGCATACTTGATGAAGAGATAAGACATTTCCTTGCAAGTACATTAAGGTAGATGTGGTTGAGATCAACTTTAGAATTTAATAAATAGAACAGATTCATTTTAACTGCTGAAAAGAGAAACAAGAAAATTGAGGATCTAAGATGAATTCTTGACAATGATTGTGACAATCTTAATGCTGTATGAAATCCAGAGAATAAGATGTGTGTGGGGATTCTGTGGCTGAATTTACCTTCTGATTATTGTAGAAAAAATAGAAAAATAGTAACTCTTTATTTTCTTCACACTGAACTGTTAATAATTTTATTTTGATAAGAAAACAGTGTGAAACTACGAACTTTTGTCATTTTTGATGCCATTTCCTATTATTTGCCCATTTAATATCAAAATATTGATACCTATCTCATAATGGTTGTGTTTTTCAGTGTTGAATAATTACCATTTTTGAATGACTATCTTCCAAAAAGAAATGAAATGCTGTTTGCAGTACACTCAAAATTTTCCTTTAAAAAGCTTCTTTAGACTAACTTATTATTACATAAATGTATGGGAAAAGTACATTTCTTGATTATAGGAAAGGGACATATGTATATTCATTTATTTTGTGTAAATGTGTTTGTGCTTGAGCACATGCACATGTGATGGTAGGAAAAAGGATTATTGGAGATGTTTTAGCCTTTAAACATGTGGCTTCCGCAATCAAACTTACTTTGTCAGGATCATCAACCTTTACCTACTGAGGATCTCACTGGCTTGAGAGGAATATTTCTATTGCAGTATTTTATATGAACCTCTGTGTCTGACAATGTGGTGCATTGAGAAATCAATAATAAGACCCTGGTGTTGTAGTATACACACTTCCTTGTTTGGGATAAAGAGCAACCAGATAATATGCTCCCAGAACATTGCAAGCACTGCTTCACTGTTTGTAGGAGCTGTGAAATCTCTCTCTGTCACCCCTCTCTGTCTCACACACACACACACACACACTCACTCACTCACTTTCTTCTCTTTCTCACTCTTTTACTCTTCTCTCTCCCTCTCCCTACCACTCTCCCCTCCCTGTCTCTGTGTTTATGTTTCTTCTCTCTCTCTCCCCTTCTCTCCTTTTTACTCCCTCCAGGAAAATAGAACAGTTGCCACATTTTCTTGAGATGCAAATGGGAAACATGTATGTAGCTGGTAGGGTCAGCACATGGAGACCTGGGTTTAGTGGTAGTTTCATTAGGAGCTTGGGAAAATTGGGAAGTCATTTGTGTTTGGCAGGAGTAGAGCTGTCTACATATCAGTGCAAAACTCAATTCTGAGCTTTATGATTTTCTTCACGTGTATAGCTAAGCATATATTTGAAGAATCAAATCATATAGGTGAAATACATTTATGTAAGTATATGTGCATGTTTAAACAACATAAATATTGCAAATAAATTTAAAAACATAAACTATTTTAACAAAACTTACTAAAAATATCATTGAATACCTTCCTAACAGGTTAACTAAACCCAGTGTTGATAGGTTTATTGGGGCCTATTGTGGAAACCCACATTGTCTTATATAGTCTATTCTAGAGACACTACTGACCTTCGTGAATTGCTATAATATGGACTCAATAGCTCAGTGGGATAGCCCCATATGACTCAGATGCTGGTAAGAGGGGGAAAATAATTTTGCTTAGAATTTCACACAATGCCTTCTAGTAGCAGGTGCTCTTAGATGACATCAGGATTTTAGCAGCAAAAAACTAAAAAAACAAAACAACAACAACAAAAACTGTTACACAGTGGAATTTTCATTTTTATGGCTCATAGGGCTTTTTATATTTACTGCCAAATCTTAGAACATTTAAATGTCATTTGTCTATATGGGGTGTTTTGCATATAAAATCAACACATGCACTTTAATTAGTTGCATGTGATCTAACATTTAAGCATTCAGCCCCATTGTGCATGGGCATCTGTTTCACCTGCTGTGGACAATGAGCTATCCGTTAAGACTGCTCACGTATGCTTTGTATTTACAATTACAATAAATGCTAAGAATTTGTTTTTCTCCTTTTCAATGTAAAATAGATGGCTGCATTTCTTCAGCAAACATAAGTATCAAAAGGTAGAATGGGATTTAACACTCAAACATAAAAACTATGGAAAATTTAATGTGTTTTCTTCTTAGATTTTTTTCTATAGATGTTCATATTTTCACACTTGCAAAGTTTTTACACACATGAAATACAATTAGAATAATACTCCAAAATTTTATATACTAGGCATATTTTTGTTAACATACACTCACAAATACTCTTTTAGCATTAATAATGTTTTATAATGTTTATATGCCAGTGTTTACATACATGCTGCATTAATGGATCATGGTAGAAAAGCAACATTGAAAAAGGAAATATTGCTAAAATTGTGAGTCATGATCCAATTTATACCTTTTAACCTTACTATTTGTATTTATGGAGATTGTTTATCCCTCCTGGCATGGAGACAATTCATGGTGTCCAGAGTCTGATGAACATTTCTTCAAGGGTCTACAGAACAACAGAGAATGAATGTCCTTAAGAAACTGCTCTCCCACAGTGGCTGATAGACTTCACAGTAATACCCAACACTTTAGCCCCTTGGAAGGATTCTGTTTCTTTCTTTTTTTTCAGACACATTCAGGTTTGTGGAAACTCCTTCTCAATAAATAAAATGCACCCAAAACCAGAGTGTGATTCCTATTATGATAATTAGACAATGAACAATTCTCATATTCTATTTTTTCACTATACATCTAAGAATTATGTATGTTAAAAAATTGAGACATAGTTTCACATGGATCAGGCTAACCTGGAACTAGTTAATAGAAGACGGCCTAAAACAGTTGT
The DNA here is from genome assembly GCF_017639785.1 of Mesocricetus auratus. Taxonomy (NCBI): domain Eukaryota; kingdom Metazoa; phylum Chordata; class Mammalia; order Rodentia; family Cricetidae; genus Mesocricetus; species Mesocricetus auratus. Next base: position 75,520,003 of record NW_024429266.1, on the reverse strand, counting down.
TCTCAACCTATAGGACCATTGAGGTCTATAGACCCTTTCACAGGGGTTGAATATCAGATATCCTAAATATCATATATTTTCATTCTGATTCATAACAGTAGCAAAACTACAACTACAAAGTAGCAATGAAAACAATTTTATGGTTGGGGGCTGCCATATGAGGAATTATACTAAAGAATCACAGCATTAGGAACATTAAGAATTGCTGATCTAACATGTGATACTCTTGAATCTACCTTCCAATTTCTGAGGTTTCAGGAATTCACCACTATACCAGTTACGAAAGTCAAACTCAAGCTGTATCTCCAGCTGTGATTTTGAATATTTTTAAATTATACTTATATTCATTGATGGTCAAAGTAAATTGGACAAAATAATGCATAATGTTTGACCTCAGAATTCCTATTAGCTTTTGTTCTGCTAGTATTTTCAAAATATAAAGTAAGATAATTAGATGTTTCAAGACATTGTGGTCATTTCCACTGGAGAATGATTGGAGGCAAGAAACATACTAATTAAATTAAGAAACAAATGCTTTATGAATTTGGCAAATAACAATAGAAGCCCATTTTAATTTTATTTTTGTAATCGTTTATAATTTGGTAAATGCAAATAATATTCTTAAAATTAGAATTTGATAGTTGTGTCTTATATTTAAATTATTTTGTGATTGATACTCAATCATACCACAATGACACTTTCTTAACAATGTTCATAGCAGCATTGCTAGTAATAACCAAAACCTGGAAACAACCAAGATTCCCCTCAACTGAAAAATGGATAAGGAAAATGTGGTACATTTACACAATAGAATACTACTCAACTATAAAAAATGATGACCTCATGAATTTGGCAGGCAAGTGGATAGAATTAGAAAAAACAAAACAAGAAAAAACAAACAAAATAAAAACATCCTGACCGATGTAACCCAGACTCATAAAGAGAAGCATCATATGTATTCACTCATTAAATATGAAGCAAAGGATAACCATACTACACTCCACAGCTACAGAGAATCTATGTAAGAAGAAGGGGCCTAATAGTGACACATGGATTCCCCTGGGAAGGGAAATTAGATGATATCTATGGGGTAAAATGGGGGTGGAGAGGAGGCAAGGAGTCTGTGAGAGGCTATGAGAGCATGAAGGAATGGGATTGTTGGGAAGGGGAGGAATGTTATCAAAGAGCAATTAAAGGGATATCTTAACAGAAAGAGCCACTGTGGACTTACGGAGAAACCTGGTCCTAGAGTAACTCCCAATAATTCACAAAGAGAACCCAAGCTAAGAGTCCTAGCAATAACAGAGAGGATATCCAAAGTGGCCTAACCTGTAATCAGATTGGTGAATACCCCAACTCTCATCATAGAGTCTTCATGTAGTAGTTGATTGAACCAGATGCATAGATCTGCAACGAAGGCCCAGGAAAAGCTCCTGGAATCTGTTTGAAGAGAAGGAGGAGGGAATATACCAGCAAGGCATGTCAGCACCATGATGGGGAAATATACAAAGACAGATGAACCAAGCATGTGGAAACTCATGAACAATAGACCTACAACTGGGAAGACTCCAGGGGACTGAACTAGGCCCTCTGTATTTGGGAAACAGTTATGAAGGTTAACTAGCTGAGGGGCTCCTGGCAGTAGGACCATGATACAAACCTAGTATATGGGCTAGCTTGATGGAGCCTACTCCCTATGGTGGGATGTCATGCTCAGTGTTAGTGTATGGCTGAAGGGTTTGGCTTTGCCCCAACCTATTGTGCCATACTATGTTGAGTCCTCATGGGAGCTCTTTCCCATGAGATGGAGTGGACTGGCGATGCGATTGGGGTGGAAAGGAGTATAAGGTGAGAGGTAGGCAGGTTTGTGAGAGAGAACTGTGGTTGGAATGTAAAATGAAATAAAAAAACAAAAAAAGTGTTAAAAACTTTATAACATTAAAATGTATTTAAAGGAACTGAAAAAAGCAGTATATGTTCTATTGCTGAGTTTAAATCACACTATGAGGAGTCTCTCTCAAATGTATTTTCAGTAAATGTTTATTAAACATGAATTTTATATTAATATAGAATGTTTACATGAATATAGTTAAATAGGCTCACTTATCACCTGAGGTTTGAAAAATGTTGAAACAATTTTTTCATATATTTTTATTTAACTTTTTACTCATGTCACTTTATGTTTCCTCTCCCTCTCCTCCTCCCCCTTCCACCAATCCTCCCAACCCCTTACCCCCATTTCATCCCCCTTCTGCTCCCCAGGGAGGGAAAGGGCCTCCATAAGGGATTTTCAGGGTCTGTCACATCATCCTGGGAAGGGCCCAGGTTCTTCCCTATGTGTCCAGGCTGAGAGAGCATCCCTTCACATTGTATGGGTTCCCAGAGTCCTTCTGTATGCCAGGAATAAATACTGCTCCACTCTGCAAGGTCCCACAGATTGCCAAGGCCCCCTGTCACCCAGATTCAGTGGGAGGGTGTCTGGATCAGTCCCATGCTGGCCCCTCAGTCATCAGTCTGAAACAATTTAATTAGACACAGCATATTTTGAACTTGTATGTTCAGTTGAGGTCTTTAAACAATACAACAATAAAATTTTAAAAGATCATCCAATTTACTTCTCCATTTACATCTATTTTAAAGAATATTTTTGTTTATGAATGTTACCTTTCTGTATGGGTTATGTAAGAAACATATAAAAACATCTTTCACACATTTCTGATGAATGGATATTTGGATAGAGGTTGTATCTGAGATAAATCCTTCCATATTGAAGGGAAATTCATCAAAACACAGGACTCTTTTAAAGAAAGCTGCAAGATTTCATCCTGTAGAGAAGCTGCTTAAGAGAGTAAACAACTAGAAGGTTTGGAACCCTCTACAACTGACACAATGCTACATGTACCTTGTACCTCAAGCATATATAGAGAGAGGGTTGCTGAAAAGTGTTATCAGACAGACTATACTGCCTGAAAGACTCTCATTTTATCTCAGCTGACAGAAGACTTAGGACAATTGAACTGTCTGGTAGAGGCTCAAACTACCTAGGATTCCTGGACTACACAAAACCCACCTTCCTTACTGCTTGTGGATTGTGCATTAAGTTCCAGGTGTCCAGGTTTTCTGAGGCTTAACTCATAGTAGGGGGTACTTTTGGTGATATACCTGAGTCATTTCTAACCTTGTAAGAAACCCCTTACCCAGACTACTGTAAATATGTTCAATCACACTCTTTGGTATATCAAGGTGTACTTTGGTGATATTCTTACTTTGTGTGTGATTGGTCCCTTTCTGGAGTGAATAGATCATTGGTCACATTTCCCCAGGAATAATATTACACAAGACTCAAACATGGTTTCATAGGAACTGACTCAATCTTATTTTTATGTGGTTTATTTGTTTTGGTTAGTTTTATGATTGAGTCTCAAGGTGTAGCCCAAATTGGCTGCACATGCAAGATCTCCTGTCTCAGCATCACAGATGCTAGAATTAGAAGTACATATCCCTCTCATGCCAGCTTTAGTCTAGTTTATGAACTGCTCTTTTCCTCATGTATCTTCCCAGGCTGATGTTCAATACATCATTATATGTTTCAGGTTTTGAGATTTTGTTTGCCCTGGGCAGCTCTAAGATCGCCTTCACCTCTGTAACCTTACAATAGACTTCCACTAGCAATCTACATATATCAATTTGCTAAATTGATTTCACAAAAAGCATATTATTAAAGAATCCAGACAGTGTCAATCACTAAAGCAAAATTGTAGAATTATAGTAATGAGAAATCTAAGTTAGCTCCTTAAATTCCCATTGCCTACATGATAATGACAACTGGGTGCAGGCAGAACTTGTGATAATAATGGAATAAACTTTCCTGCCAATGGCACATTATTTGAACAAAGACATAGTTAAATTACCTTATGAGATTATTATGAATGTATCAAAGGAAATCATCTAAGCTAGTTCCAATCAGGTGAAGACTTAAGAAAGATGCTTTAGCAGTAGACCCCTTGCTGGGTTAGATAACACATAGTATGTTTGTGATCTATACCAGATGAAGTGAAGCCTGGAAGTGACCTCATGACTTCTTATCAGTCATCTCCTCACAACAACAAGAAATTAGGGACCTCACTTCTATTCTGTAAGAAAATAAATGCAATACACATCTGGAAGGAATTTTAGATAAAAATACCAGGTAGAATAAAGGCCTGACTTGCACTTTAAAATCCAGAGAGAGAAAATCTGTATGTGCTTTGAGGGTCATTGTGACACAAGGAACAAATGGTAAGAAAAGAAGGTTTAAGCTCAGAAATAAATAGCTGTGTGACAAGAGAAAACAAATTCGTTGCTATATTCTAGGCCTCACAATGCAGGGATGTCCAAAATTTCTGCCATACTCCATGATACTGTAAGCTATAAAAATAAGGCCACATTCATGACCATTGAGGGACAATCAATGCTTTTGTTATTTTGTTTTGATGCTCTTGTGGATGCCTACTCAGCTTTATATCAATTTTTATTTTAAGTGTCAGAGTAGCTCAAACATGAATGCCCTTCAGAGTTTTTTAAGCACTGTAAAGAATTGGTGCTAGGACCAATGGCCCACATCTGTAATCCCATTTTTTTGGGAGAGTAGAGAGTCAGGAAAAGCAGGAAGTGAAGACCAACCTTGTGTATATAGCAAGTTTATGGTCAGACTGGGACACATGAGATTTAACCTAAGAATGGGGAAGAGAAAGGGAAAGAAGAGAGAATAGTCACCTAATATCAAACCACACGTGGTAGAAAACACATCAACAATAATAGTTGTGATGACAATGTTGACATTATTGCAAATAAACATTTTTTTATTTTTACTTTTTTTATTACTTTAATTTTAAATAGCCTGCTTCACACGTCAATCCCAGTTCCCTCTCCCTCCCCTCCTCCCACATACCCCACCATCCCCCCAAGCCTCCCACTCTATCCCCCATTCCTTCCATATAGGGGATATCTAGAGTCTGTCATTTCACTCAGGGGAGGGTCCAGGCATTTCTCTAAGAGTCCAGGCTGAGAGAGCATCACTCTTTGTGTGATGGACACACGAGGTCCAGTTGTATGCCAGGGATACACTGATCTACTGCCCAGGGCCCCATAGGTTGCCCAGGCCTCCTCACTGACTCTCACATTCAGGGAGTCTGGATCAGTTCTATGCTGGCCTCCCAGCTGTCGGTTTGGGGTCCAAGAGCTCCTGCTTGTTGAGATCAGCTGTCTCTGCTGTTTTTTGTTAGCCTATTCTTTGCCAGTTTGCTCATCGCTCCTCTGTCTCTGTCATTGGGTTCCATGGGTTCAGTTCAGGGTTTAACTGTGGGTGTTTGCCTCTGCTTCCATAAGTCACTGGATGAAGGTTCTAGAATGGCTATAGACATCAAGTTCATTATCAGGATGGGCATTTAATGTGGTTTCTCCACTATTGTGTAGCTTGCCAGTTGGTATCATCCCTTTAGATCACTAGAGGTCTCACAGGTGCCAGATCTGTCTTCTTACCTATGACTCACTCTTCCCCCTATTCTACCACCCACTCAACCTTCCTGTTCCCCCATGACCTACTCTCTCTTTCTCTTCTCTCCCTCTCTCCTTCCCAGCTCCCATACCGCCCCCCATGTTCCCAATGTGTTCAGAAGATCTTGCCTCATTCCTCTTCTCTGGGGTACCATGCATATCTCTCTTATGCTCTTTCCTGTTTCCCAGACTCTCTGTGAGTAGAAGTGGAGACTGGCATTATCTTGATCCATGTCTAAAATCCATATATGAGTGAGCACATACCATGTTTGTCTTTTTGTGACTGGGTTATCTCACTCAGGATGGTTTATTCTAGTGGCATCCATTTACCTGTGACTTTCAAGATTCCATTGTTTTTTTTTCTGCTGAGTAATACTCCATTGTGTAAATTTACCACATTTTCTCAATCCACTCTTCAGTTGAGGGGCATCTAGGTTGCTTCCAGGTTCTGGCTATTACAAATAATGCTGCTGTGAACATAGTGGAGCAGATGTCCTTTTTATATGAATTTTCAACTTTAGGATATGTGCCTAAGAGTGGAATTTCTGAGTCTTGTGGTTGATTTATTCCCATTCTCTGGAGGAATCTCCATAATGATTTCCAAGTGTCTCTTGGCCATTTTAGGCTCCTCTATTGAGAATTCTCTATTTAGTTCTATACCCCACCTTTTAATTGGATCCTTTGGTGTTTTGGAGACTTGGTTCTTGAGATTTGTAAATTGTGGAGATCAACCATCTGTCAGATGTGGGGTTAGTGAATATCTTTTCCCATTCTCTGGACTGCCGTTTTGTCTCGTTGACTGCATACTTTGCCTTACAGAAGCTTCTTAGTTTCAGGAGGTCCCATTTTTAATTGCTGATCTCAGTGTCTGTGCTACTAGTGTTATGTTCAGGAAATCTTTTCCTGTACCAACTCATTGAAGAGTATCTCCCATTTTCTCTTCTAACAGTTTCAGTGTGGTTGGATTTATGTTGAGGTCTTTGATCCATTTGGATTTAAGTTTTGTGCAAGATGATAGACATGGATCTATCTTCAGTCTTCTGCATGCCAATACCCAGTTATGCCAGCACTATTTGTTGAAGATGCTTTCTTTTTTTCCATTGCACAGTTTTAGCTTCTTTGTCAAAAATCAAGTGTTCATAGGTGTGTGTGTTAAAATCAGGGTTTTCAATTTGGTTCAGTTGGTCTATTTTTGTTCCAACACCAAGCTGTTTTCAGTACTATAGCTCTATAATAGAGCTTGAAGTCAGGTATGGTGATGCCTCCTGAAGTTGCTTTATTGTATAGGGTTGTTTTGGCTATCCTGGACCTTTTGTTTTTCCATATAAATTTGATTATTGTTCTTTCCAGGTCTGTGAAGAATTGTGCCAGAATTTTGATAGGGATTGCATTGAATCTGTAAACTGCTTTTGGCAAGATTGCCATTTTTATTATGTTGATCCTTCCAATCCAAGAGCATGGGAGATCTTTCCATTTTCTGGTATCCTCTTTGATTTCTTTCTTTAGAGACATACAGGTCTTTCACCTCTTTGGTTAACATTATCCCCAGATATTTGATGCTGTTTATGTCTATTGTAAGAGGTGAAGGCCTAGGTAATCTATTGAGCCTTGGGCAGTAGGTCAGTATTCATCGAGTATACACATGGACTTTGGATTCCCATCCAACATTGTGAGATGCACTATCACACAGAACTCTTGGGGGAGGGTCTGTACCCTGCCCTGGATGAAATGACAGACTGTGGACACCCCCATGGAGAGCCTCACTCTCCCTGGGGAAATGAGGGGATATTGCTGGGGGGAGGGGTTGGGGGGAGGGTACCGGAGGAGGGGAGGGAAAGGAAGAGGGATCTGGAACTGACTTGTGAAGCAACCTTTTTTATAATCTAAATTTAAACTTAAAAATAAAAAAAGGTGAAGTTTCTCTGATTTCTTTTTCAGCCACTATATCATCTGTACATAATAGGGCCACTGATTATTATGGAGTTAGTCTTGTATCCTGCCACTTTGCTGAAGGTTTTATTCAGCACTAGGAGTGCCCTTATGGAATTTTTTTGGGTCACTTATGTAAACTATCATATCATCTGCAAATACTGAAAGCTTGACTTTTTCTTTTCATATTTGTATCCCCTTGATCACCTTTTTTGTCTTATTACTCTAGCTAGAACTTCAAGTACAATATTGAAGATATATATAGAGAGTGGACAGCCTTATCTTCTTCCTGATTTTAGAGGAATTGCATTGAATTTCTCTCCATTTAGTTTGATGTTAGCTGTTGGTTTACTGTATATTGCTTTTATTATGTTCAGGTATGTTCCTGTTATCCCTGATCTCCCTAGGACCTTTATCATGAAGGGGTGTAGGATTTTGTCAAAGGCTTTTTCGGTATCTAGTGAGACGATCATGTGGTTTTTCTTTTGCAGTTTGTTTATATGGTGGATTACATTGATAGATTTTCTAATGTTGAACTTAATTGATCATGGTGGATGATTTTTCTGATGTGTTCTTGAATCCTATTTGCCAGTATTTTATTGAGATTTTTTTCATTTTTTATTTTAAGTTTAAATAGCTTGTTTTACATGTCAATCCCAGTTCCCTCTCCCTCCCCTCCTCCCGCACTCCCCTTCCCCCCCCCGCCCTCCTGCATCGATGCTCATGAGGGAAATTGGTCTATAGTTCTTTTTCTTAGTTGTGTCTTTGTGTGGCTTGTGTACCAAGGTAATTGTGGCCTCATAAAAAGAATATGGCAGTGAGGCTCCTGCTTGTATTGTGTGGAATATTTGAGGAGTATTGGAATTAGCTTTTCTTTCAATTTATGGTAGAATTATGCACTGAAGCCATCTGGGCCTAGGTTTTTCTTGGTTGGGAGACATTTGATGACTGCTTCTATTTCATTAAGTTTTATATGTCTGTTTAGATTGTTTATCTGTTCTTGATTTGGTTTTGGCAAGTGATATCTATCCAGGAAATTGTCCATTTCCTTTAAATTTCAATTTTTGTGGAGTACAGATTTTTGAAGTATGCCCTGATGATTCTCTGGATTTTCTCAGTGTCTGTTGTTATGTTCCCCTTTTAATTTCTGATTTTGTTAATTAGCATGCTCTCTCTCTGTCTTTTAGTTAGTTTGGACAGAGGTTTGTCTATTTTGTTGAGTTTCTCAAAGAACCAACCCTATGTTTCATTGATTCTTCAAAAGGTTTTCCTGGTTTCTACTTGATTGATTTCTGACCTCAATTTGATTATTTCCCGGCATCTGCTCTTCCTGGGTGAGTTTGCTTCTTTTTGTTCTAGAACATTCAGCTGTGCTATTAATTCTGTAGTGTGACTGTTCTCCAGTTTCTTCATGTGGGCACTTAGTGCTACGAACTTTCTTCTCAGCACTGCTTTCACAGTGTCCCATAAGTTTGGGTATGTTGTGTCTTCATTCTCATTGAATTCCAGGAAGTCTTTAATTTCTTTTTTTTTTTCTTCCTTTATCCAGGTATGGTGCAATTGTGCATTGTTCAATTTCCATGAGTTTGTAGGTTTTCTGTGATTTGTGTTATTGTTGAATTCTAATTTTAATGCATGGTGGTCTGATAAAGGTACAGGGGTTATTCCAATATTTTTGTATCTGTGGAGTTTTGCTGTTTCCTATTATGTGGTCAATTTTAGGGAAGGTTCCATGTGGTGCCGAGAAAAAGGTATATCCCTTCGTGTTTGGGTGGAATGTTCTATAGATGCCTGTTAAACATAGTTGGGTCATAACTTTTGTTAGTTCTTTTGTTTATTTGTTAAGTTTCTGTCTGGATGTCCTGTCTAGTTGTGAGAGCAGAGTTTTGAAGTCTCCTAATACTAGTGTTTGAGATTTTATATGATTTGAGCTTTAGTAATGTTTCTTTCACAAATGTGGATTCATTTGTATTTGGTGCATAGATGTTCAAAATTGAGACTTCATCTTGACGCACTTTCCTTTGATGAATATTAAATGTCCTTCTTCATCTCTTTTGATTGATTTTATATTGAAGTCTAGTTCGTTAGATATTAGGATTGCTCCACCCACTTGTTTCTTGGGTCCATTTGATTGGAAAATCTTTTCCCAACCCTTTACTCTGAGGTAATGTCTGCCTTTGACATTGAGATGTGTTTCTTGTATGCAGTAGAATGATGGGTTCTGTCTTTGTATCCATTCTGCTAGTCTGTGTCTTTGTATAGGCAAGTTGAGACTGTTGACACTGAGGGATATTAATGACCATTGATTGATGATTCTTGTTTGTGCTTGATTTATTGGTAGTGGAATTATTGTGTGTAGTTTCTCCTCCTTTTTACTTTTGTTGTTTGGTAAAGTGGGATTATCTATTGCCTGTGTCTTTGTGAGTGTAGTTATCTTCGTTGGGTCTAGGTTTTCCTTCCAGCATTTTCTGTAGAGCTGGATTCATGGATATGTATTTTTTAAATCTGGCTTTGTCATAGAGTAAATAAACATTTTATATGATTGTGGATTACAATATGTAAAAAAATAAACTTTACTTCTCTTGATATCCTGGTTTAATAGAGAGGGGAAAATCTTAGAACAATAAAGTTATATCATGAAATTCATAGTGCTTTATTATTAGAACTGAGTTTACACAAAATATTCCAAACTCTAGAATCTGAACTGTAGATCTCAATCTTCTTGTCTATCTTGTTTTATTTTTTGTTTAAGAATGAAGAACATTTTCCGTATGTGTTAATTACTTTTCTATTTGCCAGAAAAGGTTCCATGACCAAGGAAACATGTAGAAGAAAGAGGTTATTGGAGGTTTGCTTACATTTTCAGAGGGAATCCCATGGATATCGTGGCGGGGAGCAAGGTAGCCTGTAGGCTTGTTTCTGGAGCAGTAGCTGATAGGTTACAAGTCAGAAAAGAGAGATTACATGATAATTGGAAATGTTGTAAACTTTTGGAAGTTTTGAAATGCCACATCTCCTAATTCTTCCCAAATATTTCCACCAATTAAAGAACAAGCAGTCAAATAAATGAACGTGGAATGTGTGGAGGGGGAAGAAATTCTCCCTCAAATCACCATTGTACAAAAGCAAGACAGTTACTATATTTGGAATGGTTTAAGTGAAAATCATTGAAGAACAATTGTATTTAATATTCGCAAGCATCTGTGAAAATGCATTAAAATTCAGGACAAAGATGAATGTATATTGATCAGACACTTAACTGCTTCAAGATTCCAAACTGTGTGCTAACATAAATTGGAGATCTTAATTCACAGTGAAAAGTATTGATCTATTAAAAAATGATATTCAGTGCTTTATAGATCAAAATGGTAGAATATAACTCTACAGATATTTAAATAAAAACATTATCACACTAATTAGTCATCAGAATCTTAGGAATCAAAGAGACTTTTTAATATAGTGAATTTTCTTTTCTAATTAGCACTGCCTCAGAGAAACCAGGAAAATACTAGTAGTAGCACTGTAAATGAAGGCATGAGGTTTTAAATCTGTTCACTACCTTGGAAGTACCCTTGGGTGTTTAACTTATTAATTAGTATATTCAAGAGGTATGAAAAATAAAACAGATATATAAATATATGTGGGAATTGCTTAGTATTACTTATGAGATCAGAGACAAAGTAATCTTACAATAGCCATTAATATGCTTGAGAGTCACAAGTGTGTAAGCCTTATAACATGAAGAACTTTGATGCAGCCATAGTCCTCGGCTGAAGCCTAAAGTCTTCCTGAATCATTTCTGAAGGAATTGAAGCATGATAAATAAAAGGCCTAGTAAAACATGTTAGAGTTCAAACTGAAGATCAGTAAAACAATGCAGCTGGTGACTAGTTCTTACATCTATCTCAGACTGAAAGTGCTGATCCACGAGATGCCCCCCACCCTTCCCTGGGTTCACTGCTCCTCAGATTTACTCAGACTGCTTATGCTCTCCTCGATGTGGCTGGACATTCCTGATACTGATGCCTTCCTATCCTCAATGAATTAATGCCATCTCTGAGACTGACCTTGCTCCTGTCTTATATACCTCATTAAAGTTGGGATTAAAAACATGTGATCTCAGGTGCTAGGATCAAAGGTATGATCTCTGGTACTCTTCACTCTTGCGTATGCCATGGTGGCCTTGAACTCACAGAGATTCATCTGCTTTTGTCTCCTGAGTACTGAGATTAAAGGTGTGTATCACCACAGCTTGACTACTATAACTTGAGCCTGATTTTGCTTTCTGAATCCTCAGGCAGGCTGTAGTATATCATAAATATTACCACAGGAATGCTGAAGAAGATGGAATCTGATGGTCATGTTATGTGACAGTGATAGTAGGTGTGTTCATTTGTGGACAATCATCCTTACTCATGTTCTGGCTAGCTTCCCCCTATATCTTTTGTTGTGTCCTGGACCCAAGTACAATGAATTTTAGCGCTCACATTTACTGTAAGTCTTCCCTCATGCAAATTATCTCTAGAAAGACCTTCACTATCTCTCTAAGGTATTTGCTTAACTGATGTCTTAGACATTTGTCAAATCTGTCAAGTTAACAATAAAAATTAAACATCACAGGGAGGTAGAATGCATTCTTTTCTTCTCTCTCTTTACAGAATCATAAAGCATTTTAATATAAGTTTCATCAGTGAAGCAGACAGACAAGAACCATAAGAAAATGTGTATCAGTATCAGTGACAGAAAGTAGACATTCTTAGACCTTAAATATAACTTTAAAAGTTTGTACAATTATCTAGATTCAGAGTGTTTTCTGATTTAAATTTTCTGGAATCCTTACTTCCATGGTTGTCTATAGAAATCCAGAGTCCTTGGCATTGTAACTTTCTTTAAATCTTAGACTTTTCATGAGAATTCCAGATATTTTCATGATAGCACTCTCATATCATAGTTCTTGTTGTGTATATTCACCTGTGTACATTCCTCTGATAATCCATCACAATACCACTAAAAACAGGTGATCTACAAGGTACTCCTGATGCAAGCTTTAATTACATCTTTTTTGCATACTGTGTACTTTTATGTGTAGGCATGAAGTACTGTAATATGAATATCCATTCAATAGGTCAAACCTTGCTATCAAGTCACAGCAAGCAAATACTAAATCATTTTGTGTTTAGATCAGCAGATGTAAGTATAAAAACAGGTCAATGAAATTGAAAGATTGCAATGCTACTGCTAGAAATTTTATTCACATAAAATGCATACACATTATACCTGACATTGTGGTGTACAAGACAGATAGTCAATACCCTTAGATCCCTGATTGGATTAGAGTTTGTTCCTGGAATATTCTAATTTGTAGTTATACATAGTAATAACATTTCTGCAGATTTTAATTCAGATACCCTAAGGTAAAATAAGTTTTAATGTAGCAGTACTTTTGCTAGAAAAATAGTACCAAATCAAGGAAAACTCAAAAAAGTCAATTGCCAGTGTCTTTTCTGGACTTGAGTTTGTTATTGAATTCTACAAATTCATAACTGTAATCCCATCAGTTGTCTGCTTTGTAATACTGTTATAAAAAATAGAATGCCAGGTATTTGTGTGAGTTTGACTTACAGTATACTTCAAAATTTGGAGTCTCTGAGATGATATGTATAGTAGTAACCTATATAGAAAAGCAACTTAAAGCAGGAGACGATTGGTCAATGTCAGCACAACTTTCAGTGTCACTCAACATTCATGACTTTTTGGAGGGAGACATGTATGGGTTAAACTCCATAAGATGAGTTCAGGACAATACAGTAAAATTATGTCACATTTAACTTTCACAGAAAAATTATTAATTTTTCCCTATCTTTAGTGTAATGTTTTTATGGTCTGTTAAATGAAACTTTTTGTATTTTTAATGTTTGTTCTTGGCTAATTTTCCTTTATGACCATTCTTACCTTGAGTGAATACTAACTGCAGAATTACAAGATAGAGTTCTGCAACCCTGCAACTCATCAAATATCAACAGTTTTATGCTGATATTTGGGTCAATTCCCACTACTTCACCAGAATAACAAAATATGAATTTTCTTCCATCCATTCATTTAAACTATCAAACGCTATGTGAATTTATGCACTGTTCAAGGCCATGATAAATAGAAAAGGAACAGGCAGGTAGTGTTACTGTGAATACTGTCATAAAATTGTATTGATAATAAAAACTAAACATTCCAATAGATATAAATAAAGGGCAGGGTCTTGGGAAAATGCCTTTTAGATATAATTGGAAAATGAAGCTCCTGTTAACAAAATGAGATTTTCCATACTCTTAACTTTATTTGAAAAGTTTTGTGTGGCATAAATTGATTCTGAAATGTAAATCTATAAAATTCAGCCCTAAATCAATAATTCTTCTTGTAAAAAATGAGATATTTAATTTAGAGAAAATTAAATTCTTATGATGTTGTTTCACAAAACTAAAACAAGGAGAAAGAAAATAGATCTCAAAGCAATAACACTGAAACCTCCCCGCTTTGTATATGTAAATATAATTCTATGTGTTTAGCTAATTTCTGGTATTGGTCAAGTGACTTTATGCCACTAAGATTTGACTTGTTGCTTCTTGGTTCATTGATAGGATGTGGTCAGGGCTCCCTTCCTCTTTTCTTTTCAGTGTGGCACCAGTGCTAATATTTTTATATATTTCTGGAATTGGAAGTCAGTCTTCTGGGCAGTTGGGCATCTCCCCTGCACGGCCCCGCTCTGGCCCATCCTGTATACAACTAGCCAAAAGCACCAGGGATCTGGTGAAGACATCACTACAACAAATACTTCAAAGGTTGTGAAATCAAGGCAACACTGTCAAGAGAGTTGTCAGAGCAGGCATTCTTTCCAGTGGTTCTGTCCTGCGGCCTCTGGGAAACAGCCTTGCCTGGTTTTGAGGGGATTGAAGGGGCGATGGGGATATTGGTATGAGCCTGGGGTTTCAGTTTCAATGTTTAAAGTAGGCTCAACACTTACCTTATTTCTTATCCTTTCCTTTTGAACATTTAGGACCCTTCGACCATTTTTAACTGTTTCCTTATCAAGATAGCCAATGTTTGTTCTACTTTCTATTCTGTTAAAATTTTTCATTAATCTTGCTTATGTAGGTTTCCTCAATCTTCTTCCGAGCTCTTTTTTTTAAGTCTTAGGAATCCAACATATTTGCTTAACAAGGGAAATACTTCAACTTATTTTCTACTCAAGTAAAATGAAACATGGGTTAAAGGTACTCACTGGCTGAATACAAAGTCAATGCCAAAGCAACAGACTAATGGCTCACCCTTCCCATCCTTACACTGTGGCTTGGTGAGGTATGCATTTTTGCTGTCTGTTTAAACCTAAAAACCATGTCAACATCATGAAGATGGGCCTGAGAGAAAGGGAGGATTCCTGCTGGACATATTTTTTGTTCTTTTCACCTACTTGGTCACATATCATTTTTTCTTCTCCTAGCTGAGGAATTTGTTGCTAAAATTAGGTGGTTAGGTCCAATGGAGTCTAGGCTTTGCCCCAACAATTCTTGTAAAACACATCTTCCCAGGACCAGGCACTAAACAAAACAGCAACTTCTTCTAAGGCCAGAGTCCACGAACATGGAAGTACTTTCTAGCCTCTTCTGCTCAACAGAAACCACAGACGCATGTCATCCATATAACTATCTGAGCACATCTTTCTGACTCTGGCAGCCTCCTATGTTTTCAGCGAGCTGGAAAAAAACAGAACTATAGAATTCCTTATAGTTTCTGGAGTCCTTCATCTTACTCTGCTGTCACCATTCTTTACCTAAGGCAATTTTAGTTTTGAACAACTTAACTTGTTGGACTCTTTCAGTGATATATTATTTGAGAACAGGAACAGAAACATCAAAATACATGAAACCATTGAGGTTAAGGCTAAGATTTGCTTCTATGTGTATAATAGATATAAATATTTTACAAGAATTTTTCTAAGTGTACCTGACAACATATGGATTATAGTGCCATCTAATGGAAAAATTAACTAGCTGCAAGGTTTCAATATTGTGTGTATGTTAGGGTGTGTCTGCACGTGACTGTGTGCATGCATGTGTGTGTATGTGTGTGTGTGTGTAATTGCTATATTTTATGTGAGTAAAGCTGTGAAAGGATCATTGTAAACTGTGTTGGGTGAAATCACTTTAAAGAAAACGCAACTGAACGTATTATATTTTAAAAGCCACACTTCACAGAATCTTCACAGATATCTAACGAGGTCTCTTTACAATTAGTGGCAGATCCCTCATCTGTTTCTTCTTGGAGATAAATTTAAAGAATTTACTTAATTTGACCGAGCCTTAACTAATTCAAGGATGAAATATGAGTTAATTTTCACAAGACAACCCTGAAAGGTGTAAATAGATATTCACATTTTTTAAGTGAGACATCAAGGGCAATGGCTAAAAATAAATTAGGCCTTGGGCAGCAGTGGGCCCTCCCATTTTTTCAAAGCCTTGAATATGATTGCATTGATTAGAATTTTCATTAAAAGTGCACAGTATCTCCTTTCCTTTGGAATTCTCATGTAAATAAAACTGTTTTTTTTTTTTTGCTTCATTTGCCTTTGGAAGATTTGTGTTCATTGCAGCATTATTTAGAAAATAAAGACAAGGAACTTGAACCTAACTGTTTGGGAGTGCCTATTAGAAAATATAGAATATTTACTTCCTATTTGGCCCTTTAAAATAATGAAGTTGTAGTATCCCCATGTACCTGTAAGGTTAACCTTGTCCCTATTCTGGATCTGCAGCTTCTACCAAAGCCACTGATTTCTTATTGCATTTGAGGTTTTGTCCACCAAAGATAATTTTATACATAGCACTGTAATCTTGGATAAACATCCATGATTCAAGAAGTCAGACATCTTGAAATATAATCTGCTTTTTATTTTATCTTGCTAAATTGTCATGCTCTCAAAGTGCCTTCTAAATATATATATGCTTATCCCCACAGGCTGGGGCTACATTCACCCTTCCATGGAGCAGCTTCCTTTTGGAAGTAGGCAGCAGTCAGTTCGTAGGTACATTAGGTATATGGTCTGTCAGTGTCAAGAATAAGAGACAGAGTGCTCAGTTATATCTGTGACAGCTTTTTCAACTTCTATCACCCTGCCAAGTCTCAGCAAACATCACTGAACAGTAGGCAAGAACAATGTTAGAGCTTTGGTCTAAAGAGATGACTCAGTGTTTGAAAACAAGCACTACTCTTTCGGAGGTGCAGACTGGCTCCCAGCAAACTCCTCGGACTTTAAGACCAATAAATTTTATATGCTTTTCGAGAAACACATACACATCTATGCACATTTAAAACTTAATGAAAACAAATCTTTGGAAAAAATATAAGAGCTTGAAGAAAGGTAGTTACGCCGTAAATTACTATTTTGTGGAAATGCCATGGTTGTCCTATACATAACACAAAAAATCATATCAGCATTTTTTCTGTATAAAACCCACACAAAATGAAGCCAACCAAAATGTCCTTGTAGGTAGGGAATATACTTTCCAAGCCTCACCTCTGACTAAAGACTTATTGGCAGTTAATCACTGAAATTCACTCTTCCATGAAGATGTACTCATTGGTAGGTTTCAGATCCCCAGTGTGTAGTCCCATTCCCACATATATGCAGACAGTATTAATTGAGTTAGTGTGTTATGAAAAAGAAGAAGTTATGAATTTAGGAGTGGGCATTGGAAGGAACATTGCAGAGTAGGACAGGGAAAATGGGCAATGCATATGACCACATTTTTTTCTATAAGTGTGTGAATTCTCAAAAAAAGATAAGGAATTTGGTGATTTATATGACATTGATGAACATGGAGACACTGATGAAATAAGTCAAGCACAACCAAAAATTTTTTACACCTATGGAATAGAGATTACAGGGCCAATTAAGTTGAATAAATACAGCTAAAGCTAGTAACAATGTTAAATATCCAATAACTGATCATCAGACATTAGGTGTGCTCCGTCCATTGAGATGGGTCCAAGTCAGGATGGAGATATGGCTCAGCCATTAAAGGCTGAGATCACAGCCAAAAATACAAGAGATGGATCAAATCTTATTAATTTCCATGGGCCATTGGCTGTTGCTTGGATACAAAGTGCAACTGTGTAATGTGAAGTTCCCGTGTTGACTGTAGGTGGACTCCAGATGCTCCAGGGAGCAGAGAACAGTTCTGTTCCCTGCAAGGAGTACATAGTATCTGCTTCTAGAAAGCCACAGCTGCCTTGGTGGTACAGAGGAGGCCAGGTCACAAATGACAAAAGGAAGTGAGCACTAAAGTGAACAGTAGAGAGTAAAAGGCACTGGCACAAGTTGTTGAGTCAAAGATCTCTTTGCAAAAGAGAGGGTATAAACAGCTTCAAGAGAGATCCTGTCATCTGGCAGGTGTCACATGAGAGACCCAGATTACACACCTCAGAGGTGTATTCTTCCACACTCTTGGAAAGAAATGAACAAATGAGAACTCCCCAAATGACATCATAAGGAGGTTGAAATAGAGACATGTAATACTCATCAAGCATGAAATATAATAGATAGGTGGCATAAGTTGAAGATATGTGTTACATAATATAGAAAAATATAAATTCCTCTAGACTCATTTCATAGAAAAATATGATATAATCAAAACCTATTTTAGAAAAATGAGCATAAAGCAATATAATTTCACATGATATTTTCTGCTTTACATGTCTTCCAAATATATTAATCTGGAACTATAGAACTTTCATTTCAGGAACTAGATAAGTCACTCAGCAGTTCAGAGCACCAGCTGCTCTTCCTGATGACATAGGTTTCATTCTGAGTTCATACGTTGTGGCTAATAACCACCTACAATTCCAATTCCAGGAGATCTGGTACCC